>NC_068923.1:39612032-40237032 GCF_023091745.1 Budorcas taxicolor | reverse complement strand
TGAGGGACAGTACCCAGAATATAGTTACAGATTAGATATAGAGGTAAAGAGAGGAAAGACAGTTATACCACTACTGGCAAAAGGAACTCGACTGGGTAGGAAGTGAGTCAGAGGTGCTGTAGTTGTTCCTAGTTCTTACATAGTAAGAATCAGCACCCAAGAAAGCAAAACACAATATTAATATTCATATTAATATGACTTGATCTTGGAGCTGTCAAGGGGGTGCCTAGAAGTGCATGGTTGTATGGGGTCTGAATTCCTGCCACATGAGTGATGAAATATCACCTGAAGTAGAATCATGTCTGCAGGAAAGAACATTTCTTGTTCTCTTCCAAAGAGAAGAGGACAGCCTGTGAGCTCCATCAGGGCTGGGGGTGTGCACTATTTGTTTTTGAACCCCTGTAAATCACTGGTACCTACACAGAGTAGATGTTCAGTGAATGATTCTTAGTAAAAGAATGAAGGCAAGCGTTAAACCAACCCATTCTCTCTCTCTCTGCTCAGCTCAGTCACATCCAACTCTTGAGACCCCACAGACTGTAGCCTGAATACTGGAGTATACAAGAATACTGGAGTGGGTTGTCATTTCCTTCTCTAGGGGATCTTCTTGACCTAGGGATCGAACACAGGTTTGCTATGTCTCCTGCTTTGCAGGAGGATTCTTTGCCTGCTGAGCCATGGGGGATGCCCTCGATCAAGCCATTGGAAACCGTAACATGCTGAAAATAGTCAAAACCCACTCTGGGAGCACCAGTGGGTAAATTTTCTTCCTCTGCAATGCCTCTCATGCTCATTGTTAGGGGCAGCGATGTCACATGTATGTCCTTAAGTCCTTTGTCCATCATGGCTCATATGTATAAAATAATATGCTACTAAGTACTGTGGGGTACAAGAAAGGGAGGGGCTTCCTGGGTGGTCCATTGGTTAAGAATCCGCCTTGCCATGCAGGGGACACCAGTTCAATCCCTGGTCTGGGAAGATTCCACATGCGGACTGAGCATCACAACTGCTGAAGCCTGTGTGCCCTCGAGCCTGTGCTATGCAAGAGAAACTACTGCAATGGGAAGCTCTCACACCACCACTAGAGAGTATCCCCTGCTCACTGCAACCACAGAAAACCCTTGTGTGGAAGCAAAGATCCAGCGCAGCCAAAAAGAAATAATTAAAATTATTTTTAAAAAAGAATGGAAAAGAAAACTAAGCCTTAAGATTAATTTTGGTTTAAGAGAGGGCTGTGGCTACATTCACCTAGTGTGGGCAATAAGTGGATTACAGGCTAGAAGAGTTAATAATAAATGCTAGATGGATGCTTACAGATAGGAAGTCTGGTATACCACAAGATTCTTAGTCCATTGGGAAAGAATTGATCCCAGAATACCACTTTAAGACAGCCTGAAATGCAAGCAAGGAAGAGGTTTATTTCATTAGCTCTCTAGATGGGGATTGGGCCGGCATCCATAGGGAGCAGCAGCCACAGAAGGAAGAAACCACCCTGATGGAAGTGAGCTATGAGCATTCCCTCTATTACTAAATGACTATGAAAAATTAATTTCATGCTTGTCTATTCTGGTAACTCCTTTGGCTGAGGAGCTTCAGAAAAGTAAAAGCTAGGAAGAGTCTCCAAAATGCAAAAGAGCACTTAATACTAGACATGGAGCTTTGTTCCTTTCAGCTTAACTGCAAGGTCTCCTCTGATGTGGGTGGATGGCTGTGAATGGATACATTTCTCTTACTTACAATGGAATTCATGACATTTATAGATCTCACATGGAGTTCATGGTAATATACTAGCTACTGCTTGAAATGGAATATTCTTTCCTCGTCTGGCTCTTCGAGCCATAACATCACTTTCAAGATAAGACATTGGACAATAAGGTGAGGAGGCATTTTAGGAAAATATGCATCCCATTGTACTACATGGCTTTGAATGATTTTGCCCTCCTGAGGTCCTTCCCTCTGGGTGACATGCTGCAATCACTCTTGCAATCAAGAGATTCCTTTTTGAAATCATAAACTGATAACAGTGTGTAAGACAGTTCAAATTAAATAGTGCATTACCAAAACAACTCTATAGATGTTATGTTTCATGGAAGGCACACCTGTGACTTGAGTTGAAAGTATACAGCATCTCATAATTTTAATTAATTCATAAAATTGCCCATCTCTAACAGAAACTCCAAACCTCTGTACTTAATAAAGAGATCAATATATCCTGGCAGGAAAGCAAGAGAAGTCCCAAGGCTTAAAACCAAGAGAAGTCCAAAGACTCTAAAATTAGTTGTCTATAACCAGGAGTCTCAACCCTGAAAAACATGGGTAATTTACATCAGAAGCTTTATTAGAGACTGATTGAATTTAGAGAGGCTGCAATCGCATTGAAGTTTTCAAAGTTGGTTTATCCTTTCCCCCTTTTGAAAATTCTAGCCTTCTAATCATAAGCTTTTGAAACAACAGCAAAGCAATCAAGTGCATGAAAGATTAAAAGGAGAGAGCCACAGGAAATCATTATATAATGAAAAGGAAAGGCTTATTTTCATAGATGATGTATTCGGGATAGCTTTATAATCAACTCTGACAGAAATACCACTTGTTGGCTGGTTTCCAGACAGATATCTCTCTATCTGGCTATCACACTTCCACTTTTCAACCTTCTCAAGACACCTCAAGGTCATTGGATTCTCAGAGAGAGAGATAAGGTTTCCATGACCATCACAGCTCTCAGCCTCAGGAAGACCCTTACCACTACTAACACTGTCTCTAAGTCTTGACTCCAATAAGGCAAGTTTCCTAGGAAGAATTTTTGATCTTGATCAACTCCTATAATATGATGGCTCACAAATTGCAGTAACAGCAAGCAGTTTGGTCATCCTTCTGAAGCTAGGATAAACATATTTTGTGTCCAGAGGGGACAAGCCTTTTGCAGACCCCACCTGCTCGTCTTCCAGAACTGAACACGTGCTTCATTCACTTCAGAAAAATCCCCTTTTGAAAAGGTTTCAGAAGAAAGGTTGGACCTGAGTGCTTTGCCTATGATATTTACTTGGCAGGACCAGACATATCAGAATAGACTTGTGGGGATTCCTAGAGTTCTCCTAGAAGAGGGCCCCCCTGCACATTCCCTGGGCCCCACCCCAGTCCAATTCACGTGGGTCATGGAGCCACCATAGGAGTTTCCCTGGTTCAAATGGTAAAGAAGCTGCTCAAATGGCAAAGAAGCTGCCTGTAATGCAGATGTGGGCCTCGATCCCTGGGTTGGGAAGATCCCCTGGAGAAGGAAATGGCAACCCACTCCAGTATTCTTGCCTGGGAAATCCCATGAACAGAGGAGCTGGCAGGCTGCAGTTCATGGGGTCACAAAGAGTCAGACATGACCTAGTGACTAAACACATACACAATGGAGGTGAAGGAGTAGCAAACTCTCTCCCTGAACTCTCTTCACATTGGGCTCACTCACTAAGCCCAGTGAAAACGCAGGCTCTTATTTTCATCCTGCTGATTTCTGGGAATCAGAAGCAAAACAAAAGGTAATTTGTGAAATGTTCAGAGGCTCCATGTGTTAACAGTTCATCGAACAGCATTAAAACCAACACAGGGCCTGGTTGGTTTTCCTGGCTGAGGGACAGTGTGCTTGGAGGGTTAATTTTACTCTGTAAGGGAACTTTACTCATGGAAGCTCTGACACTCCTCTAAGGAATTATTTTATGGAGGTGGTTAAAGACAACATTGGTTTCTTTTACTTAATTACATCACAGATTATCACTTGGCAATTCTCTAAGCAATTAGAGCCGGTGGTTATTATTTATTGCTGCCACTTAACAGTAGCTACACTGCAGGAGATACTGTAAAACATCAACATACATTTATCTTCAATGTAACTCCAAAATATCCTGCTCTGAATAGCAGAGGAAAATTTGGAAAATGCATTGCATATGTATGTAGACACATAATTTATGTATTTAAAATACTCACACCAAGAGAAAGTACATTTTAGGACTTGGGATTTTGCTGTAGGAGGATTTCATTGCCTATCTTTATCTTAACAAAATATCAGAGATTATAAGGGACTGCTTAGAAATATCAGCAGTTTAATTTCCAGGGGAAAGCAGTTAAATGCCCAGGCTCTGGAAAGTTTTATCTCAACATTTCCCTCTTGCTTTGATCCTTGTCTGCTACAAATTAATGAGCTATTACCCATTCCTCTTCTATTAGTCAAGGCACAAGGAGGACATTTCTAGTTCTGGCTCATAAGAACGTTCCCAGAGGAAAGACTGGAAGCTTCTCTCTCCTTTAATCACATTCAGCAATCTGGGGTGGTATTTGCCCACCAGGGCTTCCTTATCTTCTGCAGGAGACTCGGGTGTGATCCCTGGGTGGGGAAGATCCCCTGGAAGAGCACAGCAACCCACTCCAGTATTATTGCCTGGGAAATTCCATGGGCAGAGGAGGGTGGTGGGCTACGGTCCATGGAGTACAAAGAGTCGGACATGACTGAAGCAACTTAGCACGTCACAGCATACTTTACGGTAGTGTATAGAGGACAGTGGTCCAGTGTCTTTATTTCAAGCCCAGGATGTCCAGAAGCAAGCCTAACAGCAGCAGTGATGTAGCTGGTACTACTGTTCTTCTCAAGGCATGGCAATGTGTAAGACTAAAACTATTTTCTTTACTTTTTCTTTGTTTTTTTTTTTTTGCATAACATTTGTGTGAAAAGTGTTATAAACCAATTGCAGTACAGTACCATATAGCTGGTTGTGTTAGTTCGGGACTTAGGCTAACTTTGTTGGACTTACGAACGAATTGGACTTACAAATGCAGTCTCAGAACAGAGAGTAGTTAGAACATTTGTAGTTAGAGGACTTACTGTATTGATGAAACCCCCACCTTGACCAAGCTGCTTCTTTCTGGAACAGATGAGGACGTGCATTCATTCCCTACCAACCCCTTCATGCAGCCTAAACTTCTCTAGAAATTTCCATCTGCCTACTGTGGCAGCCCACCAGGCAAGCAGTACTCCATTTCCATTGGGCTGCACAGGCAGACAGACCTGAGAAAGCCTTCACAAATATTACAGATGCCCCTTAGCTTTGCTACTGTCTCTGCCACCTGAACCAGGAATCACACAGTTAACTAAAGTCTTCCACTCAGCTTTGTTTCCCCTACTCAGCATGGTAATTGCTTTGTTCCCTTTTGCTTTACCTTTGATTTCAATGCATATAAATAAAAACAATAAGAGGGGGGTAAAGAAGAATATGCATTTTCTAAGCTGTCTGAGGATTGACGATTGTTTGTCTGTGTGTGTACTTCTAACAAGACAGCTGATTACACCATTAGCTTATCTTCAGAGTAATAAAAACTACCATTCAGGAACCAAAAGTCTACTAATGGCTTATTGAAGTCGTTCACTCCTGCAATGCATTAGCATCGTACTTTACCATAAGGAGAAAAGCGTGTTCCGATACAACATCAGACAATGCCACATATACAGGCTTGCAGGAGACATAGCTCACTTGGGAAATAGAAGAAGTGAAGAAAACTATCAAGTGAGGGATGCTAAATGAAGCATGGGCTCCTGATTTCTCTTCCATGATCAGAAACCCTATGGAGAAGGATGAGAAGGGGAAGCCACAGTTTAATGCGATTTTTGTTCATTAGTCTATACAGCAGATAAAGTTAAACCTTTCTTAAAACATTTCTTGCCTGGCAAAAAGACCAGGTGCCTCAATGATGCAGTTCAGAGATTATTTCCATGCAGCTTAAAAGACACAGGCAGTGTCATACACACCTGTGTTGTGTTTGGAACTTGCTAAAAGGCCAGAAGTGTTTCATTTAACCTCACCAACTGGTGAAAGTTTAACTTATGGAGGCTAATTCTTTGTTTTTTTAAAGAAATATTATAGAAAATCTTGTCTATTTTTCACTTGTATTCTAGGGGAAAATATTTTGCATGTATCTGAGGTCTATCTTAATATTTTTACACCTAAGTTGTTTTTTTTTTTTAAGTCTTTATTGAATTTGTTACGATATTGTTTCTGTTTTATGTTTTGGCCTTTTGGCCTCAAGGCATGTGGGATCTCAGCTCACCCACCAGGGATCGAACCTGCACCCCCAGCATTGGAAGGCAAAGTGTTACCACTGGATTGCCAGGGAAGTCCCAGCTCTTGCTTTTAGAAGCGGATGTCCCTCACATGCTCTGTGATCTTTCTGAGTGAGCTTCGGTCTGTCAGAGCATCTAGAGTAGGGCACTCATGTGAAGTGTCTTGAGCAGTGCAATGCCAGCCTAGTCTTTGCTTTGAGAATAAAAATTAAAATGCAAGTGCAATTTTATCATAATTTTCATAAGGGTTATTGTCAGTAATAGAAAAAATACAGTTACAAGAATTATAATAAAAAATGTGGTTGATAAGTGTATTGGGCACATGCATGCATGATAAGTCGCTTCAGTCATGTCCAACTCTTTGTGACCCCATGGACTGTAGCCTGCCAGGCTCCTCTTTCCAGAGAATTCTCCAAGCAAGAATACTGGAGTGGGTTGCCATGCCTCCTTCAGAGGAATCTCCCTGACCCAAGGATTGAGCCCGTGTCTCTCATCTCTCCTGCAATGGCAGTCTTTACCACTAGCACCACGTGGGAAGCCCATGGGGCACAAAGACTTGAAAAACAAAGTGGGTCTTGCTTCATCCTGGCTCTGGAGGGTGACTGTCAGGTGCATTGCTCTTCTGCAGCAATGCACTATTTAACATAAGTTAATAAAAGGATTTGTTTTTATTCAAAAACTTTCTATATGATTGGTTAGAAAATCACCACTAAAGAGACACTGCACAGGAGTTTTCCCATATTATCCATTTCATATGGTACTCTTTCATTCTTTCTAGGATAGCACTTTTTCTTAAGTAGTTCAGACCCCAAATGATATGCCTTTTGCAAAACTTCAATTTAAGCAGGACAAAAAAGATGAGTACTTATCAAAATATGTCTCATGGCTAAAAAGTCAAGGCCAATATTAGAACCAAGGAACATAATAAAGCTAGTTGTTCAACAAGGGAAGAAGCATCTCAGGTCCTATTGGATATTCATTTATTCATTCATTTATGGAGAACCCCCAAGTATGACCTGATGCTTGACTCCAAAACAGCTGAGATAGAAGGCAGCTGCACATTCTCTGGTCTGTACTGCAAGATGCCGGAATTGGGGGAAGAGAGGATATTGCTGTGGGGTTAAAGAGGAGGCGGAGGTTTTCCAGCAGAGCTAGTTTGCTCGGTTTCCTGGAATCAGTCTAACCCTACCAGCAGGTGCTGAGCTCTATGCTCCACCTGGCCTCCTGAATTAAAGAGATTAATCTTTCGCTGTGCTCTGGATGGTCCTTGGGACGTGTAACCATAGTGGTTTATGTTGGAAGCTCTGGAGCCCGACAGCAGGGTTGAATGTTGTATCTGAAATTATCATCTTGACTTGGCCAAGCTTGTTTTTTCATTTGTCTGTGACTCGAGGTCCTTATCTGTATCATCAGAAGGAGAATGCTAAATTCCTAGGATTTGGGTGAGAGAATTAGCTCTGAAAAGGTGCACTAAATATCACGCATTCTTTCAGCAGAGGGTAACTGAATTCTATGTGCCGTGCATTATACCTGATGCAGGTACAATAGAACTGAAGGCAGCGCATCTCTGGTTCGCAAGTTGACCATTCAGGGGACCGAGAAGAAAACCAAACAGTAGGCCTCCCGTGGTAAGTGCAGTGGTGAACAGGATGCCAAGCAAGGCGGGCAGATAGTCCAGGGAGCTTGGTGTAGTGTGGGTATTGGCAGTACATGCAGACACCAGACCTCAGTGGCCAAGTCACAGAGGAGCTAAGACCTCCCCATGCTGAGTCTGAGGCAGAGTCCTCTCCTCTTAGCAGGACTCGGGTCTGCTCTCTTCTCTCTCCTCCCACCAGGCCAGTGATGCTATCAGAGGGCCCTGAGCTCCCTCTGGTTGGGGAGGAGAGTTCTTTCCCCTCTGCAAGAGGCAGAATGGAGCCAGGGTGAGACCTGGGCATAAAGAAGAGGGTGCTAATAAGTGGAGCCCACTGGACATGCCAAGGAGGAAGGACAAGTGCAGTCCAGTTCACCACTGAAGCTAACAGAGTTAGCTACCACCTAACCCTTTCATTGCAAATATCCCTGAAGAATCTGGGGTTTGGGGAGGTGGGTAACTGAAGGTTGGGGACTTCCCTGGTGGCTCAGCAGTAAAGAATCCAGCTGCAATGTAGGAGCCGTAGAAGATGCAAGTTTGATCCCTGGGTTGGGAAGATTCCCTGGAAATGGGCATGTCAACCCACTCCAGTATCCTTGCCTGGAGAATTCTATGGACAGAGGGGCCTGGTGGGCTACAGTCCATGGGGTCACAAAGAGTCTGACGTGACTAAAGTGACTTAGCATGCGTGCAACTGAAAGTTAGAAATTCTGTCACTTTCCACCGGAAAGCCAACTAACACATTTTCATGACTCTGAATCTGCCTTTCTTAAGATGCACAGTATTAAAAGCCCTCTGGGATATACAGCACTGAACTCAGCCTCCATTCAAAGAGAGGAAACAGCAGCTGTTTTCACTGAGGGGCCTTCACACCCAAGTCTTCTTAAAATTCCCTTCAAAGCCATCAATTAGATTCTGGTAGCTTTATCAAGACCTGCTGGTACAACCTTGACTTTGGCCTCCAGCATTAAAAGGTGGAAAATACTGCCAGACTGTCTCCTGTGTATATTATTTTGTCTGAAACAAAATTCTAAACCCTAGGAAAAAGTCAGTCTTAGTGACACTTGAATCCACCTGGATTGTAATTCTCGGAGGCATGCAGCGCCTGGGGAGTTGGCCACCCCAACAATACCAGATGGCGGGTGCAGAGTTGATGAGGGACCCTCCTGAGAGATGCTGGAGGAAACGAGCACGGATGTGGGTTCCCAGCTTGGGAGCCAGGCCTGTGATTTGGCACACGCATATTCACAAAGGCCCCGAAAGAGAACTGCCAGCCAGCTGTGAACACACTGTATGTGTGGAAAACAGCCCATGGAGGGCAATGAGAACAGGGCCTCGGACAGAGGACCTTCCACTCATTCACGGGTTTAACACAGGTCTATTATCTTTAACAGCTTTGCGCCTCTGTCCAGTTTTAATCCTGGCAGTCTTTACACCTTGTTCCCTCTAAACAGAATGATGGACTTAGCAATGGGTGGAATAGAATGCATCCTGATGTGGGCTAGAGTGACAAACGCCAAAACCATCCACAAGCCGAAGAGGAAATGTTTTCTATTGTTTATCTTCTGCTGCTGCTACTGCTGCTTCTAAGTCACTTCAGTCGTGTCAGACTCTGTGCGACCCCGTAGACGGCAGCCCACCAGGGTTTTCCGTCCTTGGGATTCTGCAGGCAAGAACACTGGAGTGGGTTGCCATTTCCTTCTCCAATGCATGAAAGTGTAAAGTGAAAGTGAAGTCGCTCAGTCGTGTCTGACTCTTCAAGACCCCATGGATTGCAGCCCACCAGGCTCCTCTGTCCATGGGATTTTCCAGGCAAGAGTACTGGAGTGGGGTGCCAGTGCCTTCTCCTGTTTACCTGCTGGCCATAGCTTATTCTTCTAAGTGCATTTTAAAGGCATGTGTTTGTACCAACAATACTTTTAAGAGAAGGCCATTGTCTTCAGTGCCTGCATCCTGCCTGTGATGTTTGCTCTGAGCTGACAGAATGGACACCTGGTTACAAAACAGAACAAAGCAAAACCCAGGAAATACAAAGTGTCTTCCAGCCCCCAAATTGCCAACCTGAAAATATTCTGCCTCAGAGTTTAACAATTATTGAAACAGTTAAAAAAAGATTATTCAGAAACAAAATTTCTATTTACTTTCAACAATAGGATATCGAAATTCATCCAGACTGAAAATGTACACAGCCTTGCTAGAAAAGTAAGAGTTCCTTTTCTTTCTTTTTCACTCTTTTCCTCTCCCCTTCCCTCCCTTCCTTGTCTCCTTCCTTATTTATCTTTCTTCCTTCTTCCTTTCTTTCTCTTTCTTTCTTCTAATACTTCACCAACTTGTCTGTGGTATACTCTCCTGAACTGCTGTTGCTGATGAGACCCAGGCCAAATATTTGAGTTCTGGGCCCCTTCAGTCAGTGCCCTCCAAGGGACATGTGACCCAGTGTCCTTCCTTAGACACAGGTCACAGGTCTGGCTCTGGATGGGCCACTTCAGTGCCTCACCGTGCTCCAATGTAAAGACTTCTGGCATCCTTAACAGAGGTCCTAGTACCTTTGAGCTGATGCCTAGATCCTATGCCTTTCTGCTCCGTCCACCTGACTGACTGTTCCCAGGGCTCAGGTTGCTGTGGGGCGAGAGGTGTCACCTTTCCTTGGGTCACCACCGTCCCCTTGTGTCCACTAATGAGGAGAGGGTAGAGGCACCCCGTGACAGCAACTCCTGCTGACCCCTCGAGGGCTGCCCCACTCTGCACCATCCTCTTGTCCCCCATCTTCAAAGCCCCATGACGTTCTTAGTTGCTCAGTCATGTCCGATTCTTTGTGACCCCGTGGACTGTGGTCCTCCAGGCTCTTCTGTCCATGGGGATTCTCCAGGCAAGCATACTGGGTTGGGTTGCCATGCCCTCCTCCAGGGGATCTTCCCAACCCAGGGATTGAACCCATGTCTCTTAGTTCTCCTGCATTGGCAGCCGGGTTCTTTACCGCTAGCACCACCTGGGTCAGCCCTTAAAGCAGCCTAAGCCCCTCAAAATAAACACATGCACACACACACACACACACACACACACACACACACACACACACCACCCACCCACACAGAGCATTTCCTTTTGTCACCAAACCCTGTGACCCAGGAGGGAGAGCAAGGAAGGGTAAACTGGCTGTGAATGAGACCCTAACTGGATCTAAGTGTTGAGTGTTTCCCACTCTGGATCTCAGCTCAAGGGAGCAGTGTGTGGCTCCTACAGCAGGAAGGAAGGCAGCTCCTTGGGAAAACCTGCTGATTATGGTAGAGTAGGATATTTGAAAGAGCAAAGACACAGGTTGGGAACCAGAAAGTTCTGTGCTAGGATCTTGTGTCCTTATTTAATTGGGTAATCTTAGGAACTGACCTAACATATCTGAATCACAATTTCCTCTTCTATAAAGTGACGAGGATCATAGTATCTTCTGGGTTCACTGAGAGGATTAAGATAAGAAAAGAAAGAAAGTGCTCAGTCGTGTCCAACTCTTTGCGACCCCATGGATTGTAGCCTACCAGGCTCCTCTGTCCATGGGATTTTCCAGGCAATAGCACTGGAGTGGGCTGCCATTTCCTTCTCCAGGGGATCCTCCCGACCCAGGGATCGAACCCCGGTCTCTGGCACTGTAGCAGACACTTTGCCGTCTGGGCCACCAGGGAAGTCCTCAGCCTATATCAGAGGTCCTCAAAGTGTGGGAGTTTCCTAGAAATGCAAGTTCCAGGACTTCCCTGGTTGTCTGCTGGTTAAGGCTTCGGCTTTCAGTGCAGGGGCTGTGGGTTCAATCTCTGGTAGCTCCTAGCTAAGATCCGACATGTCTCATGGCCAAAAAAACCAAAGTATAATACAGAAGCAACAGTGTAACAAATCCAACAAAGAGTTTAAAAATGATCCATATCAAAAAAAAAAAAGGAGTGCAAGTTTTCAGACACCACTCTAAGCCTACTGAGCTTGAACCTCTGGGAGGGAGGCCCATCAGGGTTTGATTTTCACAGACATTACAGGAGATTCAGGTGTATCCTCAAGTTTGAGAACCACTGGTCAATTTAAAGATGCCTATTACAGTGTCTGGGATGGTAGATGCTTGACAAATTATAATCTTTTTCCTCCCTATTTCCCCATTCAGAAATAAAGAAGTATAGAGTCTTAAAAATTTTCCCTCACCCAAAACAATTCAATCCATTGAGATACTTGCAGAAATAGAGGCTCTGTGCCCAGCATTATCAGGATAAAAAGTGAGGTGAGAAAAGATAGGTTGTACTGGGCTTCATGGGTCATGGACTTCTTCCTGAGAAATGCAGAGATGCTGAAAATTGCCAAAATTGCCCCATTTTACAGTGTCAAATCTCAAGGTTCCTGCAGCCAGTTACTTGCCTGGGAGTGAGATCTTTTTAAAATCAGTTCTTCCACTAACTACTCGTATAAACTGAGGAAAATCCATTTTGCAATCTTTTCTTTCTTTATCATCATTTTTTAAAAAAGAACCCTACTAAATATTCTCTAGTAGTCTGTGTGAGGTGGTAGAACAAGTGAGCTCTAGATGTCACACAAACCAGGATATAGATTCTAGCTTGGCTGCTTGCTTACCGGTATGACCTTGGGTGGGTTATTTAATGATTCTGGCCTTCAGTTCTCTCATGTTGAAAATAAAGACCGCAATAGCACACTCTGCACATCTATTTTGCAGACTAAATGGCTATATGTGAAGACACTTAAGCTAGCTCACATCACAGATCATCTGACCCCATCGGGTCAGATGGGGGCTGATCTGAAAGGTGGGACACAGCAGCAGAAGTATCTGAAACATGCCGGGTGCTGTGGTGTCTGGATACTCAGGGAGCATGGAGGAGGAAGGGCATTTGAAGCGGACTGTGTGAGTTAGAGGGAGGGGAATGGGAGAGCCCCAACTGGAAATGGGCACCACATGCAGAAGGCAATTGTAGGGTGAACAGGAACCAGAAGGATACTGCAAACCCAGTGGTCACCAGACAGGAGCTCATCACAAGAGGAAATTATTGCCTAGCTCACTTCTCGTGGCACAGGATTCTGAAACACCAGCAAACATGCCTGGAATGCTCCAGGACACAAGCAGGCCCAACCTACTGCTGCAAAGCATTCATGACTTTCAGACAGGAAAGGTTGGGATAGACAAGGATTGAGAGCCACCAGTCCTGATCTTGCAGTCAACTTGATCTTGCAGTCAACATGGGGTGCCTGGATGAGGGGATGACCTTTGTGAGCTACTATAGTCAAAAATCCAATTCTGAACTACTGACCTTTCAGTTTGAGAAACAGAAGCTGAGAAAGCCTTGTAATTCTTATCCTGGAACCTTGATTTATCCACAAAGGCTCATATGGATTCATTTTACATTTTCCAAATTACTCTTTTGCCGTACTCTATTCCACTCTGTGTTTTTTGGATGCAGGAGATTTGTTTGGTTTTAATCTATTTTTTCCTTTTTGCTACTGTAGAGTATATTCATTCTTTTACTTTTCCTTGTTGTTGTTGTTCAGTTGTGTCCAACTGTTTGTGGCCCCATGGACTGCAGCATGCCAGGCTTCCCTGTCCTTCACTGTCTCCTGGCGTTGGCTCAAACTCATCTCCATTGAGTCGGGTGATGCCATCCAACCATCTTGTCCTCTGTTACCTCCTTCTCCTCCTGCCTTCAATCTTTCCCAGCATCAGGATCTTCTTTCTCAGTGAGTTGGCTCTTCGCCTTAGGTGGTCAGAGTATTGAGGCTTTAGCTTCAGCATCAGTCCTTCTAATGAATATTCAGGGTTGATTTCCTTTAGGCTTAACTGGTTTGATCTTGCAGTCCAAGGGACTCTCAGGAGTCTTCTCCAGCACCAGGTTCCTTAGATGGCTTGTATTTGGCACTGACTACCTTTTTCAGCTTGACAGACCCCCAGATTCATGAGCTTTCTCCCTGCCTGCTTATCTCCCACCTGTTTTTTTTCCTAGGCCAGCAGTCCCCAGTCTTTTTGGCGCCAGTGATTGGTTTCCTAGAAGACAATTTTCCCACTGACTAGGGAGGTAGGCGATGGTTTCCGGATGATTCAAGTACATTACATTCATTGTGCACTTATTTTTTGTTACATCAGCTCCACCTCAGATCATCAGGCATTGATCCCAGAGTTGGAAGACCCCTGTTCTAGGCTACTCTTGATTTTTAAGGACGTGGGTTTCTTTTCTTTATCATTCTGTCAGGTTATTGTTATCACTACATGATTAACTTTTAACTTCCCCCAGTCTCCTCTTTCCACCTTGCTCCCTCCTCCCCTCACACATGTCATCCCATGGAGATCTGGTGACAGGACAGCGGGAGCTATGCTCACTTCTACTCCTCAGTCAGGGGGTGGTAAGGATTCTTCTCGCAAGAAAAGGCATGATGCCAAAAAAAAAAAACCCAATGAAACACTTTAAGACTGGCTCCTGCCTCTAAATTTAGGACATGCTACGCTTTACTATCCTCTCATTCCCCAGTGGTTCAGTGCTAAAGAATCCTCCTGCCAATGCAGGAGATGTGGGTTCGATCCGTGGACTGGGCAAATCCCCTGGAGAAGGAAATGGCAGCCCACTCCAGTATTCTTGCCTGGGAAATCCCATGAACAGAGGAGGCTTAGCAGGCTACAGTCCATGGGGTCACAAAGAGTCAGACACAACTTGGCAACAACATTTTGAAAAAACATATTTGTTTCCCTTTTGTTACAAGTGGGAAATGCTACAGCATTTTAGAAGTTACAGTGAAAGCTACAAAGATCAAATAGTACCAAAACAGAGCCCTATTACTCACAGAGGGAATTATGAGTCTCAAATTGGGTTAAAGCCTGGAATTTCTCCAGGATGAGTGGATGGTGAGACTTTATACTCTTGCAGGGAAGCTTGAGTGATGTCATAGCAACTGCTGGGAGCAGTGCCCTGTCTGCCTATGGGTCCCCACCCCGTGCTGACAAAGAAGGTCCAGCAAGCATGGAGAAGCCCTGCCCCACATTGTTTTCCCCAGTGATCCTACTCCAAGGGGCTGTGCCTCTCCTCTCAGACAGCATCCATCTGTGCCCTGACCCTGGCCTCTGACCCCTTACCCACACCGTGCCCTACCCCCCGCACCACCCCCACAAAGGGTCCCTTTATCCACCACACTTGGTGTGCCTGCTGCTTGAGTTCTGACACAGATTTTCCTTTAGGGAAGGGCATGCCACCCCAGGATGCTTGGATATCTGATCCCCTAAAAATTCTGTATTTGAAGCAAAAGAGAAGAAATCTACTCTTGTTGCAGTCTGTTTCTCACAAGGAGTGAAACAGAAGTTTGTCACTTTTTAGAATATGAACTTTGATACTGGGAGACAAAGCCTTAAGCTGTAAAGTAAACTCTGCTGCTGCTGCTAAGTCGCCTCAGTTGTGTCCGACTCTGTGCGACCCCATAGATGGCAGCCCACCAGGCTCCCCCATCCCTGGGATTCTCCAGGCAAGAACACTGGAGTGGGTTGCCATTTCCTTCTCCAATGCATGAAAGTGAAAAGTGAAAGTGAAGTCGCTCAGTCATGTCCGACTCTTAGCGACCCCATGGACTGCAGCCCACCAGGCTTCTCTGTCCATGGGATTTTCCAGGCAAGAGTACTGGAGTGGGGTGCCATTGCCTTCTCCAAAGTAAACTCTAGATAAATATAAACGTGTTACCTAGGTTTTCACTACATATTTACGGATAGACTCCTACTCTGAAGAAAACTGGCTTAATAGTTTTGGTGAGGAATAGAAGGGAGATGGTGGGGCTTCTCTATGCCTGCTAGACCTCTTTCCCACTCGGGAGCTGTTGGCCTGGGTTGTTGTTGTTTAGTGGTTAAGTTGTGTCTGACTCTTTGTGACCCTATGGACTATAGCCTGCCAGGCTGCTCTGTCCATGGGATTTTCCAGGCAAGAATACTGGAATGATTGCCATTTCCTTCTCCAGGGGATCTTTCCAACTCAGGGATCGAACCTGAGTCTCTTGCTTTGGCAGGCAGATTCTTTACCACTCAGCCACCTGGGAAGCCTGGAATGAGGCCCCACAGGCACACCCAGAGCTGCTCCCAGCAGTTGCTATGACATCACTCAAGCTTCCCCTCGGAGTATAGTCTCATCATACCTTTATCCTGGAGCATTTCCAGGCTTTAACCCAATTTGAGACTCACATTTCCCTCTGTGAGTGATAAAGTTCTTTTTTCTTATTATTTGATCGCCTAAGAAGGAAAAAAAATCTCTCGTCAGCCAGAAAAGACTATTTTCCCTAGCCCACTTGGATGTAAGCTTTGCTGCATAAAGTTCACACAGCACATTTGCCTTTGTGATCTTCGCTGATACTTCCTGACTTAGAGCTCGTAGCCTTCTCTCCACCTGATAGGTCCTGGTCATCCATTAAGACCCTGCATAGCCATTGCTGCCTGCCCCAACCCCCACCACGTGAGGTGTCTCTCCTCTGCATTGCCATGGCAACCAGCATATTTATTTCTCACAGACAGCACTTGCTACACTTTATGAAATTACTTTACTCTGTTATTGCCCTCATTAGCCACTTAATTTTTCAGGGGTAGCCATCTTGCTTATTTATGTGGACAGTATTGAAATTGATCCAATTTTTGTGATCCTGGAAAACAGCAAAAGTTAGGCAATCTCCCCCTCCTTTGTGTTCCTGCAAAGCAGGCTGGCGGCAAAGAACCACCCTGCCCACATGACACAGATCAGACTCACACAGCTGCCCCCTCCCTGGTTGACCTGTGACACAGAGTCTTCAGCTCCCCGTTCTTTGCCTCATAAATGATCAGCTGACCTGCTGGTCGCCACTGATCAAAGGAACATAATGCTTGTTAACTGAATTAGGTTAAGGTTCTCTCCTTCCCCTGGGCCCTGAAGGTTGGCTCAGCCTCACTTGGTCTTAGGTAAAACATTCTCTGATCTACTCTCTATCTGGCCATCCTTTCATCTCACCTCCCACCTCCAGATCTTTCTAGCCTTGTTTACTTCTCCCTGGGAATGAAAACTCTTCCTGCTTAAGCCATGAGACCCTCACAGATCTTATGTTCTGAGTGCTCTCTTTATTGAAATCGTCCCCTTCCCCCGCTGTACTAGGGGGACCCAAGGGACCTCGGGATGTTTCCAGGTTGCACGTCATCTGTGAGCCGAAGCTCCTTCTGCAGATTCCTGTTCCCCATCCCAGCTCCTCTCACCACCATCTCCCATGGCTTCCTGCATACCAGACAGGGTGGCTGCACTGTGTTTATGATACTTCTGTTTGCTTGTTTGTTTAAACAAATTTTTTTTTTAATAAAAAGCTACTCATTGTGTTCCCTTGCAGTGGGTTGTATTTAAATCTTTTTAGTTTACCTTTAGCATTGTGCAGCTTAAAATAAGTGATTTAAATAACCTAAATATTTAAATCCTGAATTGCAAAAAAAAAAAAAAAAAAATTATTTCCTTCTCTTCTTTCCTCCCCTTACAATAATCTTTTTGCATAAAGCCCTTCCTTATTAAGTCCAGATTGGTTTTGTTTTTTGTTTTTTCGTTTCTGTTTTGTTTATTTGTTTGACTGTGTCAGGTCTTTGTTGGATCACTTAGGATCTTTCTTTGCCAAGCACAGACTTTAGCTGTGGCTCTCAGGCTTATTTGTTCCAAGGCATGAGATCCTAAAGGAAACCAACCTTGAATATCCATTGGAAGGACTGATGCTGAAGCTGAAGCTCCAATACTTTGGCCACCTGATGTGAAGAGCCAACTCGCTGGAAAACACTCTGATGCTGGGAAAGACTGAGGGCAAGAGGAGAAGGCGGCCACAGAGGATGAGATGGTTGGATGACACCACTGACTCAGTGGACATGAATTTGAGCAAGCTCCAGGAGATAGTGACGGACAGGGAAGCCTGGCATGCTGCAGTCCATGGGGTCGAAAAGAGTCAGACTTAGCAACTGAACAACAACAAGGGATCAAATCCAAGTACCCTGCATTGCAACGCGGATTCTTAACCACCATACCACCAGGGAAGTGCCCAGACTGTTTTTCTATTTGACAATATATTTATTCTCACACAATAAGCACTTGGTAAACATTTTAAAATGTCATTCCTTTTACTAGTTTTGAAACTTAAGGTTTTTGGTTGATAATTAATCCCAAAGTTTCCTTTCTATTTTATTTTTCTTGCAAGCTCCAGTTAGTCGTATACTCTTAAGTTAGTATCTTCTCTTACCTTTGAGATATTTATAGGACTCTGTCAAGTGTCACACCTAGATGATTGGGCTTTAATTTCTAAAGGTGTTTTCTGATTATAACTACTTCCTGCTATGACGTCGTGCTGCAATTCATGGGGTTGCAAAGAGTCGGACACGACTGAGCAACTGAACTGAACTGAACTGATGACGTTTACCTACTTGTCACTGGATATATACCTTATTAAATGTTCAGATTTTGTCATATCTTTATTCTTGCCCTAATTCAAAGTGTATTTCACATCTTTTTTGCTTCCTAAGCAGTATAATAAAAAACATAATCAGTAAATGAATATAAAAATGAATGGACTAAGAAAACTCATAGATATTTGAAGTGCTAACGTTGTCAGTAATATCCTCACAGGAAAGTACAAACAAAATATATGAACAAAATAAAAGAAATCTTCAAGACCTTCCAGTTAATAAACATGGCTGATTGAGCATATGGTTTTACTTCTTCTTCACTTAAGACCTTATTTACATAAGAGTAAAGAAATTTTTTAAAAATGAGTAAACCTTGGGAACAAGGAAAACATGGAGAGATGATGGCAGATGAGAGATACTATCAAATTTTGGAGGTTGGAAAGCAGATGGACAAGGGACTGCTGAAGTAATAGACCAGAAAAAGGGAGCCAGCAAGAAGTAAGTCCACTTTGTACCACGAACTCCCGGAAATGCTCAGAACATAGCAGCCTCTGAACGCTGGGGCAGGCGACTCAAACCAGGGGAGTCATGGGATGTGTTTAACGCATTTAGATACTAAATTCCTACTCAGAAGAAGGACAGTTTGTTCTTGGGAAGTTAGAACACGGAGGCCCCAGGACCGTGTGTCCATCTGAGGCTAGGCTGCAGGTCAAGCAGGGGGTTCAGTGAACAGCTGTTTCTGAAACTGTAAAACCAAAACTGCCTGCCTTCTCCACACTCAGCTCTCAGAGGACTGGCACCACCCTCATCCCTGGTCAGAAGATCAGGAAGACTTCTCTTTGGAGACGTTGCACTGAGCAAGAAAAAAAGACCTGCAGATACTGAAAGCTGGGAGTCCTTCATGGAAAAAGACAGCTGGCTACCTCATCACACTACCATGGAGCTCACAGGTCCCTCCCATGCAGGCTGAACTTTCACATAGGCGTTTAGAACTGTTAAGGACTTAAGGAGGACTTAGCCAAGAAGCAAGGACAAGCAAGGAAAAAAATTAGCTTGGAAAAGATGCAGAAAATGCGAGAAGTATTAAAATTAATATTACTGGAGAGATAAAATACTGACACTCTTCTTATTTATCTTATATGCAGAGTACATCATGAGAAATGCTGGGCTGGATGAAACACAAGCTGAAATCAAGATTGCCGGGGAAAATATCAATAACCTCAGATATACAGATGACACCACCCTTATGGCAGGAAGTGAAGAAGAACTAAAGAGCCTCTTGATGAAAGTGAAAGAGTTGGCTTAAAGCTTAACATTCAGAAAACTAAGATCATGGCATCCAGTCCCATCACTTCATGGGCAAATAGGTGGGGAAACAGTGGAAACAGTGACAGACTTTATTTTGGGGGAATCCAAAATCACTGCAGATGGTGACTGCAGCCATGACATTAAAAAATGCTTGCTCCTTGGAAGAAAAGCTGTGGCCAACCTAGACAGCTTATTAAAAAGCAGAGATGTTACTTTGCCAATGAAGGTCCATCTAGTCAAGGCTGTGGATTTTCCAGTAGTCATGTATGGATGTGAAGAGTTGGACTATAAAGAAAGTTGAGCACTGAAGAATTGATGCTTTTGAACTGTGGTGTTGGAGAAGACTCTTGAGAGTTCCTTGGACTGCAAGGAGATCCAACCAATCCATCCTAAAGGAAATCAGTCCTGAATATTCATTGGAAGGACTGATGCTGAAGCTGAAACTCCAATATTTTGTTCACCTGATGTGAACAACTGACTCATTTGAAAAGACCCTGATGCTGGGAAAGATTGAAGGTGGGAGGAGAAGGGGATGACAGAGGATGAGATGGTTAGATGGCATAACCAACTCAATGGAGATGAGTTTGAATAAACTCCGGGAGTTGGTGATGGACAGGGAGGTCTGGCATGCTGCAGTCCATGGGGTCACAAACAGTCAGACACAACTTAGCGATGGAACCGAACTGACTGAACTGATAGGAAAAAAGAGTAAGCTGTTATTAACACAAGAGCACTCTTAGAAAGGAAAAATGTGATATCGTGGGTGAAAGATGCAGAGAAGTTTGAGAAGGTCATAACAAGAAAATCTTTAAAAAAAAAAAACAAAACAAAAAAGAAACCACAAAAAACAAATTTAGAAAGTGCAAGAAAAGAGTAAAAAAGAAATTAACTCTTGTAACTCAAACATTCAAATGATAGGTATTACATAAGCAATAATTAGAGAAAACGGAGGAGGCGATTTAACAACAAATAGTAATAATAAAGTAAGAACGTTTCCCTGGACTTAAGCATCTGAATTTACAGATTGAATGGGCTCATGGAATGTTCAGCTGAGTAAATGAAAAGACCCAGACCAGGGCCATCAATGTGAAATGACAGAACACAAAGAAAGTCTCCTGAGAGAGGCTCCTGAGAGAAGAAATAACTCCATGTGCAGCACTAAGGCTTCAAGTATCACTGGATTTCACAGCAATATTGGAAGCTTAAAGACAACATACAAAACCTCCAAAATTCTACAGGTAAACAGTTTCCGACCTACAGATTTGATACCAAACTTATTGTGAGGATGAAATAAAACATTTTTCAACTTCCAGTGTGTCTCCCATGCACCCTCTCAAAAAAACAAACAAACAAACAAAAACAATGAAATAAACTGAGAAAGAAGACAACATGGGACAAACACAGCAGAGACAAACACAAGGGAGAAATAAAAGCGGTTCTGAAAGGTGTGGAGAGGAGAGGTGACGGTGCCGCAACACGGCAGGGCTGGTGGGTTTGGACGACCGTGAAAAGAACGGCTCCCCCACCAAACAAAGCAGAGGCATTCGCAGCTGTGCTTGAAGCCGTGGAGAGGAGGTTTAGTCCAGTCATCTCCTGGGGCTACACTGCTGCCAGGCACTCAGAGAGGCCAGAGATGGACGCCTTCAGTCCCCAGCCCACCCCAACCCCTCCCTTTACCGTTAGGTGTGTCTGTGTATATGTGCCTGTGTGTGTTAGTCACTCAATCACGTCCGACTCTTTGTCATCCCATGGACGATAGCCTGCCAGGCTCCTCTGTCCGTGAAATTCTCCAGGCAGGAATACTGGCCTGCTGTGCCATTCCCTTCTCCAGGGGGTTTTCCCGACCCAGGAGAAAACCGGGCCTGCTGCATTGCAGCCTGATTCTTTACCTGCTTTCAGTCCCCAGCCCACCCCCAGCCCCACCCTTTACCACAAGGGGTCTTGCATAAGCCTGTGGATGCTATACACCTGCTCCTTCATCTGTCCTTGGCCTTGGAGTGTGCACACAGTAAGACCATCAGGACCTGAAAGTACCCGGGACCATCAGGGCAGGAAATTCTGGAGTCCAGGGTTCAGAAGCCAGGTCTAGGAGGGCAGGGAAGCACAGCATCCCAGTGGGCATGTCCCTGTCCCCTTGGCTCCCTTGGCCAAGGGATCACATGACATAGAGGGGCAAGGATGGAGGAAAGCTAGGGTCTAAGGCTCATTGCCAGGGGCAAAGGGCTATGTTGGATATATAGAATATCAAGTGATCTCTTACAAAAGTTATTAGTGCCTTAGTGGATAGCAGAATGTTGCATAAGGAGGGAAATGTCATCACAGTTTTTTACTGTTAAAAAACATTTTAATTATAATTATTTTTTTATGTGGCTTATCTATGAATACTATTTAAATAATTTTGAATCTATTTATATAACTATGTAATACTATTTATATATTAATAGCTAGGAATATTATTTATATAGTTATGAATCCTGGAGGCTTCCATGATAGCTCTGTTGGCAAAGAATCCACTTGCAATGCAGGAGACCCTGGTTGGGAAGATTCCCCTAGAGAAGGGAAAGGCTACCCACTCCAGTAATCTGGCTTAGAGAAAATTAATAGCTAGGAATATTATTTATATAGTTATGAATGCTACTTATTTAGCTCAGTCGTGTCCGACTCGTTGTGAGTCAGACTCACTGTAGCCCTCCAGGCCCCTCTGTCTGGGATACAGGAGCGGGTTGCCATTTCCTCCTGGGAGATCTTCCCGACACAGGGGTTGAACCCAAGTCCCCTGTGTCTCCTGCACTGTAGATGATTTTTTACCCACTAAGCCGTGGGGGAAGCCCATTTATATAGTTACAATAATATAAACACTAGATATTGATTAAGTCCCTCATTGTGTTCTTTAACTATTTGAAGAGGCTGGGAAACAAGAGAAAGAATGTGCAGATGAGGGTTAAACTTTCTCAGTAGAATAACGAAATAGTAACTTACACTAAAATAATAAACAAATAGCAATGTATGCATGCCAGTTGAAAATATGCAAGTATATATTGGAAGATGTGGTTAAAATGACTGAAAACCTTTTTTTCTGTACAAGGGAATTAGATAATAAGAAGTAAAGAGATGCTGCCTACTGTTCAAGGCTAATTAAAATTTGGCTTTTGAAACTGTTCACATTATTACTTTGATAAAATAAAATTTAAAAAAGATCATTACAAGGAAATACTGAGGGGAAATGAATGAGGAAAAATGGAGAGAAAATCTAGAAACATCAAAAGGGAGAAACTCAACATTTCTTAGAAAAAAGTAAAAGAATGCACAGGTTTGACTTGCAGGCATAATAATGAAAATGCCGTTTTAGACACACTGCACCATTTTGCAAAACCTTCATGGATCATCTTTCATTTATTTTATTGCCTTAATTTATTCCTTATAACATGCCTCTGAGTTAGCAAATGTTCAGGGAGTGAGGGTGAGGAGAGAGAGGAGTTAATAATCAAAGACAAATCTTTGTTTCCTGGAGACTTATCTCCTGCTGAGAGACAACCAACAGAAGTGGGCAAACAAGAAAACACAAATGAGAGACACTAAGCAATTCATCTAAGGCAGATTTGGAGGATTCAACCCACTCCAGCATTCTTGTCTGGAAAATCCCATGAATAAGGAGCCTGGTGGGCTACAGACCATGGGGTCACAGACAGTCAGACACGACTGAGAAACTTAATACACACACATGATCCTGCAATCCCATTCCTGGGTATACATGCAGAGAAAAACATGGTTCTAAAGGAGACTTGCACCCCAATGTTCATTGCAGTGCTGTTTACAATAGCCAAGACAGGGAAGCAACCTGAATGTCCATCAGCAGATGAATGGATAAAGGAGATGCGGTACACATATACAGTGGACTCTTAGTCATTAAAAGCAGAGTGAAATAATAGCCATTTGCAGCAATATGGATGGACCTAGAGACTCTCTTATTAAGTGAAAGAAGTCAGACAGAGAAAGACAAATATATGGTATCACTTGTATGTGGGATCTTAAAAAATGATACAAATGAACTTATTTACAAAACACAGATTCACAGACTTAAAGAACAAACCTATGGTTACCAGGAGGGAAGAGTAGGAGGGTAGGGGTAGAGTTAGCTTGGGAGTCTGGGATTGACGTCCATACACCGCTGCATCTAAAACAGATAACCAGCAAGGACCTACTGTGTGGCACAGGGAACTCTGCTCAGTATTCTGCGATAACCCAAATGGGACAAAGAGCTTTTGAAAAAGGGTAGATGCATGTATGACTGAATCGCTTTACTCACCTCAAACCAGCACAACATTGTTGGTCAACTATGCTCCAATATGAACCTTTTTTTTTAAATGGGGGAGTGAAAAACATCTTCAGAACTATCTGAAAAACATTTCTTTCCAGTGTGCACATAGAAATAAAATCATGCAGAAAAGTCAAAAACCTTTTAAGTCATTGTTGGCATTGGAACTACAATTTCATTGTGATTTAATTCAGCTTAAATATTGAGGAAGAAATAAATGCAGTGCTCTGAGAAAGTGGCTAATACATAGTTTTGATTTTAAAGAGATAACATATTTGTATTACAAATAATTCTAAAAGTGATTGGAAATATTCCATTCACTGTTCTTCCAATAATAGGCAGAAATGTAAAATAGAGGCTCTGATTTTAAACAGTAAAGCATTATCATGACAACAGAAACACTAACTGTGCTGTTAGGACATATTTACGCTCAACTTTTACCATATTTTAAATTGTTGGAATTTAAGCTCATTTTGATTATTTCAAGGTGAAATTTACTGCAATATATAGAAATGATGCTTCTTCGTCTCCCTGTCCCCTGCCTTTTTTTTTTTTTTTTAAACGAAAGAGAAAAAAATGGCTTTCTTCCTTAAAAGGTTTTCTTTGGATTTCCTCATGATCTCTACATCTAATGTTTTCATCCACACAGACGTATATAGTAGAATATATTCATGTGTGTGGATTGTTGCCTCCAGTACAGAAAGATCTCCTTCAGCTCACTTTTTAATGATAGCCTGAATATTGTATTCATGAGAGTTGTCAAATCGAAAATCCTTTAACTGAACTGAACATGCTCTTAGGGGTTTCAAGTATTATAAGATAAAATCAGCATTTTTTTCTGGCCACATTTATTATGGGGTGTGAAATCCACCTAAATCATAAGGGAAAAATGCCTTTGAAAGTATGTGAATGCCAAGTCTATTTTAAAAAGAGCATCAGATTTGGAATTACTAACCTCAATTAGTTTTCCTCCTTCACTTGGACAACTGTCTATCATAGCACTTATTCAGGTTAGATGATCAGCTTGGTGCTGCAAGGAATAAAAGGTTAACAGAACCTGGCTTCTGAGGTATGCTATTCAATGGCCACGAGTCCTCCCATCTCAGGAGACAGCTCCATCTTAATGTGACTGGCTGCACCCCTTATCCAGAAATGAGAGTCTCTTTCTGTGTGTGCTAAGTCACTTCAGTCATTTCCAAGTCTTTGTGACCCCCAGGACTGTAGCCCACCAGGCTGCTCTGTCCATGGGATTCTCCAGGCGAGATCCTCCTCCAGGGGATCTTCCTGACCCAGGAATCGAACCCTCATCTCTTGTGTCTCCTGCATTGGCAGTGGGGTTCTTTACCACTCTATAACCTAGGATGCCTACCTAGACCACTGAAGAAAACAAGGACAAAGGCATCTCCCAGGTGTCTTCCTGGCTCAGGTGTCTATGATCTCATGGTCCTTGCCAGTGTCCGTGCTCCTGTCACCATCCCTGGGTGTCTGGGTACTGAAGGGACCAAAGAAGTAGAAACTTAAACCCATAAATATAAAAATTATATTTTAGTCATTGTGGTGGAGCCAGGGTCATATGACCTGTGAGAAGGGGATGGAGCTCAGGTGAGGGGACCACTGGGAACAGGTCCAGTGACATGGTTCCTTGGATCCCCATTGCCTCAAAGTAGATGTTCAGGAAAGACCTGGGATATAGTAAAAGATAAACAGAAAGCTAAGCTGCTCTAACTTGCCCAGTATATACTGGATGAGAAACAAAATCTTGCATTTAATAGCTTGGAAAATCTAAACATAAAAATATAAAGGATAGTCACCACTTTGGTAAAAAAAAAGGTTTTCGTCCAAGTGTAAGTGAAAACATAGGTCCCTTTCTGTTAAACTGGGGCAAATATTATAGAGAAGAAAGATACATAAATCAGAGGAGATGTAGTATATGAATCCAAGGTTGGAGAAACCTTGGAAGAAAAACTTCCCAGGTTTTACCATTTTGCACAGTTCTAACCAGAATCTGCAGCGGAAGGTGCTTCATGCCTGCCTGCTGGTGCATCAGGCAGAACTACATTTCTGAGCATACAGATGAGATGCTATAAAATTCATGCACTGCTACAGCTCATTTACTTTATTTCTCGGGATTCCCCACAGATCTTCTACCCAGAGCATATAGTTCAACCGGCTCAGTTTTCTGGCTTCCTAATCCCCAGGAAATTAGGAGAAAGAGTTTTGCAGCAAGCCCACTAACAGTAGCCAATTAATAGCTAAGAAGATAAAGAGGTACTAGAAGCAAAACGAAGAAAAAAGATTAGAGAGCGCACATAGCACGGCACTATGGGCCGTGTAGCATGGGGACAAAGACTGTGTCCTCCGCAAATCCTCAACATAATAGCTATTCCACAGCCCAGGGCACAAGAGCTTATGTTCTTTGTAGCCTGCATTTGTCATTTAAAAACCTAATACATCATAGTTGACAAGGATAAGGAGTACATAGCGCTTCCCCGCTGGCTCAGCGGTAAAGAATCCACCTGCAGTGCAGGGGACACAGGTTCGATCCCTGGGTTGGGAACATATGCTGGAGCAGGGTATAGCAACCCACTCCAGTAGTCTTGCCTGGAGAATCCCATGGACAAGAGGAGCCTGGCGAGCTATAGTCCATGGGGTTGCAAAGAGTTGGACACGGTTGAAGCTACTGAGCATGAACGCACACAGGGAGTTCATAATGCATTATAAGGTTCTTGTTGTCGTTAACAACTAAATAAGATAAAACTTTAAAGTTGGCTTTAAAAAAGCAGCCCTCAACTATCTGAAAATTTAACTTCTCTGTGATGGGACCCTCTTCCTTTATGAAGCTTTAAAGTAAGTGAGGCATTGCGTTGATACTCTGGGGCGGTGAGCGGTTCATAGATCAGATATCACACTGAAATACTCTAGCTGTGGTGGTGTGATAGAATAATCAATATGCATGTTATAAAATTATATGATGGATTAACTCATCAGAAACTCATGAGGAAATGTGTGATCAACATAATCTACGGAATCTGTCAGGATGAAAAAGACCTGGAGTTGAAATAAGAAGCCTTTTGCCAAGAACAAGGCCAGAATTGGATTTCAGTTCCATGAGCCCTGCAGGGCAGAAAGCAACCTGAACAGTGAAGGTTTCTGTAACGTGAAACCTTTCCTCAACTTGGTTTTAGGCACAATGACACGCATAGAATACAGAATTTAGAATGGAGAGAAAACAATGGAAACTGTCTTCTCCTACATCATTATTTGCTGTGGTCATTCACTCAGTCATGTCTGACTCTTTGTGACCCCATGGACTACAGCACGCCCCACTTCCCTGTCCTTCAACATCTCCCCAAGTTTGCTTAAACTTATGTCTATTGAGTATATGTTGCCATCTAATCATCTGTCAACCCTTCTCCTCCTGCCTCAATCTTTCCCAGCATTGGAGTCTTTTCCAATAAGCTGGCTGTTTGTTTGCATCAGGTGGCCAAAGTACTGGAGCTTCAGCTTAAGCATCAGTCCTTCCAGTGAATATTTAGGATTGATTTCCTTTAGGATTGACTGGTTTGATCATTGTTAGATGAGAAAACTGGCACCTCAGCTCATACACAGTGGATGGAGCCACCCCAGACCCCAGCATAAATGACTCCCATTATGTGCCCTGTTTGTCCTGCTGCTTCTAGGACATTATCTGCCACTGTTACTGAGAATTATGAGAATTACCAAACAAACTGTAGACAGAGCATTCTTGACTCTTCTTCTTTCATTGTCAAGTTCAACTGCACACAGCTCTGGCCCCCTTAACAGGAATATTATCATTGAGGAGAGTCTACAAAGAGCTTCTCTCCTTTGGACTTTCCACTGTTTGAAACTTCTCCCCACAAGTTAGCCAAGAGGATGCTGTTGAGCTCTACTCTGTACCCGTGGATACCAAAGAGAATAACACCCAGCATCCTGCCTCCAGGAGCTTCCTGGAGCATGATAAAGCATTCGGTAGAGAAGATTAGTGTGACAGGCATCCAGGGAAGAAAAGGAAGATATCAGAGCTGCCCCAGCTAGGGGCAAAGCTTCTTAGTGTGGAATTGTTCAGTTGCTCAGTCATATTCAACTCTTTGTGATCCCACGGACTGCAGCATGCCAGGCTTCCCTGTCCTTCACCATCTCCCAGAATTTGCTCACTCAGGTCCATTGATTCAGTGATGCCATCCAACCATCTCATCCTCTATCATCCCCTTCTCCTCCTGCCCTCAATCTTTTCTAGCATCAGAGTCTTTTCCAATGAGTGGGCTCTTCACATCAGATGGCCAAAGTGTTGGAGCTTCAGCTTAAGCATCAGTCTTTCCAAAGAATATGCAGGCTTGATTTCCTTTAGGATTGACTGGTTGGATGTCCATGCTGTCCAAGGGACTCTCAAGAGTCTTCTCTAGCACTGCAGTTCTTAGCATGGAGAAGAGCTTTGAAATAGGTGTAGGGCTTGATCTGCTCTTAAGCATGAAGCCCTGATTCCTAGTGGCAGCAAGGCCTTTCACTCCTGGCCTCTGCCTACCTCCCCAGCCTCCTCTGTCTCTGTGTGAGCCCTTATAATCTGTGCTTACCGCAGCCAACAGAGGCTTTTCCAACATGGTTAGCTCTCTCTTCCCCAGATCCCTGCCCAGGTGCTTTCTTTTTCTCTCAGACAGCCTCCCTCATATTCCTCCCCTCTACCTGCTCAATCTTACTTCTCCTTCAAGTCAGGTAATGCCTCCAGGAAAATTTCTCTGAGGCCACAGCTTCCTAGTTGAGTTAGATACCTTTTGTCAGTACTCCTGAAGGGCCCATGCTCACCTCACTATGGGAATGAAAACTGAATAGTAGAAACCAGGTAACTAGAGGTGGGAAAGAGGTTTGATGAGTGGGGAGAGGGAAAGACAGGGAGAAGTGTGGCTCTGATGGAAGATGTCCTTTGAGTAAGGGAAAGTGAAAGTGAAGTCGCTCAGTCCTGTCCGACTCTTTGCCACCCCGTGGGTACCCCGTGGACTGTAGCCCACCAGGCTCCTCTGTCCATGGGATTCTCCAGGCAAGAATACTGGAGTGGGTTGCCATTTCCTTCTCCAGGGGATCTTCCCGACCCAGGGATCGAACCCAGGTCTCCTGCATTGCAGGCAGACGCTTTAACCTCTGAGCCACCAGGGAAGCCTTGAGTAAGGGAAGTCATGCAAAATTCTTAAGGTTTTCAGTGGCAAAATGTGTGGCAAAGAGACTGACATAGGGGCTTCCCTGGTGATTCAGTGGCAGAGAATCCACCTGCCCTTACAGGAGATATGGGTTCAATCTGTAATCTGGGAAGATCCCATATGCCTTGGAGCAACTAAACTCATGCGCCACGACTATTGAGCCTGTGCTCTAGAGCCCAGCAGCTGCAAGTACTGAGCCCCTTGCCCTAGAGCTCATGCTCTTCAACAGGAGAAACCACAGCAATGAGAAGCCTGTGCACCATGGCTAGAGAGCAGCCGCTGCTCTCTGCAACTAGAGAAAGCCTGTGCAGGAACGAAGACCCAGCACAGCCAAAAATAAATAAATAAATAAATTTTTTTAAAAGAGAGACTGACACAACTTTCTGGGGATCCCTCAAGGATTCCTCAGCAGGGAATTTGTGTGTGATCAGAGATTAGGTGACAACAATCCCCAACAGCAGACTCCAGACATAGCCAGGTATTGTAAAGAAGGAGAAAGAGATATATTCACCAACCAGCCTTGTGATTTTGCCTCAATTAAAAACCCTCTATTTAAAGTGAAAATAATAATTCTCTGCCATAAACTGTTGTGAGGATTAAATTCACAGTGTGGCACAGGACGTGCCCGATGCCTGGAAGCATCACTAATACCAATACACTCTCAACCAGGAAGACGCTAGCTGTTGTTTGCAGGAGTGCCATATTTGAAATTAGATTCCGAGACACCCTGTGGAAGTATCAGAGCCAGGGAAGAAATAGAGGCAAAGAGAAGAGAAACAGAGAATGTGCAAAGAGGAAAAACAACACGTCACTTTAAAACCCTCACAACAAAATGTACCCTCTATTTTCTTGTCTGATGCTACATTTTGCAGTATAGTAGCAATAACTTCTACTGCTTTATGGTGCACTCACAATAAATGGCTTGGGAGCTTGATTTACAGCCTTAGTGAAGTGCAGGCATTTAATCATCTCTAGCAGCTGCTTAAAGTTCGAATATCACCCTTCAGGAGCGATTACCCAGGAACCGTATTTAAAGGGCAGGAGAGCTGGGGGCTGACCCTCTGGTTGAGGTTCAGGGCTCAGGGACTGAGGGGGCTTCTTTCGAAGCTCTACAGTCTGCTCTTTGTAAAGTGGTCAAAAGATGCTTCGTGGCTGACTGGGAACTGGGGAAAGTAGCTAACAGCCCAGAAGAACTTCAAATTATATAACAGAAGCCCCCTAGGTCCCTAGGCACTCATTCAGAAAGTCAGCTACACCCATGAGAAAATCTCACAGTGCAGGCAGCACAGTGATTAAAAACGCCCTCTCCCCATCCCCTCTTGTACTGACTCTGGCCTTCTGAAGAGAAGGACACACGGCCACTGGAGCAAAATTTCAAGTTAAATAATTGAGAGAATCTCTCTCTGAGTTGGCTGCTTCATCCAGGCCATACTCCAGGAAGGACAAATTTATTCTTAGACCCTTGAATTTCTAGCCATTAGAGAAGACTCTTTTATCTACAAGGTAATGAGTGTCATGCCTTTTGAACTCCTGGGTTTATAAGTGAGAAATCGGGAGGAACAGGTGGCCTGGAAAGATATGCTGTCAATAAAAGCTTGCTCTCCCACTTCTGATGGTCCCTTCCCACCACAAATGTGCCTGGCCGGCGTCACAAGGTCACAGAAGCCATGTGACATCTGACATCTACTGGAGGAGCAGCCACCCAGTGAGGCAGGGACACACGCTGCCGTGTTAATTCAGAGCAGGGACCCCACTGCTCTGCTGTCCATCCAATCCATACAGGAGATGCTTCTAACAGGCACGCTTTCAAGGGCCTGAGCACGATCGAAGGGGATGTTGATAGTGGGCAGAAGGCAGCTGAGCCCTGAACTGAGAGGAATTAGAGCGTGAGTGCTGAAGCATGTTTGACAAGTTCTTTTGGAAGAAGAGGATTTAAAGGGAATATTTGAAGAACTATTTGACTAATCCATTGACGAGCTACACACGTGTCCAGCAGGTTGAGGAAGACGCGTAAACTCTTCTAACTTCATTTCCGCACCCATCAGAAGCTTCTTAAAAGCATATAAGAGAGATGTAGTCCATTTTATAAAGACCTTAAACTGAATGAGAAATTGTTATCTTGGGCATTTCACACTCTGCGTCAGGTACAAGTGGGAAAACTACCTGAATTAAGGAAAAAAGAAAGGGTTCTCTGTGTGTCAGACCCCTTCCTGCCTGGCACCTCATTTAACTCACACAGCTCTATCAAAGACACATAATTATTACCAGATAGTGAGGAAACCAAGGATCAGAGGAGGCACGTATCTCACCAGGGTCACGCTACTGGAACTGTAGAGCTGGGGTTCTTCTCACCAGCTGAATGCTGACACACGAACACTCATCTTAGTGGAAGGAACAGGCAGCAAAGATGAACCTTCATCGCTATCTTAAATCAGACTCATATTAGGACCACTTTCTATGACATGTTCCAAGCAATGTCCAGATTCCTCTGTTGGGCTTGGATTAAAAAAAAAAAAAAAGTTGTTTTTGTTGTCACTATTACTATGGTCAAATAATTACATTAGAGGTTGGACAGGATCTCAACATTTGATTGGCCAGACTTTGGTGAGACTGGAGTACATAGCAGTGGGATTTACCTGTTGATTGATGAGGTCCTTGGCAAGTCTTTGGGGCCTGAGTGACTCTGGGAGAGGCTTACATACTGGTGCCTCAATCAGAGCCCCCCAGAATGACTGAACGGCCCCCACGTTTGGCAGATGGGTCCTAGTGGTGAGCTGTGCAGAATGGCGTTAGGTCTGAGACCCAGCCTGTTGTAGCCATGTATCAGCTGTGTGGTCTTGGATGGGTTAGGTAGCCTCTCTGAGTCTCAGTCACATCACCTGCAAATTAAGGACGTGACTAGTGGCCGCCTAAGAGCGCTGCCGCCTGCCACACGGTTTGCTTTCGTGGTTGTCATAACTCTCCTCTTCGGTTCATTTTTGCTCACTCCCAAGGTCACAACGGTTGGGAAACCTGTCACTCCCAGAGGGATGCTGGGAATGTTTCCACAGGAAGAGCAGACTGCGAGACATTTTCTGGAACCTCTCTCGACAGGCCTTGAGACTGGAGAGGAGGGTTCTCTCACGGCCCTGATGAAAACAAGCGCCTGGCTCGGCTACCCTCCTCCCCTCCCCAGTTCAGCACTGACATGTTAGAAGTCCGGCCCCTTCTGTTCACAAGTTCTTATACTTAGGATGGCGAAGCCCAACGGGGTGCCGAACACCTGCTGCTTGTAAAAAGCTCTCGGATGCTCTTGAAAAAGCTAAAGGCGAGCCTCCATCAAGTGGCTTATTTACAGTCCAAAGACTTGTATCCCACCACTGCCTCGGGGTTTTACTCAGAAGAGAAAACCCCCTTAATTAATGCTCATCTCCCACCACAGCTGTCGGGACCCGTGCCACGCCAGCCCTTCCGAGGTTGCCACAGGTCAAAAGGAACTAATAACGTTTGAAGGAGCCCAGTCACCAGCGTATCCATCAAATCAATTACTGCCTGGTGTGAGGGGACGAGGAGCCGCTGAACACCCCCAGAAAACAGCGGCGAGTGGAAAAGCGCATGCGCCCTGAGGGCAGACAGACTCCTGGTTGTCTGCTTCATTATAAAGTCAACTTGGCAGTGTCCTTGTTTCCAGAACCTTGGCAGCCGGAAGGTCAAGTCCCCTAGTAAGATCTATCTTCCCTTCGTTTCGTGCCTGGAGGGACTGGGGGCTGGTGTGAGATGCCATTCTGGAAACGGCGGCTCCTTAGGACCTTTGGGAACTTGCCCAGAGCCGGACTACTGTAGCCATTCAGCACGTCACTGGAGTAAATGCGAGAGCCAGTGAAGCCTGGATTCATCCCACTAAACAATAGCAAGTCTTACAGTAAATAGATGGGCTTCCCAGGTGGCTCAGCGGTTAAGAATCCACCTGCAATGCAGGAGACGCAGGTTCGATATCTGCATCGGGAAGAAACCCTGGAGAATGAAACAACGCACTCCAGTATTCTTGCCTGGCGATGGTGAATCCCTTGGACAGAGGAGCCTGGTGGGCTACAGTCCATGGGGTCACAAAGAGTCAGAGGCGACTGAAGCAACTGAGCAGGCACACATGCATACTAAGTAGCTAATTACAGTAGAAAGTGGTACCAATAATTGTCGCCATATATTGGATGCTAATGATGTGTCAAGGACTCTGCCAAGTGCTTTACCTGTATTATCACTAATTCCCACAGCAGCCACAGGGGACAGGTAGGGTTATTGCCAGTTCCCATTTGACAAAGCTGAAGTCTTAAAGGGGCTTCCGTGGTGGCTCAGATGGTAAAGAATCTGCCTGCAATGCCGGAGACCTGCATTTGATCCCTGGGTTGGGAAGATCCCCTGGAGGAGGGAATGGCAATCCATTGCAGTATTCTTGCCTGGGGAACTCCATGGGCACGGGAGCCTGGCAGGCTAGAGATATAGTATTATACACTGTAATGTAATTGACTAGGAGCCAACTTAAGGCTCTTCCCGTGAGAAGTCAGATTGACCTGGGCAAAGTCATACTGAGCCATGCTAGAACCCAAGGGACAAGGAAAAATCAATAATTCCTATCGTGCCTACTTTAAAGTTTTGACATATTGTTCATGAATAATTTTTGTTTGCATGAATTTTGATCCTAAAATATAGTTTTTGACAATATTATTTACTTTGATTAATGAGTGCTTCGGTACCCCTTCAATTTTGTGCTCAGGCAAATACCCCAGCCCCTCACCCTGATCTGAGCCCTGGGGCTGAGGTCTTGGCTCAGGCTCCCAGGTCTTCAAGCCAGATGGTTGTGCTTCATCGCAGATGTTTTGTCCCTAGTTCTGTATGTTGGGGAAGGAGAGCCCACAGGATTCACTGCCTACTTATAATAACTCTCTATACTTGAAAGCAGTAATCAAGCTGTTCATCAGCTGCCTTTTCTCTCCACTAAATTACCCTAACGTGGCTCTTCCTTATAATGTGTCAGCCTCCTTAAAGAACCAAGTTTTCAACTCATTTTCAACCTGGCCACTGATTTTTGAGCTTTTAGTTGTAAATAATACAAGGACAAAAGAATGTCCAGTGTAATTTTATGTATTTGGACTTGCAATGCATTTCTGATTGTTTTTCCTCCCCTCATTAAAGTACTTGGGGGCCAGCTTGTCTACAGAGCACCAATGGATGCTACTGTAATCTATGAAAGTGAAAGTGTTAGTCGCTCAGTTGTGTCCGATTCTTTGCAACCCCATGGACCATAGCCTGCTAGGCTCCTCTGGCCATGTATTTTTCTAGGCAAAAATACTGGAGTGGGTTGCCATTTCCCTTCTCCAGGGACCTTCCCACACAGGGATCAAACCCTGGGTCTCCTGCATTGTAGGCAGACTCTTTACCATCTGAGCTACCAGAGTAGCCAACTGTAGTCTGTGGCAAGGCTATTATTACCTGAACCACCCTGCTCCCAATGCTTTTCTGATATCCTGAGACTATAATAAGCATAAATAACATAATAGACTATAATAAGCATAATAAAAGGACATGTGACTTCTCAGAGCCTCCCAGCCACAATTAAGCTACTGTGCAGGACTCTGGAGCAGGGTGTCTTGGAGTCTCAGCTGTATTGTCTGTACTTTCCAGGTGGAGGGAAGTTAGTCATGGCGTCAAATTCTGCCACCCTTAGAACATCTTGTGGGCCAGTATCCTACATCTCTACCTGATTTGGAGTTCTTTCTTAAGAAACAACTGCCATTTATTGACTGTGCTAGTGTGCGTACTAAGTCACTTCAGTTATGTCCAACTCTGTACAACCCTATGAACTGTAGCCCACCAGGCTCCTCCATCCATGGGAAATCTCCAGGGAAGAATACTGGAGTGGGTTGCCATGCCCTCCTCCAGGGGATCTTCCCCACCCAAGGATCAAACCTACATCTCCTATGTCTCCTGCTTTGGCAGGCAGGTTCTTTAGCACCAGACCTGGGGACTACCACATTGCAGGCAGATTCTTTGCCATCAGAGACACCAGGGAAGCCTATTTATTGACTACCAACTAATGTTAGTCTATGATCATGGTCATCTCAGGTGAGAAAATGAGGTTAATATGAGTTTAATCAACTTGCTCAGGATCATAGGGCTGGTTGGAAGGGGGCTGGGATTTGAAACTTGGCCATCTGGCTTCCAAGTCAGTGCATTTAATCATTATCTTATTCTACCTCTTGGACCCTATCAACTGCAGCAATTGGGGTTAATCCTTGCAACAGCTCCACATGCCAGATAGTATACCCATTTCTGCTCTTTGGGACCCCATGGACTGCAGCCCACCAGGCTCCTCTGTCCATGGGATTCTCCAGGCAAGAATACTGGAGTGGGTGGCCATTTCCTTCTCCAGAGGATCTTCTTCACCAGGGATGGAACCCAGGTCTCTTGCATTGCAGGTGGATTCTTTATCATCTGAACCACCAGGGAAGCCCCAAAATAGCTTAGCCAAATTTAACTCTTTTTTTTTAAAACTGAGCAAAATCCAGAAAAAAATGGACGTGGTTCCTCAGTGCTCACATCTTCCCCTCCATGGGAATGGCATTCCTGGGCACATCAGACTGTGCGGCACCCATGCAAGTGCAGCTCAGAAACAAGACGGAGATTTCTTTTTTATCAGCCCTTAAGGGAAAAGCTGTGAATTCTTGCCGATGCTGATGAGAGTTTAGGTGAGAAAGATCAAAAGCCTCATTGAGCAAGAGTGGCCCCGAGACTTCTGTTACACACTGGGCCGGTGAGCTGAAATGTACACTCTGCTGACCCTGGAGGTGCTGGCTTCCTTCCATGAATTAGTAGGTAGTACAACCTGGTGCGTCGTGTCCAACCCTTTGCGACCCCATGGTCTGTAGCCTGCCAGGCTCCTCCGTCCATGGGATTCTCCATGCAAGAATACTGGAGTGGGTTGCCATTTCCTCCAGGGGATCTTCCTTACCCAGGGATGGAACCCACATCTCTTGTATCTCTTGGATAGGCAGGCAAATTCTTTACCACTATGCCACCTGGGAAGCCCAAATGAGTAGGTGGGTGCTGATTTAATCTGGCTCATTTCCATTCAGCCTGGCTGCCTCAGAAAAGACAGAAGTCTAGAAGCTCCTGCCAAGACCCCATTTCTGGAGGAGGCTGGTGGATGTGCTGGGAGCCCAGAGACTCTGGGCCTCTGTGTGCATACTTAGCTCTGTATGTGCCCCTGGTGGACAGCACTCCCCGCCACTCACCAGCCTGCGCTCTCGCTCAGGCTGTCCGGGGTCTAGATGAATGAGATTTACATAGTTTTAATAAATATTAATAACAGTTTTAATCTCAGTACACCTTTCATATGAGACATTCAAATGGCTTTCCAGTTGTCTCAGACTCCCCGAGAGAGTCAAGTAATCATTTTGCAAAGCTACACCAACTTTTCAGGCCTCCAGGGCTCAGTTAGGCTAGGTCTGTGTGATGGGGAACATGTCTGGGGAGAAAGCCAACAAGTGCTGAGGACAGCAAGGGGCAGATAGACTCATCAGCCCACTTCCATCTTCAAATATCATACTCTTGTCTCTGGTTTCAATTTATTTACCATCTGTGCTATATTATTTTTATTTGTTGCTGTTGTTTAGTTGCCAAGTCATGTCCAGCTCTTTGCAGCCCCATGGACTGTAGCTTCTCTGTCCATGGGATTTCCCAGGCAAGCATACTGGAGTGGGTTGCCATTTCCTCCTCCAGGGCATCTTCCTGACCCAGGGATTGAAACTGAGTCTCTTGCATTGGCAGGTGGATTCTTTACCACTGAATACTATAAGCCCATTTTATAAGCCCAGTATTCATGTTAATACTTTAAATATTACTGCATGTTTACCATGTACCATGCAACAAGCTGTGTAACTTAAATGCATTATTTCATTCAGTCTTCTCAGCTACATTATTAAATAAGCTTGCTTATCATCCCCTATCATTTTGCCTTTTCATACTGTTCATGGGGTTTGCCATTCCCTTCTCCAGTGGACCACATTCTGTCAGGCAACAAAGGTCCATCTAGTCAAGGCTATGGTTTTTCTAGTGGTCACGTATGGATGTGAGAGTTGGACTGTGAAGAAGGCTGAGTGCTGAAGAATTGATGCTTTTGAACTGTGGTGTTGGAGAAGACTCTTGAGAGTCCCTTGGACTGCAAGGAGATCCAACCAGTCCATTCTAAAGGAGATCAGCCCTGGGATTTCTTTGGAGGGAATGATGCTGAAGCTGAAACTCCAGTACTTTGGCCACCTCATGCGAAGAGTTGACTCACTGGAAAAGACTCTGATGCTAGGAGGGATTGGGGGCAGGCAGAGAAGGGGACAAGAGAGGATGAGATGGTTGGATGGCATCACCAACTCGACGGATGTGAGTCTGAGTGAACTCCGGGAGTTGGTAATGGACAGGGAGGCCTGGTGTGCTGCAATTCATGGGGTCGCAAAGAGTCAGACATGACTGAGTGACTGAACTGAACTAAACTATCATCTCCACCTTCCAAGTGAGAAAACAGAGTCAGAAAAGAGAGAGGTTACTTGTCCCGCCCGGGTCATATAACCAGTAAATCACATGACAGTATCATAGTTCAGACTGAGGTTTGTTTGCTTCTGATCATCTGTGGCTGTCAATGGGATAGCCTTAACCTTTCACCTTCTTGTTAAAGCCAAAATGGTTTGGAACAAACAGTATTCTACAATTTAAAAAAAAAAAAAAAAAAAACCCTCTAGCCTGGATAGGAGGGGAGTGATAATGGATACACGTATATGTATGGCTGAGTCCCTTTGCTATATGCCTGAAACTATCACAACATTTTTAATCAGCTATACTCCAGTATGAAATAAACAGTTAAAAATAAAGCTGCTTCAAGTAGACCCAGCCTTTGGTGGAGGAAGAGAGGAGGGGTGGAAGTAAGAGTGTGTACGTGTGTACGTGTGTGTGTGTGAGAGAGAGAGAGAGATTACTTTAAAGAACCTAGTGAATCAGAAGCCTATTGAGTGAATTTTAAAATCCCTCTCCATCCATAGGATCAGGCTGAATGAGCTTCACATTCATGAACCATTAGAGATGGAAGGTGTTTCAGAGATTACCTAGTTCATGCTCTTCATCTTACACCTAAGGAAACTGAGGAGAAGAGACATGAAGTACCTCGTTCGAGGTTATCATAATCATAAAGATTTGAATGATTCCCTTGGAGACTTGTTTCTTTTTGCTTCTTAACACCACATTTGGAGATCTTTACAGACCAAAGACTAACAGAAAACAAGATACTATATGGTGATGGTCTCTTCACATCTAAATCGTTGCTTACTGGTGTTCTGTGTGTCACGTGTCTTAGCAGACAGAAGTTCTCGAACACGTGTGACAACTACGCACCGATGAAGTCAGCACGATCATTCTCCAGAGTCATCAGATTTTACTGTTTCAAAATCCAAAGTGTTCGTGTGTCCTTTCCAAGAGGACAGCTGTTTCTGCTAGTTAAACTAGGGCTCTTGTCCACTGTGGATGGCTTATGTCTCAGAAGGAATTCTCCCGTGGTAGGGGTCAGCCGTCCATGTGTTTGCATCATTACCAGACAGTGGTGCCCAAAGCACTGTTTGCTGGGAGGGACATGTATTTTCATCATGTCCTCAGTGACTTAGCACACGCCTGGCACCAAGTCTACACTCAACAAATGTTTGTCAAGTGAATGATGTATGGGTGAATGTGAGGACCTGGAAATCTTTAATTGGAAGATAATTGCTTTACAATGTTGTGTCTGTTTCTGACATATGACAACACGAATTAGCCATGAGTATACATATGTCTGCTCCCTCTTAAGCCTCCCTCCCACCCCACTAGGTTGTTGCAGACATCCGGCTGGGCTCCCTGTGTTATACAGCAGCTTCCTGCTAGCTGTCATTACACATGGTGGTGCATACATGCCAATCCCAACTTCCCAATTTGTCCCACCCTCTCCTTCCTCTCCTGTGCCCACAAGTCCGTTCTCTACATCTTCATCTCTATTCCTGCCCTGCAAATAGGTTCATCAATTTAGAAGAAAAAAAATGGACCAAGTTCATTAACAGATCCTTCACAATAAAATACATACAGATGGCAAGTTAGCATATGAAAAAAAAAAAAAAAAAGACCTGGAAATCTTTCTCATCGGTAGAACACTGTAATGAGAGGCTCATCCTTAACGCCTATGGGATAACAGAGCAGAGACACAGCAGGGCATCCTGGGCTGCGGTGCAGATCTGAACCACCTATATATAGACTGATAGTAGTAAAACATTCCAATACCTTTTCAGGGTTTGCTGTTGTTTAGTCACTCAGTCGTGTCTGACTCTGCAACCCTGTGGACTGCAGAATGCCAGGTTTCCCTGTCCTTCCCCATCTAGATTGCCCTATTCCAGTTTTTCAACCAGAAAACAGTCGGTGGGGTCGCTAAAGTGTCCCACGCTAATCATCTTTAGGGTGAAGCCTAGTCATATGAGGCACTAAACAGCACCCTAGAAATTTCTTTTAATTATATTTGGATGAGGGGCTCTTTGGTATATTTTGAAAGTTAAACCTGTGTTTCCCCAAGTACCATAATTTCAGTATGATACCCCTGTGAGAGCTCAAGTCACAGGCAAAGTTTTGGAGATTAGTCCATACATTCTTTCTAATTCAACATTTATTGCCTATTGGACTATGTGCCCAAGAGATAAACATGAAAAAGCTGCAGTCTGTTGCCCTCAAGGAAACTGCAGTCTTGGGAGGAGGGGTAAGAAAGAACACACACGTAGGCATGCAATTATAATAACGCCAAGATAAGAGAACTCACTCTCAAATCAACCCCCATTCTGTATCTCACTCGTTGTGTGACACTGAATGAGTTGCTTAACTTTGCAAAACTGGGATCATAGGAATACCATCATGAAAAGTTCTTGGGTGGATTAAATGAGATTATATGTGTTCAAAAATATCAGCTATAATAACAGTGGTTCTTAAACTGCTGTTGTAAATACCTGAGTAGAAATACGTGGGCAGAGGAAGACACCTCATGGAACAGGGTTGGGATGGACGTTGATGAAGACTATCTTTCCGAAGAACACTAGAGATAGGTATGAGACAGTGGGCAGGGTATGTCCAAGTTGGTTCGATTTGGCATTCGAAATGTTGACCCTCCTTCAAGTCTCTGGTGGAGTGAGTCCAGAGGCTTGGAGACATGTCAAAACCACAATTACTAGTATTTAAGGCAAAACTTACACTTCCAACCAGCTGGACTGGAGACCATGAAAGAAAGCAGAGGGTGAAGCAGAGCAGGAGATGAAGAAGAATTGTAAAGGGCTTTATTTTACTTTGAAGACTTGCAGGTCATTGAAGAATTTTAATGAGAGGAGTGACATAGTGGAATTTTCGGAGGGTTACTCTGACGATTGTAAAGACTAGAATGGCTCAGAGGAGACTGGACCAGAGGCACGGAGCCTGTCAGAAGGCTGTCTGAGTGATGCAGGTGAGAAACAAGAACTTACACTAGGGCAGTAGCCATAGGAGCCACTAAAAACAAGAGACTCAAGCGGGTTTTAAAAAGAAAGGAGCAGGACTCAGCAATTAATGAAATGTGAGGAGCAATGGCAGGGAGTGGTCCAGAGAGACACTCAGATTTCTGGCTCAAGAGACTGGATGGATGGAAGAGCGGGAAAGATGATGCACTCAGTTTGGGACGTGTTGAGTTTGTAGTTATTTATGGGACTTTCAGGAGAAATGTTCGAAGGTGTTTGGGTGGAAAGGTCTGGCATGCAGAAAAAATGTCAGGTATTAAACTCATGGACAGGATCCAAGGAATTATTTCATGTGTTGAAAATACTTGATTTAAAGCCATCTACTGCATCCACTTTTCTTGTTGTTAAAGATGAGAACATAAAAGACGGAATATATGGATCTTCTAAAAGACCAGATTTCAGTTTTATGAAAATATGTGACCCCCTCTGATGAACAGAATAACTTCTGAGGTCTCTACAATTCTAACTTGTGTTCCAAAACATTGCTGTGGATCTGGAATCACCTTCTGATGGCAGTGAAAAACCCGTGGCCTTGAAAGTTTCTTTGTAGATGAAGATAATGAGTGCATGTGTGTGTGATAAGTAGCTTCAGTCATGCCTGACTCTGTGCGACCCTATGGACTGTAGACCAACAGGCTCTGCTGTCTGTGGGATTCTCCAGGCGAGAATACTGGAATGGGTTGCCATGCCCTCTTCCAGGGGATCTTCCTGACCCACGGATCAAACCCACACATGTTAATGTTTCCTGCATCAGCAGGCGAGTTCTTTCCCACTGGCGCCACCTGGGAAACCCGGATGTAGAGAATATATATGTTTAAATAAGAGCCCATTATCCATAAAGGCGTATAGCCCCAAACATGCAGTGACAATGCTTATGAAACAGAGGAACCAAATAAAGACACTATCTACATTTACCTACTCTGATCCCAATTGGCTGCGAACAGCAGAAGAATCTTCCTGCCGTAGTGATCACGGTTTTCCAACACTCCAGGGAACCCATCAATGAGAGCCCTCTTAATGCCAGGATCATCGGCCTTGAAGTTTTTGAACATGTCCAGGTTTAGCTGGCGGTACTGGAAGTACTGGGCCAGGAGTCTGAAGGCATCTGCTTGGTGAAACTTCCTGGCTCGGAGAAACCTCAGGATGAAGGCATCATCTGTGCGTAAGAATCCGATGTCAGGCCTGGTGATGATCATGTCTCTGACTTGCTGGATATCCTGGTGTAAAACGTCTGGGTTTTCATTCAGTTCCAGGCGTGCTTTCTCTATAGTCTCTGGGCTGAGGCCAGCCTGTAAATGGGTCATCTTGGCTGAATCTCCTTTCGAAGTGCTTAATTTCTGATGTTTGGGAAGAAAAGAGACTGGTCCCATTCACGTGATGGTCTGCTGAAATCGTGGCCCATTCAACAGTCTTTTTACCACCAAGCTGCCACTGAAACAGACAAGCAGAGGCTCTTCTTTCTGTTCCTGGAAAATGGTTGGACATTCAGATTCTATGTGGTGGTGGCCAGCCAGAAGAGAAGCCAAACCAAGGCCATTGCTTACTGCAAAACAAATACACACAAGAGAGACAAATAGATGATACAAAGAAGGTCTGGGCAAATGACCTGGAACTCAGAAAAGCAGTATATTATGCTGTAGAGCTGATTAGAAGAATAAAGGGTATATATTATTTAAAATAGGGTCTTTGGCATAATTTCATTATTCACACCTTCAGTGTGTAATGGGTTTCCCTGATAGTTCAGTTGGTAAAGAATCTGCCTGCAGTGCAAGAAATCCCAGTTCGATCCCTGGGTCAGGAAGATCTGCTGGAGAAGGGATAGGCTACCCACACCAAGTATTCTTGGGCTTCCCTTATGGCTCAGCTGGTAAAGAACCCTCCTGCAATGTGGGAGATCTGGGTTTGATGCCTGCGTTGGGAGAAGGGAAAGGGTACCACTCCAGTATTGTGGCCTGGAGAATTCCATGGACTGTATAGTCCATGGGTTGCAAAGAGTCGGACACGACTGAGTGACGTTCGCTTTCACTTTTCACTGTGTAATATGCAAGTCTTTGCAATACGTTTAGGAAGTTTTTTATGATACCGACTAATTAACAGTCTACAGTCAGACTAGGAATAGCTTGCTTTTTTAATGAGTTACCCAGGAAAAGAGAAAAATTCTCCTCTGTTGCAGCCTGTTTTATGGGGCTGTTCACAGGCATTCAATCAGAGACATTAGGGCCTCCATTAGCTTCTTTTCTCAGTTTCTTTCACAGAAATACCCCCTTTTTTAAAGGCAGCCATTTGCAGCTTAACAGTGAAAAGGGGCTTTTAAAGTCACCCTATTGTAACCTCATGGTACCTAATTACTCAAACTGAACTAAATGAACTGGAGCAGGGAGAGAAGGACAGGCTTATGGCTGGAAGCTTGACCTTCGATAATCAAATTCAACAGCAGTGAGAGAGAGGCTCATGTGAAGACATTTCCCAGCAGTCTCACTCTTCTGCTGAGGACAAAAGGTCTTGGAACTCTTAGTTGTCTTCTTTCCTGGCCCAATATCCATATGGACTTCAAGGTCACTTTTTGGTATAACTTTTCTGTTATCCTAAGATATTACTTTACTTATGATAATGATTAAGTTCTTTGTTTCATTTTTCCCTTGGTGAAATGTCTTTATTTTTAATTTATTTTTGATTGAAGTATAGTTGAATTGCAATGCTATGTTAATTACTGTTATACAGCAAAGTGACTCAGTTATTCTTTTTCATATTCTTTTCCATTCTGGTTTATCACAGGATATTGAATATAGTTTCCTGTGCTATACAGTAGGACCTTGTTTTTTTATTTTTCCCATTCTATATATGACAGTTTGCATCTGCTAATCCCAAACTCCCAGTCCAGCCCTCTCCCACCCTCCTCTCCCTTGGCAACCACCAGTCTGCTCTCTCTGTCTGACTCTATTTCTATTTCACAGCTAGGTTCATTTCTGTCATATTTTAGATTTCACACCTAAGTGACATCATATGGTATTTGTCTTTCCCTTTCTGACCTGCAATCCCAATCCTAGGCATATAACCAGACACAACTGTAGTTCAAAAAGATACATGTTCACAGCAGCACTTTTAACAGTAGCCACGACATGGAAACAATCTAAATGCCCATCGACAAATGAATGGGAAAAAGATGTGGTACGTACACAAGACTGAGTACTACTCGGTCATAAAAAAGAACCGTAAGTTTCCAGATGTTCAAGCTGGATTTCAAAAAGTCAGAAGAACCAGAGATCAAACTGCCAACATCTGCTGGATCATGGAAAAAGCAAGAGAGTTCCAGAAAAACATCTACTTTTGCTTTATTGACTACACCAAAGCCTATGACTATGTGTATCAAAACGAACTGTGGAAAATTCTTAGAGAGAAGGGATACCAGACCACCTGACCCGCCTGTTGAGAAATCTGTTTGCAGGTCAAGAAGCAACAGTTAGAACTGGACATGGAACAGCAAATTGGTTCCAAATCGGGAAAGGAGTACGTCAAGGCTGTATACTGTCACCCTGCTTATTTAACTTATATGCAGAGTACACTTGTGAAATGCTAGGTTTGATGAAGCACAAGCTGGAATCAAGATTGCTGGGAGAAATATCCGTAACTTCAGATACGCAGATGACACCACCCTTATGGCAGAAAGTGAAGGGGAACTAAAGAGCCTCTTGATGAAAGTGAAAGAGGAGAATGAAAAAGTTGGCTTAAAACTTAGCATTCAGAAAACTAAGATCATGGCATCCAGTCCCATCACTTCATGGTAAATAGATGGAGAAACAATGGAAACAGTGAAAGACCTTATTTTGGGGGGCTTCAAAATCACTGCAGATCGTGACTGCAGCCATGAAATTAAAAGATGCTTGCTCCTTGGAAGAAAAGCTATGACCAACTTGGACCGTATATTAAAAAGCAGAGACATTACTTTGGCAACAAAAGTCTGTCTAGTCAAAGCTATGGTTTTTCCAGTAGTCATATATGGATGTGAGAGTTGGACTATAAAGAAAGCTGAGCGCCAAAGAATTTATGCTTTTGAACTGTGGTGTTGGAGAATACTCTTGAGAGTCCCTTGGACAGCAAGAAGTTCCAACCAGTCAATCCTAAAGGAAATCAGTCCTGAATATTCATTGGAAGGACTGATGCTGAAGCTGAAACTCCAATACTTTGTCCACCTGATGCAAAGAACTGACTCATTTGAAAACACCCTGATGCTGGGAACGACTGAAGGTGGGAGAAGAAGGGGATGACAGAGGATGAGATGGTTGGATGGCGTCACCGACACGATGGATATGAGTTTGAGCATGCTCTGGATGTTGGTGATGGACAGGGAAGCCTGGCGTGCTGCAGTCCATGGGGTCGCAAAGAGTCAGACACAACTGAACAACTGAACTGAACTGATAAGAAAGAATGAAATTAATGCTGTTGGTAGCAACACGGATGCAACTAGAGATTAGCATACTTAATGATTGTTTTAAGCCCTTCAGGTTTTTCTACCTAAATGATATACAGACAAATGCTCATATTATTTGCATCTTTCTCATTTTAAATATGTTCAAGCTCTCTCAGACATCAGTTTGGTCTAACCTAGAAGTACCAAAAATCAGAAGACATATTAATTTTAAAAAAACTTGGAGGTGTGTATTTTTTCCCCCTAGCTTTCCTAGATCAAACAGTATTTGCAATAAGAGGCAGAACATTTACTTACAACATAATTATTAACACTTTATCATACAAAATAATTTTAAAGATAAAAGAATTCTTTCAACTTAATTTAGGACTAGCTGTAATTTCTATAGGGAGATAATCACTTCACACATTTCTGCTTTATATTGCCTTTGTGATAGATGAATATGGGTTCAGATAATTAGTATTCATTTTCAAGAATGAATGTAGAATAGTAAAAGTTTTATTTATAAAATGTTGGCTTTGCAAAGAAATTTGTAAAATGTAGCATTTAGCTCTGAAAGTGAGAAAATAAGTATAACAAAGTCCTTATTCTCACTGATTCCAAAACTGAAGATAGTAAAGGAATATAGTTCTCTATGAACTAGTCCCAGGATTGGAAGAATGTTTAAAATCCATCTAGTTCAATGTCCATCTAATGTTAAAATTCCCTCTTTAACAACCTCACCACACTCTTTCAAAACGTTCCCTTATTTGATGTCTCCCTCTTCAAATTCTTCCCTGGACTTCCCTGGTGGCTCAGATGGTAAAGTGTCTGCCTACAATGTGGGAGACCCAGGTTCAGTCCCTGGGTCAGGAAGATCTCCTGGAGAAGGAAATGGCAACCCACTCCAATATTCTTGCCTGGAAAATCCCATGGATGGAGGAGCCTGGTAGGCTACAGTCCGTGGGGTCACAAAGAGTTGGACACAACCGAGCAACTTCACTTCTTCAAATTCACCTCGATACCCACTGTGTGCTTCTCTGGTGGCTCAGACGGTACTGAATCCACCTGCAATGTGGGAGACCTGGGATTGATCCCTGGTTTGGGAAGATCCCCTGGAGGAGGAAATGGCAACCCACTCCAGTATTCTTGCCTGGAAAATCCCCATGGACAGAGATCCTAGCTGGCTGCAGTCCATGGAGTTGCACAGAGCTGGACATGACTGAGCGACTAAGCACACTGCATACCCACCGCCATCTACCTTGGCTCTCACCCACCAGTGGCTGAGATGATCATATAGTTTATTATCCAAATTTAGACACCAGGAGGCGCTAATAACAACAAGCAGAACTGGGGACAGTGCCGAGCAAACCCAGATGATCCCTCTACTAGTGCGTGACCTTTCTGTCGCTACTGCCAGTGGACAAATTTCAGCACCCATTTATGTATGCGTGACCCCATTAGCATTTGATGTTGATGACTTCTTAAAACTATTTTCTCACTCTTTTCTGTAATTCCATGTACCCTATTTTTCTCCCAGCCTCTGTCCATTCCTGCTCCATCTTCGTATGTGCTCACCATTTCTATGTATTATTTTCCAGGGTCCAACCACAATTTAACCACCTACATGTGGGAGACTTCAGTCCACAGCTCTCTCCTGATGCTCAGGTGTACTTATATATCCAGCTGCCTACTGAACACCCCCACTTAGATGTCCCCTAGGCCCCACACACTCAATATGTTCAAAACTGAATTCATCAGCGTTCCTCATCCTGCTCTTCGACCTCCCCCTCTTACTGACTGACATCATCTGTGTCATTTCCCACGCTGGAAGTCTGGGCGTCAGCTATTATTCCATCCCCTCCCTTACTGCCCACATTCAGGCAATCACTTCCATAATATTTCTCAGATCTTCCCAGTCCTTTCCATCCATTTTCATGGTCTTTGTTTAGACCACATCACTACTCATCTGTTTAGTCCTGCAATATCCCCTTGATGGTATTCTTGCTGCCAACCTTGACTTTCCCTTGTCCATTCTTTGTATTAATATTTAAATCTTCTCATGTGACTCCTTTTTTAAAATTGATTTTTACTGAAGTATAGCTGCTTTACAAAGTTGTGTTACTTTTCTACGGTATAGCAGAGTCAATCAGCTCTATATATTCATATATCCCCCTTTTTTTGGATTTCCTTCTCATTTAGGTCACTCCAGAGCACTGAGAAGGCAATGGCACCCTGCTCCAGTACTCTTGCCTGGAAAATCCCATGGACGGAGGAGCCTGGTGGGCTGCAGTCCACTGGGGTCGCTAAGAGTCGGACACGACTGAGCAACTTCACTTTCATTTTTCACTTTCATGCATTGGAGAAGGAAATGGCAACCCACTCCAGTGTTCTTGCCTGGAAAATCCCAGGGATGGGGGAGCCTGGTGGGCTGCTGTCTATGGGGTCGCACAGAGTCGGACACGACTGAAGCGACTTAGCAGCAGCAGCAGCAGGGCACTGAGTAGGGTTCCCTGAGCTATACAGTAGGTTCTCATGCGTTATCTATTTTATACACAGTATTGATAGTGTACATATGTCAAGCTCAACCACCCAATTCATCCCAGCCCCCCATGTCACTCCTTGATCAACATCAATCAATAGCTTCCAGTTGTTCTAGGATGAAATATAAAACCCTGTGACGTGGACCTGGTTTCTGAGACGCCGGTCCCCATCTGTGTCCCCAGATCCACCATCCATCCATGCTGCCACACCAAGACACTTGTGGTCTCTTCTCTCACCCCTGGGCCTTGGAAAAAGGTGCTCCCTCTGTCTAGAACAACCACTAACTCCTCCTACCCTTAAGGAGTCACCACCCAGGAACTCTCTCTCATCTTCAGAGGTCAGGTGTAGTCCCCTCACCCTTACCAAAATGACATTTTATCACCAGTTTCCCCTCTCCCTCCTTACTCTGAACTCCTCACTCAGAATCTCCTTGATTACCTGATCTTACTCATTTGTGTTTCCCCAGCACAGTCTCTGACACACAGAGGGTTTGTGCCATGCTCAGAGACTCTTCATTGTGTTCACTGCCTATCCTCAGTGTCTGGGACAGTGCCTGCACTAAGTAGGTGCCGTATGTGTACATCCATATAGGACAAATGCATAAAGTAGTCACAATGTTGGTTCACTGAGTGAATAAGTGGTTTCCCCTTCTGTTTCAGTACCTCTGGGAATGTTTTCCTTAAAAGTGTTGCAGCTGCCTTCATTTCCCTCCTTATATACAAAGTAATTTGTTCCTAGAAGAAGTTAGCCTAGGCACATTGTGCTTCAGATCTTTGCCTCTTTGAAGCATTCTGCGTGAGGTTCAGGGTTCCAATCTTAGCACAATGTGCTCAGAGTACAAGGCATAGCAAAGGCTGGTCCCTGACAGAATATTTAAAGCTGCTGGGAGCAACTTCCTTACCTTACAGTTCAGGGAACTCAACAACGTTTCCAGGATAAATTACAAGGGTTTCAGGGGGAGAGTTGAAGCTGCATTTTTCACGGCCCACATCCATAGTTATGCCTCTGATCTATAATCTCTGAAATAAATTTGCTTCACTCTATATCTTTATTCTGTGCTCAGCATACAGTGAGAGTTGCTGGAGAGAGTGCCCAAGCCAGGGTCACCAGTTTTCATGCTTAGGATGAAACAGACATTTTCCATTAAAGTCAAACCCTTCATTTCAGAAATCTGAATAGACTTCTACTTAAATAATAGCTCCATCAATAATATTTAAGGCACTAAAAATACTGTGCTATACGAGAATGTTCTTCAGATATAGCATTTTTAATTGTGATATTTTTTGTTCACACGAAGGATTTGGTTCTCATTCAATGTTTCTGAATTGGTCAAACAGGTATAAAGAACACACTGGACTTGATATCACCTGAAGAAGTCAGAGTGGTTTCTGTCCTGGTGGTATAATAAGAATTGCTTTAATTTGGTATTTATTATCACCGTGTTTGTTATGTCCCAGGCACTTGCATACTCTAATTTTTTTACATGGTATATGATTTAATTCCTGTGCTGTCTGCTAAGTCGCTTCTGTCGTGTCCAACTCTTTGCCACCTCATGGACTGTAGCCCATCAGGCTCCTCTGTCCATGCAGTTCTCCAGGCAAGAATACTGGGGTGGGTTGTGTTTCCTCCTCCAGGGGATCGTCCCAACACAAGGATCCATGGAACCTGCGTCTCCTATGTCTCCTGCATTGGCAGGCACGTTCTTTACCGCTAATGCCACCTGGGAATTTACTAGATCAATTCTATGAGATGAGTATACTATTGTCCCCATTTTTCAGATGAGGAAATAGGCACAGAAGATGGTAAATGACCTTCCTAGAGTTACACAGTTACCAAGAAGCAAAACTGGGTTTAAGTTTATATTTCTAAAATCCCATGTTCCTTACTATGGTGCTCTTCTATCCTTACATATAGCAGAAAGGTTCTAATATTTACTACTTAAGACCTATGTCACCTTCAGCTAGTTACCGTCCCTCTCAGAACCTTGCTCTCCTTTCCTGAAATCCCTTCCAGCCTTACTTCCCTGGTGGCTCAGACAGTAAAGCATCTGTCTACAATGCGGGAGACCTGGGTTCGATCCCTGGGTCGGGAAGATCTGCTGGAGAAGGAAATGGCAATCCACTCCAGTGCTATTGCCTGGAAAATCCCATGGACAGAGGAGCCTGATAGGTTACAGTCCATGGGGTCGCAAAGAGTCGGACACGACTGAGCGACTTCACTTTCACTTCACTTACTCTTCTATAAGCTTAAATGTGCCTAAGGGGTTAATAGACAGTTTTAGGTAGCCTAGCAACCGACTTTACAAATGTGTGGTTACCATCTTGTCCCCATATTTCATTTGCAGATGGACTATTTAAAATCTAGCTATCTGTGACTTTTCAAGCCATCATTGATTTTTGCTTTCTTTATGTATGTTCCTAGGGCTTGACACTGGGAATGACAAGTCAGAAGCCTTGACACTCTGTTTGAAGGACTGATACGTTGGCATGCCTAGTAGACTCCCAAGCATGGCCCGGGTATTGAAATGTGCTTGATAACCCCAAAGGGACACTTTTTGTGGGTTCCTGTGAGCCTCAGAAACTCCTCTTCCACTTCTGGTTGGGTCCTAAATGATTCTTTTGTTTAGAGATTGTTCCAGATACATGAAAAGTAGCTCAGTACAGTCTCTGAGGAGCCCATGGTAGGAGTTTACTTCCATTTCTAATCCATGCTTTTTCTAACAAGCTAGAAATTCAGATAGTGGTATTTTTGTATGAGGAGGAGAAAAGAAGAGGCTCCATATGATGATATTTTAAATCATGGCATCCATAGATTCCAGATTTATGCTGCATCTCAAATTTCCATTAGAAAAAAATATATCTGTATATTTCCTCATACAGAATTCAGTTTAAGAAAGTGTATTTGCCCATAAACACACTTGTAAACACATACCCTAGTCTTTATGCACCAAGGAATCTAGGTGGAAAATCATTTCAGAAAGTATAATAATTCAAATAAAATCTATTTCAGTTACTTTATAATCTATTATTCTCACTTATTTCATCATCTTTAGAAACGTACATTAAATATAGTAGAAACAATCAGAGTAATAATAACCATGTCTTATCTAAAAATATGTACATATGCATAAGTATTATTTCAAAGCATTTTACATCACTGATCTCTTTTCATCATTACAACGATCCCGCAATAGGTGGAATAAAGATAATTCCCTGGGGGATTCTGAGAACCATGTGAAATGACATAGGTAAAAGTGCTTTGAAAATGAAAAGCTCTGGTTTACATTTACTGTAATATTCTTGTTGATACCACACTTTTAGCGTGTCCAAGAAAATAAAAAGATACTGAGCCTAGAACACCTAACACCAGGCATTAAGTCAGACAATGAGCTAGTGTTAAAACTGAGGGAGAAAACAAACATTTGTTGACTATTTGTTACCTACCTTGGACTTTGATATTATGTGGTCTAATCTCCACACCAATCTTTAAACCTAGATTATTACTCATCAGATAAAAGGGTAAATCTGAGATTAAGATGGAGTAAGTATAGATGGAAAAACAAAGACTCACCCAAGTCTTCCTGACTTGAAGATCATGTTCTGTTCACTGTCCAACCCTGACTCAGAAAAGGTGCTTTTTCTATACCAGCAGGAAATGGCAACCCACTCCAGTGTTCTTGCCTGGAGAATCCCAGGGATGGGGGAGCCTGGTGGGCTGCCGTCTACGGGGTCGCACAGAGTCGGACACGACTGAAGCGACTTAGTAGTCGTAGTAGTATGGGTGCTAATGCTGTCAAGTTCATTCTCACAATAGGCACAGACCTACACCCCATCAATCCTCGGGAAGAATGATTAAGGGATGTGGCCAAATAGGGAAGAATTTGGGAATTTGACCACAATTGGCCAAATTCGAGAAGAAACAGTGTGCTGTTGTCATGACCAGAAAGATGAAATCTATAAATTCTAAATATTATTTGAGATGTGAGAACATCAATAATAATGAACAATACATTAAATATCTATTGCTTCTGTATGTTCTAGGTAATACAAAGAACAATTTTAAGTACACATAGCTTTAAATTAATACAAATATAAAGTTAGAAACTATACCTATATTTGTTTCGTGAGTTTCTCTTCTAAGAAAAAGATGAAGAATGAACTTCAGTGATAAAACTTTCCACTTGAAAGTCTAATTAACTACCTCAGCCATCAATAAATGTGAAAGATATGTTTCAGAATTTTTAATATGTATTGAATTAGGTGAACACTTACGGCTCTTCACCTTTCTAAATTCTCACTTCTACTCTTTTCATGGAATATGCATTTTCCCCTAGGAATGCTAAAAGGAATTTTTACACTGAATGACAAAAACAGATCTGGCTGATAGATCAAAACCAAAATCAAAAGTCACAGTGAGCAAAAATCTTTTTTCAAGTACAATTCTATTTGAAATCTTTCTTGAAAGATAATATGCTTCCTTACTGCCAGTGGAGCCTATATTTAAATCTCAGAGGTTGGTTGATTACAACATTCGATGGTGCTGACCAAAGCGGTCTTATTTCCAAATGATGAATTTCAGACTGACCGTTAGGTTTCCCTGGTGGCTCAGATGGTAAAGAATCTGCCTGCAATGCAGGAGACCTCGGTTCTATCCCTGAGTTGGGAAGATCCCCTGGAGAAGGGAATGGCAACCCACTCCAGTATTCTTGCTTCGAGAATTCCATGGACAGAAGAGCCTGGCAGACTACACTTCACACAGTCACAAAGAGATGGACATGACTGAGAGACTAACACACACATTAGTGCTTGTAGGACTTGTCTGCATAAGTAATGGCAAAGGAACACACGCCCTGTGAGTAATAAATTGGACACCAGTCCGTTGACTCTCTATCAAACATTCACCAACTTGCAGAAAAGAGCTATCTGTACTGGGGGCAGGCAAGTCATCTGGAAGGATAAAGGGGAGACCTTTAATCATCTGAAAGTATAGTATGGCTAGAATTTAGCCCCTGGCTTACGGTAAACTTTCTATCACCTTTATGCCCCAGGGCTTACCCTTGCCACATAAATAATCCTTATATAGATTCTCTTGGCTCCCTTTAAAATAGCAACGAAGCACACAGTCATCTGTCCCATTTGGTCTTGCTCTTAAGAAAGAATAAAAGTCAATGGGAATGAGTTCTATCAGAGTAGAGATGCTGAGAAGTGAAAGTGAAAGTTGCTCGGTCGGGTTTGACTCTGTGTCCTGAACTTTTACCCAAAATAGATGCTGGAGCAGAAGTAAAATAGACTGGGACTCAGATGAAGTGAACATGCTTCACAAAAGATGGTGTCCTGTTCTAGGACAATCTATAAAATTGTTATCCTTTTAGTTTGCCTTGGAGCAAGTAATACAAGGAGTTAAAGGGAAAGACAACATGTAAAGAAGGAATGAGGTTTCTCAGCCTCTTTATTGTGTTAGATAGAAATGTTTTTCACTGAAGTAGTGGCTGTTTGTGATGTGTGGGTGTGCTCAGTCATGTCCAGCTGTTTGCAACCCCATGGACTCTAGCTCACCAGGTGCCTCTATGCATGGGATTTCCCAGGCAAGAATACTGGAGTGAGTTGCCATTTCCTTCTCCAGGGGATCTTCCCGAACCAGGGATTGAGCTCATCTCATGCTTTGCAGGTGGATTCTTTACTGCTGAGCTGCCTGGAGAGCCCACACATAAGACAAGATGCCTTTTAATTACAGAGCCTGGGATTGGCATCCCCAACTGCCGCAAATCCCCTCTTATTTCCTCCAGAGCTACAAACAGTGAGCACTGTATACACTGTGTACTTGGTACATACACAGGTATGGAACTTTATGTAAGATGTTTGAGCAATAACACAGACTGAATTGACATGATATAATTTTAGGGAGGGGCTTCCCTGGTGGCTCAGATGGTAAAGAATCCACCTGCAATGCAGGAGACCTGGGTTTGATCCCTGGGTTGGGAAGATCCCCTGGAGGAGGGCATGGCAACCCACTCCAGTGTTCTTGCCTGGAGAATCCCCATGGACAGAGGAGCCTGGCGGGCTGTGTTCCATGGGATTGCAAAGAGTCAGACATGACTGAGTGACTAAGGACAGGACACAGCACAATCTTAGGGGGAAGAGATGGAGCAAGTGGTCTGTACAGTATCTACAAAGTGGGGATTTCGCTAAAAGAGTCCAGAAGACAAAAGGGGATCATCTCAAACACATATGGGGAAATTCCTACTGGTTCAGAAGTCAGGAAGAAGAAAAGCTCAGAGAAAACTAGCCTCCCACACAGACATTTTCACATGATAACGGGTCTATAAAAGGTAAGAGACAACATACTAAAGGGCTGTGGAAGTCCGCAGATGGAGTGAGAAATAATAAACTCATTAGCTGAACAAATGAAAGCTGTTTTATGGAGAGGAGAGTGACCAGTTGATTCCCATATCCATGAAGTTTCAAGCCAGAGAAGATAAACTTCCATTCAGCTAAGAAAAACTTGGATTGAAAATTAAGCAGTTTTCTCTAGAGAAATGTAACACTTGGGGCTGACATTACAGGCTACAGTTTTAGAGTCATTCATACTGTGAATCTTCTGAAAATTATTCCTGTAAAACCTGGATAAAATCAATAATAATGAAAAGAATCCAAAATTGGGAGAAAAATGTAATGGGGGAAAAGATCCCTGTTGGCTTGAGGAGTATTTCTGAGCTGACTGCATGTGGCCAGATTTCATATTTTGTAAACACATTCATCTATGTTACCTCGTCTGGGTCATTGTGTAACAGGAAAGCAGAGAATATCCAAGTCAGCATGGATCCATTTACTAAGGATGGCTCTGCTGGAGAAACATGTAAAATCATTAGTAGACTTCTCAAGGCTACAAAGGTGTCCCTTTGTAAAGCCTGCAGAAATGAGCAGACACCACCCATTCTGAAGAGTTCTAGATCCCCCGTTTTGGGAACTGAAGCCCCTTCCAGCTTTATATTCCATGACTCTAATAGGATACACCTCTCTGTGAACATGTCTGCAAAATGTATGGTGCCACTTTGCTGGAAAATATGTTTTCTGTTCACCTTTAAATCCATCATATAAATGAGAAAGTTCTGTTCTTGAAAATATGAAAAAAAGCAAAGTAGCACTTACTAGAAAAGAAGGGAGAAGCCAGGATAGTGGTACTCCATAAAAATTAATAAACTCGGTATAATATTTAGTCAAAGAAAGGCATCACTTCTGAGACAGATGCCTGTAAATCTCACTGAAGCAGCATTGTTTTGCAATTTCCCCAGCCTCAGGAAATTGTATTAGGTACAGGAAGAAGTAGCATTGAAGACAGTCGATTCCTGGCCCGAGTTTCTGGTTCAAAGCAGCTAGAACTGGCAATATGTACACTTTTTAAAATTGCCTGAGTGGAACCATTCTTTGCAGAAAGATAAGGGAAGGGAAGGAGTTTTAAGAATCTAGTTGCTTGGGGCCTTGAGGGGTCCAGTTTACTGTGGATATTACCAATCTAAGGGCAATAATGGATGACGAGATTTTCTTCTTCCCTAAAATCCATTTCGCCAGATATTTTTGCTAGTTTTCTTCATTTGAGTTCAAAAAGTAAGTCCATTTTAGACGCAGATAGAATTAATTCACAGCAGTAGACACCTTTTGACAAAATACTACTATTCCTCATTCAAGAAGAGTATTTGGTATGAATTTTTCCTCAAAACTTCTTCCAGCAGATAGATACTTGTTTCTGAGGATTTTTTGTTTGTTTGTTTTACAGTGCCTCTGATTTAGACAAGCTGATTTAGACAAGACTTGCTTCTTTTTCTTTTTAAAGAGACAGAATAAATGTATAGGGGCAATTTTTAATCAACATTTACTGTGCTCTGCTTTAAACTTGGTTGTTACATGTGACTGACATTATTCCCATATGCAAATATGATCCATCTCACTTTTAATAAAGATGTTGATATTATGAAAAACAATTTGCTTTAAAAACCCAACACTTTACTGTTCAGTAATAACTAATTAAATGAGTACCCACCAAAAGATTTTTTATTTATGACAGGATCAGGCACTTATTTTCTGAGATTTGTTGGCTCTTATAAAACAGATAAACCCAGTTAAATCAAAGAGGTGCTAGGTAGGACTTGGGTTTGGACCTTCAAGATATCCGAAGACCCCAACTTCCTTTCAGCTGAGAGAGAAAATCTTAGCACTCTAAAAGCAGAACCTGGTGGAACACAGTTACATAAAATGCCTTTTCAATTTTTTTTTCAGTCTATTTATTACCCTTTACTATTATAGGAAAATTGTGTTATCACCTGATTACTGAGAAAGCACATAAAAATCTCGCCTTTCAAATCTGACTCGGTCCTTGACTAGGATGAACAAAGCCAGACCATCTGCTCTGAATATCATTACCACTTTGGCCATTTGGGCAAAGGATCTGTCTTCTCTGCTTCAAAAAGAGGTTTAAGATCAGAAATTGAAATTAAATAAGTAGACAGGAAGAGACATTTGGACAAATAACACTTTCCAACAAAAGCCCTATTTGTTAGGTTATCATCATCAACATCATCATTTGAATTTTCATTCTAGCCACAGAGTTAACCTTTGGGGTCTCCATTTTACAAGATATTTTAGTTAAAAAATGAAAAATAAAAAAACTTAATTCTGGAGTTTCTGCCATAAACGCTTAGGAAGAAAACCGGCATGTGGGTGAATGTGAGTCATCAGTCACCCCCACCCTGCTTCCTGGTGGTTCTCCATTGGAAAACCAGAAACTCGGATTGAGTGTATACATCTATTTCACCAGAATAATACTATACCCCAGGCCATGTTAATTTCCTGAACTAAACAGTCCCTAATCTGCTGAAAGGCAGCTGGCTAACTGCTGGTGTCTGGCAAGTACCCCATCTGTCCCCCTGCCTGAGGGCTCTCTCTCCTGTCTTCACTTTCCCTTTCTCTCAAGCAGGCGTCTCTCTTTGTTTTCAGGGCTGTAGTCTACCTGAACTTTGCTTTCCATGCCTGAAAACTTAGGCTCTTTTCCTCTATCCTGCGGACCTCCGGCTTTGTCTAAGTGACAAGACACAGTTGTGTTGACGGTAGTTACGGCGCTGGTGATGGTGGAGATCATGACGGTGATGGTGGAGATGGGGGTGCTGATGGTGTAAGGAGCGCAGGCTGAGCGGGCGCCGGGAGGAAGATGGACCACGGAGGCGGTGAGAGTGGGGTGCGAGAGGGATGGTGTGCGGAGGGATTGCAGGTGGGAGCTGTCCACGCACAGGAGTGCTGAAACGCCGCAGCCATAGCATCGCAGCAGCGGGGAAAGGCGGGGAAGCGCTGCAAATACAGAAGGGAGAAAAAAGGCAACAAATACCTTCACACGGCCGCCCAGCCTTGCTTTGGTAATGTGTTTCTGCAGGTGTCCTCGGTGCTGAGCTGAGTGGGTGAGATCCCCTATTCTGGCAGGTTCGGGATCAGATTTCTCTAGAAAGCTGTGAATGAGAGCCCCGGCTCCAACGGGCTGTGATTTTTGGTAGGAGGCGTGTGCGCCCGAGACTCTGTCCTTCTATACGGAGCTTGGCTTTCCCCTGGGTCCTAAATGCCTCCGCACCCTTGCTCTCCCCCGAGGTTCCGTCAAGACAATACGGAGAATTATTGCAATTTTATAACATGTGGGACAAAAAGTACTTACCATTAATCACCCCCACCCACTTCCATACACAAAACCTTAAAAACAGAACCTTTTAAACTAATTAATGCAAACGCTGAAAGAGACTCTGTGTGTGTGTATATAAATATAACATGAAAAAGTACCACAAACCTATGGGGAAAATGATGGATTATTTCATTAACAAATTGTGGTAAGAAATGAACGATTTGGAAAAGATTCAAATTAAAGTCCCATCGTACCAAATTAATCCCACCTAGATTAAAGAGCTGAGTAAGAAAGTAAAATTTTTTTAAAAAGCTGGAAGGACATAAGAAATATATTTACTGATTTCAGGATAAAGAAAGTGTTCTAAGCACCAGAGGAACAGAAGGAATCATAAAGAAAAAAGGGCAATAAGTTTGAGCGCATAAGAATACTTTTGAATGTAAAAATATCATAACAAAGTAAATATAAATGACCATTTGGAAAAAATTGCAACAAATGTATGTTTCATCATAAAATAACTCACATATCAAAAGAAATACACTATCAGTCTAAGATTAAAAAGGAGGACAAACATATGACAAGGAATTCACTAAAGAAAGGTAAATGCATTATAAACCTATTTTTTTCCACTAACCTCTCTTATAAACACAGATATGTAATCTAAAATAGTGTAATTTTGACTGAGGGTTTAAGTCTACTCAATATCTCATATTGCTGAGATAATGATGAGGAAGTGCCACCTTTCTATAAATCTATTTCCAAACATACCTTGTGTCATAAAATATATATACATTTAGGCCCAATGATTCTACTTTATGCACCTTATCCTGGAAATATAATCAGATATGCAGATAAGGATTTAGTTTATGATCATAGAAACTGTCAAAAATAATGAAAGCATCACATTTTTGTATATAGCCTATTATGTTTGAAGCTCTTAAAAAGGTATTTTTGAACACTAATATAGACAAAGAAACATGCTTGCAAAATGGTAAGTTAAAAAGAAGCAATACCAAATACAGTAACCCCATTAAACAGTTTTCATATTTACTAAAAAAAAGAAAAGAAACATTAAATATTTTAATGCAATATTTTAATCATATATTTCACAGAGATTTTAAATAGAATTCTTCCAACTCTGGGCATAGCATTTATTTACTTCTCTGTTTAATATCTCTCCTTCCAATAGAATATAAGCACCATGTGGTAGAAAATTTGTCTGTCTTGTTCACCAAAGCTTCCCAACCATCTAGAAGCATGCCAGAATGTCACAGAAGTTCAATAAATATTTGAGGAATAGAAAAATGAATGAATGACATAGCCCCTACATACAGATATGCTTTTAAAGTTTATAGAGCTATGAATTTTGTATAGAAAGTTATCCAGAAAGGTATAGTACAGCAAAATGATCTGAGGTTGTTGCTGAGTTTTGATCACATATTAGTTCAATCAAAGGGACATCTTCAAAGGTATAGTTAATCATGGACATGGCATGCAAACTAGCACCAAATGAAAACTTTTTAGGAGAAAAAAGTTTTCTTTAATTAATTTGCAGTCAAATACTGTTCACTTCTTCTTGATCGTGATCTCTTTAAAAGCTTTCTGGACTTTCCTTTCTTCTGCAATGCTAATGTTCACTATCCTGCTTCTCTTCCTTCTCTCATCTGTTTTATAACCACTAATGGAAATATAAGCCAAGACCTAAGTATTTAGTTAGCCTATGACATAAGACTTTTTCAAAGTTTCAGATGATTTTGTCTACCTTTGCTCAGAAGGTGTTCTCTTTCAGATTTTTTATTTTTTTCCCGCTATCAATTGTGACTTTTGAATGATATTGGTGATAACCTCGCCAAGTTTTATTTGTATCTGTAGAAACAAAATCACATGTGTGAGTTTGTGTGTACTCCCCTTCCTGAGAAATCTTTAGAAGAAAATTCTCCCCACTTATAAGAGGCTGACTTATAAAGCCAGAGTACACCTGCCTGATTGAGTAATAGGGCCCACGGAGATGGGGCAAAGTAACCACAAAACCTTATAGTCTTTTAATCTGAAAGTTTTAAAAACAGTTTTAAATTTTCCTTGCACTGATCAGAATGGAAAAAATGTGTGTTTTTTGTTTAAACTGTTTATAATTGTTGCTGTTTAGTCATTAAGTCATGTCTGACTCTTTTGTGATCCCATGGACTATAGCCCGGCAGGCTCCTCTGTCCATGGGATTTCCCAGGCAAAAATACTGGAGTGGGTTGCCATTTCCTTCTCCAGAGGATCTTTCCTACCCAGAGGTCAAACCTGCATGTCCTGCATGGCAGGTGGTCTCCTGCATTGCAATCAGATTCTTTACCAATGAGCTACCAGGGAAGCCCTTATTTATTATTAGAATAGACAAATTCACTATATTACAAGATTAACTTCTTCCCAACGTACCAGTGAAAGGGTACCATTTTACTTTATACTTAAGGGTATTACCCTTGTGTTTATGATATGCTTATGATAATACCACTCTACACTTAAAATTTCTTTATAAGAACAACTGCCCTTTCCTGAGTAGATATATCTTCATTGTGTTGGATCTTTTTGTTTCCAGGATCCAAATTATCTTTGCTCAGAGCTTGCACTTGATAACTGCCAATCAGAGGCGTCTGTGATGGGTTTGTTTTCTTTAGTCACACTGATTGAAATTGTCCTGATACACTGCACGTTCTGCTCACACTCTCTTTCAGCTCCTCAGATTTCTCAGCTGCCTAAATATTTGTTTGCAGGATCCCTCCCTGCCCTCCTGGGTTCAGGTCTAGTTTGCTCATCTGCTCATAAGCATCTTTCATGGTCCTTGACCTCATACCTGACATTGCCAAATCAGTTATTCATTTATGCGCTGCCTTAAAGTGAAGTGAAAGTTGCTCAGTCACGTCTGACTTCTTGTGACCCCATGAACTGTAGACTGCCAGGCTTCTCTGTCCATGGAATTCTCCAGGCCGGAATACTGGAGTGGGTAGCTGTTTCCTTCTCTAGGGTCTCTTCCCAACCCAGGGATTGAACCCAGGTAGCCCGCATTGCAGGCAGATTCTTTACCATCTGAGCCACCAGCACTGTCTTAAAGGACCCTGTTAACATTGGATTTGCTGTGGTTTAGGTTTGGTTAAGGGGAAGAGGCTTCCTATTGGTTGGCTAGTATTTGAAAGCTGTATCCATGTGGGAGTGCACTGAAGTCTGAGAGTCCAGGCAGGTGGGATAATACTCAGAGAAACATCAGTATGTATAAGAGTGATGTTAAGATGATATTACAATGGTAAAATAGCACATTTCTAGACAATTAGATGCTTAAGGACTGGGTAATGTATAAGGATTAAGATCAAATTGCAAAAGTAAAAATATTTTCCTTAGCCATGAGAATAATCCATTCTCTTTATGTGCTCTCCTTGTGTATGCTTTGTGCTGTACATCTTAATATATTATCATAAGAGATTGTCACTGTTATTTTTACTATCTAATATGCAGGCCAGTTTTGAAGTTTCTGAGTTTGTTTTAGTCAGGATAGGCTAGGTAATGCAAATTAACTCCGCACTGCCAGTGGCTTCCATGAGAGTGTCTTCTTTGTTGACATGGGTTTGGGGGTCGGGGAAAAGCGGAGCTCTGTTCTGTGTAGTCACCTAAGGGCCAGGTGAGGAGTTGGCACAGCCGGGAAGAACAGAAAACACGCTTCTTTTCTGCTCACAGCCCACTGGCCAGAACAAGTCACATGGCCCCACCTGTGTCAAAGGGAGCTGGATAATGTGTGTGAGCACAGTGGTATTTGGTGAGCAGTCGATGTTTGTGCAAGAGTCTATCCTTGTGGTTCCCAAAAGTATCTCAGTTCCCTTCTTAACATACACAGAATGTACTCAGCCCATCTCCAAAGATTCATTTATTCACTACACCCAGGTCCAAGTTCAGATCTCCAGGTTTTATGGAGTTGTCTGATCCAGAAGTGATCCTCTTGTCTTAAAGATGAATAAAAATGCAAATTATTTGCAACCACTTCTGCCAACATACCCAGCATATAACAGTAGGAGAGGAACAGGGTAACTACACAAATACTCCCAGTTAGAAAGGGAAGGATGGGAGGATCCTGGCAGTCACTGAGCCCAGTAATTCTGAAATCACACTAAACAGATGTGGCCAAGACCTCCTCCACTGGGAGTCAGAGGGCTTTTTGATTAGAGCCTTACTCTGATCTCTAGGGAAAGCTCCTTATTCCTTTGTTCTCTGTGACCCCTGGCACCATCTCTGAAAGGTCTCTGTTTTTTCCATTATACATCTCAGCCACAGCCAAAATGAGAATTACAGAATATGCCCTTAGTTGAAATTGAGTTTCCAACTTTAGTTTCAATTTCTATTTTACTTGGGTCATAGCAAACATCCAGTTCTTTAAGGAACAGTATGCACTCAAGAAACCACAAAACCACATAGTTAAACATTTATAAATTCCAGCATTAGTTTCCTCAAAAGTCTAAATGAGTAAGCAAGCTAAAGAGGTGGTAACATGGTATACAAACTGTATCTCTGAATTGATCAGTCCTTCTCTGCCTTGACCACCACCAGATGTGTTCTTCTTGTTGTCGTCATCTTGAGGATTCTTGGAGAGTGTCAGGGAACCAAGGTCACAGGTTGCAGCATCACTGCTGTGGCTGACTGGGTGTATCTCCCATCTAGGACCTGAACGGTATCAATATACCTCATATTCCACTAATTCAAGGTGACAGCATTCAGAGTTGCATCATTAAGCTGGAGTGTTTGTAGATCTGTCCTGGGCAAGGTGAACACATACCCATCAGAGGACCCCACTTCCTCTGGAGTGACGTGGAGAAACCAGTTCAGTTCAGTCACTGCCGTGTCTGACTCTTTGCAACCCCATGGACTGCAGCATGCCAGGCTTCCCTGTCCTTCACCAATTCCCAAAGCTTACCCAGACTCAGGTCCACTGATTCAGTGATGCCATCCAACCATCTCATCCTCTGTCATCCCCTTCTTCTCCCACCTTCAATCTTTCCCAGCATTGGGGGCTTTTCCAATAAGTCAGCTCTTTGCATCAGGTGACCAAAGTATTGGAGTTTCAGCTTCAGCATCAGTCCTTCCAATGAATATTCAGGACTGATTTCCTTTAGGATGGACTGGTTGGATCTTCTTGCTGTCCAAGGGACTCTCAAGAGTCTTCTCCAGCACCACAGTTCAACAGCATCAATTCATCGGTGCTCAGCTTTCTTCACAGTCCAACTCTCCCATCCATACATGACTACTGGAAAAACCACAGTTTTGACTAGATGGACTTTGTTGGCAAAGTAATGTCTCTGCTTTTTAATATGCTGTCTAGGTTGGCCATAACTTTCCTTCCAAGGAGCAAGCATCTTTTAATTTCATGGCTGCAGTCACCATCTGCAGTGATTTTGGAGCCCCCCCAAAATAAACTCTCTCATTGTTTCCTCCCAATTTGCCCTGAAGTGATGGGACCAGATGCCATGATCTTTGTTTTCTGTATGTTGAGTTTTAAGCCAACTTTTTCACTCTCCACTTTCACTTTCATCAAGAGGCTCTTTAGTTCTTCTTCACTTTCTGCCATAAGGGTGTTGTCGTCTGCATATATGAGGTTTATTGATATTTCTTCTGGCAATCTTGATTCCAGCTTGTGCTTCCTCCAGCCCAGCATTTCTCATGATGCATTCTGCATTTAAGTTAAATAAGCAGGGTGACAATATACAGCCTTGACGTACTCCTTTCTTGATTTGGAACCCTGTTGTTCCATGGCCAGTTCTAACTGTTGCTTCCTGACCTGCATACAGATTTTTCAGTAGGCAGGTCAAGTGGTCTGGTATTCCTATCTCTTTAAGAATTTCCCTCAGTTTGTTGTGATCCACACAGTCAAAGGCTTTGGCAAAGTCAATAAAGTAGAAGTAGACGTTTTTCTGGAACTGTCATATTTTTTGATGATCCAACGGATGTTGGCAATTTGATCTCTAGAAAAGCTTAAAGTCCAATTAAATTCACATTTCAAATATAAGACAGGTATAAGCAAGTGGTTACAAACAAGATGAAGGGCCCATTACAATAATTGAAAGATATAAACTTCAGCTTCTTTTGAAAGTACAATTTTTTATCCCACTACTTTTGCAAGTGAATGGGGGGGGGGGTGCGGCGGGGCACAGTTTTTGCAGTTCTCTAAGGCTCATGGATTTTTTACTCCAGATCATAGTTTGTTTTCTTTTTTTTAAGTATCATTCTTTGAATACTTTAGAGGTACATTGTCTGGCTCAATCAGTTTCATCTTCTAGCATGCACAGAATTGATGTTATTGAACTGTGGTGCTCGAGAAGACTCTGAAGAGTCCCTTGGACTGCAAAGAAATCAAATCAGTCAATCCTAAAAGAAATCAACCTTGAATATTCATTGGAAGGACTGATGCTGAAGCTGAAGCTTCAAAACTTTGGCCACCTGATGGGAATAGCCAATTCATTGGAAAAGACCCTGATGCTGGGAAAGATTGAGGGTGGGAGGAGAAGGGGGTGACAGAGAATGAGATGATTGGATGGCAACACTGACTCAATGGACATGAGTTAGAGCAAACTCTAGGAGATAGTGAAGGACAGGGAAGCCTGGCGTGCTGCAGTCCATGGGGTCGCAGAGAGTCAGATATGACTGAAGGACTGAACAACAACAAGATAGTTAAGAGATAAAGAAAAGAAAGACTGATTTTATGTTGTTCTTGTAAAAAGCAGTATAAAAGGTAATATATATATATATATATATATATATATAGAGAGAGAGAGAGAGAGAGGAGGTAAAAAAACAAATAAATACACCAGATCTGCTCTATGTCTCCAAAGAACTTTCAGAATATGAAACTGATTAAGCCAGACAGACAATGTACCTTTAAAGTATTTAGAGAAGATATTTAGGGAAAAAAAAAACAAACAAACTATGATCTGGAATAAAAAGAAATCCATGAGATTTAGAGAACTGAAATAACTGTCTGCCCCCCATTTCCTTACGAAAGGCTGCTGTTGTTCAGTTGCTGAGTCGTGTTCAACTCTCTCTGACCCAATGGACTGCAGCATGCCAGGCTTTCTTGTCTTTTACCATCTCCCAGAGCTTGCTCAAACTCATGTCCATTTATTCAGTGGTGCAATCCAACCATCTCATCCTCTGTCATCCCCTTTCCCTTCTGCGTTCAGTCTTTCCAAGCATCAGGGTCTTTTCCAGTGAGTTAGCTTTTTTCATCAGGTGAGCAAAGTATTGGAGCTTCAGCTTCAGCAGCCATCCTTCCCATGAACATTAAAGGTTATTTCCTTTAGGATTGACTGGTTTGATCTCCTTGCAGTCCAAGGGACTCTCAAGAGTCTTCTCCAGCACCACAGTTTGAAAGCATCAGTTCTTCAGTGCTCAGCCTTCTTTATGGTTCAACTCTCACATCCATACATGACTACTGGAAAAACCACAGCTTTGACTATACGGGCCTTTGTTGGCAAAGTGATGCCTCTGCTTTTTAATATGCTAATACACTGTCTAGGTTTGTCATAGCTTTACTCTCTTGTAAAATGCAACAAATAAGAACCAAGACACACCACCACTAATGCTTTGTCTTTTACTCACTTTCCCCTAGAAATTTTATTTGAATTATTTAAGGATAGAATCTTACTCCTAAGTTATTGGAGGTGGCAGTTTTGCTCAATGTTTCATATTCTAATATGCATGGATTATCTTTCTTACTTTTGATATCAGCCTCCTAATCACATATTGCCAACTATTAGGTCAATACTACACAATTTATCTTTTAATATAGACTTTACTTCCAGGAGATGATAGAAATTACTCCAAAACCTCTATTTTTTGAACTGTTATATTTCAAAAAAAGGAGCTATGTTACCACCAGTGAAGGTCCAGCAAATTTCATCCCTAATGTCCTTAACAAATACTTTTTAAAATATTTTTGCTTTAAAATAATGTGATATTTGTTAATGCAGATAGTTAATGATCTTGCTATGTCCATTTAGTTTTGTTTCTATTTCAATATAAAACAACATTTTAATATGAAACATGATAAAATAACTCTTCAACATCTAATGTCAACAGTATGATTTTTAAAATTGGATTTTGCAGAAATTGTACATCATTTTGAATTCCAAAAGAAAAATTCTAATACAGGGATAGACTTCAGTAAGTGTGTATTTAATTAGGTTCGTTATTTATTTAGCATATTTAAACTATCCATTTAATTTAAAAATTAATCCTTATGCCCCTATGCTTTGAATACTGTGATTAATAATGTGTACAGAAAATATTTAAGTAAGCTGACTTCTTACCCTATTTAAAATAAGATATTTAAAATTCACTTTTGTCTTCTGCTCATATAATTTTATGCCTTCATGACAAATACTATCATGCTCGGTGAGGCCTCATTTCTTCTAATAAAAACTAACCAATTTCAAAGTTACTAGTATTATTTCTGAACTATACAGTAATCTTACCACAAATTTTACTGAGACTGTGAACCTGGGTTAAATGTCTACTGGATTCTAAACTCATTATGTTTTGCATATAGTCATAATATTCATAAATAAATAATCAACCAACCAAACATCCAACTTATCTTATTGAACTGGTATTTCAAATTGATATCCTGTGATACACTTAAAGTTTATATCCTTCCAGTCCCCCAAGGCTTTAAAGGATATCTTAATAGTAGACCAGAGGAGAATGATGGTTTGGGGAATTAGTGCTACGAATCGACTTTAAATGGATTCCAGCCACTGGGAATTCCATTTCTGCATAATTGGAATACATGGGGAATTATTTCTGCAGATCTTTTTAGCAACCACAAGGGTTTGGCTTCTAAATCTGCAATTTGCAAGGCACTCCTTGGGAAGACCTTAAGAAAGAAGAGAACTAGTCCCTGAGAACAGGAAAGAGGTAGAGAAAAGGTAGAGAGGAAGAAAGGTTTTGTATGAAAACTGAGGAGAATTGCACGACGTAAAGCACCTCTGGGCCGAGAGTGGCCTTTCTCCCCTACCCGCGGAAGCCGAAGGTGGCATGCTAAAGAGAAGCTGAATTTGAACAAGAAGTGCTATGGGCAGAGCTGTGCTGTAAGAAGGAAGCAGACAGAAGTGAGGGAACACAATTCAAGTTTTTTAAGCCCCAGTTTTTTTTTTTTCATCCCAAATGTAACCTCTATGACCTGCATCTTAAATGCTAAATGTAATAGGGGACTTCCCAGGTGGTCCAGTGACTAAGAATCTGCCTTGCAATGCAGGACGCCAGTTGGATCCTTGGTCCGGGAAAGTCCCACATGCGGCTGGGCAGCTAAGCCCACGTACCACCACTGCTGAGCACTCTAGGGTCCGAGAGCTGCAGCCTCTGAAGCCTGCTTGCCTAGAGCCCATGCTTCACAAGAGAAGCCATCACATTGAGAAGCCCTCGCACCACAAGAGAGTAGTCCCTGCTTGCAGCAACTAGAGAAAGCCCGAACCCAACCAAGACCCAACACAGCCCAAAAGTGAAATAAATAATAAATTTTAAATATAAAATAAAAGTAATAAGGTCGCCAGTCTCCTATGTCGCTTAACTATCTCTCCCCAAGCCTTGTCAACAGGAGGTCCCCACTTCCCCTGCATTCTCTAAGAACCGCCCACTCCCCTGGCCCCGCCCCCACCCCCACCCCAAGCTAAGGTGCACTTTGATTGGTCCACCCCACCAAAGCCAGTGTTTCTCAGAACCAGTTTCTACACAAGTGATGCGAGTCCTGTTGGAGAGGATGCCTGGCCCATCACAGGGGCCTCTGTCCCAAGCAGCGCTATCAGTGCCCCAGTGCCCAGCACCAGCCAGGCCCAGAGGCCCAGGGATTTGGGGATTAGGCAGAAGACATGCACCCTTGTGGTCCAGAGGAAAGACACCCACAGTGATTCCAAGGCAATTTCCTTTTCTGAAGGAGACCCTCTAAGTCAGGGGTCCCCAGCCTCCGGGATCGAATACCTGATGATCTGACGTGGTATTAGTTGCTCAGTCGTATCCAACTCTTTGCTGATGTAATAATAATAGAAAGAATGGGCACAATAAATGTATTTGAACCTTCTCCAAACCACCCCCACCCAACTCCCGCCACAAAGAAGCATGTAAAGCGTGTAGCAGGCTCTAACAATAACAGGAACTGAAAGTGGGAATCAGTACAAGGAGAGGCTTCCCCAACCTGCGGATCACCCCCTTCTACATCTGCCCTCAGCTGGTGCTTAGAACACGCTTGCCTGCGTGCTAAGTTGTTTCTGTCATGTTTCCGACTCTGCAGCCCCGTGGACTGTAGCCCGCCAGGCTCCTCTGTCATGGGATTCTCCTGGCAAAAACACTGGAGTGGGTTGCCATTTCCTCCTCCAAGGGATCTTCCCGACCCAGGGATGGAATCGGAGTCTCTTACGTCTTCTGCATTGGCAGGTAGGTTCTTCACCATTAGCACCACCTGGGAAGCGCCTTAGACCACAGCTGGTACATAGTAAATGCTCTATCAATGGGGAGAAGGAGGGAAGGAGATAACAAGAGAAAGAGACAAAGAAAGGCAGAGAGACAAAGAGACTCAAGAGCCAGCAAGATCAGACTCCAATCAGATTGGAAAGACTAACAGAAAGTAAAAAGTCTGGGTAAAGAGGACCATAGTCTGTTAACGTGGGGTTTAAAAAGGATCGGCTCAGATGGTAAAGAATCTGCTTTCAATGTGGGAAACCTGAGTTTGATCCTGGTAGGGAACATCCCCTCAAGAAGGAAATGGCAACCCACTCCAGTATTCTTACCTGGAGGATCCCATGGACAGAGGAGCCTGGAGGGCTACTGTCCATGGGGGTCTCAAAAGAGTCAGACATGACTAAGTGACTAACACTTTTACTTTTTCAAGACACTGGATTCAGTATGGCTCCAGGTCACTCAAGCATCAGAGAGGTGGCAAAGGTAAGGAGCAAGACACCAGGGGAAGGAGAGAATGTGATGGGGACAGAAAAAACATGAGAAGTTAGTGGAAACCACTCTGCCTCTGCTCTGTGTGGGTCATTGCACTGAAGCCAGCATCCCTTTCCTTAATGGCACCGTTGCCTACGTAAATTGCCCTCCCCAATTCTTCCAGCTCAACCATTGTGTCTCTTTACTATGCTTTTATATATAACTAAAAACCTGGATTTTTAACAAAGCAGGCCCCTTCAGAGATAGCTATTCTCTTGTGTGGTTTTAGTCATTCCTTTTTTTTCTCCCAATAATATCACATATACTATGTTAAGTGCCAGGAATACAAAACTGATTAAGACATAAGCCTTTGTCCTTGAGCTGCACAGAGTCAAATGAGGGAGCTAAATGTGAGAGTAAACAATTATAATGCATCCGATTAAGAGCTGGATACAAATGTGAAAAAAGGCTGCAGAGCACAGAGGTTGTTTAGAAACAGAGTCTAGTTTAATTAAAATCTAAAGCCAATGAGAATATTGCCAGGAAGACAACTTTTCTGGTGCATAAATGCAAGAGCTTTTCAAGCAATCTTTCTAACTCATATGGATCTCCTGCTGGGACTATTTAGGTTACCCCACAGAAGAGCTGGACCATAAAGAAGGCTAAGTGTTGAAGAATTTATGCTTTCGAGCTGTGGTGCTGGAGAAGACTCTTGAGAGTCCCTTGGACAGCAAGGAGCAAACCAGTCAACCTTAAAGGAAGTCAATCCTGAATATTCACTGGAAGAACTAATGCTGAAGCTGAAGCTCCAATACTTTGGCCACCTGATGTGAAGAACCATCTCACTGGAAAAGACCCTGATGCTGGGAAAGATTGAGGACAGGAGGAGAAGGGGGTGGCTTTTGCTAACCATGTTAATAGCAACTTAAAAAGCACAGCTCCCTCTTTCACCAGCCCCAATGATCTTTTTGAAATGGAGTCATCTTGACATAAGGAAATCTTGCATGACTAAGAGAAAATAATTTCTGAGCATGCCATAAGATTTTACTTTGGATCAATGGTATTTTATAGGCAAGCACCTTCTACAAATTTGGAAATTTTGACTTTATGCTTACAGAAAGAAATGCCATAATTTAATCACCTTTTACAGGTTGTTCCCTTCATTTTGCAAAATAAGCAATAAACTGTGTGTGTGTGTGTGTGTGTCTGTGTTTGTGTGTGTAGAGGAGAGTGTTGAGTAGAAGACAAAAAACCCAGCTTTCTCCTTCAACTTGGTTAAATTACTCAACATCCTGAACTTTTCATACTGCTTCTTCTAAAATACTTTTGTGATTTCATTCAGAGATTTGTATTTGGTTCTGACTTTAACCTCTCAGACAAATGTAACCAAGGATGAACACAAAGGACTCTAGAAGGACAGTGTGGATGCAGGCGGGGTCACCCACGTATGAAACACTTTGCTCGTCACTTACCTTGAACAGATCACTTACCTCCACCATTCTCTCATGTTTTCACTGTGAAAACTGGATCACAAACTGAAATGCTTTGAGGTGCAAGGCAGGTAATACAAATGCATGAGTGGGTTCAGAGGTCATCACTGTTGATGGTAGAAAGCATGGTGAACAAATCACCACCAAATCACCACCATTCAAAACCAAAGTTAAAGGGGAAAAACAAATGGCTAGACAAAGTCTGAGGAGCTCTCCTGTTTGCAGTCTCTGAGTTAGATCATCATTCTTTTCCTCTCCAGTTTTCATAATTCCACAGTCTTTGTTGTTTCTTTGGCCTGAAGTCAAGATCTCTCAGCATCTGAGCTCTCCTGGGTGGCACTCAGGGCACCCTTGGGAACTTCATTAATTCTTTGCACCACCCTAGAGCCCTTTCATAAATTGCTTATTCCGTGGCACTCTTTATGTATTACTCAATGATCACAGTCTTAAAGCTGTCTGACAGCCTTATTTGTACTTGGAGAAATGAACTGTCTATAATATGAATTATGAAGATATAAGCCACTACAAGCATTAATCAATTGAAGAAAGTAGCACCAAATTTTAAACAAGTTTATCTGGAGAGAAAGGATGTGTTTCAGGCTAGTTCTGAGTCACCCAAACTTAAAAATAATCAGTGATTGTGTTCTCCTTTGCCATGATGTATCTTCAAAATGGAGATAAATTCTTGGACCCTGAAAATCAATAACAGCACATTGAAAGAAGGAGGTAGCAATTTCTCTGCTTTGATGAAAACATTTCAGATTTGCTACATGTTAAAAACACCCAGGAACAAACCGTAATGAGCTCACTAATCAGAATTTGGTTAAGATGAAGGAGGAGAAGAAAGCAGGAAGAGAAAATGTAAAGGAATGTCCTTGGTTAAGTGATTCATTGGGGTAGAGAAATGGCATTATCAATAACTGTCAAGAAGATTTAAACTCAGGGAAATAGAGCTAATTTCAGCTGGAGTAAAGGAGTACATCCATAATACAAGGAAATTAATTTCAGAGAATGTTTAATCCAAGCAAATGGCAACAAAATAAAATAGATTCTTTAAAACAGCGTTGAAAGAATAGCCCTCCTGCCATTTTTTAAATCACCCATTGGTTCTTTGTGCAACACCAAGCACAATGAAGTTACTCAATAAACTACCTGATTGCCTGCCATGTGAAACATTTAAAATAAACTGTGTTGTTTTTAAATTTTTTTATCCATTATAATTAGCCATTTCTAATTCTTACAAGTTCAGAATGACTGTCCTATCACCAAACATCTGGCATCAGGACTTTTTTATTGTGCTGAGTAATGAAGAAAGCCCATCAATGGCACTCTCTTTGCATGATCAATCCACCATTAAAGAGTTAATTAATGGCCTTTTTCATGCTCAGTCCTGAGATTAAGATTCCTTAATAGCACTGGGCAGAATTTTCTTAAATATGTTAACTCAAAATGACAATACAGTTATGTTAAAGCAAAGCATATTTTATGGATCTTGAGACGTAATTATACTGACTTGAAAAGCTCATATTTGTTATTCATGTAAAAAGGCAATAAACCCAAATTAGCTATGTACCTCAGTCATGATTATCATTTAATATATTTGCAATTAAGAAGGATGCTTAGATTCGTCATGAGAAGAGGAAAAACTAAACTGCTATGGAAAGTTTTTTTTTTTTTTTTAATCACAGCTGTTTAAACAGTATTTGGGAAATATAGGAGTTGCTCTGGCTTCCCAGGTGGCTCAATGGTAAATCTGCCTGCCAATGCAAGAGACCCAGGTTCGATCCCTGGGTCAGGAAGATCCCCTGGATGAAGAAATAGTAACCCACTCCAGTATTCTTGCCTGGGAAATCCCATGGACAGAGGAGCCTGGTGGGCTACAGTCCATGGGGTCTCAAAGAGTCAGACACAACTTAGAAACTAAACAGCCATCTGTGTCTTCCAAGGCTGAAGATAACCTTTCCAGTAAAATTACAGTCAGCTATATTATTTGTACTAAAGAGTAACACTAAGCATGGGTGATCTGAAGTAGAGAAAACTTTAAAAATAATGGAAGATTGTGTATGTGAGTGTATTGGGAGAGCAGTATTTACAGCTTAGTATTTTATTTTTATTTTATTTTATTTCAGTTTTGTTTCTGCTGGTTTTAATTTTTAAATGCAATCAAGAACACAAAAATTTGGTACAAAGTTTATAAGATAATAAATAGGAAAAACAGGAAGTTTTATTTTTAATACTATCTCTGAATTACATGGATATTTAGGCTTCTGCAGATGCAAAGACAAATCCCACAGTTCTCTTATCTTTAGTCAGCATCCCACCCCAGCTGTACACAATGAAGGCTACAGAGAGCAACGAGGGAGCTGAACTCTTCAGAGGACCAGATCATATGTTTTTTTCTGTGAATAAGAATGAAATGAATTGATGGGTAAATGGCAATGCCATCTCTACTATCAGCCACCCACTCTTGGCCTGCATGCCTTGTCTGTGTGCTTCATAGCAGTGGTAAGTAGGGGGTTAAGCAATGAGCGCTGGATTTGTTGCAGGAAGGGAGACCCCTTCCAGGGCCCAAGAGTGGGCTTTTGTCTAACACTCAGAAATTAATTGTCCAACGAGATACACATACTGACAAAGCAAAGACTTTATTGGAAAGGGGAGCCCAGGCGCAGATCAACAGGCTATGGAAACTCAGGAGAACTGCTCTGCCATGTGGCTTGAAGTCTCAGGTTTTATGGAGACAGGGTTAGTTTCTAGGTTGTCTCTGGCCAGTTATCTTGCTTGTTGCCCAAATTTGGCTTAGGGTCCTTCCTGGTGGTGTGGGCATCCCTCAGCCAAGATGGGTTCCAGTGTGAAGGATTCTGGGAGGTTGGTGGGATATATTATGGGCTGGCGTCTCCTCTTCCTTTCAGTTCAGTTCAGTCGCTCAGTTGTGTCCAACTCTTTGCGACCCCATGAATAGCAGCACACCAGACCTCCCTGTCCAGCACCAACTCTCGAAGTTCACCCAAACTCATATGCATCAATTCGGTGATGCCATCCAGCCATCTCATCCTCTGTCGTCCCCTTCTTCTCCTGCCCCCAATCCCTCCCAGCATCAGAGTCTTTTCCAATGAGTCAACTTTTTGCATGAGGTGGCCAAATTATTGGAGTTTCAGCCTCAGCATCAGTCCTTCCAATGAACACCCAGGACTGATCTCCTTTAGGATGGACTGGTTGGATCTCCTTGCAGTCCAAGGGACTTGCAAGAGTCTTCTCCAGCAGCTCCTCCCAAATCCTCCCTGTTTTTAGTGGCAGCACCATGGTCTTTATCAGGACCTCCTCTTGTGACAACTCAGAAAAGTGGCTATCATCATGGCCAAGGTGGGTGGTTTAGGTCAACAGTTTCTTAACAGATTTACCATGCATAGAACTGCCATATAAAAGCTACAGTATTTTGACTAAGATCCCATTAATACTCTATTTTATCCCATAATAAATATCCATTAGGCATTTGTCATGGGCCAGACACCTTTTAGACACTGGGAGCTGTCCAATAAAAAAAAAAAAAATCCCGATCTATTAAAGAGGGACTTTATTCAGATGGATTATTGCAAAGGAGAAAAGGAATATTCGCAGTAGGAGAAGAGGAATATTACAACAGGCATACAGCTGTGGCCATGAGACCTATGAGCTCAAGGGTTAAATAACAAGGGTTTTTCTTTCATAGGGAGGAGTGAAAAGGCTGGAAAGAATCTGGGTGGGAGCATGGGGTGAAGGAGTGGTCTGATCAGGCAGTAGATCAATGAATAGTTTATCCTGTGGCCAATGTGTTAATATTTTCACCTATCTGCTGGCTCAGGCTGAGGGTGGGCCAAGTTCAGTGGCCTGGGGGAAGGAGAAAATATTAACCAAAGTTTGCTTAGCAAATATTTTGTTCCAATTACTCAGTAGACACAAGTAGTTCCGTTAATCATACATGAGACAAAGAATAGAAATTTGGAAGGTCTGTGTCTGGCCTTGTTTTAGGTAAAAAAGAGACATCCATAAACCTTATTTAAGTCATTTTGGGGAAAGATAGTTCTCTGCAAGCAAACCATTTATCAAATACAAAGGATGGGGAGAGAGTGGATATCTTAGCCTTTTGTGTTTTCCAGGATCACAAGCATCACATAAAGTTCAACATTGTCAGGACATGGCAACAAAATAGACAAAGTGAGTCCCCACAGTCAAGGTGCTGAGATTCTACAGGAAGAGGTGAACAGGGACCTCTGGCCTGTCCATTAATAAGGTCACTTCAGATTTTGTTAAGTCTGTGAAGGAGACAGGAGGATATGTCAGCAGTGCGCAGTGACCAGCAGAGGAGGCTTCTGATGGTGCAGACAGCAAGAAGTTCTCCCAGAGGGGGTAACTTTTGGACTGAGAAATAAATGATGCCAATGAGACATCATGGCAGGTAGACCATCCTGAGTGAGGTAGAGAGCGGCAATGGGACTGGAGAGGAGAGCGGGACCCGAGCAGGTGGGACTCACAGGTAAGGAGCCTGGACTTCAGCTGCTCTGCAGAGGATGGACAGTAGTGGAGGCAAAGCTCAGACAGGGAGCAAGTAGGAAGAGCCCAGGGGTCGGCAGAGCTAGAATGACGGACTAGATTGGGGCTGTGGTATTGGGATGGTGAAAAATGATCAAATTCAAGGTGTCAACTTAAAAAAATATTCACACCTAAAGTTGAGAGTTATGTTTTCTTTGGTGGGAGATTTTAGGACTTCAAGCCCAGGCGGCAGCATCTCGAGTAACCCTGAGAGAACTGCTCTGAGGAGGTGAGGGGAGAAGCCAGGTTATATAAACTTTTGCAATGAAGGGCAAAAGTTTGCATGTCAAAAGATGATTGCTAGTTAAAGAAAACCAGATATCCCAAGTTAAGGAATTTAGGTCTTTTCTATGTGTGGGAAGATGCGAGAGTCTGGGCTCACTGAAGTCATTCCTTTGATATGCACCTCAGTTATCTGGGGCCAGTTTTCTGTGTTTTGACATCCTGATTATTCTCAGGTCTCTTCATGGGGAGTGGTTGCAGCCAGATGGCTGTTAGATGGCACGCATTCTTTCCTTCCTGAGTTCCCTCAGGGCTCACTGGCTCACCATTGGTGGTAGGTGCAACTGCTGATGATGGTGACATCCTTTGTTTAAGGATATGGCAGGAAGTATTCCATTTCTCAAAGGTAGGCCTTGGAAGCTTAGCTGAGGCATAAGGAAATGATAACTAAGCAAACCCTTACATAGAACCTAGGTGCTGTTCTGAGCACTTTACATACATGTACTAACACACATTTTGTCTTTACCAAAAAATACAAAAGATAGGCACTGTATTGTTCCCATTTTGGATAAGGAACCTGAATTGCAGAAAGATTAAGTGATTTACCCAAAGTCACAGAGCTAATAAGTGGCAGAGCTGAGATTTAAACCCTGGTGGGCTCAAAGAGTCACACATGACTGAAGTCACTTAGCACATATGCACATACTGTTAAGGGGCAGAACTGAGACTCAAACTCACACCTTGTGCTGCCGGCACTTTCCCCTTCAGAAACACCAAGTCTGCTCAGCACAGCCAGTGTGCTCTGTTATAACATTTGCAGCTCTCATTCATTTTGTCAAAAGACAAAGGTAGACATGCAAACATTTAACTTTATCTCTCCTACTAGCTGAAATGTCTAAAGGCTGATAATATTGAATCCAAGGACATCATGGATTATAGATAAGAGCCCATCAAAGGAGTTAGACAGGAGTTGGACAGCCTTCCAACATTTGTAGAAGGAGACCTGCCCAGCGGGGCTTCATTATTTTACTAAGCATGAATTTTCCAAGCATGAGGCACACCCATATTCATCTGTAAATACAAAATTCCATGTAAAAGTCAACTGAAAATAATCTGTGAAATTTTTCTTTACCACAATCATGTGTTTGCAATACTATGAATGATTGAGAGTGGATAGTCCAAAATAAAGCATGCAGGTGAAAATAACAGTATGTAAAACTCAACTCCTATCCTCTGTGTGCCGGTAAAAGTGGGCAAGGAAGTTTTAGCAGAAATCTTGAGCAAAATATAGCAAATACAAGTTGGTTTTTAAACTTGTGCCAGAGAAGCTGACTACTTAACACAAAGCTCTTCTGGGTCATTTTTCAGCTGTCAGGAGTCCCAGGGAGGTGTGTCTCTCTCGCTCCTCCTCTTTCAAATGCCAGCTGATTCAGTCACTAGAATGCGCATTTATCTTCCTGCCTTGAGACAGTACAGCACAGCAGGCTTAACTAAATCGCCAATAAGATCATCTTAAATTACTGGCACACACCACCCCTCCCCATCCCTTTTATTGCCTCCAGCGGGAGCAGACGTGTGATGGGCTCTCAGAGCAACAAGTGCTTTTTGCTAGTGTGGCTCCGAACCCTGTGGAAGACACCAGTCAGGGAAAGGGACAAGTCAAGGACGAGGAACCAGAAAGACGAGAGCATCCTGAACACAGGCTCTGGTGGGCAGAGGAAGGCGGCCTGATCTTTGCCTCTCCAGAGGCTGACGTCAAAGTCAAGTTCAGCAGATGTGCTTTCATTAAAGTGATGCTGTTCTCTGATCTCAGAACAAGGAACCAAATCCCTCTGAATTCTCCCCAGATAGGCCTGTGAACTGTACATCTGATGGGTGGGTACTGTCTTTCCGGACAGTCAAGCCACACATCCTCTGAGATGCTTTGAAAACACGTGACAGTGAGAACTGCTGCCACGAGGTGGAAGAAAGATAGGAAGCAGTGATTCAGCACCAGGGGAGCATTCCTTGCCTGAAACAGAGAGCTGTGGGGTCCTCCCTCTCACCTGGCTTTCTGTCTCTCTGGATTTGTGCAACGGATGATGATGCTGTGCAGAGGGGTGCCCAGCACCCATCCTGGTGCCCCAGACCATATCCTTTCTTCTTTTATTTTCTTTATAATCCTCTGAAATGAAGTTTATTATTCAAGGGATAACTAGCCTGTGTGGGGTTCTGAAATAGTATGGCTCAGCCCATGCTTCACAACCTCTTTCTCATCAGCACGTTCAGGACAAATGATAGTATTTGGAAAGACAGAAAGGGAAATGGAAGAGGCTGGTCAAACGTCATCTCTTGGGATTTCCCTGATGGCACAAGGATGGGAATCCACCTGCCGATGCAGGGGACACGGGTTCCATCCCTGGGCCGGGAAGATCCCACGTGCCGAGGAGCAACTGAGCCCGTGGGCCACAACTCCTGAGCCTGTGTGCTACAACTACTGAAGCCTGTGTACCTGGAGCCTGTGCTCTGCAACAGGAGAAGCCACCGAGCCCTGGCACTGCAAGGAAGGATAGCCCCCGCTTGCCACAACTAGAGGAAGCCCCGCAAAACAACCAAGATCCAGTGCAGCCAAAAATAAATAAATAAAATAAAAATTTTTTTAAAAGTGCCATCCCTCTGGACAGAGCCACAGGCCATCGCCTGGGAAACAGCCTCTGAGTATGTGTCACGTGGAAGTGCTGTCTTAGACCAGGGAGCCCCAGCCACAGTGACTTGATTCTTTCAGGACAGGAAAACATGCGAGATCAGCTTTTCTGATATTATCAGGGTGCCAGAATGTAGACTCTGGAGAGCAGCACTTCCATCCCAGAGCCCCTGAATCCATAGGCAAGTAATGAGGGGGGCCTGGGGACCAAAATTTACAGAAACTCCTTGTGTTATCATCATGAACGCTAAGCTTGCAAACCTCTGGGTCTGGCGTCTCCTTCTCATCATCCTTAGGCTTCCCTGGTGGCTCAGACAGTAAAGCGTCTGCCTGCAATGCGGAAGACCCGGGTTCTACCCCTGGTTTGGGAAGATCCTCTGGAGAAGGAAATGGCAATCCACTTCAGCACTCTTGCCTGGAAAATCCCATGGACAGAGGAACCTGGTGGGCTACAGTCCATGGGGTCGCAAAGAGTCAGACACGACTGAGCGACTTGCTCCTTCCCTAGCATCCCTTACTTGGCTTTTTTCCCCAGATGGGGAGCTAAAGGGGAGCTAAAGGGGAGCTGACATCAGGGCATGAAGAGTTGTTGTTCAGTCACTAAGTCGTGTCCGCACTAGGATAGTAGAAGACAGAAGAAAGAGAAAAGACTCAGCAGGTTTAAACATGGGACTTGGATGCTTAGAGGCTGTGGGTACATTTGAGCTGGACCAGGAAGAACCGTGTCTCGCTTTATGCACAAGACCCAAGAGCCCTGAAGATCAGAAGCCTCCACCCCTCCCCTAGCCCCTGTTAACCAACAGCCTAACCACAGGAGTAAAGAAAGAAATGACACATCCCTGGCACAGGGAAGTGGGAAGGAGAGGGAGGGATAAAAATACTTCTTCCCACTCAGCTGGTGTGCGGGAAGAGGAAGAGGACAGGAGAACAGCTGTTTGCTGGCATCTAGAGGAAAAGACTAAAAGGGTTGGGTTCCTTCCTTTGGACTGCGCATTGGCTGCATCACCTAATAGTCAGAATTGTTTATAGGCAAATGGGCATCCAGACGTCCCTGCCCTTTAGATGTTATAGACACAACCAAGCATGCCACGGTTAACCTAACGGGGAATCCCAAACACTTCCTAACTCTCTGGCCATTCATGTCCTTATTTATAAAAAGAAGGGATTAGACATGCAAATAAGTAAAATCTAGCATGTGGGCTTTTCTGGAGGCTCAGAATTCGCCTGCCAATGCAGGAGACCCAGATTTGATCTCTGGGTCAGGAAGATCCCCTGGAGAAGGGAATGGCAACCCACTCCAGTGCTCTTGCCTGGACAGTTCCATGGACAGAGGAGCCTGGTGGGCTCCAGTCCATGGGGTCGCAAAGAGGCAGATATGACTTAGCAAGTAAACACACAACATAGCACACAAGTGGTATGATGGAAACCAAGAAGGGACTGGAATAGAGACTTATAAAAACAAGGATCTGCCACCCTAGTTTAGCTGCACGAGGGGCAGGGGAAAGGCACCGTTCACAGCGAGAGCAGGAGGAGGAGGAGAAATCAGAACGCGCGTGTGTGCGGGTGGTGCTTGATCGTGCGTTCTTCTCCCAGACCATATTCCTCAAAGGCAGGGGGCGGGGGCTGGCTAGAGTTACTGCCGCAGCTGTGCCTTGGCCGCTAGCAAAGACGGAAACACAGGATGGTGCTGCAGCCGGACCAGAGCGCCCCTGCATGCAGCGACGCAGTGCTGTGCAAACAGCTGCAGCCGGGATGCCCAGGATACCAGCACCATCCTGTTCAACATGTGTGGCTCACAGTCAACATCTGGGCAGCTGTCCAGGCTGCCCAGTGCTCTTGGAAGCTCCGTGAAGTGTCTGTTCCAAAAGTCTAAGCTAGAAGATGGAGGGGATGCATGCATACCTAGGGCTGATTCTTTGTGTTGTATGGTAGAAACTAACACAGCATTGTGAAGCAACTATATTCCAATAAGAATTAATTTTTAAAAAATGATAAGCTAGAAGGTGACTTTGGAGGCATAGGTGATGCCTCGGGAGCCAGGCTATTGCCATCTCTCTCCCTGGGATGGATAGGCCCACACGCTGCCTGCATCATGCTCCTCTGCTGTGGTCACATCTCTGGTTTTGCCCTCAGCACCTTGGCAGCAGTTACTGTCAGGTTTAACCCCACCTAGGACTGCACATGATAACTGCCTTCTACCAATTTTCCCAGCAAGCAAGCTAGCAAGAGAGCAGTTCCTACCTGTCGAGAATTATTGTGGCATTGAAGGGTTTAGTGATCTGCAGTGTTTGGGGGACTTTCAAAACGCCAAGGTAAAGAGCTCCTCTGATGTTGGGATTTGTATACCAGCAAATGTACTTGGGCTTCCCAGGTGGTGTTAGTGGTAAAGTATCTACCTGCTAATGCCGGAGATATAAGAGACTCAGGTTTGATCCCTGGGTAGGAAAGATCCCCTAGAGGAAGGCATGACAACCCACTCCAGTATTCTTGCCCGGAGAATCCCCACGGACAGAGGAGCCTGGCGGGCTACAGTCCACTGGGTCACAAAGAGTTAGACACAAATGAAGTGACTTAGCACCTACAAATGTACGATTGCCATAAAATAATCCCTGTGTGTTACAGTTGCGGATGGGGGTGGGGAAGGACGGGGGAAGGGAGAGTTAAGGAGTTGAGGATGGACACAGACTGCAGTATTCAAAAAAGATAACCAACAAGGACCTACTCAAGGACAAGGAACTCTGCTCAATGTTGTGTGGCAGCCTGGCTGGGAGGGGGGTTGGGGGAGAACGGATACGTGTATAAGTGTAGCTGAGTTACTCTGCTGTGCACCTTAAACTATCACTACATTGTTAATTGACTCGACCCAAAACCAAAATAAATAGTTTTAAAAAATCATCCCTCTGTGGATGATGCTCCCTCATATGTGAGCCCTCACCCAAATGGAAAACCTGCCTAGGAAAGACAGCTCGACTTTCCAGGTATTTAAGCAATGGTTATTGCATTTTATTTTTAAAATTGAAAATGAATTTTTCATCTTCAATGCACTTCAAAGTTATTTGCTAATAATATACTGCAGTTTTCAAGCAGAGATGATAGATTAAATCACTGTATGAGTGATTATTTTTTAAAACAAAGATTCTGACTTAAGCGCTGTAAATAGTTTGGCTGTAGAATTCTTGCCTACATCTGGCTCAGGACACTTTACTATGGAAATTTTCAGACTCTGTGTGTGTGTGTGTGTGTGTGTGTGTGTGTGTGTTGTGCTCAGTCATGTCTGATTCTTTGCAACCCCATGGACTGTAACCTGCCAGGCTCCTCTGTCCATGGGATTCTCCAGGCAAGAATACTGGAATGGGTTGTCATTTCCTCCTTCAGGGGATCTTCCCAATCCAGGGTTCAAACTTGCGTCTCCTGATTGGCAGGCAGATTCTTTACCGTTGAGCCACCTGGGAAGCCCTCTTCAGACATTGAAAGTTTTTAAATGTTTTGTACCTACTGGGCCCCAGAGTAAGGAATTCTGCATCACCCTCCTACTCTGGGTTTATGCTATACCTTGGGCACGTGTCAAATGAAAAAAAAAAAAAAGTTGGGCATTGCTTTTCCTCAAAACACAACATGTTGTTGTGCAGAATAAGCTCTTATGGGAACAAGAATATTAATTATGTCATAATGTCACTAAACGAGTAAATAGAAGTTCTAATCTAAGCAATGTCTCCCCTTATACCTCCTTATTGTGATGTAAACTCAGTGGGGATTTTAGCTGCACTTACCAAGGATGTTCTCTGTGGTCTAGGCGGAAGCCACTAGCCGATTCGGGCAGAGCAGTGAGTAACAGCTGTATCTGTGGTGGTGTCCTGGGTTTAATGTCTGGGTCACAGGGGCGAGGATTGATTCTGCTGGCCTTGTGCCTCACAGGTACTTCAGTCTCCTGGTCCCCACTCCTCCCCTGGATTGCCTTTGTTAAGTATTTGACTCAAGCCTGATTCAAAGAGGCCCTCCTGGTGTGTAGGCACTTTCTCAGTAACAGGAGACAACATTCTCTTCTCCTCTTCTTGCCAGGTGCATGGAACTGCTTTGAACTTTCTAGGATGTAGGACAAAACAATCTTGCAAAATATAAAATGGGCTTCCTAGGTGGCACTAGAGGTAAAGAACCCGCCTGCCAATGCAAGAGGCACAAGAGATGTGGGTTCAATCCCTGGGTGGGGAAGATCCCCTGAAGGAGGGCATGGCAACCCACTCCAGTATTCTTGCCTGGAGAATCCCGTGGACAGAGGAGCCTGGTGGGTTACAGTCCACGGGGTCACAAAGAGTCAAATACGACTGAGCGGCTGAGCTCAAATACCACACAGTATTTGTCTTTCTCTGCCTGGCTTATTTCACTCAGCATAACGCCACACACAAAATACAAAATAATCAATTCTTTGGGAAACTGAGCTGGACTGCTTTCTTAATGTTATTATCTTGACTACCTATATAGCAAGAATTTATTTTTTGTATTTGGTTTATTAAAAGTCAGCAAGCTTACTTTTCTTTTTCATAGCTTTACTGGAGTATAATTGACATATAAAATTGTTAGTTAAAGAGTACCAAAGCAATACTTTGATAGACATATACATTGTGAAAAGATTCCCCCCATTAATTTGCACACCCATCACCTCATATATTTATCATCCCCCTCCTTTTGGGGGGAGAACGTCTAAGTTCTGCTCTCACAGCACATTTCAATCACAGTGTCATCAGTTGTGGTCACTACATCATACCCTACATCCTCAGACTGTATTCATCTTATAACTACAACATTTTCCCTTTCACACCTCTTCCTGTCTCCCCAACCCAAGCCCCTGACATCTGCTTTTCCACTCCTTGGTTCTGTAAGTGTGACTTTTTCTTTTTTCGATTTCACATATACCACACAGTATTTGTCTTTCTCTGCCTGGCTTATTTCACTCAGCATAACGCCCTCCATTTTCATCTATGTTTTTGCAAATGACAGGATTTCCTTCCTTTTGAAAAGGCTGAATAATCTGCCATTGTACACAGATACAACATTTGCTTGATCCATTCATCGGTTGACAGACACAGGTTGTTCTACGTCTTGGCTATTGTGAATAACTGCAATGTGCAGGGGAGTGCAGCTGTCCCTTCAAGATGATGGTTTCATTCCCTTCAGATCTATATCCAGAAGTGGGGCTGCTGAAGCGTATGGTAGTTCTGTTTTTAACTTTTTTGAGGAAACTCTATATTGTTTTCCTTAGTGGCTACACCAGTTTCTGTTCCTACCCAGCACTATTTAAGGGTTCCCTTTCCTCCACAGCCTCACCAGCATATCTACTTCTCATTCATTGTTAAAGTCATTGTAAATGAAGCCTTTTGCAATTGAAATGACATTTTGTTTTCATTAAAAAAAAAAAGTCCATAGTGTTTACTAAAATGCGACCAGTGGAAGCAGAACGGAGGAGCAAGACTGGCTGGGCCTGCTTTAGTTGATTCTGCCCCTTGCTTTTCTTAGTGCTTTTATTTCTTCCCATCTTCCCTTACCATCCCTGGTAGCTCAGACAGTAAAGAATCTGCCGGATATGCAGGAGACCTGAGTTTGATCCCTGGATTGGAAGGAGCCCCTGGAGCAGGGATGGCTACCCACTCCGGTATTCTTGCCTGGGAAATCCCAAGGGCAGAGGAGCCTGCTAGGCCACAGTCCACGCAGTCACAGAGAGCTGGACACGACTGTGTGACTAACACTTTCCCTTTGCCTTGTCTCCTGTCCTTGGCTTTCTCAGTAAAAGTCATCATCACCATCGTCATCACCATTAACAACCATAAATGTATATTTAATAAAATAGCAATGTGAAGCAGGTCTCCTCCAATAGAGAAACAGGACCCCTGAACAAAATATACACAGTAATTCAGGTTAGTATGAGCCGATAAGGGCTTCCCAGGTGATGCTAGTGGTAAAGAACTTACCTGCCAATACAGGAGATGCAAGAGATGCAGGTTCAATCGCTCAGTTGGGAAGATCCCCTGGAGGAAGAAATGGCAACCCACTCCAGTATTCTTGCCTGGAGAATCCCATGGACAGAGGAGCCTGATGGGAGATGGTCCATGGGGTCGCAAAGAGTCAGACACGACTGAAGCGACATAGAACATACGCAGGAGCCAAGAAGTGGCACACAGGCATATTTATTTTCTAAACTCCAGTCTCCCAGCCCTTTATGTTGCTGAAAAATACTCAGTAACCACTCTTGGAACATGGGTACAAACATTACTAGCTTTGTAGCCTGTGAGTTGCACTGGTGCATACAAAATCCACTTGCTTCAACTTTGTGAGCAGACAGGAGCCTTTCCAAAGTTAATTTAATTAGAAGACAGAGGACTGAAAGCATCCAGAACGATTTACCCATCCTCTTCAAGTTGGCTTGACTCATACATAATTTAAGCGTTTCTGGTCTGGAGTTAAAACATATTTAAGACATAAAATCTTAAAAGTCAAGATTTAAAATGTGTGGCTTTGCTAAACACAGATCAAATTTATAGGCATGGAAGGCCTGCCTGTCATCAATATAATGGGTGACAAAACAGCTAAAGATGTTTTATCAATATCTGTTTGCTGTGAAGGGAAAATCTGTCTATTCAATTAGCACAGAGACGAAAAGTGAAAGTGATGCTGTTAATGCATTTGTTGGAGTGATCCCCACAATCTGCATTTTGTTTAAATCCAATGGTACAGCTGGAATCGATTTAGTCCATTTTAAAATGCATATATTAGGATCAATCAAAACCATTTTTAGTGTTATTTCATGAAAGAAAATAATTTTGAACGTCAGAGAAGCTTTTCTTATTTGCACCAGAAGCATCACCTCAAGCCCATACAATGTAAGACTGAAAGCTCTTATAAACTTGTATCATCTCCTGGGAGTTCTCTGTGGCCTAGTGGTTAAGATTCTGGGCTTTCACTGCTGTGGCTCAGGTTTAATCCCTGGTTGGGGAATCTTGCAAGTCATAAGACCAAAAGAAAAAAGAGCTTCTATTGCCAATTAGGAAATCAAAAATAATAACATATAATAATGACATAACCACGAGCTTCCCTGGTGGTTCAGTGGTAAAGAAACTGCCTGACTCTGCAGGAGACACAGGTTCAATCCCTGATCCAGGAAGATCCCAGAAGCCGTAGAGCAACTGAGCCCATGCACCACAACTGTTGAGTCTGTGCTCTAGAGCCTGGAGCAGCAACTATTGAGCCCTCGTGCTGCAGCTGCTGGAGCCTGCATGCCCAAGAGCCTGTGCTCAGCAACAAGAGAAGCCACTGCAATGAGAAGCCTGTGCAGCAAACTAGGGAAAGGCCCCCACGACCATAAAGACCCAGAACAGCCAAAAATTCAAGTAATTGTCTCTTGGCTATGAAACTTACCTTTTTAAATTCACTTAGAAGCCCTGTATATCATGAGAATGCTAGTGATTTATTTGGTCAAAATGATCTGAAGTCACCTCCTTCTCTAACACCACCTCCCAGATTTAACTAGAAAAATACCTAAAAATCAGTCAATAACAATGGTCAGAATAGAGTTATTTGTGCTAGTAATTTACTGTTGGATTCCCCTGTTGGGTAGGTCAGGTTTTTTTTTTTTAAATAATATTTAAAATAGTGTATGATTCCACTGACATGAGGTAGTAAACAATTTCATACAGAAAGAAAGCAAGAAGGTGGTTACCAAGGGCTGGGGGCAGGGTAAATGGAAACATATTGTTTTATAAGTATAACTAGCATTTCATTTCTGAGAAGGCAATGGCACCCCACTCCAGTACTCTTGCCTGGAAACTCCCATGGACAGAGGAGCCTGATAGGCTGCAGTCCATGGGGTCGCTAAGAGTCGGGCACAACTGAGCGACTTCACTATCACCTTTCACTTTCATGCATTGGAGAAGGAAATGGCAAACCACTCCAGTATTCTTGCCTGGAGAATCCCAGGGACAGAGGAGTCTAGTGGGCTGCCATCTATGGGGTCGCGCAGAGTCGGACACGACTGAAGCGACTTAGCAGCAATAGCAGCAGCATTGCCTTTTGGGATGGTAAACAGTTCTGCAAATAGATGGTGGTGATAGTTGTACGTGTACTCAGTCACTCAGTCTTATCTGACTCTTTGTGACCCCGTGGACTGTAGTCTACCAGCCTCCTCTGTCCATGGGCTTCTCTGGGCAAGAATACTGGAGTGGGTTGCCATTTCCTCCTCCAGGGGATCTTCCCAACCCAGAGATGAAATCCCTGACTCCTACGTCTCCTACATTGGCAGGCAGATTCTTTACCACTGCACCACCTCGGAAGCTAGTTGTATAGCCGCATGAATGCATTTAACACCATAGAGCTGTGAGCTTAAAAATGGTTAAAATCATAAATTTTGTTATGTATGTTTTACCACAGGAAGAAATAAAACTAAAAAATATAACATTTGAGCTACCTTATTCTCAAAGCAATAATAAAAAATTGGTGTGAGAGGAAACTGATGTATTCTGTAAGTCAAAGATGTTATTAACACTTAGATTTTCGAAGTATGCATTTCTCTTCTGCTCAATAGGGTCTGTTTTTTACAGCAAGGTCAACTTTCAGAGTTTTTGAAAAATGATGAACATCTCAGTGGCAAGTCTTTCTGTTATTCTGGATGGACAGTCCACAAGGTGCTTCCCTGGAAATGCATTTGACCTCTACTCCTGCTCTGTTAACTTGCTTGAAAAGGTGTGTCTGAAACCAAACATCATAGCATCCCATGCCTGAGAGAGACAAGTGAAGATCTATCTGCAGGATGGAAATGGTTATCAAGAGAAGCTTATAAAGGAGCTGGAAGAACACTGATCAAGACCTGAAATGGCATCATATTAATGTGCTTAGTCGCTTCAGTCATGTCCAGCTCTTTGCGATGTTATGGACTCTAACCTGGCAGGCTCCTCTGTCCACAGGGGTACTCCAGGCAAGAATACTGGAGTAGGCTGCCATGCCCTCCTCTAGGGGATCTTGCCAACCCAGGGATCAAACCCAGGTCTCGCACACTGCAGGCGGCTTCTTTACCATCTGAGCCACCAGGGAAGCCCATTCGGTATTAATGCCGGTGTTTGCTTTCTCTCACCTTCACTCCTGCACACACACACAGAGAGAATTCGACTTCAGTAAGTACTGAGGTGTTCTCTGTAGTCTTCCCTACTCTCAGCACCTTATGTGTTTCCTGGCACAAATTAACTAATCGTCAAATATTTGCCAAAAGAATGAATACATGGAGAAACTTGATGAGGAGTCTGGTGATTTGAAGGTACTGGGATTCTGTCAAAAGATCAGATTTCTAGTATCTGCTTTGGCACGTAGTAGTCTCAGGCATGTCCACCAGCTCTCTTAGAGTCTGTATCTTTGTTTATGGAAGGAAATCCAAGTTTCTTCCAGCTGTATTACTCTGTGATCCCATCCTGTGTTCCCTAAGGCCCTAGAAAGGCCAGCATTGTATCATTGAAGTGAATTTCCAGAATAGTACAATTCCTCTGTTAAAAAGAAAAAATTTACAAAAACCCCCCACAAAAACTAGTAGCAAATTTGGGCTCCAAAATCACTGCAGACAGTGCTGCAGCCACGAAATTAAAGGATGTTTGTTCCTTGGAAGAAAAGCTATGACAAACCTAGACAATGTATTAAAAAGCAGAGACATCACTTTGCCAACAAAGGCTGATAGAGTCAAAGCTATAGTTTTTCCAGTAGTCATGTATGGATGTGAGAGTTGGACCATAAAGAAGACTGAGTGCCAAAGAATTGATGCTTTCAAACTATGGTGCTGGAGAAGACTCTCGAGAGTCCCTTGAACTGCAAGCAAATCAAACCAGTCAATCCCCAAAGAAAACAACCTTGAATATTCATTGGAAGGACTGCTGCTGAAACTGAAGCTCCAATACTTTGGTCACCTAATGCAAAGAATTGACACTGGAAAAGACCCTGATGCTGGGAAAGGTTGAAGGCTAGAGGAGAAGGGGACAACAGAGGATGAGACAGTTGGATGGCATCACCAATGGACATGAGTTTGAGCAAACTCCAGGAGATAGTGAAGGACAGGGAAGCCTGGCGTGTTGCAGTCCATGGGGTCACAAAGAGTCAGACAGGACTTCGCAACTGAACAGCAACAAATATATTAGGTAGTGTAAAATTCGAGATAAAAGTCTGATCAAAATACCAGTCCTATAAAAGTTAACCCATCATTTCACCACGGTCAGATGCTTACTACGGGAGCATCAGGATGGATGACAGAACCTGAGAACCAACGAAGATCTGTTGTGAATCCCCTGGACCTCACCAGTCTCCGAGGCCATCTGCCTTTGGAGAGGGAAGGACGTGGTTCTGCCGTTTGTTCCGAGTGGGGCCGTCTCTAAGTGTTGAGCTCTTAGGTGTGACTGTAGGTCCTGCTCCCCTGAGGGCCCTCCGGCAGCTTCTCAGTTTTCTGCAGGTTCCAGTCAAACCACTGCTCCCTGGAAGGGCTGCCCCACGTGGTCTGTCTGAAGGCCCTAGAGTTTTGTCAAAGCTGGAGAGATGAGTCACCTTATCTCCCTAGACCTCAGCACCCTCATCTCTTAAATTACTAAGTGAACAAGTCTGAAAAAGTGACCCGATTCCATTTTGGTGTCCAGCTCCATGTCATCAAGATTTTTAGAACAGAGGAGAACTTCTTTTCCCATGGACCACCTTGCTCTTTCATTTCCCCCCTTTACAGGCATTCCCAAACAACCTCCTAAGAAAGGACTTTATTGCTCTGGCCCAGGGATTCCTGCCTAGGTAAGCTCTGCTTCAAATAGGCATCATTCTCTGATTTGACTTTAATTTGATTGAATTCTCTTAGGTTTGGCACAGAGCCTAGGCTAATTAAAAAATATTCTCTTTTGCCTCACTGATCATTGTCCCATGGATTTATTTCTCTTAGGGACTTCATATAAAGAATTCATTGATCGAAGGCAGGATTTAAGGGTTTCTAGGTCCTCTGGCCACCTTAATAACACTTTCTTATATTGTGTTCATTAATTAATGGTCTTCCAGGCCATCGCCCTGCAATGCTGGAGAGGCCAGAGCATGGAGGATGCAAGTGGTGGCTCCGCTGACCCCTCCCAGGATGAGTGGGGGCTCATCCATTTGAACCATTCCCCAGCACGAGCTGTGTAACCTTGGGGAAGCAATTCAGCCTCTCTTAGCCACCATTTCCTCATTTGTAAAATGAGGTCAGTGAACTGGATGATCTCTGCCGTCGTTTCTGTTTAGAAACCTGTAATCCTTCTTGTTTTTGTAAGTGCAGCCCAGCTGGATCCGGGCCCCAGGGAGCTGTTAAAGAACAGAGCAGGTGCTGAGCCCCAAGAGGAGAGATGGGATTTCACAAAAAGAAAAGGCCGTCCACCAAGGACCAATGCCAGGGCTGCATTTGTGAAATTTTACTCTCGGCTCCAGAGCTCTGTGCTTGGTCAGATTTCTGGGTCCCCGAGACAGGGGTATGTCTGAGCAAGTGGCAGGCTAGGAGGGGACATTTCGCTCTCCACCAGCTGCATCGCAGAAGGAGTACTGCTGGAAACCAACCTGTCTGCTCTCCATCCAGACCCGTAGTGCTCACTCGGAACACATCCATGCCGAATCGCCTGCTGTCACCGCATCACTGCCTGCCGCTGTGTAAACAGTCGCCACCCAGCCTTCCCGGTTCTCTCACCCTTTCTCCAGTTTGAGGACTGTCCTGCCCCCTTCCCATGCCCTTGGCTGGCATGCTGTTCTTCCCTTGCCCTTGGCCCAGGCGGCACATGGCCTCATGTCAGCATTAGGTCAGCAGAGCCAAGATGAATGGAAGGGAGCTTGGCTCAGGTGCCGGGGGATTTATGGCACAGCCAACTCATTACCCACTGCTCTTGCTTCCTTACCAACCGTGGAAAGCAGTCCAGCAGCCTCACAAAAGGTCCTGACATCGACAGCACATCTCAGCAGATTGGACCCCAGCCTCTGACTTCATCCCTCAGAAAGCTGACTGCTGGGGGTGCCAGCCCAGCTGGCCACGTGCCAGAGGGCACATTGCTTTGTAGATGGGGCTGCTGGCTCGGAGGTAGGACTGTAAACAAAGAAGGAAAGTCACAAGGATCTTGGCCCTGACGGTCTTTATTCCCAGCAACCAGAAGTGGCTCGGACATTCTCTTTCAGCTTCAGGACTCAGAATGTCCCAGGAAACAGGGCATCCATATATTAACCTTCAAGTCAGTTCATCTGACATTTGATATTTGTGGTTTCCAATGTCTTTACAAATGCAGGCTGTCTCTGAACACTGCTGAATATCAGCCTCAGTAGAGGAACTGTGGTAAAGAATCCAACTGCCAGTGCAGGAGACGCAGGAGATTGGGTTCGATCCCTGGGTGGGGAAGATCCCCTGGAGAAGGAAATGGCAACTCACTCCAGTATTCTTGCCTGGAGAATCTCATGGACAGAGGAGCCTGGTGGGCTACAGTCCACGGGGCCTCAAAGAATCGCACACGACTAAAGACTGAGCACGCACATACACACAGAAAACCCTCCTTTCCCCCACCTGCCTCCTCTCTACTCTCTAGAAACTCTTGCCCTCAAGATGTATAATAGCTTCTCTTCATTGAAAGACATCTTCAGAAGCTTTGAGAAAATAAAGTGATAAGTTGGGCTAAATTTAAGTAAAACAAAACAAAAACTACAACATGTATCCACTCAAGCTCCATTTTCTTGAGCTTTAAGCATAGTTACTGATAATGACCCAGAACTAGGTAAATGCAACTGTAACCTGAAAATCTCGCCTCCTGAGAACACTAAAAAACAAGGGCAGAGGGCGTTTCAATGCAGCACCCCTGGCCTTGTGTTGGAATCTTCTGCTGGTCTGCAGCAGTGGGCCATTTCTCTGTTCATATCGGGGGCACTCACAGATCCACTGGCAACCAGAACAATTTTTGTTTTCTGCTCACATGCTTGCATTTCAACCTTTGAAACCTTTACTCCACAACCTAAAGAGTAATTGCTTGGAGCACAGCCGAGCCACTGAAACGCTCTTTCCACGATTTCTTTCCATACCCCTCTCTAGTTGGCTTCCTAGACTTTCTATTTAACTGGTCACCAGGTCCACCTAAGAGCTGTAATTAGCCTGGTCGTTTTAAAGACAGCATTCACTTTGCTCCATTTAGAGCGACAGTGATCATTCTGAAGTGACCTAGAATTGTGCGTCCCATGCAGAGAAGACAGCCGGCTCCTTAGAGATCTAGGGTGGAAGTGAGCTACAGCAGCTGCTCAGCCAGCTCTGATTTCTTTTCTTTTTTTTTTTTTTTAAAGATCTAACTATAAAAACTAGCAAAAACTGCACCATTTCTGCTGAGGTCTGGGAGCTCCAGGCACCCCTATTTGCCTGCTGAGACCCATGCCTGCCCAGCTGGTAAAGGCTCTGCCAGTGCCACAAGGGTTAATGGTTTATGTTCAGTGTCAGAGAGCAGGCTTGTCCTTGTATACCTGTGCAATTTGGGGCAAGTTATATATACCTCTGGGCTCCCCAGGTGGCGCTAATCATAAGGACCCTGCCTGCCAATGAAGGAGACAAAAGAGACACGAGTTCCATCTGTGGGTCAGGAAGATGCCCCGAAGGAAAAAATGACAACCCACCCCAGTGTTCTTATCTGGAACATCCCACGGGCAGAGGAGCCTGGTGCACTACAGTTCATGGGGTCGCAAAACAGGCGGACATGACTGAGCGGCTCAACACACACGAGCGCGCACACACACCTCCTAAGCTCCAATCCAATGTGATGCTGCTGGGGAGGCAGGCCCTCCCTCCTGCCGAGCCGCTGAATGAGAGCAGACCTCGGATGTGCCTCAGGCCCCTGCCTGTCTGGACGCGGATAAAAGGCCTGAACACGCTCTATCGATGCAGATGGGCCCAGCAGGGATAATTCACCTCTTCCTTTGGACTAATTATCTGCAGTTACTTCTGCACAGATGCAGGGATTCTGAGCCAAGCTGACTCTCCAGCAGGAAGGACAGAACAAAGGATGCTGGCGCTCGACAGACGAGGCCCTGTCCCTCCAGTCAGGATGCCCACACTGGCCAGCCAACCAGGGACAGGGTCCAGCCACCCTCGTTCCCCACTCTCTGGATTGGGCGAGACGTCTGCACGGGGGTCGGTGATGCCCAGAGACGTGAGATCCTGGACTGCGGCCACCAGGGGGAGCTAGTGCGGCTCAACTGGGGCTGAGTGGGCTTTTTCCTGTTGCCCCTGATGAACGTCTGAAAGCAAAGTGGTGTGGCCCCCATTTCAAGCAAGTTATACATAATTACTCGCCAGGCATCCTTCCCTGGCTTACTAAGAAGCAACCCACCAGCTCTGCTATTCATCCAACTGCTGCCCCAGCCCCTCCTCTCAAGCCTTCCCAAGTTGGGTATGGAGAGAAGAAAATAATATCTCTTACCCCCCAGGGGCAAACCGCACCCTTCCAATCATTTCCTGTTTCTCTCTGGGGCCCTTGTTTAGTTACTAAGTTGTGCCTGACTCTTTGTGACCCCATGGACTGTAGCCCACCAGGTTCCTCTGTCCATGGGATTCTCCAGGCAAGAATACTGGAGTGGGTTGCCATGCCCTCCTTCAGGGGATCTTCCTGACCCAGGGATCAAACCTGCCGCTCCTACCTTGGCAGGCGGATTCATTACCACTGCACTAACTGTGAAGTCGCTGTCTTTAGGGGCATCTTCTCAGCAAGAAAGGATGAGAAAGTCTCCAAAAAAAACCAAACCATGTGCTGAGTATGCATAAAAAGGGACAGGCATCCCATTCTGGGGGTGGATGTTGTCACGTGTAGCTCTGGGCTGCTCCCCCAGCCCGGCAAGTCACAAGAGCGAGGGCCGGCCCAGGATGGAGGGGGTTTGGGCATATGTTCCTGAGGTCGAATGGATGCTGTGGATGAAGTCGGCCCGTTCTCAGCCAAGGCGAAGGACTGCCAGGAGACGAGACCCCGGTCATGGGAGCCTGGGGATCCTCAGGTGGGTGATAGAGTGCTGCAGGCTTGGACTAGCTCTGTTGCTGGGGGAAGAGAAGGAGGTCGGAATTAACTCAGAAACCAGTGGGAAGTTTTAGACTAGACTATACCAACCTAGATGTTTAAATAACTGAAAGTTGTTATAGAAAAAAAAGCAGTTTGGGGGGGTTACTTCCTGAAACTTTATGAAGGAATGAGAAATGGTTGGTGGAGAATGGCCAACAGCAATGATGAAGAAAAATAAAATAATAAGTCCATTACATGTTTGTGTCCCCACGAAATCTCATACATATAAATGACAGAGATCTGGGAAAGATTGAGGGTAGGAGAAGAAGAGGGTGACAGAGGATGAGATGGTTGGATGACATCACCGACTCAATGGACATGAGTTTGAGCAAACTCCAGGAGATAGTGAAGGACAGGGCAGCCTGGTGTGCTAGGGTTCATGGGGTCAAAAAGAGTCGGACACAACTGAGAGACTAAACAACAAAAGCATCCCGAGTACTTCATGATGCGAATCAATTCAGAATATGCAGAATATGTTGACACTGTAAATTCTCGTTTAGCCTTTAGAAATATAAGATGACCAACTAGCATAATTTATCTGGTAGATACACTAATGTCACCTATTTCCTAGTTTTTTTTCACTTAGTACAAAGAGAGAATATGCACAATTCCCCCTTAAGTGATTTCCTTACAAAGGTTCAAACATTTAAATGTTCAAATGCCGCTAAAGAGCTACTTGATTCATTAATATTATTTGATTAATAAGTGGTGGTTTGAGGGAAGATATTAGAATAATTACTGTCTTCTTCAGACATGCTAGAAAATAACCACAGTATTTTACCCTCTGTTAAAGTTTTATGTGGTTATATACTTTTTATTATGTTATTTTACCTTACAAAGATTCTAGGAAAACGAAAAACGAAGAAAAAAAAATCCCAACCATTAAGCAAAGAACTAAAGGGATGATCAAATGTGGTTTATTATGAATAATGTAATTAATGCTGTCATGCTTTGCTCAAGAGGCCCCACTTATCATAGGGGGGATGTAAAAATATTGCCAGATAGTTGCCATAGTAACTGCTGTGTTTTTGATGTTGGGTCAGAAAGTCCAGGGCTAAGGATAGTTGAAGATTGATTGACTTTGGGGAGGTTCTCACTAAGAAAGTTTCTAGATCTGGGGATATGTCCTCAGTCATTTAGTCGTGTCCAACTTTTTGCAACCCTGTGGATTGTAATCACCAGGCTTCCCTGTCCTTCACCATCTCCTGGAGTTTGCTCAAAGTCATGTCTGTTGAGTCAGTGATGCCATCCAACCATCTCATCCTCTGCCATCCCCTTCTCCTCCTGCCCTCAATCTTTTCCAGCATCAGGGTCTTTTCCAATGAGTCAGCTCTTCCCATCAGGTGGCCAAAGTACTGAAACTTCGGCTTCAGCGTCAGTCCTTCCACAAATATCTAGGGTTGGTTCCCTTTAGGGTTGACAGGTTTGATCTTCTTGAGTCCAAGAGACTCTCAAGAGTCTTCTCTAGCATCACAGTTCAAAAGCATCAATTCTTCAGCACTCAGCCTTCTTTAGGTCCTTACATGACTACTGGAAAAACAATAGCTTTGATTATATGGGCCTTTGTTGGCAAAGTGATGTCTCTGTTTTTTAAAATGCTGTCTAGATTTGTCATAGCTTTTCCTCCAAGATTTCTCCTAATAACCTCTAAGGAGGACACTCTCTTCCTCATGATCATTTTCTAGATGAGATTATTGAAGTTCAGAGAGGTTAGTCACAGGTCCAAGGCCACACACGCCCAAGGCCACACAGCCAGGGGGTGGAGACATGTGATCTAGACCTAACTGGTCTTTGTGATCAGCCACTGTGCTCCATGCTGCCTTTCTGCTAATATCGACATTTGGAATACTTAACATTTTCACTCAAAAAGGCAAAGCAGAAACAGGCTATGTGGCAGTCTCTGTCTGGGGTTATTACAAAGTCTTTGAGAACTGACACCATCCCCTAGTTTATTCCTACTAATTGATTTTATAATTGATTGATGCTTTCAAATCATGGTGCTGGACAAGACTTTGAAAGTCTCTTGAACTGCAAGATCAAACCAGTCAATCCTAAAGGAAATCAACCCTGAATATTCACTGGAAGGACTGATGCTGCAACTGAAGTTCTAATACACTTGGCCACCTGATGAGACAAGCCAGCTCACTGGAAAAGACCCTGATGCTGGGAAAGATTGAAGGCAAAAGGAAAAGGGGACGGCAGAGGATGAGATGCTTAGACAGCATCACCAGCTCAGTGGACATGAATCTGAGCAAACTCTGGGAGACAGTGAAGGATGGGGAGCCTGACATGCTGCAGTGCATGGGGTCACAAATAGTCAGACATGACTTAGCGACTGAACATAAACAACAAACCAGATCTTAGAGAAGAATGCCCTCTTCAGATGGCTCAGCGCTTCCTCCTTGCTGATGTCAACATTAAGTAGGAGGACCTATGTGAAGGCTGTTGGAAATGTGCCTGACACCACTGGAATGCTTCATCACTTAACTGTCCATTAAATCCAGGATTTTGCTTCAAGGCAGAATTCTGCCACCCACTGGTAGAGCATGGCATCACGGGGGTTTTAATTTCAGATTCCATCGGCTTAAATCCCAACTTTCTGCCTTTCTTTCTTTCCTTCATCTCTGAGCCTCTGTTTCTCTACGTAGAAAGTGAACTCACAATGGGATACAGTAATGAGAGTTATTACAGGGAATAAACGAGAACACATGCGTGCTCAGCATGAGGAGAGGGCCAGTCTCAGCAGTTGAGTGTAAACATCACCAGAGAAGGAATGCCTTTCCTTTTCTGATATACAGTTGACCTTGAACAACACAGGCTTGAACCTTGCAGATCATCTTATGTGTGGTTTTCTTCAATAGTAAATACTATATTATACCATCCTGTTGTTCCGTTGCTAAGTCATGTCTGACTCTTTGTGATCCCATGGACTGCAACACGCCAGGCTTCCCTGTCCTTCTGTGTCTCCCAGAGTTTGCTCAAACTCATGTCCAGTGAGTCGGTGATGTTATCTAACCATCTCATTCTCCACCACCCCCTTCTCCTTTTGCCTTCAATCTTTCCCAGCATCAGGATTTTTTCCAATGTGTTGGCTCTTCACACCATCCTAGGTCAGTGGAATTGGAGGATGCAGAACGGTGGTTGCAGGGACCAACTCTGGGACTTAAGCATCCACAGATTTTGGTGTCCATGGTGGGTCCTCGAACCAATCCCCTGCAGACACCAAGGGACAACTGTTTTCCTATTGACAATGTCTTGCCTAGGAAAAAACAATAAATAATTTTGAATAAATTAATAAGTGAGTGAATGAGACAAACCACTAACTGTTTGCTTTATCTCACTCACTGAAATTGAGGGAACCTGGAAACAGATGTTTCTCAGAAAAGTGACTTCCATTTGGAACTAAACACAGAATCCCACAGACCTTGATTTTTAATGGTCACAGTTGTTTTTTTTTTTTTTAATCTTCCCACCACTTCTGGTATTCTATGGCTATGTGTTTTCTTTCCAAACAGAAAACACCTCTTCTTCAAATAGGATTTCCCTGTCTTTATCCTTGCTGCCTCCTTCGTCTAGTCACTGTCTTAGCACAGGTTAGACAAGAGTCTTGGTTGGCCCAGTGTTTCAGTTTTAAGACCGATAGTCCTGCATTCAGGATAAACTTCTCTTACCCTCCTTGGCACCGAGACATTCGTAAACTGTGAAAGCTTAACATTTGGGTACCAGTCACTGCAATATAAACTATTTCAAAATAATTTACTCCTTTGCACCTGACCTTTGTCAAAGAACAACATACACCTTCTCTTTCAGCATCTTGTTTTGGATACAATCACAATGGCAAAAAGGTAAACACGAGAATGAATGTATCACATTTGTGGAAAATAAATACTAATTTTTTGGCAAGAGCCAAAACAGGAATTAATATAAAAAGGGTGACTCACATCCCCTCAAGATATTTTTCTTTAAGTTGGATTATTTAAACAGAAGGAAATGTGACAAAATGCTTATAAATGAAGCAAAGAGCAGCAAGTTCTCATGAAAATGTAATGGTGTAGTTTCAGCTCAGGGTACATCAAAGGTTTGCTGGAAATGTGATTATAGAGTTTGCCAGAATCAGATATTACAGCTGTGGGCCTGATCAGAAAGATTATAAAATTACTTACATAAAAAGGGAATTGCATTTCTCTTTGAATCCTTGAAGGGCTAGTTAACTCTCATCCAAGTGGACTTCATTGGGGGTTTTTGTTTGGTTTTTTAGCTGCACCACATGAAGTGTAGAATCTTAGTTCCCAGACCAGGAGTGGAACCCAGACTCCCTGCAGTGGAAGGTCGGGTAGTCGTTGGACCACCAAGGAGGTCCTGGACTTCATTGTTAATGAGGATTCACTCAATATGGCACTGGTTGTCTATGACAGAGTCTTGTTCTGTGAGGCGGTCTGCCTCAGGGTCTGTTCATTAGTGCCCATCTGTCCAGGACGGATGGACACTGTGGGCCTATTGATGCATGCACTCATGCATGCTTAGTCACTTCAGTCGTGTCTGACTCTTTGCAACCCTATGGACTGTAGCCCTCCAGGCTCCTCTGTCCACGGGATTCTCCAGACAAGAATACTGGAGTGGGTTGCCATGCCCTCCTCCAGGGAATCTTTCTGACCCAGGGATCGAACCCTTGTGTCCTACATCTCCAATATTGCAGGCAGATTCATTACCACTGAGCCACCCTGGACGTATTGGTAACACTTCCATTTGTAGTGTCCTTTCAACTGTTATCAGAACTTATCTGTTTGAACGAGGTGTTGATTGAATATTGAACTGCTTCTGATAAGCTAAATTTAACATGGAAGCTGAGCACGGAAAAATAGGTTTTCCCACTATGACAGGTGTTCTTCAAATACAGTAGTCCCCACTTACCCACAGGCAGTATGTTCCAAGACCCTCAGAAGGATGCCTGAAACCATGTATAGTACCAAACCCTGATCAGACTATGTTTTTCCCTATAGATAATACCTATGATACAGTTTCGTTTATAAATTGGGCCGAGTAATAGAATATCTGAATTGCCAGCATCACTACTTGTGCACTATAGGGCTAATATTAAGTAAAATAAGGTTTATAAGAACATAAACACTGCCATGCAGTATCAGTCGACTCTACCGACTACTAAGTGACTAAGGGGCAGGATACGCTGGACAAAGGGATGATTCATGTCCTGGGTGGAAATGAGTAAGATTTCATCACACTACTAAAACAGTGCATAATTTATAACTTAGAAATTATTTATTTCTGGAATTTTTCATGTAATATTTTTAGGCCATGGAAGACCTAAAGTAACTGAAACTGAAAAGCAAAACCATAGATAAAGGGGGGACTCAGGTCAGTTCAGTCACTCAGTCCTGTCCAACTTTTTGTGACCCCATGAACTGCAGCACACCAGGCTTCCCTGTCCATCACCAACTCCTGGAGCTTGCTCAAACTCATGTTCATCAAGTCGGTGATGCCATCCAACCATCTCATCCTCTGTCATCCCCTTCTCCTCCTGCCCTCAACCTTTCCCAGCATTAGGGTCTTTTCAAATGAGTCAGCTCTTCACATCAGGTGGCCAAAGTACTGGGATTTCAGCTTCAACATCGGTCCTACCAATGAACACCCAGGACTGATCTCCTTTAGGATGGACTGACTGGTTGGATCTCCTTGCAGTCCAAAGGACTCTCAAGAGTCTTCTCCAACACCACAGTTCAAAAGCATCAATTCTTCAGTGCTCAGCTTTCTTTATAGTCCAACTCTCACATCCATACATGACCACTGGAAAAACCATAGCCTTGACTAGACAGACCTTTGTTGACAAAGTAATGTCTCTGCTTTTCAATATGCTGTTTAGGTTGGTCATATCTTTCCTTCCAAGGAGTAAGCATCTTTTAATTTCATGGCTGCAATCACCATCTGCAGTGATTTTAGAGCTCAGAAAAATAAAGTCCAAGGTAAGAGAAACCCAAGTCCAAGGTAAGAGAAACCACAATCACAGACAACTAGCCAATCTGATCACATGGACCACAGCCTTGTCTAACTCAGTGAAACTCAGCCATGCCATGTGGGGCCACCCAAGACGGATGGGTCATGATGGAGAGGTCTGACAGAATGTGGTCCACTGGAGAAGGGAATGGCAAACCACTTCAGCATTCTTGCCTTGAGAACCCTATGAACAATATGAAAAGGCAAAAAGATAGGACACTGAAAGATGAACTCCATCAGATGTTGGCAATTTGATCTCTGTAAAAGCTTGAAGTCAGATTAAGTTCACATCTAGCCAATTTCGAATACAATGCAGGTATAAGCAAGTGGTTACAAACAAGATGAAGCACACTTTACATTTGAAATATAAACTTCAACTTCTTTTGGGAGTACAATTTTTAATCCCACTACTTCCACAGGTGGATGGGGGTGGGGGGCGGGGAGGGGGGCACACAGTTTTTTCAGTTCTCTAAGGCTCATGGATTTTTTTACTCCAGATCATAGTGTTTTTTTTGAAAGTATCGTTCTCTGAATACTTTAGAGGTACATTGTCTGGCTCAATCAGTTTCATATTCTAGCATGCACAGAATTGATGTCTTTGAACTGTGGTACTGGAGAAGACTCTGAAGAATCTTCTGAAGATAAGGGGGGACTACTGCAACTCTAAAACTCCAGATCATTAGGAAGGACTCTTTCTATGGAGAACAGTGTGAAGTTTCCTTAAGAAACTAAAAGTAGAACTACCATTTGCCCCAGCAATCCCAAGCCTAAGCATATACCTGGAGAAAACCTTAGTTTGAAAGGATACAGGCACCCCAGTGTTCACTGCAGCACTATTTACAATATCCAGAACATGGACACAATCTACATGTCTGTTAACAGAGGAATAACTAAAGAAGATGTGGTATGTATACACAATGGAATATTACTCAGCCATAAAAAGGAATGAAATAATGTGATTTGCCTTATTCCACATGGGTAGACCTAGAGACTGTTATACAGAGTGAAGTAAGTCAGAAAGAGAAAAACACACGTCATATAACAGGGTTTATATGTGGAATCTAGAAAAATGGTACAGATGCACTTATTTGCGGAACAGAAATAGAGTCATGGGTATAAGCATCAACATTGTAAATCAACTATACTCCAGTAAAACGGGAAGGAAATCTAAACGAGAGAGGATGTATGTATAACTAACTCACTATGCTATACAGCAGAAACTAACTCAACATTGTAAAGCAACTATACTCCAAAAAAAATTAATAAAAAGAAGAGAGTAATTTACATTCATTCTAATTATTTTCCAAAGGGAAACTCATTGCCTCAGCTGTGTCATCTTTAGACTTCATTACCTTCAGATGTCCTCACTGGATGAACATGAATTCTCATTTGCTGACACCAGACTAACTGTCACAAATAGAACCAGTTACCTGCCCCACACCCATCCAGCATTTCTGTATTCATTTATCTCTGGCTGTACTGGGTCTTTGTTGTTGCACATGGGCTTTCTCTGGCTGCAGCGAGCAGGCGCTGCTCTCTAGTTGCAGGGCATGGGCTTCTCATTGTGGTGGCTTCTCTTGTGGAGCACAGGCTCTAGGCACGAGGGCTTCAGTAATTGCAGCATGCATGCTCAGTAGTGGTGGCAGGCGCATGGGTTTAGTTGCTCCTCAGCAGGTTGGATCTTCCCAGACCAGGGATGGAACCCGTGTCCCCTGCACTGGCGAGCAGATTCTTATTTACTGCACTACTGGGGAGGTCCCCGGGCCCAGTATTTAAATGAAATGTTGACACCACAGGATGGCCTGCATGGTTGCCAATGAACAGGCACTGGTTTTGATGCAGAAAGTCTACCTTCAGAATAACCCAAGATTATGCTTCACTCTTAAATTTTATTGATTTCAAGGGCAAATGGAGTTCTGCCTCAAATCCTCTTTCAAGAAAACATCAAGATGCGAAAGTGGAGAATTTGCTATTTCTTCACCCATTTACTCTGATCAGGTTAAAGCAACACCAATATGTACAAAAATACAGAGCTGCACGTGAAAAGTATCTTCCAGTTTCAAGGGCCAAGGCTCAATTTGAAAAACTTCAGTGATCTTAAAGTTCTGGATATTTTGCTTGAATTTTAAAAATAAATCATTTAGAGTGTCTTAGGTGTTCCAAGCTAAGAATGCAGTCACTCCTCAGAAACACAACTTCTACAAATGCCACTGAACAATAAACTGTGGGATGATTTTCTTTTTAAAAGTAACACCTATTCTTTATAATTGATTTAACTATCTTGAAAAGAACCAGTAGGTTTTTAAAAAATGACTTGACTAGCTTTTTCTTTTTCATTTCTGGAACGTATCTTACTTCAGTAAGCATCTCTGCTCCACTGCAACCCTTCTAAAGCCAGAACAAAAGCCTAGAGATTATGTTCGCGTAGACAAAGTTAGTACTTATCACCCATGTATTTCAAATTGGAAATTCAGAATCTCTTTTCCTCCTTATTCAAAAGCTTACAGGAAATGTCTTGAGAACTAAGCAAAGATGGAATTTTAGGGCTAATATTAGAAACCCAATGGTTACACCATCCCTCAAGGTATAATTGGAGATAGTGGACATGACTTTTTCCTGTGCATCACATTTAGCGATTCCTACCCAGTGGGAAGCACCACCAGGACAGATGAATGCATCCTGGGATTAATGATAGCCCAGGGGTTACCAAGGCACTGAGTGGATGACAAAATCCCATTAATTCCAACCAATCATTTTGCCTTAGGATGTGCTGTCCAGCTAAGTGGCTCCAACTATTGTAGCTCATGTAAATAGCCTGAAATATACACACTGACTTATAAAATGCATTCTCTCCAGCCGAAGTAGGATTTTTTTTTTTTTTTTTTTTGCTGCTGGTTTACGCTTCCAGGGGTTTATTCCCTGTGAAACCGTAAAAGGAACTGTGATATGAATTTAGAAGTATCGCTTCAGAGTTGAAACTGTCTTACCAGAATTTGAGAATCCAGTGGAAAAATCTCACTTTCAAATCCCAACATGTTCGAAGCATTGGGACAAGGCTGCCAAAGATTTCACTTACCAATAACAATGGGTGATTTCTTTTTAAACTAGCTCCTCAGGATTTGATAACTATAAATCATTGTCAATCACACTTAATAACCACTAGGCATGAAGATTTTATGTTCTTTTTTTTTTAAAGCTTCTGTTTTCAAAACTATAAAATTACTCTGGTAAAACATAAACATGTCATGCATTTCTATTGCTCCCAAAGTTACAGATGAGAATTCATGGTGTGCTTACACAGGATTAGAAAGCAGTGTCCTGCAGATGGGAGCGAAGGACCACCTCCTTAGTTTTGGGCTGTGGGTTCAAATCCTTGTTATGTCTACAATATTTGTCTAAGTTCTTCGGGAAAAATACTATTTCTAAACCTTCATCTTATAATCTTGCTTTGAGGGATGATAAAATCAACCTGGTTTTCCTCATGTTCACCCCCACAAATCAGACTCTCTTCTGTATTTATGTACATTAATGTTAGCATGTCTGTGGTCCACCTCCTGAGGTAGCATCTCTGTCTTTGTGGAGAAGCTATAAGATGGATGCTACTAAGTCTGCTAAACCCCTTCCTCCAAACGGGCCAGAGGGTGGAGGAGCCAAGCAGATATGTTTAGAGAGCAGATGATGGCTTCCAGAGCAGGTTTTGGCCAGCAAGACAAAAGGTCTTTGAGGGGAGCTCCCAAACTAGTCTTGAGGATTCCAGAAGCTCAGTCATATTCCCTCAACACACGGTTTTTGTCATGTGACAATGAGATCCTAATGGGTTTGAAGAGTAGGGAGCCTGTGCTAACACTTAATCTATTGCCCTATGAGACAAGCCAGTATACCTTCCTGGGGTGCTCTCCATTGAGAAAAAGAAAGTATTGGTTGCTCAGTTGTGTCTGACTGTTTGCAATCCCATGGACTGTAACCCACCAAGCTCCTCTGTCCATGGAATTCTCCAAGTAAGAATATTGGAGTAGGTTGCCATCCTCTTCTCCAGGGGATCTTCTTGACCCAGAAATCAAAGCCAGGTCTCCCAAATTGTGGGCAGATTCTTTGTCTTCTGAGCTACCAGGGAAGCTCTCCATTAGCAGGACTAAATTCAAGATGGTGGTAACGGCATGTCAAGTCCCAGGGCAGGCCTACAGAAGAAAAGATAAAGACCAATAGGTGAGTCTTGTGTCTCCCAAATCCTCCTGTGTTGGAGGACTGACTCACAAATGAGAACTGAGCGTCCACTGCCCAGTTTCCATGTCTACACACCTGGGGAAGGACCCAAGTGGAGTGAACAAGGGATGGAGTGGCTCAGGAGCAGGAGAGAGGGATCGGTTGACCACCAGTTCAGACGAAACGGTACCCACGTTCGTCTCCCCATTGACACAGCCATGGAAGCCAGTTCCTTCCCCGGGTCAGCCTTGCTCTCCCTTGATAAAGTCATAAGTGTCGTTCTAAAGGCGTGCATGATTTTAAAAATTAGGACACCTGAGCTTACTCATGGTCAGTTAAATTCCTCCTCTCTTAGCAGTGACTCGGAGTATGTGAGTATGTGAGTAGGAAGGCACTCAAAAACACACATACATGCTTACACTTTCCATTTCAGGGCTGTGTGTTCAACATCCTTGACATGAAGGGGGAGAAAGATGGTGTTTTAATACCTCTTCTGGCTAGAAGGATCCTGTTTGTAGGTAAATGAAAAGTCGGATGATTTTTCTTCATAATTAAAAAAAAAAAAGACCTTGGCTAAACTTTACCTTTGATCACTGGAAACAAGCTAGATCGTGAAGCTAGCCCCTTAGAATGAGTTTTAATTCATAGGCTGTCAATTTCAGGTACACAGTGTGACTCTGGTATAATTATTCACCTCTTTGGCTGTTTTTAATGTTTGTTCTCACTGATTTGTGTGCCACATAGCCTTGCCAAGGCAAAAATTTTGATGCTACTATTTTTATACAGTCAATTGAAAGTGACTGATAGGATACTTCAGTTCAGTTCAGTTCAGTTCAGTCATTCAGTTGTGTCTGACTCTTTGCAACCCCATGAATCACAGCACGCCAGGCCTCCCTATCCATCACCAACTCCTGGAGTTTACCCAAACTCATGTCCGTCGAGTTGGTGATGCCATCCAGCCATCTCATCCTCTGTCGTCCCTTCTCCTCCTGCCCCCAATCCCTCCCAGCATCAGGGTCTTTTCCAATGAGTCAACTCTTCGCATGAGGTGGTCAAAGTATTGGAGTTTCAGCTTCAGCATTAGTCCTTCCAATGAACACCCAGGACTGATCTCCTTTAGGATGTACTGGTTGGATTTTCTTGCAGTCCAAGGGACTCTCAAGAGTCTTCTCCAACATCACAGTTCAAAAGCATCAATTCTTCAGTGCTCAGCTTTCTTCACAGTCCAGCTCTCACATCCATACATGACCACTGGAAAAACCACAGTTTTAACTAGACAGACCTTTGTTGACAAAGTAATGTCTCTGCTTTTGAATAAGCTATCTAGGTTGGTCATAACTTTTCTTCCAAGGAGTAAATATCTTTTAATTTCATAGCTGCAATCACCATCTGCAGTGATTTTGGAGCCCCAAAATATAGTCTGACACTGTTTCCACTGTTTCCCCATCTATTTCCCATGAAGTGATGGGACCAGATGCCATGATCTTCGTTTTCTGAATGTTGAGCTTTAAGCCAGCTTTTTCACTCTCCTCTTTCACTTTCATCAAGAGACTCTTTAGTTCCTCTTCACTTTCTGCCATAAGGGTGGTGTCATCTGCATATCTGAGGTTATTGATATTTCTCCCGGCAATCTTGATTCCAGCTTGTGCTTCTTCCAGCCCAGGCTTTCTCATGATGTACCCTGCATAGAAGTTAAATAAGCAGGGTGACAGTATACAGCCTTGACGTACTCCTTTTCCTATTTGGAACCAGTCTCTTGTTTCATGTCCAGTTCTATCTGTTGCTTCCTGACCTGCATACAGGTTTCTCAAGAGGCAGGTCAGGTGGTCTGGTATTCTCATCTCTTTCAGATTTTCCAGTTTATTGTGATCCACACAGTCAAAGGCTTTGGCATAGTCGATAAAGAAAAAATAGATGATTTTCTGGAACTCTCCTGCTTTTTCCATGATCCAGCAGATGTTGGCAATTTGATCTCTGGTTCCTCTGTCTTTTCTAAAACCAGCTTGAGCATCTGGAAGTTCACGGTTCATGTACTGCTAAAGCCTGGCTTGGAGAATTTTGAGCATTACTTTACTAGGGTGTGAGATGAATGCAATTGTGTGGTCATTTGAGCATTCTTTGGCATTGCTTTTCTTTGGGATTGGAACGAAAACTGACCTTTTCCGGTCCTGTGGCCACTGCTGAGTTTTCCAAATTTGCTGGCATATTGAGTGCAGCACTTTCACAGTATCATCTTTCAGAATTTGAAATAGCTCAACTGGAATTCCATCACCTCCACTAGCTTTGTTCACAGTGATGCTTTCTAAGGCCTACTTGACTTCACATTCCGGGATGTCTGGCTCTAGGTGAGTGATCACACCATCGTGATTATCTGGGTCATGAAGATGTTTTTGGTACAGTTCTTCTGTGTATTCTTGCCACCTCTTCTTAATATCTTCTGCTTCTGTTAGGTCCATACCATTTCTGTCCTTTATTGAGCCTATCTTTACATGAAATGTTCCCTTGTTATCTCTCATTTTCTTGAAGAGATCTTTAGTCTTTCCCATTCTATTGTTTTCCTCTATTTCTTTGCATTGATCGCTGAGGAAGGCTTTCTTATCTCTCCTTGCTGTTCTTTGGAACTCTGCATTCAGATGCTTATATCTTTCCTTTTCTCCTTTGCTTATCGCTTCTCTTTTCACAGCCATTTGTAAGGCCTCCCCAGACAGCCATTTTGCTCTTTTGCATTTCTTTTCCATGAGGATGGTCTTGATCCCTGTCTCCTGTACAATGTCATGACCTCTGTCCATAGTTCATCAGGCACTCTGTCTATCAGATCTAGTCCCTTAAATCTATCTCTCATTTCCATTGTATAATCATAAGGGATTTGATTTAGATCATACCTGAATGGTCTGGTGGTTTTCCCTACTTTCTTCAATTTAAGTCTGAATTTGGCAATAAGGAGGATATTCAATGCAGTCTAAAAATAAACCACTAAAGATTATTTTTAAACTATGTCCTTTGAATACTTGACCTTCTGTACCCAAATCTTATCCAGTTTCTCCATCACAGCTTGGAGCACAAAGGAGGTAAAGAATAGGGTCATCTGTGATGCACATATCTTAGGGGGAAAAGCTTGTAATATTTACTTAATGTCACACAGGAGGAAACATGACACAAACATTTCTAGTGTGAAAATGGCTCTGTGAGCTCACCAACTCAATTTCGCAGCGTGCATGCACATGTGCTCAGTCGCTTTGAAACCCCGTGGGCTATAGACTGCCAGGCTACTCTGTTTTTGGGATTCTCCAGACTGGAGTGGGTTGCCATGCCCTCCTCCAGGGGATCTTCCTGACACTGGGATCAAACCCACATCTCCTGCATTGCAGGTGGATTCTTTACTGCTGAGCCACCAGGGAAGCCCCATTGATTCTACAGCATTCACAAGTAAAAGAAGTCAGTCCAAGACTGACCCATTGTAAACATACTTGTCAGACTGCTACATTAACCAGTGCATGCAGAAAGCGAGTCACCTAATTCACAGTGGGAAATAAAGCTAGTAAGTGGGCCAGAATCCTCATGAGCTCTGGCTAGTGAATTCTTTCCACACAGTAATAGCTGCATGGGAGGTCAGGTTATAACCAGAAAGTTGCCTCAGGAATAGGAAATTGGGGTGCAAAGAGTTGGATGGATATATTGGTTTTCTGACTCTGCTAAACACGATGCCACAGACTAACTGGCTTCAATAACAGGAATGTATTTTCTCACGGTTCTGGAGGCTAGAAGTCCAAGATCAAGCTGTCAGCTGAGTGTTTTCTTCCGAGGTATCTCTCCTTAGGCTGTGGACAGTCATCTTCTCCCTATGTCCCCACATGGTCTTCCCTCTGTATGTCTGTGTCCAACCTCCTCTTCTTACAAGGACACCAGTTAGACTGAAGTAGGGTCCACCCCTATGACTTCATTGTACCTTAACTGCTCTTGGAAGACCCTGTCTCCAAACCCAGTTTAATTCTGAGGTCCTGGGAGTGAGGGCTTCACCATGTGAATTCTGGAGAGACACAATTCAGCCCCTAACATTGGTGAGCTGTAAGGCTAGTTCACCAACATTTTCATAGCTTGGTGATCCACCCACATTGCAAGCTGAGCCCACCAAGCTGATGTGCAATTGTGTGGTCTCTTCAGGGTCGTCTGCCCCACAGCACTAGAAACACCAGTTCTTAGTCCACGGAATCCCCACTCAAGTTCAGTAATGACAGTTCCACCAGTGTTGCAATTTTCCTTCCGTGTATCCTTCAAGAGATTAGATCTAAGCTTCCTGGGCTGTACTTTTATTTCAACCTTGCCTCTCTCATCTGGCATCTTCCTTGGATTTGGGGTGTCACCTGACTACTGAGTCCCACATTTCCTCCCTCCCTTATTCTCTTCCATAAATGGCCAAGCCCATCCACACAGTGGGTTTCAATATTTACAGAAGGCAACCACATCTCAAAATTCTTCATTATGTGTTTTGGTTGCCACTAAACCATTGATTCAGAGAAGGCCATGGCACTCCAGTACTCTTGCCTGGAAAATCCCATGGAGAGAGGAGCCTGGAAGGCTGCAGTCCATGGGGTCGCTGAGGGTCGAATACGATTGAGTGACTTCCCTTTCACATTTCTCTTTCATGCATTGGAGAAGGAATTGGCAACCCACTCCAGTGTTCTTGCCTGGAGAATCCCAGGGACAAGGGAGCCTGGTAGGCTGCCATCTATGGGGTTGCACAGTCAGACATGACTGAAGTGACTTAGCAGCAGCAAATCATTGATTAAAGAAACAGGAAACAGAATACAGCCATAAAGCCTTCTCATAAAGATGTTGCTGATTTAGCACTGTAAGCTTCCTTCTGTTTTAAACACATCGGTGATCTCACACACATAGACACACACACACACACCTAATTTGAATAACTTGAGTGCACTTAAAAACAAAAGGAATAACACATAGACCAGAAATGGGCACAGCTATAAATGAGGCTAAAATCACACTCTCTGGGTCAACGTGCCCTGAAGACTCCCTTGTCCTTCACTATCTCTCAGAGTTTCCTCAGATTCACGTTCATTGACTTGCTGATGTCATCCAACAATCTCATTCTCTGTAGCCCCCTTCTCCTCCTGCCCTCAATCTTTCCCAGCATCAGGGAAAGAATCAGCTCTTCACATTAGGTGGCCAAAGTATTGGAGCTTCAGTTTCAGCATCAGTCCTTCCAATGAATATTCAGGTTTGATTTCCTTTAGGATTGACTGGTTTGATCTCCTTGCAGTTCAAGGGACTCTCAAGAATCTTCTCCAGCACCCAAATAATGATAAAAACTTCCAAAGTTATGAGAGAAAAAAACGAGTGCCACAAAGAGACAATCAACAATGGTGGACATCTCCTTGGGGCCAGATGTGCCCAAGGGAGGGTAGGGTGAGACATTTAAATAGGACCATTTACTACCCACAAACTGCTCTGAAAAATCTGCAGAGGTTTTGGAATCACTTAAGAGTTTGATGTAACCTAATCATGGAAGTGATACCCCATTTATTACCCTGGTCACAGAAGCAAGTTATAGGTCACCCCATACATATTCCAAAGAAGAAGGTTATTCAAGGTTGTGAGTCATCAAGAGTTCTCTTGGAATTCTGTCCACTACCCTCAACTTCAAATTATCTATCCAGTTGTCTGCTAGATGTCTGTATCTGCAACATCACAAATTACGTCCAAAAGTAAATTGATCATCTCTGCCTCAATTCCTGCCCTTCCTCCTCTTTGACAAAGTTCATTTAATGTTTACCCAGTCATTCAAGTCCAAAAGCATAGCAGTCATCTTTCACTCATTCTTTCTCATCACTGCCACCCAGACAACAGAAATTGAATTAATCCCCTTCTTCCATCTCTACTGCCCCTGCCTTAGGCAGTTGTCCTGTACTTGAAACCAGTCTTTAAACCTTTAAGAAAGAAAGTGAAGTTGCTCAGTCATGTCCAGTGCTTTGCGACCCCATGGACTGTAGCCCTCCAGGCTCCTCTGTCCATGGGATTCTCCAGGCAAGAATACTGGTGTGGGTTGCCATTTCCTTCTCCAGGGGATCTTCCCAACCCAGGGATCAAACCCGGGTCTTCCATATTGCAGGCAGACACCTTATCCTCTGAGCCACCAGGGAAGCTAAACTGTTATTTACAGGTCCTCATATTTACAGGTTTGCCCACTCAAAGTCACACAATGTTCTATCATAGTTGAATCTCTCTTGCAGCTTTTTTGAAGACCTACAGACATGTGATAGTAAGCATGTTCTATGAGGATGGGGTAAAACTTTCTAAACTTGATGAGTTAGACTGGGCAGTCAAGAGAGCAACCTCCACACCCTGAGAACAAGCTGAGCCTCACAGCCGGATGATGGGCTCAGAGGTCAGCCCTGGATAAGGACTGGCCCTTCCAGGCAGATCTACACACCTGCCTTTCATTCTACTCATTGTGTACCTCCCTTAAAGTCACTAGGTTGAAAATATATCAGTGTCTGTAGAAATGGATACTGTTATTTTAGCAGTGGGGTTTATTAAACTAACCTCCACCTTTACGAGAATTAACCTAGGTTCTTGCACAGCCATACCAGCTGGGTAATCTTGCAAGAATCACTCTGCTTGTCCATCCTGTTTTCAACGGGAGTGACCACACACCCACCCTTAGTTGTCTCTTAGAAATGGAAGAGGATTTGTGAGAAATTTTCTCCAATCCTTTTAGAAAGAGTGTGTAGTCAGTTCACTAAATTAGTTTTCGTATCTGGTAGATATGTTCTGATGACTTTTACATTTTGTTGATTTTCCTGTTCAAGCACTACTAAAACACTTTAGTCATTGAAGTGCAAAATTCACCCCAGCTTTGCAATTTCCGTGGGCTAATTTCTGGAACTACTGCAGCTCTTGCCAAGAAAGAGTAAGAATGTAATATTGTTCTGATTTATCTCATATTTTTTCAGAACCCTTTCTTCAGAATTAATGATCTGTATACCTTGCTCCAAAGTATATGAAAGATAAGCTCTTTACAGAATTTTGCCATACAGTTGAAACGAAATCAGCATGTGTGTCTGGAAAAAATCCATCATTTTATAAAGCTAGTAAATATCCTTTCTTACCAAATGTTCTGGTGATGGATCACAGAGAGAAGTCACTTGATCTATCTACATGCAATAAAAATTGTCCAACTCTTTGCTACCCCATGAACTGCAGCCCACCAGGCTCCTCAGTCCATGGGATTCTTCAGGCAAGAATACTGGAGTGGATTGACATTTCCTTCTCCAAGGGATCTTCCTGACCCAGGGATCGAACCCAAGTCTCCTGCACTGCAAGCAGATTCTTTACCATCTAAGCCAGCAGGGAAGCCAAAAACATTTGAAGGCATTGCTAACTTCTGGTTTCTCATTTTTAGGTTTGTTGAAGGATCCAGAACCCAGGTGAATGGTTACAGGGATGGAGTTGAGTTTCTTGAAGATCTGAGCCCACTGCTCTCCTCTGGCTTCCTTCTCCTGCAATAACCAGGGGACATCTGCCTCCAGCCTACCTACTCCCCTAGCTCCCTGAGCAATCTATCAGCCAGCATCTTTCCAAGGACCCCCAGGGGCATAAAGCTGGAACTTCAAGACCAGAGCGACAGGCTGCCTGGAAAGCCATGGGGCTCAGTAATTTCTCAGTCTAGGGCAATACCTGCCTTCTCAGTGAACAAAACTTCTCAACTTTAGTTAGAGTTGAGAAACATAAGCCACCTTTTCTGTCACACATTCTACATGGATAAAAGTGGTGTCAAATTATGAGCCAAATACTCATCCTCCTCACCAAAACCCAATATACAGATGGGAAGCTGAGGCTGAGAGCCAGCAGGTGAATCACCAGAAGTCACATATCTGGACAGTGACAGAGCCCAGCTATGACTCAGGTCTCTCTGCCCTTGTCAGTAGCTTTCAAAGCTGAGTGTACATGAGAATCCCTGAGGGACATTTGGAGCCTGGTCCCAGAGCCCTGGCAGCCCCACGATACATTGTAACGCTCTCTCCTGGCAATTGTGATGTGCACGCAGCTTGGGGAGGCCAGCTCTACATCACACCACCTCCCTACATTATTCAGGAGAGCAAAGCTGGACTCCTCCACCTGCGCTGTCAGTGGTTCTTGGGATTGAGCCTGAGACAGCCTGGGTCTCACAACTTCTAGAAGTTGCTCAACAAATAATATATTATATATATATATATCTATATATATAACCAAATCACTGTGCTGTACACCTGAAACTAACACAACATTGTAAGTCAACTATACTTCAATTAAAACACTGAGAGGTAGCTAGAATAACCAAATTCAGAGAGGCAGGAAGCAGAATAAAGGTTATGATTATGTACATGGACTATTACTCAGCCATCAAAAGGAATGAAATCATGTCATGTGCAGCAACATAGATGGAACTAAAGATTGCCACACTGGGTAAAGTAAGTCAGACAGAGAAAAATAACTGTCGTATGACATCACTTACCTGTGAAATCTGAAAGAAGGCACAAATAGACCTATTTACAGAGCAAAGGGGGTTTCCCTTGTGGCTCAGCCTGTTAAGAATCTGCCTGCAATGCGGGAGACCTGGGCTCGATCCCTGGGTTGAGAAGATCCCCTGGAGAAGGGAAAGGCTCCCCACTCCAGTGTTCTGGCCTGGAGAATTCCATGGACTGTACAGCCCATGAGGTTGCAAAGAAATGGAAACAACTGAGCAACTCACTTTCACTTTTATTTTTTTCCACAAAACAGAAGTAAGAGTCACAGTTGTACGAAACAAATAGTTAGCAAGGGGGAAAAGGGAGGAGGGATTAATTGGGAAATTGAGATTGACTGTATAACACAAGAAACTCTACTCATTACTCTGTCTGACCTATGTGGGAATAGAATCTTAGAAAGAGTGGAGATATGTGTTTGTGTGACTGATTCACTTTGCTGTATAGCAGAAGCTAGCACAGAATTGTAAATAAACTCTACTCCAATAAAAATTATTTTTAAAAATGAATGTTTTGATAGCCAGGGGCTGGGAAAGAGGAGAATTTAGAATTACGGCTTAATGAGTAGAGGGTTTCAGTTGGGGATGATGACAAAGTTCTGAACTTGGGTAGCGATGACAGTTACACAATAATGTGTACGTGCTTAACGCCACAGAACTGAACACTTAGAAATTGTTTTAAATGGAAAATTTTATGTTATGTATATTTAACCACAATTTCTAAATATTGAATATCTTTTTAAAGCACTATCCTCTAGCTGGTGGGAATTTGCTTTATGAGGCAGGGAACCCAAAGCTGGTGCTCTTTGACGACCTACAGGTGTGGGATGGGAGGGAAGTTTAGGAGAGGGGAGGCTGTACATATGCCTATGGCTGATTCATGTTGATGAATGGTAGAAACCATAACAATATTGTAATTATTCTCTGATCAAAATAAAATTTAAAAAACATAAAAAGCACTATCCTCACTGGTAGTTTAGTCGCTAAGTCATGTCCAACTCTTTTGCAACCCTAGTATCCTCATTAAGCTTAAGCACTTTCCTTGTGATGTATAAATTCATGAAACTTGGCAGATTTTCTAGGTTTTTTTCAGCCAAATAATTCTACCCATCTCCAGAATTTCTTTCCTCAGTAGTTATTCTTTATGGATTTCCTCTGGCTTAGCAGATTCTGAAAGAGATACATCTTTAAATTTTAGCTTACAAACTTGACATCCATAAGCCACTCCCTTTTTGCTTTTGTTTGGTTTGGTTTTGGGTGTTTTAGTGGTGAAGAATTGGAAAAAAATAGAATAAGTCCTGTAGGTCATCTAATCATGAAATAGCTTAGCCTCAAGGAAGTTTAATGAAGCTGGAGTCCCACGTACAGTGGAAATTGCTTTAACAGACAAGTAGCTAAACAAAGTGACATGCTGGACTTCCCATTTGTTTTGTTATATAAAATTAATTCTTTCCTTTTTTAATGAAGCAATAATGCATCTAATGTCATCCACAGAATGTTTAGGGAGCCTCGTTATATTCTTCCCACATTTAACATTTTCCTGTAGAAATGATCCACTTTTGTAGACAGGCTAAGAAGTCCTCAATGCATTAAGAGCTACATTTTTTAATAAACAGTTTTGTGCTGATGGCCCGTGAAAATTCCACTTGGATGTTTTGCCAGCAAAAGATAATCAGTGTTCCATTAGTTTTTTTCCTGAAAACCAATCAATTTTGGCTTTCGTGGAAAGGCAACATCTCTATAATTTTATAGTTTGCTTTTTAAAATCAGTCCTTGCCCAAGAAGGTAGGCACCATGGGTTTTGATTAGCAAGACCTGTCAAAATAATGATGCCTTTCTTTTCTCAGTGTCCCTCAATAAGCTTGTCAGCGATGATAGTTCTCTGTGAAAAGCTCTTCCACCCACAGCCAGGTTGTGTTGATCAAACCTGGAATGACTGTTGCCTGTGTAAAAAGCATGAGCTTTGAAGCTGGGAAGCAGGAATTCAAATACAAACCCAACTCACAGAGGAATCCTGAGAAATTATTTAACTCTTCTTGGCTTCAGTTTTCTCCTCAAAAAAAAAGGGGGGGGGGGTGTTGGGGAAGAAATAGACCTCTATCTCCTACCCGGCAAGATGATTTTAAGAAATAAATAAGACAGCTTATGTAGAAACACCTAGATAGTAGCAGTTGCTTAATAAATATTAGTCGAATGCTTCTATAAAGCTGTCTTAAGGCATCCTTGTTGTTTAGTTGCTAAACCTTGTCCAGCTCTTTTGTGACCCCACGGTCTGTAGCCTGCCAGGCTCCTCTGTTCATAAAATTTCCCATGCAAGAATACTGAAATGAGTTGCCATTTCCTTCTCCAAGGAATCTCCCTGACCTAGGGATCGAACCCACAACTCCTGTATTGCAGGCAGATTGTTTATCATTGAGCCACTGGGGAAGCCCCATTTAACCCTTAGATCAATCAGTGATAAATGCTATTATGTGCATGGTTTTGTACAGAGGTTAAATTTTTAATCTAGTGAAGCTAACACTTTATTATAAAAGGTAAATAAGAATAATATCCACAGATGCTAAGAAAGAAAGAGAAGATGCAAGTGATCAATGCTGAGTTGGGTGGGACAGGCTCTGAAGGCTGAAGCTGTTCTCTCTGATCTTGCCTGCCTAGGACGCTTCTTGGAGGAATAGGTGGCAGCAGCCTTCCAGGATGATAAGAATCTGGATTGTCAGAGAAAAGAATATAGGGCACTAAAGGTAGAAGCCAAAGCACAGAACCCTTAAAAACACAATCTCTTTGTCCCACCACAGCAATGCCATAAACATAACTTTTCTCATTGTGACCAAATCAGCCTTTTATATTGTATTCTTTTGCTTTGGGGGTGGGTGGGTTGATTTGGGTTTTTTCACTTGTTTCTTGGCAGTTTTGCTTGCTTTTTTGGCAGCACCACGTGGCTTGTGGGACCTTAGTTCCTTGACCTGGGGTTGAACCTGGGTCCCTGCAGTGGGAGTGCAGAATCCTAACCATTGGAGGGCCAGGGAATTTCCCAGCCTTTTATTTTTTGCTAGAAAGAAAGATTTAAGCACTTCCTGCCACCTCTATCAAGCATAGCCATCCTACAAGAGAAATAGTCATTCCCACACTCTCCTCTTTGCTTTTTAGATTTTCTTTTCTTTTGTTTTTGTCTTTGTTTTTTATGGTGAGGGTGCTGGATTTGTAGTCAGATCTGAATTTGAGTCCTGACACTGCTGTTCCTCTCGGGCTGTGGGAATTATATCTACCCTCCTCACACTAACTTTCCTTAGGTGCCACTGCACAGGTCCCGTGGGAGCATGCCCAGTCGCTTCAGTCCTGTCTAACCCTGTGATCCCATGAACTGGAGCCCACTAGCCTCCTCGGTCCATGGGATTCTCCAGGCAAGAATTCTGGAATGGCTTGTCCTGGTGCTGCTATTTGGGGCTGATCTGTTTGGGGCTCCAGAGCCCCCCATTCTGCAGGTGAGCTACCTCATTCCCTAACGACAATAGGCCCCTTACCTTTGGGGCTGATATTTTAAGGAAATATGGTCTCATTACAAACCCAAAGGAGGAGGTTTGATTTATCAAAATCAAAATTTGATTTATCAAAATATCATTCGGCTGGTGTATTTTTTTTTTCTTTGTGAGGTACAGAGGCAAATAATTGAAAATGAAGTCAAGGAAAAATTGCAATCTAGGACATTTCACCATGATTGGTGGTGGCTAATACTTTCTCAAAAACATTTCCAAACTCCAAAACCTTACTGTGCATTGCCAAATGCTAAATTACAATTCTGCCCCAATAAAAGATAAATATATAATTCCCCAAATCAGACCTACAGTGGTCAATAATGATAAAAAACAAAATAATCGACCTCACTAATGATTAAATAAATGAAATAATAACAATAAATTTGCCCATTGAATTGACAAACTTAAAAAAAATGATAGTAACTAGTATAGACACAGTTACAGGGTCAGTAATATCTTATACATTATTAATGAAAGACCAATCATCAAAACTTTCTTAAAGGACATTGAGGCAACATTTTCATTAATTGTATATCTTTGGACTCGGCAGTGTTATTTCATGGAACTTGTTCTAAATAAATAATTTGAAAAATAATCAAAGACATATGTGCAGGATTGTTTATAGTAAAGCTTTTCCCATTAATGAAAAATGGTGAGACAAATTAAATATTCAAAAATAGGAAATAGAATACGTATATGGATAACATCTATACATGGAGTGTTACACCATCTCGCCATTTAAAATGACAGTATGAGGGCTTCGCTGGTGGAGAGTAGTGGAGTCTGCCTGCCAGTGCAGGAGACAAGAGTTTGATCCTGGTGGATCCCGCATGTCTCGGAGCAGCTATGCATGTGCACTATTGCTATTGAGCCTGTGCTGTAGAGCCCAGGAACTGCAACTACTGAGCCCACACATCGCAGCTACTGAAACCTTCACACCCTAGAGCCCGCACTCTGCAACAAGAGAAGCCAGCGCAATGAGAAGCCCAGGCACTGCAACTAGAGAGTAACCCCTAGTCCCTGCAGGAGAGAAGAACCCGCACAGCAACGAGCCCTAAGCACAGCCTAAATAAAGAAATAAAATTATTTTTTAAAATGACTATATGGGTGTGCATTTATTATTTGTCTTGGAAAACTTTCGCATTAATGCTGCAGTGATAATTTTATTAACTCCCAAATGTTTACGTTTTCTCCTTTATGACCCATCATCCCCACTCACTAAAGAAAAGGTTGATCTTGCCCGCCCAGCTCCTCCCTTGTTCAGCAGACTTTCTCAGCAAGGAAGGTCCCTGACCTTTGCTAATGCAGACTCTGGAGAGTGGAAAATTGACAAGGGGACCAGACTACCAGGACAGAGGATGAGGGGCAGGCTGGGCTGAACAGAGAAAATAAGCTGCTCCACATAAGAAGGTGGAAAGAGGTGGGGAGCAATGTTGTTCTGGGAATGGAAGCGCCCTGGAGGTGTCTGGCATGGAAGATGCCTTAAGAAGCACTGGGTGCAAATAAAATAAACCAAAATAACTTGAGGAAAAGAGGAATCGGCTTCCAAGAGTACAACTGTGTGTTGTGTTAGATGTCCCTTAATATCTACAAGAAACACAAGGACAGGACAGGACTGCACTTTGGGTTCATAGATTCTGCGTCTTTGCTGTTGTTCAGTCACTAAGTCGTGTCCGATTCTTTGTGACCCCATGAACTGCAGCACACCAGGCTTCCCTGTCCTTCACTAACTCTCTGAGTTGGCTCACACCCATATCCATTGAGTCAGTGATGCCATCCAACCAACTCATCCTTTGTCGCCCCTTTCTCCTCTTGCCCTCAATCTTTTCCAGCTTCAGGGTCTTTTCCAAAGAGTTGGCTCTTCATGTCAGGTGGCCAAAGTTGAGGCACCTCTAAATAAGCAGCAAGGAACTCTTGAATATACTAGAATATCTTAGAGTTAAAGGCTTCCCGGGTGGTGCTAGTGGTAAAGAATCAGCCTGCCATGCAAGAGACTCAGGTTCGATCCCTGCCTATTCCGGGAAGATTCCCTGGAGAAGGAAATGATAACCTGCTCCAGTATCTTGCTTGAAAAATGTCATGGACAGTGGAGCCTGGTGGGCTGCAGGCCACTGGGGTTGCGAAGAGTTGGTCATGACTGAGCACGCGCACACACACACACACACACACACACACACACACAGAGGCATATTGTGCTTAGTCGCTCAGTTGTGTCCAACTCTTTGCCCACCAGGTGGACTATAGCCCTTTGTCCATGGAGACTCTCCAGGCAAGAATACTGGAGTGGGTTGCCATGCCCTCTTCCAGGGGATCTTCCCAACCCAGAGACTGAACCCAAATCTCCCTCATTGCAGGCAGATTCTTTACGATCTGAGCAACCAGAGAAGCAGTTATATTATTTGAGAGGGAGTCCAGAAAGCAGGTTCAAAATAGTACATTATTTTTTTACATTCCTTTGTTTGTATTTGCATAAGTAAATTTCTAAAAGACCATCAAGTTGAAATTATATACAGTGGTCATTTTTTTCTATTGTTTATCTAAGTTTTCTCTTTTTTTCTATAATGAACACTTTTTTAATGGAACAGAAAGGAAGAGAAAAATAAAAGACAATTCAACCTAGAAGCTCAGGCACACTCTGTGCTATACTGTATTATGGATTTTATTCCAATCTCTCCCTAAAAACAGTTGCTTAAAGAAAATTTTTGCTCCCCCTAGCCCACATGTATGTCCCAGGCCATTGTTTGCTTCTTGTGTGTGAGGCTGCTGGCTCCCCTCATGCACTTGGAATTCAAGGTAGCCCCATGTCTGGTGTCTCTGGGCAGACTCCACCTTCTACATAAAAACTAGACTGAGTTACAGACTTCCCACAGCACAAGTGCTGGAGCCACCGTCATGAGTCTCCAGAGGAGCATTGAACTCGAGCACGAGATCAATGAGGCGCAGCAAGAAAACCACTGAACCAAATGTATTGTTCACCATGTGAAGAGCTATTCAAGACACAGCAATTTACATCAGAGTTAAGGGAGAGGAAAACCTAAGACACTCGAAAATCACATCAGAATCTTTAACTCAAACTATAGAAAAACAATTGAGAAAAATAGTGTCATATTACAGCTGTGTTGTGCGTGTGTGTTCAGCCATGTGATCCCATGGACTGTAATCTGCCAGGCTCCTCTGGCCATGGGATTCTCCAGACAAGAATACTGGAGTGGGTTGCCATTTCCTTATCCAGAGAATCTTCCTGGGGATCGAACATTTGTCTCCTGCATTGCAGGCAGATTCTTTACCACTAGCACCACTGGGGAAGCCCTTATATTACATATATAATGTATCTATCTATATATGAGTTCATGTTTATACATGCAAACTGCCATCTAAAGGGAGATGAAGAAAATGTGAGTTCATATCTTTGCATGCTGCTGCTGCTGCTGCTAAGTCGCTTCAGTCGTGCCTGACTCTGTGTGACCCCATAGATGGCAGCCCACCAGGCTTCCCCGTCCCTGGGAAGAACACTGGAGTGGGTTGCCATTTCCTTCTCCAATCTTTGCATGAGTTCATCTGAAATGTATCAGTTCAGCTCAGTTCAGTTGCTCAGTTGTGTCCGACGCTGCGACCTCATGGACTGCAGCACACTAGGCCTCCCTGTCCAGCATCAATTCCCGGAGTTCACTCAAACTCTTGTCCATGGAGTCAGTGATGCTCTCCAACCATCTCATCCTCTGTCATCCCCTTTTCCTCCCACCTTCTATCTTTCCCAGCATCAGGGTCTTTTCAAATGAGTCAGTTCTTCGCATCTGGTGGCCAAAATATTGGAGTTTCAGCTTCAGCACCAGTCCTTCCAAAGAATATTCAGGACTGATTTCCTTTAGGATGGACTGTTTGTATCTCCTTGCAGTTCAACGGACTCTCAAGAATATTCTCCAACACCACGGTTCAAAAGCGTCAATTCTTCAGCACTCAGCTTTCTTTATAGTTCAAATCTCACATCCATATATGACTACTGGAAAAACCATAGCTTTGACTAGACAAACATTTGCTGGCAAAGTAATGTTTCTGCTTTTTAATATGCTGTCTAGGTTGGTCATAACTTTTCTTCCAAGAAGTAAGTCTCTTTTAATTTTATGGCTGCAGTCACCATCTGCAGTGATTTTGGAGCCTCCAAAAATAAAGTCTGCCACTGTTTCCACTGTTTCTCCCATCTATTTGCCATGAAGTGATGGAACCAGATGCCATGATCTTAATTTTCTGAATGTTGAGATTTAAGCCAACTTTTTTACTTTAATTAAGAGGCGCTTTAGTTCTTCTTCACTTTCTGCCATAAGGGTGGTGTCATCTGCGTATCTGAGGTTATTGATATTTCTCCTGGTAATCTTCCTTCCAAGTTGTGCTTCATCCAGCCTAGCATTTCTCATGATGTACTCTGCATAGAAGTTAAATAAGCAGGGTGACAATATACAGCCTTGACATACTCCTTTTCCATTTGGAAACAGTCTGTTGTTCCATGTCCAGTTCTAACCGTAGCTTCCTGACTTGCATACAGGTTTCTCAAGAGGCAGGTCAGGTGGTCTGGTATTTCCATCTCTTTCAGAATTTTCCAAAGTTTGTTATCATCCACATGGTCAAAGGCTTTGGCATAGTCAATAAAGCAGAAATAGATGTTTTTCTGGAACTCTCTTGCTTTTTCGATAATCCAATGGATGTTGGCAATTTGATCTCTGGTTCCTCTGCCTTTTCTAAAACCAGCTTGAACATCTGAAAGTTCACGGTTCATGTACTGTTGAAGCCTGGCTTGGAGAATTTTGAGCATTACTTTACTAGTGTGTGAGATGAGCGCAATTGTGCATTCAAAGAATGTTTGAGCATTCTTTGGCATTGCCTTTCTTTGGGATTGGAATGAAAAATGACCTTTTCCAGTCCTGTCGCCACTGCCGAGTTTTCCAAATTTGCTGGCATATTGAGTGCAGCACTTTCATAGCATCATCTTTTAGGATTTGAAATGTATACACAATCATATTATCTTCACTGACTAAAAAGGAATGTTTATATTTAATGAAAAATTCATAATCAAGCAAAAAAACAATCTAATATGCTCCATGACTCCTGACCTGGAAAGATAATGCTCAAGGAAAATATGATGACTGTTATTCCAATTTTAGAATTTTGAAATTGGCAAAACTAACATTTTTAGCTCTACAACCTGGTGAGTGCTTGTAGCAAGTATTATTTTGCCTGTCAAGCATCACACTCCAGTTTATCTGTCAGCACCAGACTGCTGCATTCCCAGTCAATGTTTCTCACCAAGAGCTCATCTCAGCCCTAGTTACAGAGTTTAGCATTTATTAGCTAAGCCTCTGAAGCGATGAAGCCCAAGCATGCTATAGTCAGGTGACAAAGTCTAGAACTGGCAGGAGATCCCAGACAGACAGGCTCTCTGATCCACAAACTGATCCAAGCACTCAGATCGTTGCCACTTTGCTCAATCCTCACATCCCTTCTCAATTCTCCCTAGTACAATATACAACGAGTATCTTTCTAGACGTTCAGAAGGGACCTCAACGCATCGTACACAATATACACAGTTAGGTTACGATGTCTTCAAATGAGAGCCCATTTCTGATTCACAATTACACTAAGAGTACAGTCCTATGAGGTCCCAGCCATTTGGGAAGGGTCTCCTATTAGACTCCAAACTTACACAGATTTGATTTTACTTTCTGTCCCCATGTCTCATAAAGCCATCAAAACACAAGTGAAGATTTGTCCCTCTCAGCAAATTATCTCAGGACAAAATGACTTCCCTCATGATTATGCTGTTTTCCTTTCATTTGGTGTTCTCTTGCAATGTTGTTCCATTTTCTTAGCAATCCAATACTTTTTGAAAAGATATATTTTTATTAATACATAATATATATGCTACATATAATAGCATAATATTATATATTATACTATATAATAGTATTATATATTATACTATATGATAGTATATATTATACTATATAGTAATATATTATATATAACTATATTAACCATATAGTATATATATAACTATATACTACAATTATAATATATATTACAGAAAAAATACATCTGTCTTCAAAAAAGTATTGAATTGCTAAGAAAATAGACCAATATTGCTAGAGAACACCAAAATTATAGAGCTTCCCCAATGGCTCAGTGAGTAAAGAATCTGCCTGCAATGCAGGAGACTCGGATTCAGTCCCTGGGTCAGGAAGATCCTCTGGAGAAGAAAATGGCAATCCACTCCAGTACTCTTACCTGGAAAATCCCATGGCAGAGGAGGCTGGTGACCTACAGTCCAAAGAGTTGGACACGATTGGGCGCATGCGCGCACACACACACACAGAATATATATATTACATGAACTCATTTTAGCTGTTTTCCATAAGATGGTTTGGTCCAGCCAGCCTAGCCTGGTGTTAGTGAAAACAGAACACACCCAGAAAAGTGTAAAGGAGGAGGCAGGAGCTGGATTCAAAATCCTGGCTCTTTGGTAAAAATATCAAACCTGTCTGAGCTTCAGTGGCTAAATAAGTTTGCTGTGAAGATTGAATAAGTTGGGTACCATATATTGATGCATTACCATTCCTAGCACAAAACAGCTGCCTTTCTCCTTTTGTTATTATATGACATGATTCAGTGTGAAGGCTTTTTCACAAGGGAAGTCGAGCATACCTTGGGTGACAGCAAATATTGGAGGGAAGCAAGGTAGTCTCAAGTAGGGGGTATGTAATAAACAAAGAAGTGAGAAAATGAGGTTTCTGGGACTTCACTGGTGGTCCAGTGATCAAGACTCTGAGCTACCACTTCAGGGAAACAGGGGGTGTGGGTTTGATCCCTGGTCAGGGAACTAAGATACCATGAGGCATGAAGCCAAATAAATAAACAGAAAAAAGACACTTAAAAATTAGTAATATTTTTAAATGAAGTTTCTGAGAACAGATCTTCTGTTACTCTGAGCTGGAATGAAGATGGCATCATATGAATTGCTCATATAAATGGTCCTTTTGCTCTCTTTTGTCTGCCTGTATAATTAATTTCTATCTTTTATGACCCATTTCAAATGTCACCTCAGAGTTAAACTCTTTATTAAATGAATGAATGAACAGAACTGGTTATCAGTCAGATTTCCATGGGAAAACAATTTCAATGCCTTGAGGAATGTTAGGAAATATCACAATAAATACAGTTATTCTCAGTTTTATACTCTAGGTCTTTGATTTCAAACTGCCCGTTACATAGGAAAGTAGTTCAGCTGTGTAACCCAGAATGGCGGGATCTGAATAAACCCACCATGATGTTGAACTTGACACGCCCATTTTCAGCATTCTAGCGAACCCTGTCTTTAAAGATCTCAGAGAAGATGCTACAATTTTTCTCAGCTCAACAGCCCTTTCTGTCCAAACTCCTTCCTCACACCTCAGTTAAATCCCTCCTGAAACTACAGAGCTAGTTGAAACATGTTTGGGATTTTACACTTTGTTAAATCCAGTTGCCAGCATCTCACACTTCTTTTGGGCTTCCCTGATAACTCAGTTGGTAAGGAATCTGCCTGAAATACAGGAGACCCTGGTTCAGTTCCTGGGTCAGGAAGACCCCCTGGAGAAGGGATTGGCTACCCACTCCAGTATTCTTGGGCTTCCCTTGTGGCTCAGCTGGTAAAGAATCCGCCTGCAATGCAGGAGACCTGGGTTCGATCCCTGGCTTGGGAAGATCCCCTGGAGAAGGGAAAGGTTCCCCACTCCAGTATTCTCGCCTGGAGAATTCCATGTACTATGAGCGACAGTACTGAGCGACTTTCACTTCACTTCACTTCACCTTCTTTGAAGGCATCTGTTGTAACCAGCTTCAGTGACTCCCTCCTTCTCTCCTCTCCCTCCCTTCCTCCTTTCCCTCTCCTTCCTCCCTCCCTCTCTTCCTCCCTTCCCCTTGCCTGTCTTTCCCTCTTTCCACGGTTGTTGTTCCCATCCTCCAATGTTCTGGTGAATACTCCCCACCCAGCAAAGCCCCAAGGGCGGCACATCTGACTCACACTGCTAGGACTGATCGACTTCATGAAGGCGATTTGTCTTCTTCCCTTCCCGATCCCTCCAGATCTGCCCGATCCCCCAGCGCAGCTTCAGATGCTGGTCCTCATTGCTTTCCTCTCAGTGTTTACAGCTCTTCGACTATGCCGAGAAGGAACAGATACAGCAGCTTCTCCTAGGGGAGTTTGCGTTTGCATCTCATTTCCATTTCATTATGTGTCCTGCAAATCTACAGAGATGGGACATCAACTCATGCAGCTGAATGTTTTAGTCTCACAGAGGGTCAGTGCCAGCTGCAAACTTGCCCTCCTACCATTTGCCCCTACTTGGTTCTCTTGTCCAAGTCCAAGCACATTTATGGTGATGAGGTAGCCTGGCCCTGCACTTCTCTGTGACCCTTTTCCTCCCAGGCCATGCGGTGTTGGCGTGAGATGTCAGAGAGGCATATATTCCCAATAGGGAGATTTCAATGAAAGGCACAGTGACTCTTCCCCCATTCCATCAGCTCTGCACAACAGCTTCACTCACACAGTCCTTAGTCGTAGGGCTGACCTCACAGGGGAACAGGTCACGGCCATCATATTTCAGGTGGCAACCAGGGAGAAGATAAGACTTGGAATCACGGCTGTCATACTAACAGCTACCATCTGTACAGCTTCCAAACCTTGCAAAGGGCTTCTTATCAGCTTCTGTGTATGCTAAGTTGCTTCAGTCATGTCTGACCCTTTGTGACCCCATGGACTGTGTAGCCTGCCAGGCTCCTCTGTCCATTGGATTCTCCAGGCAGGAATACTGGAGTGGGTTGCCATTTCCTTCTCCAGGGGATCTTCCCCACCCAGGGATCACACCCATATCTTTTATGTCTCCTGCATTGGCAAGCCATGTTCTTTTACCTCTAGCAGCACCTGGGAAAGCCCAATTAGCTTCCATATCAGCCCCTAAATCATTACAGTCTTTTTCAAAGCTATATGTTTACATTAATATTCCCATTTTACTAATAAAGAACTTGAGCCCTGGAAAGACAATGTAAATAGTCTAAGATTACACTGCCACTCAGTTACTGAGTCTAGTAGCCCACTCCAGGGCTTCTGATTCCAAAACCCACATTCTTAGTATTTACCTAACCAAACCACTGAAGAATTGACAGTCATGGTTTCAACTATCGTCAAGCAACCCTGAAAATCCATGTTACACAGTAACTTATTATGGTCAGGAAATCATTTTGAATCCCAGCAAGAAGCCTGGTTATGGGATAAATCATTCAGCTACAGTCCACCCAGCTCATCATACAGTGTATTTTTCACTTCACACATTACAGTTTGATCCTAGACATTGAGTTTGGGTCTTTTTTTGGTTTTCATGTCTCTCTAAATAAATTTTAACATATAGGATATAGTTAAAGCTGTTTTAGGCTAATTCTAACATCTAACATTCAGATCATTTTTGATTGATTTAACCTTATTACAGCTTGTATTTTCCTGTTTTTGTGTATGCCTGGGAATTTTGTTTACACTGGATGCTAGACATTGTGAATTTTGTCTTGCTTCATGCTAGAAATTTTTGTTTTCCACTAAATATTTCTGAACTTTGTTCTGGGATGGAATTAAGTTCTTGAAAGCCATTCCATAGTTTCAGATCTTGTTTTAATGTTTGTCAGACAGGACTAGAGCTGAGGAGTCTGAACAGAAGTGGTCTGTGTCTCTCTGCAGGCCTGCTGCAGATAAATATCTCATGGAGAATTCTCCATGCTCTTTATTCTTCTGTCAGCTGATGTAGACAAGCATGGACTCCTTAGAAGACACACACTGAAGGTGGTGGAAGCACAAGATGAAAGGTGTTAGGGCCACTGAATCACCCATGGAGGAAATGCCCACTAATTTGGAGCACTGTTCTGTACTTTATATAAGCAGGGAACAAATTTTTACTGTGTTTGAGCTGATGGAGAGGAAATCCTTTTATCCTTCTTGGTTCTGTGGCTGGTCTAATAATCAAATTAACATGGGATAGGTTAACAGGAGAAAAACAAATATAATTATGTAAGTATAGGCGTCCCCTAAGAAAATGAGACCCAAGGGCAAGTCAGGAAGTTGAGGCCTATCTGCCATCCTGGGCTAAGAAATGGGATGAGGTCAGGACTTCAAGGGGGAGGAGGGTAATTCAATAAGAAGAGCAGATGTTTGTTACAATAATGAGATGCTTGCCCTACCATAGGTCATTCAGACAGAGGTTCTTCCTGATAATAGCTCTCTCTTAGATCCAGGCCCCCTACCTAAATTCTTTTAGATAGAGAGAGAAAGTGAGTTTTTCTTCAATCTGCTGGGTGTTGCTTGCCTTCAGCTCATAATAGCCTACATATCAAAGCAGCATATTTCAGAGTCATGTATTCTCCTCCCCTTTGGAACCATCATACTTTTTGCAGACTTTTGTTGCAGGAGTTGAAGACATCTTCTGTAACGAAGCCTCAGAATGTGGTGCTTTGCTGTTTACATTTCTATAAACTAATCAGATCAAGATAAAATATAATCTCACAGTGAATATTACTAATTTTAAAAACTCTTTAATTTTTCATGTTTTATTATCTTATGACTTTTTCCACTTTTAAAGTAATGCCTGCTTAGTATGTATTTTGTAAAAATTTGCTTTTCTTGCAAATAGAAAAATGAAAAAGAGATAATAGCTGTCCTCTGTAATAAAACACCTAAAGATAACTCCAGTTAACTCTACCCACTGTCTCAAAGCCAGTTCAAACTCAATTTACTCAGCACTGAACTCAGGATCTTCCACCCAAGTAATGTCTTCTTCCAATGTTCCCTCCTTCACTGAATAGCAACACCTCCAAATGCATGAGCCAAAAGCCAGAGTCATTCTTAACACCCACCTCTTTACATGCCCTTTCTGAAACCTGCAAGATATAGCTAATATAGACAAAAGACACAACGACTGATGAAACCTAAGAACAGATTGATATGTTAGAGTGATGGGTGAAATGTATTAATCCTGTTCCAAGACAGCTGTGGGTTGGGAGGAGCTGTGGTACAGGCGTACTGGGCAGAGAAAATGATGGATCAACATGACTTTGAATGTGAAGGGGGCTTTCCATCCTCTTACTATTTGGATCGCATTTTTCCTGATGAACTACAACCCTCGGTCCAGCTTGAAATCTACCTCTTGAATACAGCTTTTCTTGACTCCCACCCCATCGTAACCCAGCTCTAGCTCAGAGTGATTTCTTCCTTACAAAAGGATTTTATATCCATTCCGTTCATCCAGTGCAGTGTGTGTGTGCTCAGCTGTGTCCAGCTCTTTGCGACCCCATGGACTGTGGCCTGCCAGACTCCTCTGTCTATGGAGTTTTCCAGGCAAGAAATACTGGAGTGGGTTGCCATTTCTTCCTCCAGGGAATCTTTCCAACCCAGGGATCGAACCCGCGTCTCCTGCATCTCCTGCACTGGCAGGGGGATTCTTTACCATTTGCACTACCTGGGAAGGCATTCCATTCTTATGGTGCTTATTTTTGGCCATACACTATTATTTATTTTTTAGAGTAGGTAAACTTAATTGTTCCAGCTAAAATTAAAATCATAGCTCTTGATGGATAAGGACTGTGGCTTTACTCCTTTGTACATTCAGACTCTAGTATGCTGCCTGCTCCCCTAATATGCTTATTTTAAAAAGAATAATGAACAAGTGCCTGCTGACTTATTTCAATCTCATGTTACCCTGGGCTTGAGTGTCAACGAAGCCACATGAGGAACAAGGGGTGAATGAAGCTTAGCTTTGTGAGCCATCCCATCTCCAGAACAGAAGGCAAAGGACCAATTTTCAGAAGCAAGCAACTTGCACCCTGACCTCTGCCTGAAGCACGTCTAGAAGACCAAGATTTCCGAGATGAGGTTTCAGTAACATCAAAAAAGAGATGAATGGCCCTGGCTTAGATTATTCTCATTTGCTAATATTAAAAAATCCATTTAAATTGGCCCTCCTCCACCACACTTTTTATACTGATTAATTTCTCTCCTGTCTTGACCTGCTGATCTCTTCAACATTCAAATTCACTATTTATTTCAATAATAATTGATTAACTTGATTTTTGTATTGACCACAAGACCCAGAAAATGTTTTTCAAATTCCTTACTGATCTGTTCAATGATGATTGTTTTTATGTGCTGAAATGGAGCCCTGGCATTTAAAGCCAATGAAATGGGGGCTAATAGGAGCTTGTGGAACTCACTCTTGGCCTGACAGCCGGGTGGTTAGATGGAGATGTCTTTTTTCTTTTTTTTTAAACTATTGTGTAAGACAGTCGTATCTTTTGCTCAAGAGGCTTTTAGTAAAAAATTAACTTATAAAGAGGGGAATTAAGCAGATGTTGACCATTTCTGATTTTCTCTAACCCTTTTTGACAACACTGTATTTCTGGTGTTCCACGAAGTACTTTTGGAAAATTGACGTGCTCTTTTTTGTAATCTATCTCCCTGTACAGAAACAACTGTAGTTTTGTTTTTTTTAATTGGAGGATAATTGCTTTACAAAGCTGTCTTGTCTTCTGCTGTACACCAGTGTGAATCAGCCCTGAGTATGCATACCCCCCCTTCCTCTTCAGCCTCCCTCCTACCACTTCCGTCATCCGACCCCTCCAGGTCGTCATAGAGCACCGAGCTGAGTTCCCTGTGCTATGCAGCAGCTTCCCACTAGCCATCTATTTTACATGGTAGTGCATATATGTCAGTGCTACTGTCTCTATGCATCCAGCCTCTCTTTCCCCCACTCTGTCCACAAGTCTTCTCTATGTCTGCAAATCTATTCCTGCCCTCCAAATGGGCCCATTTGTACCAGTTTTCTAGATTCCATATATATGCATTAAAAACAATTGTAGTCTTGAAAGAGAAAAATTATTGCTGAAAATTTGAGGAGATGTGCCTTTTTACCAACTTGTTATGATGCTTTTCATCATCACAGTGACCTCTGGGGAGAATTTGCTGTTATTAAGCTCTGTGCTATGCAATTCTGCCATGAGATTTTCACACCAGCTCTGAGATGGGCATCACGATTCTCCTTATGCCGTTGATAGGCTGGGGCTCAACAAGGTTGCTAAAATCATCCAGGACAGCTCAGTAGATGTGGAGGCTGGAGTTCAAAGCCGGGTCAACCTGATTGCAAAGCTTAAGAGAGCTTAAGAGTCACATTGCTTGAAATATGGCACCATATTTAAAGAGCTTGTTGGAATGACTTGTCATCTGTGTTAGTTATCATTGTCATTGCTGCTTACCACTGCTGTTGGTTTAGCATGACACTGTTGAGCCTCTAAATATAGAGCTATTAACAAATAGTGGGTGATCAGTAATACCTGAGAGAGACAGACAGACAGAAAGACAGAGACAGAAAAAGAGAGAAACAGGGGGCTGGGGAGAAGGGAAGAGAGACATGTGTTAGTATTGTGGGATGAGTCATGGTTCTGAAATCCTGCAGACAAGGCTTCTGTCTCCCCACCCAGCTGTTGTGCAACCTCATACAAATGAAATCAATTGTCTCATCTGTAAAATGGTGTGAGTGATATGAGCTCCTTTGGGGGGAATGGTGTTCTCATTACCTTGATGGTAGGAATGACTTCAAAGGAGACTACATAGGTCAACATTTACAAACTGTACACTTACATGTATGCAGTTTATTGTATGTTAAATTAAACTTTAGTAAAGCTATTAAAACAACAATAATAATAGCTCCTGTATGGGCTTCCCAGGTGGCTCAAATGGTAAAGAATCTGCCTGCAAAGCAGGAAACGTAGGTTAGATCCCTGGGTCAGGAAGATCCCCTGGAGAAGGGAACGGCAACCCACTCCAGTATTCTTGCCTGGAGAATCCCATGGACAGAGGAGCCTGGCGGGTTACAGTCCATGGGGTTACAAAGAGTCGGACATGACTGAGCAACTAACTTTACCTTTTTCAGTCAAAGCCAGCTGCTACAGCAACATATTTCTCTGTAATTCTCACCCTCATCTTCCACCTTTTCAGAACCCATTTCAGACAGGCAAATGAGGCCTTTCTCTTGATCCTCTTTCTTTCTACCCTTGCCCACCCTCTGATCTCAACTCACATTGCTGCTGCCCCTTTAGGGTAATCTAGCAAAGGGGACTCTGTCCTGTAGCTCAAGGCGCCCAGCCCCTCATTACGTGTTGTTCGGTCCTCTGCAGGGAGCACTTGCCAGACAAAGAAAGCTCCCTTTTGCAACCCATGATCCATCGGCTGTGGCTTTAATTTAATTTAATTTTTTTAGTTCTATTGAAATAAAGTTGATAGACATCACTGTATAGATTTAAGGGATACAGTGTAACAGTTTGACTTACATATATTGCGAAATGTTTAGCGCAAGAAATTTAGTTTGCCTCTATCATCTTATAGAGATACAATGAAAAGAAAAAGCAAAATAAGAAAAAAAAGTCTTTCTTCATAGTGATGAGAACTCATAGGATCTAGTCTTTTATCAGCTTTCCTATGTTATCACCCAGCAGAGTTAACTTACAGCCATCACGTTGTACAGCACATCCCTAATGCTTATTTATCTTCTTATTGAATGTTTGGGCCTTTGGACCACCTTGCCCTGATAACTTCTGTTTTTAAACTGAGGGTTAACCCATGCACAGTGAAATGCCCAGATCTTGAGTGCATTGTCACTCAGTCTTAATGAACATGCATCAAGACACAGAACAATAATAATACCCCCCAAAACCTGCCTGCCCCTCCCCACTCAATTCTTGCTCCCCAAAAGTAATCACTGATCAGATTTCTATCACCACAACACAGTTTGCTTCACCCAGAACGTTATATAAGTAGAAACATACAAGGTAGGTTTTGGCTTATGGAGAGATCTGGCTTCTTTCACAAGGAAAGTGCTTTTGAGATGCACCTATCTTGCTGCATATATTATTAGTTTGTTCCTTTTGCATTGCTGAGTAATATTTCACTGTAGAGGCGTATCACAGTCTGCTTATCCCCTCTGTTGTGGAGCATGCAGGATGCTTCCAGTTGCGGGGTATTATACAGAAAGCTACTCTAAACATGCTTGCTCATGCTGTTTCCATTGCTCTTAGGTAAATACTTAAGTCTTAGGGTAGGTATAAGTTTAATTTTAAAAACACTGCCACACAGGATGTACCACTTTACATTCCTGCTAGCAATGTATGAGAGTTCCAATCACCCCACGTTATTGATCATTTTTTCCATTATAGTGGGTGTGCAGCAGTAGCTCATTTTAATTTTCATTTGCATTTCCTGAAGGATGCTGTGTGCTTTTTCATGTGCTCGCTGCCATTTCATTATCATCTTTTGTTTAGTGCTTAAGTCTTTTGTCCATTTTTTATTTGGTTGTCTCTTTTATTATTGAGTTGCAGGAGTTCTTGATATACTAGATACAAGTCATTTGTCATATGTATGTGCTGTGAATTATTTTTCCCAGTCTGCAAATGGCCTATCAATTTTCTTGATGGTGTTTTCTTTAATGCACAGGAGTTTTTAATTTTGATAGTCTAATTTATTAATGTTTATTCTTTTATGGTTTGTGGTTTTTATGTCCTCTCTAGGAAATATATACACTCTCACGGTTGTAAAGATATCTCTATGTTTTATGCTAGTAGTTTTATCATTTTTGCCTTCTTGCTTAGGTCTGTGATCCATCTTCAGCTGATAAGATGTGTGTGTGTGTTGTGAGATAGAACACGATTCTTTATTTTTCCAAACAGAGACACTATTATCCCAGCACTGCCAGCTGAATAGATTTCCTTTTCCTCCATTAAATGACTTTGGTGCCCAGGCTAAAATTTTGAATGCTGATGTGTGGACTTAACGTGAATTTGACATGTTTACATGGAAAAGAGCCTCCTCCCACCAGGAGGAAAGGAAAGGCACAGAGAAATCAACTGTCATACGAGGACTGCACTGGGTCTGCTGTGTGTCCAGAGAAGCAGCAACTGACCTGCCCTCGAGCAGAAGAAACCAGGGACTTCCTTGGTGGTCCAGCAGTCGCAACTCCAAGCTTCCACTGCAAGGGGTACAGGTTCGATCCCTGGTAGGGGAACTAAGATCCCACATGCTGCATGGCACAGCAAGGAAAAAAGAAAGAAAGAAATCAACAGCGAAAGAAGCCCAAGAGCATTCGAGCTTGGGACGTGACCGGCATAAACCAGGGGGCATTCCTCCCTGAGGTCTAATTCTCACTTTAGTTTCTCAAGCTCTCTGGTAAGAGAGAGGAAGTTAAGGAATAGGTTTTAAAAGCTGCTGGCATTTTCGAAATGCATAGTCCTCGTCTGTTGTCTTCCATCCCCACTGAAAGAAAAATAGTCCCGGGCTCTTCCTGAAACTCTGGGGCCTCTTGATCCAGAACACAGGCCTTTATTCTCATTTCTAGAGAACTGCATAGAAACCTCTTCAGTGCTAGGGCACTGAGCGGGTATATTTTGAGTTTTACGGCTGCTCTAAATCAGAATTAAGGAGTAAGTAGCCTGACCGATTTTCAATTTCCTATTTCTACTTCATAAATTCTAAAGTGATTTTTATCATAGGGAAGCTGACATTTTAAGAATAGTATTTTTTTTTTTTAATCCATGGCAGATAGCTCTCTTTGAAGTCTTAGTGAAAAATCTTCCTTGCAGTTATCATTGTCAAAATCATCATGTAGGGGCCTTATGAATATATTGAGTGCTTGGAAAACCACAGGGAGGGAATTTGCTGGGCCTTAACTCTGTGCTAAGACCCTCATGGTCAGCATCCCCTTGAATGTTCACAACCACAGTATGAGAGAAGTTTCATCTTTATTATCTTCTAGATTAAAGAGGCAGAGACCCAGATAGATTCAACCACATGCTCATGGACACAGAGCTAATTAATCCTGAATTTGAACAGAAGGCTATCTGCAGGCTTCTTGCCCTGTTCCTGACCATGATATAGCCTAGATTCCTTGGTATTACTTTGGGTTTATTTGTTTGTTTGTTTGTTTTGCAGGATCAAACCATGTGTTAAAACAATCCCCTCTCTCCGCCCGAAGGATATAGCACCCTCATGCACTTGGGCAGCTTTAGTTTTTAAGGCTGGAATGATGACAGAGTTGTTTCTGATTTTTGAGTTGGAATGCTTGGCAGAAAAAAGATACTTCCTGCATTGAATTTGATGGTGCTGTTGAATACAGCCTCTTTCATTTCAGCTTCATTCAGAGTAAACAGAAATCAATTTCTGCTTACCTAAAAAATAAAGTAACATGCTCCACCGGGGGGGAGAAAAGATCTCAGGTTCCTTATTAATACTATGAATAATGGCAAACACCCAAGGGGAAGAAAGACCAGACACTGGAAAAGAAGCAATAAAGGCAGGGATGGTACTGAGCCTCTTGTTATTGCTCTTTGAGGTTTCCTTTGTGGCTTTCTTTTCTTTGTGGAGAAGGAAAATATTCATTTCTGATGTGTAGATTGTTTTTTCCAGTTCCCCAGATAGTCAGTCTTAAAAATCTTGGGATCTAGCTTAAAATGGCTTATAAACCATCTTGAAAGGACTAGTTGCTTTTTGTGTGTATTTTATTTTTTACGTTTGAACTCCATCTAACTCCATCTGTGCAGTTTCACCTGGAAATGCCGTCAGGACTCCAGGTTCAGAAGCCCACCAGGGAGCAGAAATTCATCCTTCCCCTCAGAATCCTGGAGACAGCTGGGAACCCAGGACAAGCACTGACCCACAGTGTTGCAGGACAGCTGCATGCAGGCATGAGGCAGTGGCCCCACTGGTAGCCCCAGCCCCTTCCCTGAACCCCGAGACCACCACCTTCCTCCTGGGGAGACTCGGAACCTGGATCAGGGACCAGTTCGGGTCCCTGCGGCTCCTCCCCTTCCCCCAGGCTCCCCCTCAGAGGCACCAGCCGGCTCTCTTATTACTTTATTCTCACTACTGGAGGACTCTATTTTTCTGTCTACCTTGACAGCTGCTGAAAGCAAGCCACAACAGCACTTTCAATGGTCTCCTCACCTTCTGCCGCTGGAGCAACCCCCTCCTGCAGCTGCCAGCTGGGAGCGCCCGCCTTTCATCCACGTGTAAACGTTTCCAACAGCCTCAGAAGCAGCCACTTGGCTCGGCCCTGTGCCTGCTTTCAGCCAACACTGCGATTTCGGATTTTAATTACATCCCCTTGATTAGGCATCAAAAATCCATATGTGAGCATTTGAAATGGCATTTCTAAAAGGCAAATCTGCCCATTTCAAGTGCTTCCTCGGGGTGGTCCACGTCCTGATGACACTTCTGCTGATGTGGAAAACACTCTGGTGGGTAGCGCTAGCTACTCTGCTCCAGCAGTCACCTTTTCCAGAGATCTGCAGAGAATCTCAGCCCTGTACCAGCCAAGAAGAAGAAATGGGGAAAAAACAAAAGCCAGTGTAAGGGGGCAGTATTTCCCGCTCCCCACCGTGCAGGCCCACAAGGCGGAGTAAGGGGCAGAGGGTGGGAAACCTCCCCCTCCTCTGCAAGCACTGGCCCTCATCCCTCCAACCTGAATAAATCAGTACTTCAAGGATTTCAGATCTGAAAACGTACAACGAAAGGGTCAAGTGGATCCCCTTCCTGAGGGAAAAACACCAGAATTGGAAGCTCCTCCTTCCAGGAGATATTTGTGAACCACTTGCTACATGCTGGGCCCTGTGACAGGTCATGTGTCAGGACCCCTTTATGTTCTGCTCCCCGCCACCCGCCCTTCACACTTTCCATAGGAACCACAGCTCTCCTTGAGGTTGAAATCTCTCACTTTAAGAAGCCCTCTGGGTCCTTGAAAGGGCGACAACTTCAAAATCAGGCTGATCTCCACTGCAGTAAAAGTTCTGCCTCCATAGCTGCGGGTTCTTGAGAGAGTCACAACTCCACTAAGCCTCAGTTTTCTCATCAGTAAAATGGGGAAAGTATCTACTTCATGGGGCTTCCCTGGTGGCTCAGTGGTAAAGGATATACCTGTCAATGCTGGAGACACAGGTTTGATCCCTGGGTTGGGAAGATCCCCTGGAGAAGGAAATGGCAACTCACTCCAGTATTCTTGCCTGAAGAATCCAATGGATAGAGGGGCCTGGAGGGCTACAGTCCATAGGCGTGGCAAAGAATCATATACAACTGAGTGAGCATACACACATACACACACACACACATATACACATCTACTTCATAAGATTGTCCTGAGGATTAATAAGATAATATAGTAAAGAATATAGCCTAGGGTTCAAAGCCAGTAAATGTTCAAGAAATATTAGTTTCATCATTCTGGCCTCTTTCCCTGTTCTGGTTTATTCCAGCATCCTGTGACCAGCACCAGACTTGAGAACTGGCCCTCCCCATTCACTGGATTGCAGCACTAACAAGTCAGAACACCAGCAGTTGTTTCTCTCCACCTCAACACTGACTTCCTATTATGTGCACATGCCTACAACAGTCTGTGATCCTCTAACCCTGGAAGCCAGTGCAGTAGTCTGGATTTTATTCATTGCAAGAAACAGAAACTGATTTGCTCAAACATGGTCTGGAATTGCATGGATTCCCACCACCCAGAAGTTACTTCCTAGTGTATCCAGAGCTCTGTAACATCACCTAGCTCTCTCTCTGGCTCCACTTCACATTCTGCTGTCCTTGGTGGGTCACCCCTTTCTCCAGCTGCAGAAGGCTTGTCACTCATGGCCGGGGAAGATGACTTTCAGCTGCCCCAGAATTTCACCTTCCCAGTGCACTGTGCTAAGTCACCTCAGTGACCGACTCTGTGCGACCCCATGCCAGCCACCTCTGTCCATGGGATTCTCCAGACAAGAATACTGAAATGGATTACCATGCGCTCACCCAGGGGTCTTTCCAACCCACATACCGAATCTACCTCTCTTGTCTGTCCTGCAGTGGCAGGAGAGTTCTTTACCACTAGCACCACCTGGGAAGCTCCTAAAGTATCTATCTCCATAAAAAGAGGAAGCATCACTCTTGATGTCTATACAGCAGCTTCAGGGTCTGGCCCCAGCTGGCCCTGGGAGAGCCATATCTCTGTAGGACTGAGGGGACAGGCAGATCATGGTGGTTGGGGATTCTGGTGGGACCTCAGGGCAAGAAAGGGTGATCATGACATCCCAGAGGGGAGAAACTGCATAACCCAGCACAGCACATATCCCCTCCAGCCAGGGGCCCTGGCCCAGCCACCCAGGACCTCATCACTGCAGCATTAAAGGAAGCCCAGCTCAACAGGGGTCTGTAATGGGAGGGAGGGCAGGCTCTCTGGCTGATTTTTCCTGGGGGCTGGAGTAGAATCCTAACTGGGCTTCCCAGTAACCCAGAGAAATTTGGGGATCACAGAATAGGAAAAGGCAGGTTTCCCCAGCATCTGGCCTCAGAAGACCAAGCTTAGAAAAGTGTGGAAAGGAACAGCAGGAAGCACCATAACCTTGACCCTGTATACCACTCATGTCTTGCTGGACCAGAAATAAATAAGAGTGAAACTGGAGCATGGCAGCTAAGCCAAGTCTTTCAGGGGATCCCATCACAATGATAAAGCTCTTCTGGCCTTCCACTCATCTGTTCCAAGGACACACACACACACACACACACACACACACACACACACACAGTCAGGTGCTGCAGTGAGGGTGGTTACAGGGAAGTGTCTGCACAGAGAGCAAGAAGGTTGTTCAGGCTTTACTCAGTGTCTTTTATCTGGGGATCACAGAAAAACTTTTGAAATATTTAATTAGGCCACAACATAATCCATAAAGAAGGTATCGTTATTCACCTTCCTCAACTGAAACAAAAGTTAAGAGTGACTTTCCTTGGGCTCCTAGGGATGGGGGATTTCGAGCAATGTGATGGTCACAGATTCTGAGCGTGGCCACAGTCTCACCTCTTTGCTTCTCCCGTGGCAGCCAGAGATTTAAATCCACGTGGTTTAAGCTGATAAGTCTGGTCAGCATCACAGAATGCTGGATTCCTAAAGAGGAGGAGAAATTTTAAATAGAAAAAGTATTTTTAGCTTAATCTCAAGGTCAGAATAAATTGTAGAAGTCATTGAATCCATTTCTCACTCTAGTCCTGGCCTGCAGCATTCCCTTTGAATACATCGAGGTACAGAGAGCCGTCCCAGAAAACACTGGCTCCAACCCCAGACACCACCAACTACTAGGTCATCCTATGTCCCATTAAGTTAGAATTGGTCTCTGCCGAACTCTACGCACTGCTTCTGCTTTTGCCTGTTGGAATTCACTCATGTTTTCTGCCTTGCTTGCTTTCTTCCGGCTATTAGTAATTAGGAACCTACTCTGCTGTGTATTGGCTTGGGCCCTGCAACCAAGCACTGTGGAAAAGAGAAATGAGCTAGCGGAGGCCAGGGAAGGGCTGCTTTCTACGGGGCTTACAGAAGTCTCCTGCGAGCCCCTGAGAAGGCGGTATTCAAGCTGCAACGGGAATGTTCCTGTAACCACACAGCACGTTTCCAGCCCTCTTTGCTCAGCTTCTGCTCATATTCGAAGCCGGACATCATGACGCTCACGTGTGCCTCTGTAGGCATGTGTGGGCATGTAGACACAGCTGACTTCTATCCTCTTGGTTAAACATCTCTATTCCTCTATCATTTCAAATATACACATCTTTGCATCAGTGTATCTTAAAATATAGTGTTCATCTTAAAAATACAGTCTTCAAAACTGGATTGTTGTTGTTGTTAGTCACCAAGTCGTGTCCAACTCTTTGGACTCTTTGAGACCCCATGGACTGTAGCCCTCCAGGCTCCTCTTTCCGTGAGATTTCCCAGGCAGAATACTGGAGCGGGTCTGAATTCCGTCTGACCGATACAGGTTCGTGTACTCACTCTCTAGTTCTGGACTCCACCCTCCCGCTAACTAGACTTCTGTGCTTCCAGACGCGGGAGTGCCAAAGTCACTACCAGTCTTGAAAACCTGTATCTCAGTAGTTCTCCCAGGAAGCGCTCAGCCAACTAAGTGTATTTAGTAAGTCTGTCACACGTGCCGTTGCTAAGTGTGATCACTAGTATCCTGTGATTTTGCCATTCTGAGTGGAGAGGGGTAGGCAAGTGGAAAGCCTGGGTAGGTGTCACCTCTTTTCTGTTAAAGCCATCTTGCCACCTGCTCAATATTCTCTTTCTTTCTTCCTTAGTGCAGATATTGTCCTTAGGATTTAACTGGCCTTCCTCATTTCACTCTTAGATTTGATGAGCGTGACACCAATAATCAGATCTGACTCGTGATAAAAATATCTCCCGAGAGGAGACAGAAAAGGACTATGGACAGGCAGTTATCAATCCATTTAAAACATAATAAGCCAGTCCATGTAAGAGAGAAATATGCAAGACACTTGCTGAAATCCAAATACATCTACACATTCTTTCACAACTCGATGAACAGGCTTCCCTCGTGGCTCAATGGTGAAGAATCCGCCTGCCAATGCAGGAGACAGGGTTTCCATCCCTGGTCCGGGAGGACCGCACATGCCGCTGAGCACCTAAGCCCTCAAGCCACAGCTACTGAGGCCCACTCGCCCTGGAGCCCGTCCTCTGCAACAAGAGGAGCCGTCACATTGGGAAGCCCACACACCTTCTGTAGAAGTGTCGTCCCTGCTCAGAACGACTAGAGAAAAACCTGCGTAGCAGCAAAGACCCAGTACAGCTCAAAAAATAAATAAATAAAAAATTTTTAAAAACTCACTTAGCACAAATCTGCGCAAAAGTGAAGCCATGGTTATAATAAATAAATAAATTCATCTGGCTATTTAATACAAAAAAGACCCAGTGAATAAAGAAAGAAGGTCTTTGTGGCATTTAACTGGTACTGAGTCATGAATTTGAATACTCAAAAGCTCCCCTTTTGAAACTCTGTTCTAAATATGTGTTCTAGAATCTTTCTTATTCTATACATAGGCTCACCAGTTTAGGGAACATATATTTTATTTTCCCCTTAAAAATTCCAACTTTAATCCCTGGATCATGTTCCAGGATCCCCCAGAGGTTGCTGACAGTGCTGCTACAGTTGAAAATGAAAGTTTTTTCTCAGTGTCCTAAGACACAATCCATTCGGGACCAGAGGTTTAGAAAGTTATAAATCATAACAGCCTTACTTTTACAATCACTGATCTAATGTTGGGTCCCTTTTATGGTCATCAGTCTGCCATTTCCGGTACAATTCTCATCCCTAAAAAAAGGGGGGGGGGGTAGAAAAGAAGAATTGAGCACTTCTCTATTTATTGCTTCTTGTATATCCTTTTTGTTGCTCATACCTTTTATTTGAGGATGTAGAGAAGTTCCCCAAGGGTAAAGCAGTAAGTGATAGAAAGGAAACCTATATAAGAAATAAATGAAAGACAAATGCAATGTCACTCACATGTGGAATATAAAAAAGTGAACAAACCAAACAAAAACAAACACACAGACCCAAAGAGCAGAGTGGGGGTGACCAGAGGGGAGGGGCAGGGGGTGGGCGAAGTGGGTAAACAGGCTGATACGGTGATGGATGGAAATGAGATTTTTGGTGATAAGCTCTAGGGTACACAGAAACAGATATATAATGTTGCACACATGAAAGTTATATCATATTATAAGCCACTGCTGCTTCAATTTAAAAAATTTTAATGAGATTTTTACACCGATCTTTTTAAGATATTTTGAAAATTAAATTTCTAAATTTGTATGTGCCTGATCTAACCACTATGCTGAGGAATTTCTTTAAGCCTCAGATGACATTCTCTTTCACACCCAAGGTTTTTATAATCACAAAGCACTCCCTCTTTGATCTGGAATAATTCCACAGTAGCAATAACCATTGTTGCTTCTTTTAACTTCCTAGAAATAGAACCATCACTGAGAACAAGTGGAAAAACCTTTCGGCAACTCTGTTTTCACTGAATGAGGCATCCAGCGAGGTGTCAGTATCTCCTCCCCTCACCCGTGACTCACTCCCTCCTCTAAGCCAGCCTTGGGGTTTGTGCGGGAAACATGTGCCTCCCATCCTCCCCGGGGCCCGGGAGTTCCTCGTGGACAGACAACACCCCTCTGTTTCTCTCTCTTAACCTTGACCAAGAGACTATCCATCTTATAAAGGAGGCATTCTCAAAAGAAGAAAGTCCTGTTTCAGTCACCCTTTTGCAAGGGTTTCTGCTGACCTGTTGATCAATCTGGTCAACAGGAAAAGAATTCAAATGTGGGTTGCACCTAACTAATTAGGTATGTTCCCAAAACAATGCATAAAGTATGCTTTTAACGCAGTGCTTTATAAAGGCTCCACAGTCATGTTAATGACATACATACTGCTCAAAATATTGGTTTAGTGTGTCAATATTCAACATATAAATACAGAAATAAAATATAAAAATATATACTATATATGCTATTTTCTGAATGCTGTGGTTCTTAAGTGAGTTGATATACAACTGAGGTCATAGAGTGAAGCTGCTCTTGTCTCCATGTTTATCTATGCTTTTTTGAACGAGGTAACTTGAAAAAAAGAAGGAGAAGGAAAAGAAGAAATGAAGGAGGAAGGGGAGGGCTGATGTTACAGAGGACCTACCATGCTGCAGGTGTTTTATATGCCTAGTTGTGCATATATGATGAAACAACTGTTATTATTACCCCATCTTACATCTGAGAAAACAGGAGCTCAGATGAGCTCAAGAAAGTGAAAACATTAGCAAAAGGCAGAGGTAGGTTTTGAACCCATTTTCTCTGATCCCAAATCTCCACTCTTTCTGCCACCCCCATTCTCTTAGGAACACGGACAGAGGAGCCTGACCTCCTGGACATCCCACTATTCTCATGACTCATCACTAACACATTTTCAAATGACTTCAAGATATTTAACTCAAAGGAAAAAAAAAAAATGACATGCAAATTCCAAGCCATGCTTTGGGTTTTCTTTGGCCAGTTACAAAACTTTCCCTTACCGTTCCAGGTAGGCATTTGATTCAACCAGCCAAATATATCAATCACTTCTACAAGAGCAGGAGAAACACTTCACTCCACAGCCAGATGACTCAGCAGTAGAGTTTTTACGGTCTTCACGATTATCAAACTAGAGCTTTCATTTATGCCAAAGCCAGGAATGTGGGTAAAACTCAGGATTTGAGAGTAATCATCCAAAGGAAAGAATCAATACTATCTATAAAGAAATACAACAATGTGAGGAACAGCAAAGATTCCAATTTTTTTGTGTGTGGCAGCAAGGAAACTTTACCCAATGAAATCATTATTATTTAAATGATATTATTTAATGATAATATTATTTAAATGATAATGATATTATTTAATGATATTTTTAAATCCTGATAAAATTTAATCAGGATAGGAGAGAGGACTCCTCTGGGTTTCACCTGACTGCTTCAACTGCCCTTACTCTTCTCCTCTTTGTTTCTATAAATGTGCCCTTTTAAGTTGATTTAACTTTTTAAAATTTTTATTAGCCTCTAGGTGCTTTACAATGTCATGTTAGTTTCTCAGTACAGCAAAGTGAGTCAGCTATATAGATGCTCAGTTGTGTCTGGCTCTTTGCAGCCCTTTGGACTGTCTCCCACCAGGCTCTTCTGTTCATGGGATTTTTCAGGCAAGAATACTGGAGTAGGTTGCCATTTCCTCCTCCAGGGGATCCTCCCAAGTGGGGAATCGAAACCGTGTCTCCTCCATTGGCTGTGGATTCTTTTACTGCTGAGCCATCGGGAAAGCCACCTATACATATATCCTCTCCCTTCTGGGTTTCCTTCCCATTTAGGTCGCCACAGAGCACTGAGCAGAGTTCCCTGTGCTGTATAGTGGGTTCTCATTAGTTATCTGTTCTACACACAGTAGTGTTATATGCCAACCTCCATGTCTCAATTTGTCCCATCCCTCCCTTTCCCCTGGTGGTGTCCACACATTTGTTCTCTACTTGTGTGTCTCTGTTTCTGCTTTGAAAATAGATTCATCTGTACCATTTTTTTCTAGATTCCACATATATGCATTAATAAACAATATTTGTTTTTCTCTTCCTGACTTGGACAGCCTGTGGACCATGGTGGAGACATCTCAGCATGCTGTCTGCAAGAGCTGTGCTGAAGACTGGCTCAGGGTCTGGAACATTGACTCAGCATCTACAGAATGGAAACACAGAAAATGCAGACAGTCTCGCCCTTCTGGCCAAATAGGGAAGGATTCAAGGTCACATGCAGCCTCCAGGGTGTGCCCAGGAGTCTGCTGCAGTGCAACGGGGATGCCAGGTGAGGAATGGCAGGTCAATGGAGATGATGAAGGACAAAGAAAATGCTAAACATTTCTCCCTGCTCATCAACAGAATCAATATGGAAGGAGACACCTGTCGCCAACGGGAAGAGCAGGGTGCCTGCCTCCCCTCACTCTGCTGTCTCGGCTTGCCTCATCAGGCTGTGATGCTCTGCCGCCTTGTAGATCACAGCCTCGCTGAAAACGTGCCTGCACCCTTAGCATCCGTAATGCGTCCTCCTGCCTTCCCTCCCTCCTGCCCGGGTCCCAGATCCGCAGCTCTTTGTCCCTCTTGGCTTCAGCCTTCATCTCTCCCTTGCCCGCTCCCGCTGCCGGCGGCGTCCTCACAGAGGGTTCTCGGTGCTGCGGAGCGAGGTGGGGTGGGGACACCCGGCCCCCGCGTTACCGGCTCCTGCACCATCTTTAAGCGGGAAGAAGGTGTCATCAACCGATAAAATGCTAAATGACAACTCATTTGCATTCTGCGGAACAGAAATTGTTAAATATTTCATTCCTATCACCTGCTCCTTTTCGGGGCAACCACCACACGGCAGGAAAGGCTCCCCCGAGAAATGCTTGAAAGGTCGGCGCCCACAGAGCGCGCGGGTACCGAAGCTCTGCTTCGAGGCTGGGTCCCCGGGCCTCCGGCTCCGTCGTCGATGTCTCAATGCTGCCCTCTGCTGGGCTGTGGCGGCGCTGGCAACGCCCCGAGCGGAGAGGCTCGGCCGCCCTGCGATTAACTGAGAGGGTTCACCTCTGTTAACCGGACGCGGAGCTCACAGATGACCCCTCGTTGGAGAGCAAACCACCCCATCCTAAAGGAAATCAGTCCTGAATATTCATTGGAAGGACTGATGCTGAAGCTGAAGCTCCAGTACTTTGGCCGCCTGATACGTAGAGCCGACTCATTGGGAAAGACCTTGATGCTAGGAAAGATTGAAGGCAGGAGAAGGGGTCGACAGAGGAAGAGATGGTTGGATAGCATCACTGACTCGATGGACATGAGTTTGGGCAAGCTCAGGGACATGGTGAAGCCTGGCATGCTGCCGTCCAAGGGGCTGCAAATAGTGGGACACAACTGAGCGACTGAACAACACCTGTGCAGGAGGGGACGCGGTGCCAAGCAGCATATGACTGTATAAAAGGGGCAGAGCAGAAATTCACCGCCTTCGAGGGCATCCTATCTCACCCTGTGGATGCTCGGCTGCTCCCTTTGCAGCGTGGCCCCTGCTACCTGTCCTTGCACAGATGAAGAAAGTCACTGTGGCCAGGACTTTCCTCCCTGAAAGAGATCTGCTTGTGGAACAAAGGCATGTGTGTGTTGTGGGCGTGGAGGGAGGTTCCTACTAGGAAAGAGTGAAACATTCAGATTTGGGGTCCAGGGATAAAACACACATTCACTCCAGTTGGGGACCACCATCCCCCCACAGAGCACTCCCAGAGGGACCAAGCCCCACCCGCCTTACCATGCCCCACCTCAGGCTGGGCTCCAGGCACTACTCTCCCAGCAGTCACCCCAACTTGTCCCTCTCCCCTTCCACAACCCATCTATTGGGCTTCTGACCAGTCTTTCCACACTAGCCCTCCTTCCCAAGTCCATCATTCACTCCACCCAAGGAAAGCTACATCACATGGTGCAATTAATGTAAAGCTCTTCATACAGTGCTTGGTACAGGGGTAAGTACTCAAAAAATTTTAGCTAGAAATGTAGTTACATCTGACCATCCACACCCTGCCCAGTAAAGGCTTTTAGGGTATCTCCTGCTGCTGCTGCTGCTGCTGCTGCTGCTGCTGCTGTTGCTGCTGCTAAGTCGCTTCAATCGTGTCTGACTCTGTGCGACCCCATAGATGGCAGCCCACCAGGCTCCCCCCGTTCCTGAGATCCTCCAGGCAAGAATACTGGAGTGGGTTGTCATTTCATTCTCCAATGCATGAAAGTGAAAAGTGAAAGTGAAGTTGCTTAGTCGTGTCCGACTCCTAGAGATCCCATGGACTGCAGCCTACCAGGCTCCTCTGTCCATGGGATTTGCCAGGCAAGAGTACTGGAATGGGTTGCCATTGCCTTCTCCAAGGGTATCTCCTATACCCCAGATAAAACTCAATGGGCATCTGCCTGACTCTCCACTTCCTCTTCAAACATTTTCTGAAGCTTTATAGACCAGCCATGGTACCCCTGGGCTCCCCATGCACACCATGGGTCTGATATCTGCCAGTGGAATGCTAATCCCTTCATCTGATAGACCCTCTCCCGGCCTCTTTGTTTGCTTATCCAAGACTCAAGCCTTCCTGAAGACCTCATCTCCCTCAAGAGTTTCCTGAGTGTCTGTTAGTTTCCTTAGTCTCTGTTTCCGAGCTTCTTGAATTCCAGGACTGTCTGAGTCATCTTTCTATCCCATACCTAGCACAGTTTCAGAATCACCACATGTTCACTGCATGGGTCAAGCTACCTTGGCAAAGGGAAGTGATTTTTGGAGGAGGAGAGGAGAGAGAGGTTCTGAAGACTTGAACTTGAAACAAATCAGTCTGGTGGGAGCACAACACTTTGAGACCCAGGAGAGAGCTATTCAGACACCAGGCGCACAAAGAAAGAAGAGAGTGTGGGAGCTTTGCAGGGGAGCTTAGAGGAAAGAAAAATGGGCTGAGTCCCATGTATGTGCCAAATACTCTTCAAACTCCTTATGAACCTCACGCCAACCATAGAAGGTTGTGATCCTCATTTTCTCAATGGGAAATTCAGGCTCAAATGGATTTGGTTGCAGACCTGAGGTCACACACAGCTAAGTGACAGCCCTAAGATTCAAACCCAGGCTCCCTGACTTCTAAGCCCATATTTCCCATTACATTAACATTTGCTCTGCTCTGAGAAGAAAGGCTGAAGTGAGATGGAGCAGGAGCCGCTGTCCTTGGCCCCTCTCCCTCACTGTGTCCTCTGCCTGCCTTTTGTCTGTGGACACCTTTAGTCAAAGAATAAGTTGAATCAGAGAAGTAAGAAATGCAAAAAAGAAAAGGAAAACAGTCAAAGGAGACCAAATAATAATAATGTAGGCATTAAGCATAGTCAAGGACCTTTAGTTCTTTCTCAAGGGTTATGGATAATATTCTGAGCCATAGCCTGCTCAATAAAGGACAGAAATGGTATGGACCTAACAGAAGCAGAAGATATTAAGAAGAGGTGGCAAGAATACACAGAAGAACTGTACAAAAAAGATCTTCACGACCCGGATAATCACGATGGTGTGATCACTCACCTAGTGCCAGACATCCTGGAATGTGAAGTCCAGTGGGCCTTAGAAAGCATCACTACAAACAAAGCTAGTGAAGGTGATGGAATTCCAGTTGAGCTATTTCAAATCCTGAAAGGTGATGCTGTCAAAGTGCTGCACTCAATATGCCAGCAAATTTGGAAAACTCAGCAGTGGCCACAGGATTGGAAAAGGTCAGTTTTCATTCCAGTCCCAAAGAAAGGCAATTCCAAAGAATGCTCAAACTACCACACAATTGCACTCATCTCACATGCTAGTAAAGTAATGCTCAAAATTCTACAAGCTAGGCTTCAGCAATACATGAACCATGAACTTCCAGATGTTAAAGCTGGTTTTAGAAAAGGCAGAGGAACAGAGATCAAACTGCCAACATCCGCTGGATCATTGAAAAAACAAGAGAGTTCCAGTAAAACATCTATTTCTGCTTTCTTGACTATGCCAAAACCTTTGACTGTGTGGATCACAATAAACTGTGGAAAATTCTGAAAGAGATGGGAATTCCAGACCACCTAACCTGCTTCTTGAGAAATCTGTATGCAGGTCAGGAAGCAACAGTTAGAACTGGACATGGAACAACAGACTGGTTCCAAATAGGAAAAGGAGTACATCAAGGCTGTATATTGTCACCCTGCTTACTTAACTTCTATGCAGAGTACATCATGAGAAACGCTGGGCTGGAAGAAACACAAGCTGGAATCAAGATTGCTGGGAGAAATATCAATAACCTCAGATATGCAGATGACACCACCCTTATGGCAGAAAGTGAAGAGGAACTAAAAAGCCTCTTGATGAAAGTGAAAGAGGAGAGTGAAAAAGTTGGCTTAAAGCTCAACATTCAGAAAACGAAGATCATGGCATCTGGTCCCATCACTCCATGGGAAATAGATGGAGAAACAGTGGAAACAATGTCACACTTTATTTTTGGGGGCTCCAAAATCACTGCAGATGGTGATTGGAGCCATGAAATTAAAAGATGCTTACTCCTTGGAAGAAAAGTTATGACCAACCTAGACAGCATATTCAAAAGCAGACATTACTTTGCTAACTAAGGTCCATCTAGTCAAGGCTACGGTTTTTCCAGTAGTCATGTATGGATGTGAGAGTTGGACTGTGAAGAAGGCTGAGTGCCGAAGAATTGATGCTTTTGAACTGTGGTGTTGGAAAAGACTCTTGAGAGTCCCTTGGACTGCAAGGAGATCCAACCAGTCCATTCTGAAGGAGATCAGCCCTGGGTTTCTTTGGAAGGAATGATGCTAAAGCTGAAACTCCAGTACTTTGGCCACCTCATGCGAAAAGTTGACTCATTGGAAAAGACTTTGATGCTGGGAGGGATTGGGGGCAGGAGGAAAAGGGGATGACCGAGGATGAGATGGCTGGATGGCATCACTGACTCGATGGACACGAGTCTGAGTGAACTCCAGGAGATGGTGATGGACAGGGAGGCCTGGCATGCTGCGATTCATGGGGTTGCAAAGAGTCGAACACGACTGAGCAACTGAACTGAACTGAACTGAACTGATAGCCTGTGAGCTGTCATGCAGATACTAAAGCACCAGGGGAGAAGTTGACCAGATGGCGTGATGACCAGACTATACTCAGGACATGAACTGCCACAATTTTGAGAACTGATTGCAAAGAAATGGAAACAAATGGACCCTGGAACTGAAGATTAACTGTACCTAAAACAACCAAGATGAAGCTGGTCAGACCACCAATGACAGTTTGAAAATGACTGTTAGAGGTGAGTATGCTGTTCCTGCATGTAGCACCCCGACTCTGTCTATAAAAGCTCGCCCCCTCTAGTTGCCAGCATCTGAAATAAAGCAAACTTTCCCTTCCACCAGCCTGGCCTGTTTATTGGCTTTTGAGCAGCGAGCAGCCACACCCCACACAAACTCTGTAACAAAAGCACCTAGCACAAGCAGGAACTAACCTCCCACCTCTCAGTAACGTGGGCTAGCCCCTCTAAAGACCATCATCCTCTCCATCGTGGAGGTCTGCTGGATTTCTCCATCTCTCCATTTCTCCATTGGGTACTAAGGGTCTCCTGTAATTCAGACCCCTTCCTACCTGCCAGCCTGCACGTGTCCTAGGTACGATGAGGATCAATAATTGAAGAATCTCATTTCCCATCTTACAGAGATGACATCCACTTTCATACACCCGTTCACGAGGAGATGCGAAATGCTGCCTCATCCATCACTATCCATCCCTCGCTCATGCTTCATTAGGCATCAGTAGAATTAAATGGCAGTAACTAAAGAGATCTAATCGACTATTACAATCTTCAGGGAGGAAATCTGAGCTCACAGATTGGTGTTTCAGGAAAACCCAGACTTGTGTCTGAACTTAGATCAGGCAACGGCGTTGCCATGAACCAGGCGCTGAGAGCTAAGAACCTGAGTGTGCCGTGTCCGTAGCAGGTCTCCAACACACAGGTCATCCTCGCCATCAACAGCCACTGAGTTCCACGTGAGGTTCATGTGACCCTCTGGGCAACAGCCAGAAACAGCAGCCTGAGAACAGCTCTTTGGTGTCCATCGCCATCACCGGGAAAGTTATGAAAATACAGGTATCAGCGCCTCACAGTTCCTACAGTTTCTGATTCAGTGGGTCTGGGGAAATTCAAGAATTTTGGTTTCCTGAGAAGTGGAAGTAGTGGCTGATTTTATTTTCTTCAGCTCCAAAATCACTGTGGACGGTGACTGCAGTCATGAAACTAGAAGACACTTGCTTCTTGGAAGAAAAGCTATGACAAACCGCTGACAAAGGTCCTTATAAGTCAAAGCTATGGGTTTTCCAGTAGTCGTGTATGGATGTGAGAGCTGGACCGTAAAGAAGGCTGAGTGCCAAAGAATTGATGCTTTTGAACTGTGTTGCTAGAGAAGTCTCTTGAGAGTCCCTTAGACAACAAGGAGATCAAACCTGTCAGTCCTAAGGTAAATCAACCCTGAATATTCATTGGAAGGACTGATGCTGAAGCTGAAGCTCCAATGCTTTGGCCACCTGATGCAAACAGCCGACCCTTTGGGAAAAAAAACCCTGATGCTGGGAAAGATGGAAGGCAAAAGGAGAAGAGGGCGGCAGGGGATGAGATGGTTGGATGGCATCCCCGACGCAACAGACATGAGTTTGAGCAACTCTGGGAGATAACGAGGGACAGGGAAGCCTGGCATGCTGCAGTCCATGGGGTTGCAGAGTCAGACACAACTTAGTGACAGAACAATAACAGTGATTCCCCAGTGATACTGATGCTATTGGTCTGGGGCTCATTCTTGGAGCACTGCAGCCCCAGATCAGTTGTAGCCAGAGTGAGGGAAGAGCCCAGGAGAGGGAGCACAGGCTTGGAGTGCTCCTTGAGCATCCCCAGTGGCTTCATCCTTAACTCACAGTGGTCACCAAGGCATGTCTACTAGAGTTTCTTTCCTGTTGCTAAATGCATTCTTAGCACAAGCTAGGACCCACTGAGAGCTTCCCAGGTGGTTCAGTGGAAAAGAATCTGCCTGCCAATGCAGGAGATGTGGGTTCGATCCCTTGGTCAGGAAGATCCCCTGGAAGAGGAAATGACAACCCACTCCAACATTCTTGCCTGGAGAATCCCATGGACAGAGGAGCCAGCTGGGCTACAGTCCATGGGGTCATGAAGAATCGGACTCGACTAAGCAACTGAGCATGTATACAAGCTCCACTGAACTCATTATCTCTACCCTTTTTGCTCCCCATCCCCCAACACTCACCCACCTTAACCAGAAATAGACAACTTCTAGACAGCTTTCCCTGCTTGTTAGCACCACAATGCACCTAGTCACCCAATTCAGACCTCCAGAGCATCATTCTCCCCTTCTCTCCCTCATATTCTGCAACCGGCTGTGAGACCCTGTGGTGTCCACCACTTGAGTACACTACAGCTGTGCCCTTAACATATCCACCTAGCTAGTAGGACTATCCTTCATCCCTAGGTCTCCCCGTTGCAAAGGTTGCCTAAAACTGACCTAGCAAACTCCAATCTTGCCCCTTGCAATCCTTCCAACATATTTCAGCAGAGTAACCTCCAAACTCTTTGGTAGGGTCACTCCATGACTCCTGGACCCAAAGCCCTACGAGATGTCGTTTCATGGTGGGGTGGCATCCAGTCTCCTGAGGTTGCAGGAAAGGTCCCCAAGACCTGGCCCCTGCCTGCCTGTCCACGTGCTGATCCCACCTCGTCCTCATTACCTGTCACCAGAAACTACTTGCAACGTCAAAAAGCACGCAGTTCTGTGCAGTCACACCTTTGCACGCACCAGGTTTTTCCTGAAACTTGTGCCTCTGTGTCCTGCCCTGGGCCCACGTGGCTGATCTAGACTCAGTTTTTAAGTCCCTACTCAGCTCTCACATCTATGGGGGAGACTTCCTTGGTGTCGCCTCCTGGGCAGAGCTGATGAGTCCTCCTTTATTCCACCTCTGCATCTTTCTACGTCTGTCTCTCTTGGCGTGTATTTCACTCCATCAGAATTGTTTGCTTTCCTGTCTGCCTTCCCTATAGGCAGCGACGTCCTTGAGGGTCACCTTTCTTGGTGTCCCTGGGGCCAGGCACATCTTCTTCTTCTTTTCTAAAATTTATTTATTTCTGGCCATGCTAGGTCCTCGTTCCTGCATGCAGGCTTTCTCTGGTTGCAGAGTGCAGGGGCTACTTTGTGTCACGGTGCATGGGTTTCTCATTGCAATAGCTTCTCCTGTTGCAGAGTACAGGCTCTAGGCGTACGGGCTTCAGCAGTTGTGGGCATGGGCTTAGTTGCTCTGCAGCAGGTGGAATCTTCCCAAACCAGGGGCAGGTGGATTCTTAACAACAGGACCACTGCAGAGGTCCTAAGCACAGCTTCTGGCCCCTGGTAGAGGCTTTATATGCGTAAAAACACTAACCACCAAGCTGACACGAGGCCTTCACAGTGCAGCTGAAGGATGCTGGTTCTTGCAGGACTCAGATATTCGCAGTTATTACTCTTCCAATTCAGAGTCTCACAGATTTTCATGAAAAAGAGCTATGCTGCTCAGGGCTTTCCATAAGGGAAGCCTGTCCTGAGTGAGGCCCATCCCACAGAAGCTGCCTCTCAGCCCTGGGTAAAGGGCAGCAGGAGGATCGTGCATCACCCCTGCGTCTGCAGACTCATCTCTGATCACTGTGTCTCAGCTGCATTATGAACCAGTGCCCTAAGCCATGCCCGACCCACTCGACACCTGGATTATTGCAGCCACCTCCTCGTGGGGGTTGCTGTCACTCGTCTTCTCCTTGTCTTGCATCACTCTCCCTTCTGCTACCAGAGGGAATGTCTTAAACATGCTCAGGTCAAAAAGCTCTGGTGTGTAATGGTGTTATGCCCGGTTATGACGATATCTCAGCTCAGGGTCACAGATAGAAGTGACCTCCCCAGGGAAAAACACTGGCCCATCGGAGGGGGATATGGAGTTGAGGGTGGTCGTTGTGGGGTCTCCGGCCTGGGATTCAAGCACAGACCCTTGTGTAGAATGATCCCTGGGAACGCCCACCTGATAATCTGGAAGTCAAAAGGGTTTGCTTAGGACATTCAGGCCTGAAATGGGCCCTGAGCCAAAACTCCATCTAACCTGATGAATAGTAAAATTATTATGATTTGATTTATCTGGAATTTTGGAGATGCCTTAGACCCCTGCACTGGCAGCAATTTGCAGACAAAGGAAGAGGCCAAGGGTGACCACCAAGGAGCCCCATGGTAACCACCTTCCAGAATTCTGAGAGAATTCCAATGATTCTTCCAACAGCAGTGATGGATGTTGGGGAGCCTATGGTCTGGACATTTCAAACACTTGACCTGGAGCCTCTTGAAGCTCTTCAGGGACTTCCCGGGTGGTCCAGTGGCTAAGATTCCATGTTCCTAATGCAGCGGGCCTAGGTTCAGTCCCTGGTGGGGGAACTAGATCCCACATGCTGCAACTAAGACCTGATGCAGGCAAATTTTAAATAAAATAAAATATGAAAAAAAGTTCTTCAGAAAATGTTCTCTCCTTCTCCTTCCTTCACCCCATCAGACAGTCCTGTGAGTATATGTAACTGTCTTTTAACAAAATTACAGGTACAGACCAAAAAAAGGCAAAACTAGTGCTATATTAATTACATTTTAGAAACTTATTTCCTCACCCAAGAGGCTAAATTATTATTCATTCTGTTGGCTTCTAATCTATTTGGCTTAAGAGCTTTTTTGATTGATGACAGATACGTGAACTAATTCATTATCTATTCATCCATTCACTCTGGTAGTCTGTATTCACTGTCCACAGAATGCTCGTCATGAATTGGTGCAATTTGATGCACACAAATGCTCCATGTTGTTCCTGATATTTTATGGAATATACTGTTCTACAGGGGAACTTTGAAATACATATGTGCTTTTTAACTCTTTAAATCAATTATTCAGTCAGGATCATTCAAAAAGGAAAAAGCATGTATTTAGATTCAAACCAAAGGATATATTAACGTGTTAGAGAGGTGTGGTGCTTTGAAAATATGTCTGCAAATTGTTAAGTCCTTCCATGGAGAGGCAGCAGTGTATATACCTTGCCTTTGAACCTGGCCCAACCTCAGTGACTAGCTGAGGTTTCTGAATTCAGCAGAAATGGTACTACAAGACTTCTGAGACTGTGTCCAAAAGGCGGGGTGGTTTTCACCTGGTTCTCTGGAACAGTCAGGACCTCCCAGGTGGCTCAGCGGTAAAGAATCCACCTGTAATGCAGGAGACGTGGATTCAACCCCTGGGTTGGGAAAATCCCCTGGAGAAGGGAATGGCAACCCACTCCAGTATTCTTGCCTAGGAAATCCCATGGACAGAGGAGCCTGGCGGGCTATAGCCCATGGGGTCCCAAAGAATCAGACATGACTTAGCAACTAAACAACAATAGATGAAACAGTCAAAGTGAAGCCCCAAGTCTCTGTGTAGTCTCTGCATAGGAAGAGAGGTTCTACCACCGAGAGGCTGCCATTCTGTGAGGAAGCCCAAGTTAGCCTGCGTGGGAAGACCATATCAGAGGCCTTGAGACAACAAGGACAGAGAGAGAAGGGGAGGGGGTGCATACAAGCCTGCACAGCCCCGTCCTCCAGCCCCACAATGCTCCAGCTCCAGTTACTGGCTAACGAAACCATTCAGCAGACACTATGGCATGTCAACCCCGAGAAGTCTTCCTGACCCTCAGAAACAGTGATTGATTATAAAATGATTATTGTTAATAGACACCGTTAAGTTTGGGACTGGCTTATTACACAGCAATAGACCAGTGATATGGAAGGAAATGCAAGATTTTCAATATTCATTTCTACTGCTCTCATAAGGAATAGTCCAGCCAACTTTCCTGGTGGCTCAGTGGTAAAGAATCTAGCTGGCAAAGCAGAGGATGACAAGGGGTTTGATTCCTGGTTCTGGAAGATTTCACATGCTGAAGAACAACTAAGCCTGTTTGCCACAACTACTGAGCCTGTGCACTGGAGTCTTACTCCACAGCAAGAGAAGCCATTGCAATGAGAAGCCTGTGCACCACAAGCAGAGTAGCCCCTGCTTGCAGCAACCAAGAGACAGCCCGTGTGCAACAACAAAGACCCAGTGCAGCCAAAATAAATGAATGTACATTTTTTAATTTAAAAAAAGCTCCAGAAGGTATTTACTAACTGCTACATAACAAACCACCTTTTCCCTCTTACATTTGACCAATTATTTCTCTGAATAGTTAATGTTTTGTGTGCCCTTAAGTAATATAGGGCTTCTCTATCATGCTTGACTCTCGGAGGATTATTCATAAGTAGAGACTCCAACTTGCTTACATTTAAAAAGAATACATTTGAATCAGTTCTAATGAGGTGGATGAAACTGGAGCCGATTATACAGAGTGAAGTAAGCCAGAAAGAAAAACACTATACAGTATACTAATGCATATATATGGAATTTAGAAAGATGGTAACGATAACCCTGTATGCGAGACAGCAAAAGAGACACAGATGTAAAAGACTCTGTGGGAGAGGGCGAGGGTGGGATGATTTGGGAGAATGGCATTGAAACATGTATATTATCGTATGTGAAACGAATCTCCAGTCCAGGTTCGATGCATGATACAGGGTGCTCGGGGCTGGTGCACTGGGATGACCCAGAGGGATGGGATGGGGAGGGAGGTGGGAGGGGGGTTCAGGCTGGGGAACCCATGTACACCCGTGGCGGATTCATGTCAATGTATGACAAAACCAATACAATATTGTAAAGTTATTAGCCTCCAATTAAAATAAATAAATTTATATTTTAAAAAAAGATCCAAAAGAAAACCTTAATGGGTCCTTTCAAGGATGCATAATTTTCCAAAAAAAATAAAAAATAAAATAAAAGGAGAGTTAAAGGAAGAAGCAGTAACCAAAGGTTTAGCCAACGTGTAAATATCAGAATCCCTTTTGCTTATTTTTTTAAAAATAAATCATCAAAGAAACTGTAGGATGCTGAGCTTATTATCTATTCCTCCAGCAAACTGGGACCAGGTCAACCCTTGATGGTAAGAAAACAGTTTTCCTAAGTGGGTTAACGTGGCAGATAACATTCAGCAACATGCTCTTCAGGAGTTTGGGCTGGAGGGTGAGAAGGAAGGTACAGACAGCAAAGAAAAAAAAAAAAAGCAAATTCTATTCAGTATCACTGAAGCTATTGAAAGTCAAGGCTGATGGAAACACCAGGACAGGTCGAGAAGCTCCGTATAGACGGAAGAGCACAGATGGAGACCACGCTTGGTGGCTTGGTGCCCTGGCACGGCCCCTCTGCCTCTTTCTCCTCTGGATCCTGGATTTCGTACCCTGTTACATAACTCACCAAATCAGAGCTGTGTATTGCAGGAGCCTGTGATAGTTAAGAAGATAGCGCAATTGTTAGAGAAAAAGGATATGGAGAAAGGAATCTTACATAGGGAGGAAAAGATTCCGGAAAAAGGCATAGATGGTAAAGACAATGAAACAAACCCAACTCTGTGGCTAGTTCCGACTGCACAGGACTATGAAGGGGTTCCCTGAAATACTTCTTGATGGAAATGTGGCATAAAATGGAGAGCGAAGCGATCTAGCAACACGGAATGCAGAATTTCATAAGAAGGCAAAATCTGTGTATAGAATAAGAGCTGCAGGTATTCCAACAAGAAAGTCTGTGGGTAAAGGGGTAAAGCATCTAAAAGATCACAAAGAGTAAAATCGAACCCACATGCCTGTGGAGTAATTCAGGCTTACCCCTCAATGACTAAATGACATCCAAGAAGTTAAGTCACAGTAATTCTTTCAGGACTGCATGTATCTATGCACAAACCAGGTATCACTTCTAGGAAATAGCTTTGGACCTAGGTGATCATATTCAGCACGAACTCAAAAAAATCAGATGTTTGGTTATGTTGTTGTGGTTTAGTCACTGAGTCATGTCCAACTCTTTTGCAACCCCATGGACTGTAGTCCACCAGGTTTCTCTGTCCTTGGGACTTTCCAGGCATGAATACTGGAGTGGGTTGCCACTTCCCTCTTCAGGGGATCATTCCAACCCAGGAGTCGAACCCATGTCTTCTATGTCTCCTGAATTGGCAGGTGGATTCTTTACCACTGAGCCACCAAGGAAACCCCATATTTGGTTATACGGATCCCAAAAATCTTCTCGAAAAATATAGAATAGACTTAATCAACACCCCACAGTATCTGGTTAATGAGCTTTCAAAATAACTAATTTTTTTCTTACTTTTGTTGCGTCCTAGATCTTTCATGTGTATTTAAACGTGTGTGTGTATAAACCCAGCCAGTAGGGCACCAGGGACAGGTTTTGTGGAAGACAATTTTTCCCGGGATCAGGGGTGGGGGTGATGATTCCGGGGTGATTCAAGCACATTACATTTATTGTGCACTTTATTTCTATTATTACTGCATCAGCTCCACCTCAGATCATCAGGCATCAGATCCTGGAGGTTGGGGACCCCTGATATAAAGGGAAAGAGAGAAGCGAGACCGTGACACAGAGCTGGTCCTGACACTAACCTGGCGGGGCAGACCTCCACAAAGTTCACGGTGGGGCTCTGAGGAAGCCTCGAGAACTTAGTGATCTCTGTGTCTTTGTACACTTATCATTCATTTCCAAACCTCTCTCCATAAACTATATTAACTTTGGAATCAGACCAGGGGGAAAAAAATGTCCTTGAAAAATACTCTGCTCCATTTATCAAACCAGCAAGGCTATTTCTCATTAATTGTTGTTTTAATATTAATTAAGAACATTTATATAACTTTGAAAAATCAAACTAAAATATATTATCTGTCATAGTATTTCACTGCCTCTGTCTCAGAGGTGTGTCTTCCTATTAATCTCCCCAGTGTATTTGCATATCTCTGTTTTAAATTCTCTCATAGAAAACCTTCCTGTGTACTAAGTAGGACATTGTCCTGACCCTGAAAAAAAAATGAACTCTTTAGATTCAAAATCCCTTCGGACAGAATTTAAACAATAGCTGAGAGTTTGTTGCCTGTTTGTTTTAACTCTCCCAAGAATAAGTCCTTATGCCTCGGTCAAGTGACCAGTGTTCTTTTAATCATGTGTTTTAAAGGGAAAAAAAAAAATCACTCATGTCTTTTTCAGTCAGTTTGAACAAAGTGAGAAAAGAAATATGATCTGGAAGAGACAAACGAAAATGAGGAACTGAATATACGTCATTTTTTTTTTTTTTTTAGTTTTAGTTTTGAGTAACCCCTTATGGGTAAAACCTGACTGTTGTATGGGCTGGCTGTGCTGTGGTGTAAACTGTCTGCCACCCAGCCCTTACCCTTTCCCTGGGCACTGTCACACCCGTGGGCATAGCTGCCAGTATGGGGGGCAGGGGGAGTGGAGGCACACCCATGTGGAGTAGGAAAGAACTCCAGGGTTAGTAAAAGCAAAGTCTCCGGTTCATTGCTGGGGAGAATCTTCACTTTGTCCTTCTGCGTGCATGACCTTGGGCAGGTTGCTAATCTCTGTGGTCCGTCATTTCCTCTTTACAGATAATAATAGTAACCACTGCAGAGGTGTGTGGAGAGAGATGAGAACTGCCTCCAACGCCCAGCCCAGGACCGGCACATAGTAAGTGCAATGTGATCCTTTGCTGCTACTATTAGCCAAGAACTTTCCAAACAGTCCCTCTCCTCTGTTCTCTGACGTCCTCTGCTCCTCTTGTCCCCAAGGAGAACCTGTCATCCACCTCCAACCCGCTCCTGGTGTAGGAGACACTTCCAAAAAGCTTAGGGCACACACGACATGAACATGTGAGACTCTCCACCACAGCGTAACTCACGAGGGTTAATACTGGTAAGGCTGTGTCTTATTTGTCCTTATGCCCAGCTTCTAGTGGCCGCTCCCTACATTTTCAAGGAATGACTGGAGGAATTCTAATGTGAAGAATTTGAGGCTCAGCCACCCTAAGCGCCTGCCTCACGATTGCAGGCCAGTGAGTGCCAGGCTGGGGTTTTCGTGAAAGGGTCTGCAAGGAACCACAGTGACACGCTGAGGTTTCAAGTCCTAGAAAAACAGGCAAGCCTGACTAGAAAGGGAGTGAGATAAAGGGGCTGTTACAAATAATGAATTTGGGTCAAACATACAAGAGCATGCCGCCTTTATAAGAAAGGAAGGCCTTGTCCAGACACGCACATACCAGCTTTAAAACAAAGTGCCTCACTCTGGTCCCGTTAAACAAGCAATGACTTTGGGAGCAATTCATCTCTTTCCAGGGATCAGTTACTAGCCATGGAATCTCCTATGAAGTGCTTTGCCTGTTTTGTTTTGTTTTAAGACCTCCTAAATCTTGTCATTTGGGTGTTTTCATTTGCTGCTCTCATTCACATCGTTTTAAAATGCACTCAGTGCTGGTGAATTTTGGAGGGCTGTTCTGTGCAAAGATTTGAACCTGAAAAGCAAACCACCGATGAACAGCGATCCTCCAAAACACATGGTTATTTTACTAAATTGACTTTTTGAACAACTGATTCTCATCCATTTCTTTTTTTTTTTTTTTTTTTGGCAAGGAGAAGTTTGTGTTTTGAAAGTAAGAGATATTCTGTCTCTGAGCCTTCACTGTGCAGAAACAAAACATTTTTAAACCCCTCTTTAAGACTCAAGCCAAAGTCCATTGTTTTGTTTGTTTGTTTTATGGGGTTTTTTAGGGTTTTCTTTTCTTTTTCTTTTTTTTTTTAGTATTAAGTTTTTTATTTTTTTAATTTTAAAATCTTTAATTCTTACATGTGTTCCCAAACATGAACCCCCCTCCCACCTCCCTCCCCATAACATCTCTGTGGGTCATCCCCATGCACCAGCCCCAAGCATGCTGTATCCTGCGTCAGACATAGACTAGCGATTCAATTCTTACATGATAGTATACATGATAGAATGCCATTCTCCCATATCATCCCACCCTCTCCCTCTCCCTCTGAGTCCAAAAGTCCGTTATACACAGCTGCGTCTTTTTTCCTGTCTTGCATACAGGGTTGTCATTGCCATCTTTCTAAATTCCATATATATGTGTTAGTATACTGTATTGGTGTTTTTCTTTCTGGCTTACTTCACTCTGTATAATCGGCTCCAGTTTCATCCATCTCATCAGAACTAATTCAAATGAATTCTTTTTAACAGCTGAGTAATATTCCATTGTGTATATGTACCACAGCTCTCTTATCCATTCATCTGCTGATGGACATCTAGGTTGTTTCCATGTCCTGGCTATTATAAACAGTGCTGCGATGAACATTGGGGTACATGTGTCTCTTTCAATTCTGGTTTCCTCGGTATGTATGCCCAGCAGTGGGATTGCTGGGTCATAAGGGAGTTCTATTTGCAATTTTTTAAGGAATCTCCACACTGTTCTCCATAGTGGCTGTACTAGTTTGCATTCCCACCAGCAGTGTAGGAGGGTTCCCTTTTCTCCACACCCTCTCCAGCATTTATTGCTTGCAGATTTTTGGATCGCAGCCATTCTGACTGGTGTGAAGTGGTACCTCATTGTGGTTTTGATTTGCATTTCTCTGATAATGAGTGATGTTGAGCATCTTTTCATGTGTTTGTTAGCCATCCGTATGTCTTCTTTGGAGAAATGTCTATTTAGTTCTTTGCCCCATTTTTTGATTGGGTCGTTTATTTTTCTGGAATTGAGCTGCATAAGTTGCTTGTATATTTTTGAGATTAGTTGTTTGTCAGTTGCTTCATTTGCTATTATTTTCTCCCATTCAGAAGGCTGTCTTTTCACCTTGCTGATATTTTCCTTTGTTGTGCAGAAGCTTTATTCCAACATATGGAGGTTGAACAACACACTTCTGAATAACCAACAAATCACAGAAGAAATCAAAAAAGAAATCAAAATATGCATAGAAACTAATGAAAATGAAAACACAACAACCCAAAACCTGTGGGACACTATAAAAGTAGTGCTAAGAGGAAAGTTCATAGCAATACAGGCATACCTCAAGAAACAAGAAAAAAGTCAAATAAATAACCTAACTCTACAACTAAAGCAACTAGAAAAGGAAGAATTGGAGAAGCCCAGAGTTAGTAGAAGGAAAGAAATCTTAAAAATTTGGGCAGAAATAAATGCAAAAGAAACAAAAGAGACCATAGCAAAAATCAACAAAGCGAAAAGCTGGTTCTTTGAAAGGATAAATAAAATTGACAAACCACTAGCCAGACTCATCAAGAAACAAAGAGAGAAAAATCAAATCAATAAAATTAGAAACGAAAATGGAGAGATCACAACAGACAACACAGAAATACAAAGGATCATAAGAGACTACTATCAGCAGTTGTATGCCAATAAAATGGAAAACGTGGAAGAAATGGACAAATTCTTAGAAAAGTACAATTTTCCAAAACTGAACCAGGAAGAAATAGAAAATCTTAACAGACCCATCACAAGCATGGAAATTGAAACTGTAATCAGAAATCTTCCAGGAAACAAAAGCCCAGGTCCAGACGGCTTCACAGCTGAATTCTACCAAAAATTTCGAGAAGAGCTAACACCTATCCTACTCAAACTCTTCCAGAAAATTGCAGAGGAAGGTAAACTTCCAAACTCATTCTATGAGGCCACCATCACCCTAATACCAAAACCTGACAAAGATGTCACAAAAAAAGAAAACTACAGGCCAATATCACTGATGAACATAGATGCAAAAATCCTCAACAAAATTCTAGCAATCAGAATCCAACAACACATTAAAAAGATCATACACCATGACCAAGTGGGCTTTATCCCAGGGATGCAAGGATTCTTCAATATCCGCAAATCAATCAATGTAATTCACCACATTAACAAATTGAAAAATAAAAACCATATGATTATCTCAATAGATGCAGAGAAGGCCTTTGACAAAATTCAACATCCATTTATGATAAAAACTCTCCAGAAAGCAGGAATAGAAGGAACATACCTCAACATAATAAAAGCTATATATGACAAACCCACAGCAAACATTATCCTCAATGGTGAAAAATTGAAAGCATTTCCCCTAAAGTCAGGAACAAGACAAGGGTGTCCACTTTCACTGCTACTATTCAACATAGTTCTGGAAGTTTTGGCCATAGCAATCAGAGCAGAAAAAGAAATAAAAGGAATCCAAATTGGAAAAGAAGAAGTAAAACTCTCACTGTTTGCAGATGACATGATCCTCTACATGGAAAACCCTAAAGACTCCACCAGAAAATTACTAGAGCTCATCAATGAATATAGTAAAGTTGCAGGATATAAAATCAACACACAGAAATCCCTTGCATTCCTATACACCAATAATGAGAAAGCAGAAAAAGAAATTAAGGAAACAATTCCATTCACCATTGCAATGAAAAGAATAAAATACTTAGGAATATATCTACCCAAAGAAACTAAAGACCTATATATAGAAAACTATAAAACACTGATGAAAGAAATCAAAGAGGACACTAATAGATGGAGAAATATACCATGTTCATGGATCGGAAGAATCAATATAGTGAAAATGAGTATACTACCCAAAGCAATTTACAAATTCAATGCAATCCCTATCAAGCTACCAGCCATATTTTTCACAGAACTAGAACAAATAATTTCAAGATTTGTATGGAAATACAAAAAACCTCGAATTGCCAAAGCAATCTTGAGAAAGAAGAATGGAACTGGAGGAATCAACTTGCCTGACTTCAGGCTCTACTACAAAGCCACAGTCATCAAAACAGTATGGTACTGGCACAAAGACAGACATATAGATCAATGGAACAAAATAGAAAGCCCAGAGATAAATCCACACACATATGGACACCTTATCTTTGACAAAGGAGGCAAGAATATACAATGGAGTAAAGACAATCTCTTTAACAAGTGGTGCTGGGAAAACTGGTCAACCACTTGTAAAAGAATGAAACTAGATCACTTTCTAACACTGCACACAAAAATAAACTCAAAATGGATTAAAGATCTAAATGTAAGACCAGAAACTATAAAACTCCTAGAGGAGAACATAGGCAAAACACTCTCAGACATAAATCACAGCAGGATCCTCTATGATCCACCTCCCAGAATTCTGGAAATAAAAGCAAAAATAAACAAATGGGATCTAATTAAAATTAAAAGCTTCTGCACAACAAAGGAAAATATCAGCAAGGTGAAAAGACAGCCTTCTTTTTCTTTTTAATGTGCTTGGAGCTAAAGAAAGGAGAAGCAGTCACCTCTTCCTCTGGTATGCCTGTGCTAGCTCTCTTTTTGTCTAGGTTGATGATCAGTCTGTTTCAGAGTGAATCCAGAGCCGCAGTGTAAACATGGCCCACTTGAATGTAAATCAAGGGCCTCTTGAAGTCTGTGGGGGACCAGCTGTGGTCACTCACCCCCAGTGAGGTCCTGCCTTCATGGGGTTTACTCCATGGACACTGGTGGGCCTGAAATTTATAAAACTCCAAGCAAATGACCCAAATCAGCACAGCCTGCTCTTCTCCAATTTTGGAAAACCAATTTTACTGTTAAACAATTAATGAAGAAAAGAATATATATTTCCAGTGACTTTGAAACCATTCGAAATTTTTAACATTTAAAAGTTAATATTTAAAAATATTTAATATTAGTTTTTTTCCTCTAAATCATTCCTGGTGAAAAATGGAAATTTGGGGGAACAATTTGTAATCTATTTACTACATATACTTTTTAGCTTAATAGCACAAAAGGGCATTTGTTGTAACTTTTTATTTTGGCCATAAAAAATTCATGATTTTTACTCTGCATCAGGAAAGAAGACAACTTCTAAGGGGCTTTCCTTGTAGCTCAGTTGGTAAAAAATCTGCCTGCAATGCAGGAGACCTGGGTTCAATTCCTGGGTCAGGAAGATCCCCTGGAGAAGGAAATGGCAATCCACTCCAGTATTCTTGCCTGGAGAATCCCATAGACAGAGGAGCCTGGCAGGCTACAGTCAATGGAGTCACAAGAGTCGGACACAACTTAGCAACTAAACCTCCTCCTCCTAGTAATTCTGAAGGTACCAGTTGAATTTATTTTCAAAGATTTCAATGTTTTCAGGAAAGGGTGGTTACAAACTATGAAACTCTTTAAAGCACTTGGTGTCTCTTTTGAGCAGTTTATGAAAAGCAAGCAAAAACCAAGGAAACCAGAAACATTAGTGTTGAACACAGAAAGTGACTTTTTTAAAAAACATATTTATTTATTTACTTGGCTGCACCGGGTCTTAGTAGCCACACGTGGAATCTATTATAGTTCCCTGAGCAAGGATGGAAACCGAGCCCTCTGCATTGAAGTGCAGTCTTAGCCACTGGACTACCAAGGAAGTCCCAGAAAGTGACATTTTCCATGCTTAAAGCCACTACAGAGTCAAGCATCCTTTTTCAGCAAAGGAGCCAGGAACTGAAGCTGGTCCAAAGCATCTTGGGTCTCGGGAAGTGTGTTTCAGTCTTTATCCCTTTCACTGCCTTCTGAACCTTCAAGAGACCAGCCTCACACTTTACGTCTCCTTTTACTTCTTGGCTTATTGTTTTTGGGGTTTTCTTAATATAGGGTATTGGCTTTTGCATGTTGGAGGAAATGGATCAATAGGATTCTGTAAGAAGTACAGAAAGCCAAAAGCCAAAGTTTGCAAAGGCCAGCCACTAGGTTGCCAGAAAAATGTGTTTGACACTCCCTAACAATCATATTGGAGAAGGCAATGGCACCCCACTCCAGTACTCTTGCCTGGAAAACCCCATGGATGGAGGAGCCTGGTGGGCTGCAGTCCATAGGGTGGCTAAGAGTTGGACACGACTGAGCGACTTCACTTTGACTTTTCACTTTCATGCATTGGAGAAGGAAATGGCAACCCACTCCAGTATTCTTGCCTAGAGAATCCCAGGGACGGGGGAGCCTGGTGGGCTGCCGTCTCTGGGGTCGCACAGAGTTGGACATGACTGAAGTGACTTAGCAGCAGTAGCAGTGGCAACAATCATATTTGTGGCCTGAGAACCTGGGAAAACTCTGGATTTTGCATCAGTTGTGAGCATCTTGTGTGTGGTTCTTCCCCTGCTCCCGTGCAATGATGAGGTGGTGATGGTGTCATCCACTACATCATCCAAGAGGTCTGTAGTGAGAAAGCTCTCAACAAGACCCTACCCATATCTTTAGCAGCATTAGTCTTTTCCTTACTTTGCTGTGGACTTCTCTGGTGGCTCAGACAGTAAAGAATCTGCCTGCAATGCAGGAGACACGGGTTCAATCCCTGGGTCAGGAAGATCCCCTGGAGGAGGAAATGGCTACTCCAGTATTCTCGCCTGCAGAATCCCATGGACAGGGGAGTCTGGCAAGCTACAGTCCATGGGGTTGCAAAGAGAGGGACATGAAACTGAGTGACTAACACTTTACTTTGCTGTGAAGCTCCAATACTTTGGCCACCTGATGTGAAGAACTGACTCATTGGAACAGACCCAAGTGCTGGGAAAGATTAAAGGCAGAAGGAAAAGGGGACAACAGAAGATGAAATGGTTGGATGGCATCACCAGCTGGTGATGGACATGAGTTTGACCAAGCTCTGGGAGTAGGCGATGGACAGGGAAGCCTGGTGTGCTGCACTCCATGGAGTTGCAAAGAATCAGACGTGACTAAGTGACTGAACTGAACTGAAAACAGAAAGACCTTTAGAGGAAACAGATCAGCTCATTTTACCTGAGTTCTTTCTCTAAATCAGGCCTACCAGCAACAGACTGAAACAGACACAGGTATTGTTGAAAACAGTGGCTTTAGATTCTTCAGGAAGTTTTATAGTTAAACTCAGAAGAGATTTTCACCAAGTTCAGTGGGTTGTTTTTTAATTTATGAGAATGCTGCTGCTGCTGCTGCTAAGTCGCTTCAGTTGTGTCCAACTCTGTGCGACCCCAGAGATGGCAGCCCACCAGGCTCCCCCATCCCTGGGATTCTCCAGGCAAGAACACTGGAATGGGTTGCCATTTCCTTCTCCAATGCAGGAAAGTGAAAAGTGACAGTGAAGTCACTCAGTCGTGTCCGACCCCATGGACTCCAGCCCACCAGGCTCCTCCATCCATGGGGTTTTCCAGGCAAGAGTACTGGAGTGGGGTGCCATCGCCTTCTCCAATTTATGAGAATATAATCCCTCAATTCATTCTGATTCTTACCTTCTACCATGCCAAGTCTTACTACAGTAAGTCTCCTATATACAAGTAAGTTCTGTTCCCAGAGTGCATTCATAGTCCAATATTGTTCCTAAGTCCAACAAAGTTAGCCTAGGTATCCAACTAACACAGGTGGCTATATGATACTGTACTGTGATAGTTTTACAATACTTTTCACACAAATAATAACCACATAAAAAACAAACAACAACAACAAAAAAACATTTTTAATCTTACAATACAGTACAGTGATCCCCTGGAGGAGGTCATGGCAACCCACTGCAGTATTCTTGCCTGGAGAACCCCGTGGACAGAGGAGCCTCACAGGCTACAGTCCACAGGGTTGCACAGAGTTGGACATGACTGATATGGCAGCATGCGCACCTTGAAAAGCAGAGTGGTACAGCACAACAGCTGCCATACAGGGGCGGGCACGCCTGTTCACATCTTTGAAAGCTCTCGACTTGAAAGTTCATACGTAGAAGACTTACTGTTTTGTGTCTCAGTGTCTTTATTTCCCTGGCACGCTTTTCTTTGGGAAGGCAGCACTTCCATATGGACAGATTGCATGTATTCATGCATCCTTTTTTTTCCCCTCTAGTCTCTTTCAGGCGTTTCTGTTTTGTGCTGCTTTAAGCAAGTGTAAACCTTAGAACATACATCCAACTGCTCTAACGCCTGCGTGTGGGTGGGCACGTTTCCGTTCTGAGCGGCCCTGCTGTTGTTGAGGAAGTTGTGCTTTGACAGTCAGCTGAGAAATGTACTTGAAATGCTCAGCATCTCTATGATTTCACAGGATCTAGTCACTCAAGGTTTGATTCTTCTGCAAAGGCCCGATGGACTGAGACATCCTTTCAAAATCTGTTCGATGGTTTTATTTCCCAGAACGTGTCTGATCAGTCTGTAAGGGCCACAAGACACACGTGTCAGTGATTCTTCCTGGAATATATTCCAACACACACACACAACCACACAGAGTAAATCTCATAGTTGTAATAACACATGCTGCCATTTTTCTAACCCTTACCATGTGCCAACCGTTGTACTAAATGCTTTGTGCACAATATCTCATTTTGCTTCACAATGATGGTGAAAGATCACTATTATCAGCCCCATTTTCCTATGGTTCAGAGTAATTTTCCCAAGTCATACACAGTTAAGTATCAGATGCATTGTGAGCCCAGCGCTCCATCCTGCCAAAGCCTGTGCCTTGAAACCCTGTGTTTTAATGTCTTCTCTACAAAAGGCTTCTTCCAAAAATGTCTGCAGAAAACATCCTACAATCATTTCAGTTGTTACAGAGTCCAGCTTTCAAGTAACGTCAATGGCTAAAAACGACAAGCCAGAAAACTGCATGGAATTTTGAAGAGCACAGAGATTTTGGGTACCTTCTGGGGCTATTTTTCACACTCACATGAAAGCACTGGCAACTTTGTTTTTATTTTTATTTCTTGCTTTTCAATAGAGTGACTTGAGAATGTCACTTAGAAAGTGAGAAACAAAGGATGAATGTAGAGCTTTGAGAAGGCTGGAATATAGACAATTTCATTCACTGTCTTTTAATATACACAAGATATTTCCTATAGCCAAAATTATTTTGGCCAGTCTAGAACTCTGGTGAATACATGCCTCATGTGCAACCATTTTTTTAAACCTCAGAATAATGTATTAGGTGTTAGTTTCAACATCTTGCTCAAAGTGGAAGAAATTTGTTGCGCTGGAACTTGCTAAGTTTATCAGAGCAAAAGATAACCTGGTCATTGCATTTTTTTTTTCTTTTGATCCATTAAGTGCCAGAGTGGTTTTATTTAGGAATTTGGTCTCTTTTTTGTTTGTTTGTTTTTAAGTATCATTTCTGTGAAAGACATTCCCTCAGAGTGTTTGTGAAGAAGGCCCAGTTGATTCAAAATTCAGAGAGTTGTCTGGGCAATTTGCTATGGACGATAGTTTACTGAATCCACATCAAGCTCTTCCTGCTATTTAATTTTATTTCTCTGGGTGGTGTTGGCCCTATCAAAGGACTGTACCCTGGTTCATGAGGCAAGTGAGTCTTTCCTGTGGGTAAAGGCAGGGTCTGCCACCTGGTATCTAGGGCTTGCAACCTAAAAACGATTTGTTATTTTCAAACAATTGAAAAGAAACTTAAGAAGAACATTTCATGACATGTGAAAATTACATGAAATCCAAGTTTTATTATCCATAAATTAAGTTTTACTGGAGCACGTCATGCTCATCCATTTATTTGTTACCTATGACTGCTTTCAACACACAATTACTCTGGGGAAGAATGGACACATGTATACATATGGCTGAATCCCCTTGCTGTTCACCTGAAACTATCACTACATCATTAATCATTGTACCCCACTACAAAATAAAAAGTTCAAATAAAAACAAAACACAAGGACAGAGTTAAGTAGTGGCTGCAGGCCCCTAAAGCCCCAAATATTTACTAACTGGCCTCTTATAGAAAAAGTTAGCATAAAGGAAATGCAGTCATTGAAGCTTCTTTTAGACACTAGAGCCCTTTAGTGTTTTGGTTGGTTTCTTTTTATTTTTCCTTACTTGGCAGTTTTTGATGTAGAGTTTGGGATGATTTAGCTTTCTCTTTGGATAAGAGTTCCAAATGCTAGCTCTGGAGAGTGACCATACCATCATGATTATCCAGCTCATTAAGACCGTTTTTGTACAGTTCTGTGTATTCTTTCCATCTGTTTTTCATCCCTTCTGCCTCTATTACCATTTCTCTTAACCATCTCTTTACCATTTCTCTCCTTTATTATGTCCATCTTTGGATGAAATATTCTTTTGATATCTCCAAATCTCTTGAAGAGATCTCTAGTCTTTCCCCTTCTGTTGTTTTCCTCTATTTCTTTGCAGTAATCATGAAGAGGGCCTTCTTGTCTCTTCTTGCTATTCTCTGGAACTCTTTGAAACTTATAAGAATCATTTATAGACTTCTTTGATAGAATGAATATTGAACAGCCAATAGTTTTTAAAAAGACAACAGAAAAGAAGAAAGACTCATTTCTCCATATACTACAACGTGTTCTAAAGCCACAGTAATTAAAAATAAAAAGTCTAACAACAGCAAAGAACGAGGCAGAAAGGTTTGCAGAACAAGTAGAAGACCATATACCACGGAACCATATATAAACAAATAGATTATAATAGCAGCATTCAAATCAACATGGAAATAATCAACAAATATAGCTAGAATTTGATAACTAAAAATTAATTGAATTAAAGTTAAAATGTGAAAGATAAAGCCGCAAATGGACCCTACCAGAATTTCTTTCCCACTCCCAATGTTTTCATGCTAAATTCATAGGATAACACATATCTGACACATCTATCTTTTCTAAAAGTAAACTCCAAGACAACAACAACAACAAAATGCTGAGTCATTTTCTCTTGGGGAAAGTGACAATGCGTTTTGGAAGGAGAGGAGCATCTGGCTTCTGTGATGAGCCGTCATTACATAGAGAATTTTAATAATCTAACAAATATTATGATCTTTATGTTCACAAATTTTCTAGTTTTTCACACAGCAAAACCTGAATATTCATATCTGTCAAGGTTCTCTTAAACATCATTGCATTTTCTTCAGAAAATAAAATCCTACTTAATTTTACAAATCTTCACAATTTTTTTTAATTAGGGAAGGAGAAAATAAGATCACATTCATGGGTCGCTGTTTTAGATGTGTCTCCCATCTAAGACAAGGATTCTTGTGACATTGAGAAACTGGCCTCTGAAGGGGAGGGAGGGATGCTGGAAGGAGCAGATTTTCAGGATGGGTCTCCTGTCCTGGAGCCCGGCTGCTGCCTGGCCCCTTGGAGAAACACTCCTGCAGGGCCTGAACTGAGGGGTCCCTCCCTGAGAAAGGGGGGCTATCTCTTGTGCACCCCTCCGCCAGTCAATCAGAGCTTCAGGCTGCCCCTGTTTGGGAGAGAGAGGGAGAGGAGCAGAGGAACCTTAATTTCCCAGGTAAGGAGGCTGTGTTCAGGGGCAACTGGGGTCCTTCAGCTGCCAATCTGAAATTCCACCCAAACAGGGCTTTCTGCTTGTAGTTGTTTAATTTGGCAACCCTAGGTGGGGTCACTAGAGAAGGCAATGGCACCCCACTCCAGTACTCTTGCCTGGAAAATCCCATGGACAGAGGAGTCTGGTAGGCTGCAGTCCATGGGGTCACTAAGAATCGGACATGACTGAATGACTTCCCTTTCACTTTTCACTTTCATGCATTGGAGAAGGAAATGGCAACCCACTCCACTGTTCTTGCCTGGAGAATCCCAGGGACGGGGGAGCCTGGTGGGCTGCCGTCTATGGGGTCGCACAGAGTCAGACATGACTGAAGCGACTCAGCAGCAGCAGCAGCAGCAGGTGGAGTCACTACAACACACACACACCCTCCCCAGTAGCCTACAGGAACCAGGCTCTTTTATGGGAATTACTTCCTTTAAACTTAACTCTGTGTGTACCCTGTTGTGTTCGACTCCTTGCTACACTATGGATGGTAACCCACCAGGTTCCTCTGTCCACGGGATTCTCCAGGCAAGAATACTGCAGTGGGTTGCCATGCCTTTCTCCAGGGGATCTTCCCAACTCGGGGATCTTCCCAACTCAGGGATCAAATCCGTGTCTTTTGTGTCTCTTGTATTTTACCACTGTGCTACCTGGGAAGCCCTTAGACTTTAAGGGTAATAGTATTTTCTTTAAATTATGAATGAGGAAAGTTGCAAAAATCACTGGAAGCAGAAAGTGGACCCAGTACAACCCCCCTAGCCTGAGGACAAACAGCATCACCAGTGACTCAGTGGGACCCCTGTAGTCACTCTCCCCCACCACAACAGGACAGGCCAGGGCTTTGCCAGGGCAGCTGAGAAATCCCCAAAGAGAAAACTGCTTAAAGTCCCAAAAGAGATGAGAGAATGCCTGCTCACCCTTTCCCCTCCAATTAGGCATCTTGCTGAGGAAAATTCTCCCTGATCTTACAGGAGAGGCTGTCTTCCTGCTCCAGGCAATGTGGCTCAGAACCAAGAGAAATGAGCAAGCTGGAATACCGGGCTGAACTGGAAACGCCCACGGGCCCCTGACTCAGCAGAGCTGCCTGACCCCTTGAAGAAAGAAGAGCCTTCTAAGCAGTGAGCCCCAGACTCTGAGCTGAGCTTTGTAACAATAGAGAAACAGGACACAGCCACCTAAGAGGGTTGTAAGCAGAAAGGAACAGCAAAGTCAGGAGAAAATACACCCCCTAGATTAGGACTCGTATTTAGTTTGGCTGGGTCTCAGAAAATTTCTTGGACGTTCTAATGATCTTAGCTATGTTCACACATGTTAAGTGTAATAATAGATGTCCCTTTCATCGTTTCTTCCAAATGTTGTTAGAGATACATGTATCATCTGAGTGTGAGTATATACAGAGAAAGATACACGTGCATGCACACACACACACACACACACAGAAACAGAGACAGAAAGAGTGAGAAATTGGAATAGATTGAAACAAAGATCCATGGAGCCACTCAGAGCTTTGAATGCCACAATTATAGTTTACTAAGTAGTCAACAACAAAGAAATGAATGGCACACAAAAGCACCAAGCAAGAGTCACTCCTTTTGATACAAAGGAGAAATGTAGCCATTAGTGTACATTTGCAACTAATAGTGTAGATTGTCATTACCCGGAATAGAAGACCCAAAATAGAAGACCCATTTGTCCCCTAATGAATCCCAAGTGTGTGGAGCAGAACCTGGTAGGGAGCAAGCACTCAGTAAACATTCGTTGAATGGATCACTTTTCAACATACAATCAACCAGAGATCATAGAGATAATCGGTTCACAATTCCACCCCGACTTGAAGGAAAAAGCAGTCACTTGAGCTCTGGAAACCTCAAAGAGTGGAGGAACTATTTCCAAAGCAGCTCCTATGACATTTCAGTTCAATCCAGCAAACATGTTTGTGCTAATTGATGCCACACTGTGCCATCGGAGATGCCGAAGATGCTGCGATGCTCACGCTTGTCTTCACAGGGGACTCTCCACGGATCCAGGTCAGTCAGCACAGACCCAGGATCTTGGTATGTTGGGTTCCGCAGCACAGAGGAGGGCTTCTGTCCTGAATTCTGCCTGATTTTTAGATAATTTCTCACTCTTTTTGATGTGAAGACCAACCCTTGGGTGTGTGTGTGTGCACAGTGCACGCATTCACTTGTGGTGGACTCTTTGCAAGCCAAAGAACTGTAGCCCATCAGGCTTTTGTGTCCATGGAATTTTCCAGGCAAGAAAACTGGAGTGGGTTGCCATTTCCACCTCCAGGGGATCTTCCCAACCCAGGGGTCGAACACATGTCTCCTGCATTGGCAGGCGGATTCTTTACCACTGAGTTACCTGGAAGCCTGCAGACCAACCCTTATGGTTTCCAATTGTCTCCTAGCTTGTATCTGCTTCCTCAGTCTGGCTAACAAGGATTAGCTGATCAAAGTGTCTAAAATCTCTTGGGACAGTCATATGGGAGGAGAGAGGGAGTGTAGTGTTAAGCGAGTTTCCATGCATCCTCTGAGATGGCTTTCTCAAAGATTCAGGACTGTCGTTGCCTGGGTCCTCTGCCAGGCGCGCCATCACCTGAAACCAGGCCACTGTACTCATTTTCTCAAGCATTCATTCATTCCATCAACACTGAGTATCTGGTCCTCTGCTTGCCTCTAGGCATCCTGAGATACGGAGCCTGGATTTTTCTTCTCTGCTTCACTGGTAAGTCCCTTAAAGCTGAGTCAGGCTGATGCTTACCTATAAACTTCATAGGACCTGAGAGTTTACCCAGGAAGATTTTGATAGCTGTATCTCCTCTGTGTGAAGGAAGCAAAATCAGGTGTCTCCATATTGCCAAGTGCCTCGGTGCAGCCTGCCCGGGCTGGCAGCCTGCACCTGGGCTGCTTGTCAACTTGCCCAGGTCTGTGGCGGCCCTGCACCATCCACCATGTGCCGAGAAATGCCAGGAGCTCCTTTCTCGGGGTCTGGAGCAGCCTGGGCACTCCTTTTCCAAATCTCTAATGCTAACCGTCACTATGTGCCTCTCCGAGCCCAGCTTGGCTCTCAGAACCTGTTTCCAGGATTGTTTTGCTCTTTGGCTCCTAAAACCCCTTTAGCCTTCACTCTAAATCCTTTTTGAATGTCAAGCTTGCTTTCCTGTGTGCCATCTCTTCAACCCCTGGGAAGAGCTTCTATCTGGCAGTTAAACTGACAGCTGGCCACCCACCTATAGCGGGTCTGTGCCCGGTTTTGCTTTTTGTTTGTTTTTGGAGAGTTCCATTGACAGCATTCCTGCCATGTTTGAATCTGCACAGTGACTTTGGATTTAATTTCGTTCAATTAAACAAACCTTAACCAAGAGCCTACAAAAGAGCCCTGCTCTGCTGGGGAAGGGGTGAAGGAGGGATTCATCAGGGCAGGTGTGACAGAGTAGATGGACAGGAGTAGATAGGCAGGCACAGTGGTGGTAGGATATGAAAAATACCCCAGCATCCAGGGATAAGTAAGTGCTGGAATGGAGCAGCCAAGGAAGGCAAACACTCCGCTGTGAGAGGACTTCCCTGGTGGCCCAGTGGGTTAAGACGCCGAGCTTCCACTGCAGGGGACATGTGTTCGATTCCTGGTGGGGGATCTAAGATTCAGCATGTCACGTGGAGTGACTGAAAACTCCACTGGGTGAATTGTAACAAGCCTCCAGAACAGGCCTGGGGGTAAACACAGAATATTAAGGTGGGGCTGAGAAACAGAAAGAGGCTCCTCAAGGCTGTGGCTCAAGTTGGTGAGGCATGTCACGTGTGCCAGCAACACATTCTTCAGTTCAGTTCAGTCACTCAGTCGTGTCCGACTCTTTATGACCCCATGAATTGCAGCATGCCAGGCCTCCCTGTCCATCACCAACTCCCAGAGTTCACTCAGACTCACGTCCATCGAGTCAGTGATGCCATCCAGCCATCTCATCCTCCATCAGCCCCTTCTCCTCCTGCCCCCAATCCCTCCCAGCATCAGAGTCTTTTCCAATGAGTTAAGTCTTTGCATGAGGTGGCCAAAGTACTGGAGTTTCAGCTTCAGCATCATTCCCTCCAAAGAAACCCCAGGGCTGATCTCCTTCAGAATGGACTGGATGGCTCTCCTTGCAGTCCAAGGGACTCTCAAGAGTCTTCTCCAACACCACAGTTCAAAAGCATCAATTCTTCGGTGCTCAGCTTTCTTCACAGTCCAACTCTCACATCCATACATGACCACTGGAAAAACCATAGCCTTGACTAGACAGACCTTTGTTGGCAAAGTAATGTCACTGCTTTTGAATATGCTATCTAGGTTGGTCATAACTTTCCTTTCAAGGAGTGAGCATCTTTTAATTTCATGGCTGCAATCACCATCTGCAGTGATTTTGGAGCCCCCAAAAATAAAGTCTGACTCTGTTTCCACTGTTTCCCCATCTATTTCCCATGGAGTGATGGGACCAGATGCCAGGATCTTCGTTTTCTGAATGTTGATCTTTAAGCCAACTTTTTCACACTCCTCTTTCACTTTCATCAAGAGGCATTTTAGTTCCTCTTCACTTTCTGCCATAAGGGTGGTATCATCTGCATATCTGAGGTTATTGATATTTCTCCCGGCAATCTTGATTCCAGCTTCTGTTTCTTCCAGCCCAGCGCTTCTCATGATGTACTCTGCAAATAAGTTAAATGAGCAGGGTGACAATATACAGCCTTGACGTACTCCTTTTCCTACTTGGAACCAGTCTGTTGTTCCATGTCCAGTTCTAACTGTTGCTTCCTGACCTGCATATAGGTTTCTCAAGAGGCAGGTCAGGTGGTCTGGTATTCCCATCTCTTTCAGAATTTTCCACAGTTTATTGTAATGCACACAGTCAAAGACTTTGGCATAGTCAAGAAAGCAGAAATAGATGTTTTTCTGGAACTCTCTTGCTTTTTCCTTGATCCAGTGGATGTTGGCAATTTGATCTCTGGTTCCTCTGCCTTTTCTAAAACCAGCTTGAACATCTGGAAGTTCATGGTTCATGTATTGCTGAAGCCTGGCTTGAAGAATTTTGAGCATTACTTTACTAGTGTGTGAGATGAGTGCAATTGTGTGGTAGTTTGAGCATTCTTTGGCATTGCCTTTCTTTGAGATTGGAATGAAAACGGACCTTTTCCAGTCCTGTGGCCACTGCTGAGTTTTCCAAATTTGCTGGCATATTGAGTGCAGCACTTTCACAGCATCATCTTCCAGGATTTGAAATAGCTCAACTGGAATTCCATCACCTTCATTAGCTTTGTTCGTAGTGATGCTTTCTAAGGCCCACTTGACTTCACATTCTAGGATGTCTGGCTCTAGGTGAGTGATCACACCATCGTGATTATCTTAGTCATGAAGATCTTTTTTGTACAGTTCTTCTGTGTATTCTTGCCATCTCTTCTTAATATCTTCTGCTTCTGTTAGGTCCATACCATTTCTGTCCCTTATCGAGCCCATCTTTGCATGGAATTTTCCCTTGGTGTTTCTAATTTTCTTGAAGAGATCTCTAGTCTTTCCCATTCTGTTGTTTTCCTCTATATCTTTGCATTGATCACTGAAGAAGGCTTTCTTATCTCTTCTTGCTATTCTTTGGAACTCTGCATTCAAATGCTTGTATCTTTCCTTTTCTCCTTTGCTTTTCACTACTCTTCTTTTCACAGCTATTTGTAAGGCCTCCTCAGACAGCCATTTTGCTTTTTTGCATTTCTTTTCCATGGGGATGGTCTTGATCCTTGTCTCCTGTACAATGTCACGAACCTCAGTCCATAGTTCATTAGGCACTCTATCTATCAGGTCTAGTCCCTTAAATCTATTTCTCACTTCCACTGTATAATCATAAGGGATTTGATTTAGGTCATACCTGAATGATCTAGTGGTTTTCCCTACTTTCCTCAATTTCAGTCTAAATTTGGTAATAAGGAGTTCATGATCTGAGCCACAGTCAGCTCCTGGTCTTGTTTTTGTTGACTGTATAGAGCTTCTCCATCTTTGGCTGCAAAGAATATAATCAATCTGATCTCAGTGTTGACCATCTGGTGATGTCCATGTGTAGAGTCTTCTCTTGTGTTGTTGGAAGAGGGTGTTTGCTATGACCAGTGCATTTCCTTGGCAAAACTCTATTAGTCTTTGCCCTGCTTCATTCCGCATTCCAAGGCCAAATTTGCCTGTTACTCCAGGTGTTTCTTGATTCCCTACTTTTGCATTCCAGTCCCCTATAATCTTTTTTGGGTATTAGTTCTAAAAGGTCTTGTAGGTCTTCATAGAACCATTCAGCTTCAGCTTCTTCAGCATTACTGGTTGGGGCATAGACTTGGATTACTGTGATATTGAATGGTTTGCCTTGGAAATGAACAGAGATCGTCCTGTCGTTTTTAAGGTTGCATCCAAGTACTGCATTTCAGACTCTTTTGTTGACCATGATGGCTACTTCATTTCTTCTAAGGGATTCCTGCCTGCAGTAGTAGATATAATGGTCATCTGAGTTAAATTCACCTATTCCAGTCCATTTTAGTTTGCTGATTCCTAAAATTTTGACTTTCACTCTTGACATCTCCCATTTGACCACTTCCAATTTGCCTTGATTCGTGGACCTGACATTCCAGGTTCCTATGCAATATTGCTCTTTATAGCATCAGACCTTGCTTCTATCACCAGTCACACCCACAGCTGGGTATTGTTTTTGCTTTGACTCCACCACTTCATTCTTTCTGAAGTTATTTCTCCACTGATCTCCAGTAGCATATTGGTCACCTACTGACCTGGGAAGTTCCTCTTTCAGTATCCTATCATTTTGCCTTGTCATACTGTTCATGGGGTTCTCAGGGCAAGAATACTGAAGTAGTTTGCCATTCCCTTCTCCAGTGGACCACATTGTGTCAGACCTCTCCACCATGCCTGCCCGTCTTGGGTAGCCCCATAGGGCGTGGCTTAGTTTCATTGAGTTAGACAAGGCTGTGGTCCTAGTGTGATTAGATTGACTAGTTTTCTGTGATGATGGTTTCAGTGTATCTGCCCTCTTGCAACACCTACCGTCTTACTTGGGTTTCTTTTACCTTGGATGTGGGTTATCTCTTCACGGTTGCTCCAGCAAAGCACATCCGCTGCTCCTTACCTTGGACAAGGGGTATCTCCTCACCGCTGCCCCTCCTGACCTTGAACGTGGAATAGCTCCTCTAGGCCCTCCGGCGTCCGCGCAGCCAACACATTCTTACTTTGTCCTTTAGCTGCTGACTCCTATGTATTTGGGGTACGTGTGCTAAATTGCTTCAGTCATGTCTGACTCTTTGTGATCCTATGAACTGTATGTAGCCTGCCAGACTCCTCTATCCAAGGAATTTTATACTGGAGAAGGTTGCAATTTCCTCCTCCAGGGATCTTCCCAATCCAGGGATCAAACCCAAGTCTCTTACATCTCCTGCATCGACTGGTAGGTTCTTTACCACTAATGCCACCTAGAAAGCCTTTTTGAGTATGAAGTTCCCTTTTTAAAGCACACACACACACACACACACACAAAATTCAGGGATCTCCTGCATGAAAATAGCTATATTTTTAATAACCTATGACTAAGAAAATGCAGGTAAAAAAATACAATAACACATGCCTTGAAATTAACTTACTTATTTTACAAATTACAGTCTCCAAACATCTGTGAGGGCTTATTCAGAGCACGGATGGTGCTTAGTGTGAGAATTGGGCTCCAGTGTCCCAGGCCATGCCCTGCCACCCTGTACCTATTCTCCACTCACATGCTTTCAGATAGGTGCCCAGGTGTTGGGAGTGGGGAGCTTATTCCCCTCACTGGAGTTTTAGGTCAGGCAGGCATCAGACACATTCTCTGTTGTAAGAAGTTCTCTCTGGTAGGTATGAAAAATGCACTGAGTGAGGAAGAACCTGGGGTCAGAGAAATCAGTTGAGAAGTGATTAGATTTCAATGACAGAAGCTTTATGCAAAACTGTGTGTGTGCGTGTGTGTGTGTGTGTGTCTAAACTATGCACAAAAACTCTGTATGTACATCTCATTGATTCAAGTTTTCTAATTCCTTTTGTTCTTTTTCTTCTTCCTATAAATATTGATGAAAACTATCTTAAGAAAATCTGTATTTTAAAAATATCTCTTAAAATAGACTTTCAAACTCTGATCCAATCTTAGGTTTTCTTCCAAAAAAAAAAAAAAACTCGTATGCATTTGATTTGACCAAAAAAAACTGTACTGTCTGTGTAGGATAAGCCAAGTTTCCAAATGATGACTCAAATGTGTTTCAGGATTCTTAAAGATCCCTACAGCCAATAACATTAAGACATAACAATAGAGCTCTCTTGTACCCTGGCTGAGCTTTTTTCTACTCCATCAAAATCACTGGCATCCAGGACTGCATGACTTTATCTTGGATTTTCCGTCACTGCCAACCACGACAAGAGACATCCACACAGTCTATACATCTTTCAAGCACATTAATTTTAATCTGTTGAAACCGCTGTTTTACCTCCCATTCAGCTCAAGAGCTTTGAAGTTGACCAAATGATGAATCCAGCCTGACTACTGGCTTATATGGACCAAGTTTCTTCCTTCTGCTGCCTGTAGCTCAAGTTTTCATTACCCATATTAAGAAGTTTTAAGAAAAGCAGACATTTTGCAAGGTTGATTTGTTCTTCAAAGAGCAGTGGGCTTAAATTTGCTTACTTTCATGCCTGCTGAAATCCCAGTGTCCAGTAGATTGTTAATCGCGTTCTGAATCCATGAAACACGCAAAAAAAAAAAAAAAAAAAAACCCCACAGATTTTGTGATCTATGTTGGTTATCTGTTGTATGGTGCCCCTGAATGCCAAAAGGGAAAAGACTTTGTAGTGGTGTTTTGTTACGCATCTAGAGGAGGGGTCCAGTGGAAGGACGGTATAATAGGATCTATTCTCCACTCATAAATCCCCACCCATCCAGGGGAGAATAGAATCCTAGCATTTGCATTCTTTTAAGCCAGCCCTTGCCTAAAGTTCACCCCTTGCTGAAATTCGACTCAACTGTTTAGCACATGTCAACCCTGCAGTAATGAATTGGCACAAGCCTAATTTTTATGATGATTAATGGAGCGCCTCAGATGCAGCCTATTATTTCATCCAAAGTTAAAACACTGATTCATCATTAATCACTATAAGAAATGGGCTCAGTGATTCATAATTCGAAGCCAGCCCATTTCCTCAAGGATTCCGTTTGCCTTTTGTTATTCCAGAAGTGGCACAGTTCACTGCCTTGTGCTACCCACATTCGAAGTACACATTCTGATTAATTCTCTTTTAAAAAAGTCACGTACTCTAAGCATTTTACTTATAACCCCAAAGCCTCTGAAAAATCATATTTCTTTCAGATACCAATCTTTTTCTGGATCCAGCTGCCGTCAGATTACCCAAGTTCAAACAAGTCAATAATTAGATTGAATGAATTAATCACAAGTCAATAATCCTCAGGCTATCTTTGGTCCTCAGCAAAGAGCCGCATTTGGGGTGGGGCATTTGCATTGAAATGCACTCCCCACGGTTACTTCTTCATTGCTACTGCTCACCTGCAACCAGATAGATGGTCATCAGTGGCCAAGGAAGAGCAGCAACACAAACCAGGCTTCCCCTTCTGGTCCTGGCCCAAAGTCACTGACAAGGACCGCATCAATGCTTTCTACATAGAAACCTGCTTTGCATTGTTACCATCTTGATACTATTTTCTCTAAAGTTACCCATCCTGCATAAGGACTTGATGCTTTTCTGCTTTACACGAATAAAATGAAAACCTTTACTATGCTAGAGCTCCATCGCTTGCCTTTCCTGGTGGTGCTCAGGCCATGCACAAAAACCGACAGCTTCAGGGACTTCCCTGGCAGTCCAGCGGTTAAGACTTTGCCTTCCAATGCAGTACCAGTTTGATCCTAAGATGCTACATGCTGCAGAGTATGGCCAAAATGTAAATAAACACCTAAATAAATACAGTGTTGTAAATCGACTAAAAAAAATTAAAAAACAACAACTTCACTGCTGGCATGACTGCATACACAGTGCTCAGAGAGGCTTTAGCTCCAGAACCAACTCTCAGCTTTTCTGTTCTTTCCCTTCTTCTCCTCCTTCACCTACCTCCTTCCTATTTCTCTCCCTTTACTCCTTTTTCTTTTCCCTCTGAATTTCTTCTTTTCCCCATTTTTCCTAAGATATTTCTCCCTAAGGAACCTAGTAGTAAACCCCAGATGACCACTTACTCCAGTAATGGCATTAGGAATAAAGAGCTTGGGAGAGGCATGGAGCTTGTCACTATGATCCATGATATCCTCTGAAGAAGTTATAATGTATAACCAAGTCAGTTAGGCAAGAATCTCAAATAACAGGCATCCGATTGGAAAGGCGGAAGGAAAACACCTCTATCTGCAGGTGACACAACCTAATGTATAGAATATCCTAAGGAATACACTAAACAACTATTAGAACTAGTAAACAAGCTCAGTGAGGTAGTATACGAGAAAAATATACAAAAGCCTATTGTATTTCTATACAGTGGCAATGAGAAAAATACAAAGAAATTAAGAAAACAGTTCTGTTTACAACAGCATCAACAAAAATCAAAATAAATACTTAGAAATAAATATAACAAAATAGTGTAAAATGTATACCCTGAAATCTATAAGACATTGTTGACAGAAGTTAAAGAAGAACTAAATGAATGGAATGGCATCTCACATTCATGGATTGGAAGAGTTAAGGCTGTTGTTAAGTTGATAATACTCCCCAAATTGATCCATAGATGTGATGTGATTACTATCAAAACCCCAGATGGTTTCTTTACAGAAATTGGTAAGAATGGGGTGAAAAAATAGAACCCACAGAATGGGATAAAATTTTTTGTAAATAACATATTTGGTAAAGTATATGTATTGAAAAATATATACATAAAGAATTATTACAACTCATTAATGAAAAGGAAACTCATTTTTTTAAAAGAGGACAAAGGAGCCACATAGACATTTTCCCAAAGAACATATACAAATGAATAATAAGCTCATGAAGAGATGCTCAACATCAGTAGCAGGGAAATACAATGAGGAACCACTAGGAAGATGTGTTGGTGAAGTGTTAGTGAAGATGTGTAGAAGTTGGAAACCTCATACTTTACTGGGTGGAATGGAAAATGGTACAACCACATTGGAAGGCAATCCGGCCGTTCCTCAAATGTTTAAACCTATGGTCATACTACCATAAGACCCAGCAATTACATCCCTTCAGTATACATTGAAGAGAAAGATAAACACACGTGCACACAAATGTTTGTTTGCAAATGTTCATAGAGGCATCATTCATAATAGCCAAAACATATAAACAACCTACATGTTTATCAACTGATGAATGGATAAATAAAATGCGGCTTATACAAGCAAAAAATATTATTCCACACACACACAAAAAAAATGAAGTACAGATATAAGCTACAACATTGGATTAACCTTGAAAACATTACCCTAAGTCAAAGAACACACTCAAAAGGCCCATATGTCTATATCAAATGTTCACAATTTGCAAATCCATCGAGTTGAGTTTGCTAGTTCCTCAGGGCTGGTAGCTTATGGGAGTTTGCGATTGATGGCTAAGGAACACAAGGTTTCTCCTGGGAGTGATGAAAATGCTCTGAAATTGATTGTGGTACTGGATGTACAACTCTGTAAATGCACTAAAACACCATTGATTATACACTTAAATGGGTGAATTCTCTACCATATGAACTATATCTCAAGAAGATTTTGAAAAAAAAAAAAGAATAAAAAAGAAACAATTTAAAAGAAGTAAGTCATAGCTTGAAAATCAAAGCTTTGTGGAAAAGACAAAGCAAATTCTCCAGAATACTCTAAAAATTTTAGGACACTAATTTTAAGTTCTGGTATAATTTCTAATGCTGGGATTTGTTCCCAAGTTACCAGTCATTTGCTTTACTTGTATCATTTTTGTTTATGTCATAAAATGGTGATTAATAAGTGAAGTGACAGTTAGTCAGTCGTGTCCAACTCTTTGCTACTCCAGGCCGAATACTGGAGTGGGTAGCCTTTCCCTTCTCCAGGGGATCTTCCCAACCCAGGGATCAAACCCAGGTCTCCTGCACAGCAGGTGGATTCTTTACCAACTGAGCTATGAGGGAAGCCAAAATAGCAATTAACCAAACTCTACACTTCAACAGGTCATTGTGAGAGTCCTGATCAGTGGTAGCCATTGTCATGGTCCTTAGGTGCTGCTGCTGCGGCTGCTGAGTTGCTTCAGTCATGTCCGACCCTGTGCGACCGCATAGACAGCAGCCCACCAGGCTCCTCTGTCCCTGGGATTCTCCAGGTAAGAACAGTGGAGTGGGTTGCCATTTCCTTCTCCAATTCCTGAGAGTAAAAAGTCACTCAGTCGTGTCCGACTCTTAGCGACCCCATGGACTGTAGCCTACCAGGCTTCTCCATCCATGAGATTTTCCAAGCAAGGGTACTGGAGTGGGTTAACATTTCCTTCTCCACCTTAGGTTCTTGTCCTACCTAATGAAAATATTCAGAAGTCTATCCTTTCAGTTAAATTCTGGTGCTGAGGAAACACTTTAGAAGAGATTCTTTGGTCAGGACTCAAAGAGATTTGTGCTTTGTCATCCAGGAATCTGCAGCAGGATTCAATGAGATTGAGAGTGAAAAGCAGGTGGAAGAGGGTGTCTCCAGTATCTCAGGCTTACCCTTCCCATTGCTCTGAGAAAAACTGGAGGCTTGTGAGTAATTAATAGCATTCAATCCACCAAATATTGTGTTTTTGAAAAAACAGCATTTATTGTCTCTTTTGAAAAGTCCTTTAACTCATGGTGACAGAGACTGCTATATGTCCCTTAATACCCACTTTTCTGTTGTTCCTTAGGAAGCTGTGGAGGTGGCTACCTGCTAAACAGTATACTTCCCCCATCCCCTGAAGCTAGGTGTGGCCACATGACCAAGTTCTGGGTAAGAAGCGAGAATGGAGAATGCAATTTGCAAACCCTTTCCTGCAGAGACACTTCTTTCCTAGCTGCTTGCTCCCTGCTGGCAGGGGTGTAGACATATGGCTTCTCCTCCAGCACCCACTTAAACCACTTAAGACTTGGTCTTGGGACTTCCCTGGCAGTGCAGAGGCTAAGACTCCATGCTTCCAATGCAAGGGTCACAGGTTCAATCCCTGGTCAGGGAGCTAAGATCCCACATAACTTGCAGTGCAACCAAGAAAAACAAAATTCTTTTTACTAAATTTAAAAAAAAAAAGGAAGGTCTTGGTCAAAACATGGATTTGTGGATATCCAAAAAAAAGGTCCGTTTAGTCAAGGCTATGGTTTTTCCAGTGGTCATGTATGCACATGAGAGTTGGACTGTGAAGAAAGCTGAGCACCGAAGAATTGATGCTTTTGAACTGTGGTGTTGGAGAAGACACTGGGAGTCCCTTGGACTGCAAAGAGATCCATCCAGTCCATTCTAAAGGAGATCAGCCCTGGGTGTTCTTTGGAAGAAATGATGCTAAAGCTGAAACTCCAGTACTTTGGCCACCTCAGGCGAAGAGTTGACTCATTGGAAAAGACTCTGATGCTGGGAGGGATTGGGGGCAGGAGGAAAAGGGGACGACAGAGGATGAGATGGCTGGATGACATCACCAACTCAATGGACGTGAGTCTGAGTGAACTCTGGGAGCTGGTGATGGACAGGGAGGCCTGGTGTGCTGCGATTCATGGGGTCGCAAAGAGTCGGACACAACTGAGCAACTGAACTGAACTGGACTGAACTGAAAACATGGATACCAGTGATAGCTTGTTCTCGCCTTCCAAATGCTGTGGAGTGTTGTATTCCTCACTCCAGGATGTTTGGCTTGGTCATGTGATTTGCTTTGGCCATGAAATGTCACCAGAATGGATACTTATCATTTTTGAGTTTAAAACAGTAATGGTCTGTCCAAGTCTCCAGCATGATCTGCTGGTCACTGTAATCAAGTAAACCCATTCTGATATATAAGTGCAACATTAAAATAACTCTATTTGTTTAAAATGGTATAATTTATTATTACAGCATAGCCTAGCCTAATCCATATAAAACAAGAAAATTGGAGCCAAATACAGTTGAAGTGATTATAAGAAATCATTGTGCTGTGTTAAGTTGCTTCAGTCGTGTCCAACTCTTTGGGACCCTATGGACTGTGGTATACCAGGCTCCTCTGTTCAAGGGATTCTCCAGGCAAGGATATGGGAGGGGGTTCCTGTGCCCTCTTCCAGGGCATCTTCCCAACTCAGGGATTGAACCTGTGTCTCTAATATCTCCTGCATTAACAGGCAGGTTCTTTACCATTATTGCCACCTGGGAAGCCCCCATCTCTCCCATAAATATCCCTATTTCTAGCATTTCAGGATACACCCTCACTTCTCTGGATGTCTATTGTGCTTATCATCTGAGTCCTCAGTGGCACTAACTACACATCACATTTTATTCCTACTCATCCATTAACAAATACCTTGTTTTCTCAAACAGATTATAATCTGCTTGAGGACCAGAATCATTTCTAGTGTCTTCATTTTCTCAGGAGTCTAGAAGTGTTGTTGTTATTCAATCTTTCAGTTGTGTCCAACTCTTTGCAACCCCATGAACTGCAGCATACCAGGTTTCCCCATCCTTCACCATCTTCCAGAGCTTGCTCAGACTCATGACCATTGAGTCACTGATGCCATCCAACCATCTCATCCTGTGTTGTCCCCTTCTCCTCCTGCCTTCAATCTTTCCCAGCATCAGGGTCTTTCCTAATGAGTGGACTCTTCGCATCAGGTGGCCAAACTATTGGAGCTTCAGCATCAGTCCTTCCAATGAATACTCAAGATTGATTTCCTTAAAGACTGACTGATTTGATCTCCTCACAGTCCAAGGAACTCTCAAGAATCTTCTCCAATGCCACAGTTCAAAAGCATCAATTCTTTGGTGCTCAGCCTTCTTTATGGTCCAGCTGAGAGCCTTAATTCTTAGGTAGGTTGATAAGGAGTCTGGGGCCCTCAAAGAGGAGAAAGGGATTTGGGACTCTCAAGGAGGAGAAAGGGACAAACGTTTTTTTCTACACTGCTTTGATTTAGTCATGTAAGATGTTTTCTCTTAAACTCTGAGTTGTTATGCAAACAGTCTTTAAGACTAACTTTCTTTAAGCCCAGAGCAAATGACACAACAAAACAACTATCTTGATCAAGGGTATGTTTTTCCTTAAGGTGTCGTCACTACGACTCTTTGTGACCCCATGGACTGTAGCCTACCAGGCTCCTCCATCCATGGGATTTTCCAGGCGAGAGTGCTGGAGTGGAATGCCATTTCCTTCTCCAGGGGATCTTCCCGACCCAGGGATTGAACCCTGGTCTCCTGCATTGCAAGCAGATGCTCTACCCTCTAAGCCACCAGGGAAGCCCTTAAGCTGTTTTTCCTTAAGCTCTGTACTAATGATTTTGTAGCAACAATGTATCTTGCTGGAAGACATGTTTCTCCTTAACAAGAAACTTCTGGCTAATCTTGTTAAGACATTTGTTGTGGGAGTGGGTCTGGTAAGACCTTTGTATTGTCAGTTCTAATCTTGTTAATTTAAAATGTATGTTGTGGGAGTGGGTCTGTAAAAGTATATAAGGCCTTGATAAGACTAGTGAGTGGGGCCCCCTCCATCCCCCTTCTGATGTCTATGTCAGAAGCTTCCTCTGTCCTTTTTCACTGTAATAAAACTTCTGCCACACAAAAGCTCTGAGTGATCAAGCCAGTCCCTGGTCCTAAAACTAAAACTTCTTCAGAGATCACGAATCCTACATCATTCACCATAATCTATCACAACTCTCACATCCATACATAACTACTAGAAAATCCATAGCTTTGCCTATATGACAAAGACATTACTTTGTCAGCAAAGTAATGTCTCTGCTTTTTAATACGCTGTCTAGGTTTGTCATAGCTTTTCCTCCAAGGGGCAAGCGTCTTTTAATTTCATGGCTGCAGTCACCATCTGCAGTGATTTTGGAGACCCCCAAAATAATATCTCACTGTTTCCATTGTTTCCCCATCTTATTTGCCATGAAGTGATGGGACCAGATGCCAGGATCTTCAATTTTTGAATGTTGAGTTTTAAGTCACCTTTTTCACTCTCCTCTTTCACTTTCATCAAGAGGCTCTTTAGTTCCTCTTCACTTTCTGCCATAAGGGTGGTGTCATCTGCATATCTGAGGTTATTGATATTTCTCCCAGCAATCTTGATTCCAGCTGGTGCTTCATCCAGCCCAGCATTTGGCATGATGTACTGTGCATATAAGTTAAATAAGCAAGGTGACAATACACAGCCTTGATGTACTCCTTTCCCGATTTTAAATCAGTCCTTTGTTTCATGTCCAGTTCTAACTGTTGCTTCTTGGCCTGCATACTGGTTTCTCAGGAGGCAGGTAAGGTGGTCTGGTTTTCCCATCTCACTCAGAGTAAGAATTCAGGGACCACTTGCTGCTGCTGTAAATGATGCTGTCGGTCCTAACTGCTGACCTTCGGCAAATAGATAACCTTGAAAGTTTAACTCCATCACTGCCCTCAGCAAACTCTTCATCCTTCAGACTCACCCCCCATATGGTCTTCAAGAAATGCCTCTTGGAAGGTTTTTCTGAGCCACTCAAGCTAATTTGCCTTAATTAGACTTTGTAAAAATCTCTACAGTTACTCTTTATTTTATGTAATAATTGTCTGTTTGTTTATCTTTGCTCCTTGATTGCAAAGCCCTGAAAGATGAGCATTATGCCTTACTCAAGATGTTAGAACTGCTTGCACCCTGTTAATGACTGGCATATAAAAGATACTCGATGAGTGTTTATTGAATAAATAAATGAATCATAAATAAAGACAATGGCCAATGAAGGCATGGTGCTTCCCACTGAACTTGCTACTCTGCTTTTCAACTCAGTCTCTGGAGCCCTTTGACCCCAGGTCGCAGCCTTTCAATGCCTCCGTGGACATAAGCCCTTTGGACACCCACCCAGATCACACAGAGGCCCCCTCCTCTGGCTGCACTGAAACGACAATGAAGTCCATGTGAAACCAGCCTGCATTCAAGTGAAACCAAGGAGAAAAGGTTGTCAAACTCAAAAGACAGATGTTAGTACTTCTCAGTTTCAAACTGAATCCTAGCTCTTGTGAAGTTCAAGTTTCATTTCTGCTGGGCCAGATGGAATTTCCTGATTCTATGTAAGAAAAGTTGAATGGTCTATGTTAGAAGACTTTGAGGACTTTGGGCCTCTATCTAAGCGTTACCCCATTTTACTTGGGTGATTAATATGTACATCTCTTTTCCCTTAAAGTGCACACATTTTACATTTCAGAAAAAATATATATTTTGGCCTTGTTTTCCGCAAGATGTTCATTGTGTTGCTCCACACCAATAGTAAGAAAGCAGGTAGAGACAATTCCCAAAATCCTTGGTGATCACTCCCAGGAGGAGGCAGACTGGGAATGGAACACAGAAAGGCTCTGTTCTCTACCCAGCCCTGACTCATGCGACCCCAGGGAACTGCTGAAATCTTCTGTGCCTCTATGGCCCTGTCTGGAAAATGGGTTAATCACCTTGTCTCCGATCCGCTTCCCTGGAGTGTTGCAAGGATTAATGAGTTAATAATACTTGGAGAGCACGGGGACCTCTGGATGAAAGATACAGAAGAACAAAGTATGAGGGTTATTATGCATAATTAAAAGCTCCAGCAGGAACGTTGGTCTGAGTTAACCACCAATACCACAGTCAGAGCTCAAATATAACATAGGACTAATCTTCAAATAGATACCATTTCTAAATTTTAAACTTAAAAGGGGGTTTAAATCTGATTGCATGATTACACCAAACTAACTCATCTTGTGAGCAGAGGCTTCGTAATCACCACGGGTAAATGCATGATCCCATTCATGCCCCAAGGCAGTTAGTAGTTATTGCCCAGATCCTGACCCAGGATTCCCATGAGGCTCTCAGCCCCGAATACATACACGTATTGGCTGCACTGGGCCTTCCGAGCTGTGTGCACGCTTTCTCTAGTTGCAGTGAATGCTGTGATGCACGAGTTTCTCATTGTTGGCTTCTCTTGTTGCAGAGCATGGGCTCTAGGCACACAGGCTTCAGTAGCTCTGGTGCTTGGGTTTAGTTGCCCCTCGGCAAGTGGGATCTTCCCAGACCAGGGATTGAACCCATGTCCCCTGAATTGACAGGCAGATTCTTAACCATTGGACCATCAGGAAAGCCCTGTGAGCTCCTTTAAGATGAGCTTTTTTTGAGAACTCGTAGGGCTTCAAGATCCACTGCTTCCAAACCATTTCCCAACATGGTCATGGATTCTTGATATTCCTTTAATAATACAACAAAACCCTTTTCAAATTAGAGAGAAGACTTAAAATACAATTAATGCCCAGTGTAGTACAGCAGAGCACCCAGTCTGGGAATGAAGTCCACCGAGATGCAAGAGACCTGGGTCAATCCCTGGGTCAGGAAGATTCCCTGGAGGAGGGCATGGCAACCCACTCCGGTATTCTTGCCTGGAGAATTTTATGGACAAAGGAGCCTGACAGGCTACAGTCGATGGGGTCACAGGAAGTCAGACATGACTGAGCACACAGCACAATGATGTAACTGATTGCAGACCCCACCCTCCACTCAGCACAGGTTTCAGTAGAGAGGAGAGAACCCATGACCTCAAGCTCAGGCATGACGGTGAGTTCCTCCACCATACAGAGGCTGCATGAGAAAGGAGAGACCCAGAGACCTCACAGCTGGCTTCCCAGCTTCACACGGAGCACAGTCTGCACAACAGAGAACACTCTCCTCTTCCTCCAGAGCCTCTGCTCACACCCCCCAGGAAAATGCACAAGCCACATGCTCTAGAAATCTGGGGAGGGATGACAGTGATCAGCACTGCTGTCCTAGTTTCTGTGGGTGAAAAGGCAGCGTATTGTGAGAGCTTATCACACATAACCACGCTCACAACCCTTTTCTCAGATGACTGCCTACACTCTTTTTCAGCGGCCTAGAATCACTCCAGCTGTGCAAAGTAGCCTTATTGCTGGTCAAGTTGATGTCTCAGTTGGACAGGCTATAAAGAGCAGCGTTTTCAAAATGGAGATGATGCTGTCCATCAACCTCATGGGAGTCTGCCATGGATACCCGAGTACAGCAGTCCAGGCAGGACTGGCCATGAGTGAGCACAGCCAGGTGCATGCAGGTGGCCACGGGGTGGAGGATGTAGGGATCAAATCTCGGAAACCAGGCTCTGCAGCCTGAAGGATGAAGCCCTGGGAGCTGGAATGACTTCTTCATAAATGTGAAGAGAGGAAATCTGCTTTCTTTGTGTGGATCCATAGCACAGAAACAGGCCCAACGCCCAGCAGGCTGACACAGCTTAATCCGATAGAAGGACATGCTTCCTAAACACACTGACCCAAGCTGGAGTTACCTAGCCACTGGCCACTTCCTGAACTTGAGCAGAGGCTACTATGAGTGGTTTAAATTGTTTTAAATGACATTTTACAGTGAAAAGCATTCTTGAGTCTCATGCTGACAGAATAAGGGGGAAAAAAAATAAAGAAAAATTTGAAGTGGTTGCCTTACCAGTTCAGACACTGTCGAATAAGTCCTTCTCTCAAGGTTCCTCTTTCAGTATTTCTATCCTGTTTTTTATAAGTGGCTTCCCAGGTGGCTCAGTGGTAAAGAATCCACCTACGAAAAAAAAAAAAAAAGAATCCACCTACGAAGCAGGAGACGCAGGCTCTATCCCTGGGTCAGGGAAATCCCCTGGAGAAGGAAATGGCAACCCACTCCAGCATTCTTGCCTGAAGAACGCCATGGACGGAGGAGCCTGGAGGGCTGCAGTCCATGGGGTCGCAAGAGTTGGAAAAGGAAGTGTTAGAGAATTTGAAGTTCTACTATAAAGAAGAATTTTTTTCCTACAGAATACAAGGTTTCACTTTGCATTCTGAAGCAAAATTTAAAAATTCAAATAAGTACAGATTCTGTTCTTTGGAATCGCACTGGGAAGTGGGTAGAGAAAAAGTCCAGTGAGCCTGATGGCGGAGGACGGATGACCCTGGCTTGCACGTCCCGACTCTTTCCTGTAGGTGGCAGCATTTGTTTACAGCTGTCAGATTTCCCTTCAATGGCGGCTGGAGGGCGACTGGGTTGAGTGCGTTTAAGCCTGGCTGCTGCTTTCATTTCCAGAACATCTAGCATAATCAATTAAAATTTTAATATCATTAGGTAACTGCGTTTGCTGAAGGAAAAAAAAAAAAAGAAACGCAGAAATCGGTTCTGCCTGACGGAAGGAGAAGCAGCCTATTGATTACATGCAAGGTCACAGCTCAAGCCCCCACTGTCACATTTTTCCTTTTACCTGGACCACACACTGAATCCTTTATTTTCCTTCTGCTGAAATCTACATGAATGCAACACAAACTGTTGTTTAGTATTCTCTTGTCCTTCCCAGGTAGATTTTAGAAAGAAAGCAATGAAGAAAGAACCCATGCTAACTAACACAGTGAAAATTCAGAAAAGCCATGAATGATCTATAGCTGAAACCAGGAAACTGGGCTAATGTTGCCTTTTATTAACAATAAAAAATAATAATAATAATGTATGCAATTATATCTTAAACTTATATTTAAATATACATATTATGTGTGCATATATATATATGGAATGGAATAAATTTCTTAAAGTATTAAAAATAAAACGCAGATGTGCCTTGAATCACCGAGCATTCCACTGTCTGTGCTTGGGGTCTCTGTGATGATTAATTACTGTGAAGACCCATAGTAAGCCAGAGAATGCGGTGAGAGCAAGTCTCCAATGCCATTATGGTCAGCTCTGTTGCGTAAGATCCTCTACGGCAAACACTTCCAACCAGCAGATCAGGATCAACCAGTAGATTCACCTGCCTGCCCTGGGGCATGGCCTTGGCAGCGCTGCCCACGACCCGCCCACTCATCCCATTTCTATCCAAGGCTTCCGGTTGGGAAAAGACACCAGCTGGTGTCCAGTCCTCTGAGGCCTCCTCTGGGTGGACTTTCCACCCCAGCCCTCACCCATCTTTGCCCAGGCTCTCAATCCTTTGGGAAAATAAGAAGTGCTCCACCTCTTGAGAGTTACCCGCCCCTGTTTTGGGGTCAGAAAGCCCCACTCTTGGGGGAATTTCCAAACCTTATTGTTTGTTTAATTTCCTGAAACCTGCCTTCTGCCCCTAAAAACCAAAAGCTGTTTTGCATAGTTGTTTCTGTCCCTTTAATTAAAGAAAAATTGAGTAAGTGTTGTTTTGAAATGTTCACAGCTCACTTAGACAAACCTGGACACCAGGGTAGCACTGTCAGATTTGGGAGTGATTACTTTCAAATTGTGGTAACTATATTATTAATAGGAAAGGAGAGACCATATCTAGTATTTTATAACATGTCCTTTCAGAATATAAAATAAAGCTTAAATGTATTACTTGGAACTCATTATAGAAAAATTCAGAAACTTACATTGAAAATATGGGTTCTGCAATCAGGTTTGCCTGGTATTTTCTGTTGTTCATTCGTTAAGTCGTGTCTAACTCCTTGTGACCCCATGAGCTGTAGCACCCCAGGCTTCCCTGTCCTTCACCATCTCCTGGAGTTTCCTCGAACTCATGTCCATTGAGTCAGTGATGCCATCCAACCATTTCATCCTCTGTCATCCCTCTTCTCCTCCTGCCTTCAATCTTTCCCAGCATCAGGGTCCTTTCCAATGAGTTGGTTGTTCCTATCAGATGGCCAAAGTATCAGAGCTTCAGTGTATACACCTTCAAGGTGTATAGGCATAGGAAAGTTACTGGATTTTTTGCTAAAGATCCCATGATGACATACCACAGGTGAAAGTTAAAGTTAAGTCGCTCAATTGTGTCCAACTCTTTGCGACCCCGTGGACTGTAGCCCACCAGGCTCCTCCATCCATGGGATTCTCCAGGCAAGAATACTGGAGTGGGTTGCCATTTCCTTCTCCAGAGGATCTTCCTGACCCAGGGATGGAACCCAGATCTCCCTCATTAGCGGCAGACGCTTTAACCTCTGAGCCACCAGGGAAGCCAGGTTACCACAGGTGAAAAGTGAAAAAAAGTGAAGTCGCTCAGTCGTGTCCAGCTCTTTGCGACCGCATGGACACCAGGCTCCTCCGTCCATGGGATTTTCTAGGCAAGAGTACTGGAGTGGGTTGCCATTTCCTTCTCCAGAGAACTACCCGACCCAGGGACCGAACCCAGGTCTCCCACATTGTAGACAAACGCTTTCCGTCTGAGCCACCACTTGATCTTAGCCAAAGGTGAGGGGACCCCTAAATGAGAGAAAACTACTTTCTCCCAGTTCTGGAGGCTGGAAGTCTGAGATCAAGGGGTCAGGAGGGTTGTTGTCTGAGGCCTCTCTCCTCTGCTTGCAGATGGCAGCCCTCTCCTTGCCTTCAAGTGGTCTTCCCTTGGTGTCTGTGTCTAATCCCCTCTTATAAAGACACCAGTCATGTTGGATTAGGGTCCAACCTCATGGCCTCATTCCAACGTAATTACTTCTTTGAAGACCCTATCTGCAAGCCCAGCCATATTCTGAGGCACTGGGGATTCAGCCTATGACCTGGGGTGTGCATGCCTGCATGCTAAGTCACCTCAGTGATGTCCAACTCTTTCCGACCTCATGGACTGTAGCCCGTCAGGCCTCTCTGCCCATGGAATTCTCCAAGCAAGAATACTGGAGTGAGTTGCCATTTCCTCCTCCAGGGGACCTTCCCAAACCAGGGATTGAACCAAAATCCTTTCCTGCATTGGCAGACGGGTTCTTTACCACTAGCACCACCTGGGGTGAAAAGTTAAAGTTAAGTCACTCAGTCGTGTCCAACTCTTTGTGACCCCATAAACTGGGGCCCACCAGGCTCCTCCATGGGATTCTCCAAGCAAGAATACTGGAGTGGGTTGCCATTTCCATCTCCAGGGGATCTTCCTGACCCAGGGATCGAAGCCAGGTCTCCTGCATTGCAGGCAGACGTTTTAACCTCTGAGCCAGGTGGGGGAGACATAATTCAGGTAATAGTTACCCAGCCTTTTGAGTCTCAGTTTACTCACATTTAAAACAATGGTGATAGTAATAGCCTGTGAGTTGTTCTGATGATAAGCTGCCATCAGGCAGTAAAGCACTTAGCAGGGTGTGTAGAGCTTGGGGAATGCTAGCTGTGGTCTCTGCCACTATCAACAAAGGCACAGGAAGGAGATAACACCTATGGACACACTCAGCGTCCTTGCCCTGCGTTGCTGAGTGGGAAAGACGGCACTGGGAGTGATGGACAAAGGAAAAAGAGAGATGAAAACACAATTTCCATACCCTTGTCCCATTTCTGACACAAATCATCTCAGAGCAGAAAATCGCTATATCCACAGGAAATTCCAGCAGAGGAGGGTCCACTTAAAGATCTGACATCTATGGACTTCCCCGGTGGTCCAGTGGTTAAGACTCCACGCTTCCAATGCAGGGGGCACAGATTCGATCCCTGGGCAGGGAACTAAGATCCCATATGCTACACGGCCAAAAAAAAAAAATTCTGACTTCTAGACTTCAAGCCAAATTTGGATCCAGGATGACAACAAGAAAAGAGAGATGAATTTTCCTTCCCTCAAAGAAGACCTAGTCGTGCACAGAGCTGGTCACAAAGAGAAAAAGCAGTGGCCGGGTGACTGGCACCCCACTCTCCCAGGCACACTGCTGGGGTGGAGTTTCACGTTTGGAGCTATCCTGGCGATGACAAAGGCAGGCCTTCCGTCCCTGTTTCTCCAGTGAAAATGCATGGCCGTTCACCCAGTCACCCAGTGGCTGCCATCCCTGACACTGGCACAGCAGCCAGCTGCTGAGACAACATTGCTAAGACAGCCCATGAAACCATGGCGGGAAAGGGTGGCAATTTCTTCTGAAGGGGAAAAGGGCCCCAAGAAAAAACAACCAAGCAAATGTGTTCCAGAAAGAAAGACAAACAGATCAACTTGGCGCCCCACTATTTCCTTCTTCACCCTCTCTCTGGTGTGTATGTGTGTGCTAAGTTATTTCAGTCATGTCAGTCCACCCTATGGACTGTAGCCCACCAGGCTGCTCTGTCCATGGAATCTTCCATGCAAGAATACTGGAATGGGTTGCCATTTCCTCTTCCAGGCTCCCTGGGGCTTGCTTTTAATTTATGATACTCGGTACCAAAGAGACTATCTATGGATTTAACATTGACATTCCCTTCATGCAGTGATCCTTGGAATTCCACTTGCTGTAATTTCTACAGAGTGATATAAAAGACTTTTTTTAAATAGGCACATTATATTGAGCTATCTTTTCCCAGTATTGTGTGTTGGGGGGAGGGGGCAAGGGGGCGGGGGGGAGTTGAACAAGCTAACACACCCAAACTGACCTCTTTCAGCCTGCATCCAGGAAGAATGCTAAAGAGACAGACGTTGGATTACAAACTGTGATGCTGTCTGCTGTCACAAAAAACTCCAATGGACAATGGCTCTAATCACATGATTTTCCCACACAAGCAACTCAGACTCTCACCTGACTTAAGGAAAGGATTTGTGTGTGGTCAATATAGCAATGTCAATAGGGCTTGTCTTTTCTCCTGTGGAGAAGGAAATGGCAACCTACTCCAATATTCTTGCCTGGAAAATCCCATAGATGGAGGAGCCTGGTACCATCCATTGGATCACAAAAAGTCGGACACAACTTCACTTTCACTTTCTTTCTCCATAACGTTGGTACACTTCATAAAATTGTGTATAGTTGTCCCATATACAGCAAAGTAAAACAAAAGAACAATACACTCTGTTGCTGCTAATAAAAAATTCTGAAATTCCACATTAAAAAAAAACAAAAAAGAAAAGGAGGGACTTATCTGGTGGTCCGGTGGTGAAGACTCCACGTTCCCAATGCAGGGGGCCTAGGTTCGATCCCGGGTCAAGGAACTAGATTCTGTGTGAATGCAGGGGGCCTGGGTTTGCCAGAGCTGAGGTGTGGCACAGTCAAATAAATAAGTAAAAAAAAAATTTTTTAAAGGAAAAGCGAGATGTCAGATCTTTAGCACTAGATGCTTACTTAGTAAAAACGTCCCATTTTGCAAGGTGGGGCCAAGGAATTTCTTTTTCCCTCTGTCTACACCTCACCATCTATGATCATAATTCCTGCCTTGGCCTAGCTTCCACTGTATCGCCCTCGCTGCCAGCCCCAAGAACACCAAGAAAAATAATGGCTTCCAAAGATGCTCATGTTCTAATTTCCCCCAAAGCGTGACCGGTTACAACAGAAAGTCAAGGTGAACAGAGGTCGTTAGTCAGCTGAGCTCAAACCAGGGAGATTAGCCTGGATTTTCCAGATGAGACCTGATGTAATCCCAAGGGCTTCCTAGGTGGCACAAGTGGGAAAGAATCCACCAGCCAATGCAGAAGAACCAAGAGACAAGGGTTATAACCCTGAGTCAGGAAGATCTCTTGGAGGAGGAAATGGCAACCTGCTTCGGTATTTTTGCCTGGGAAATCCCATGGATTTCCATGGATCCCATGGTGGGCTACAGTCCATCATGTGGTCAAAAAGAGTTGGACATGACTGAACACACACACACACAATGTAAACACAGGGCCCTTAAATGCAGAAAAAGTGGCAGAAACATGGTGTCAGAGTGATGTGATATGAAAAAGACTAACCCAGCCATTGCTGGCCCTGAAGATGGAGAGAGGGAGTCAGTAGCCAAGATATGCAAGTGGCCTCCCAGATGATGGACACACCATTCTCCCTGGGGCCTCCAGGAAGATACATGGCCTTGATGACACCTTGATTTTAGCTCATGGAGACCCACTGCAGAATTCTGAATTACAAAACTATAAGAATCAATATATCTGTGTTGGGACTTCCCTGACACTTCCAATGTAAGGAGCCCAGGTTTGATTCCCAGTCTGAGAACTAAGATCCCACATGACTCTTGGTCAAAAAAAAAATTAAAAGCAAAAAAATAATAAATCTGTTATCATAAGCCATTTAGTTTATGGCAGTTTGTTACGGCAGCCATAGAAACTATTCACCATGCCACCCCTGTGGCCTCTAGTGCTAAGGGAGCAGGCAACCTCCTGCTGCCTGGTGGGTCTCCCTGCTGCCCCTGACCGGTTCTCAAACCTCTCATCCCCTGTGTAACCCACATGTCTGGTTTCCTGACTGGTCTGTGACGACATAAGAACCATCAGAGCAAACTGGTATTTAGTCAAAAAGGTCAGACACTAACAGACAAAATGCTAGCTAATAAGCTAGTTGTCTAAATAGAATCTTCAAATTTCTCCCTCTGAAGAATTTCCAGCGTGAAGGAATCTGCATTCGTATACTAAATGTAAATAAATTAAATGTTGTATGCTTGCATCGCTCATCAATTAAAACAAGAAAGTAAACATGGGAATGAAGACCTCAGCTTACAGAGTGTTCTTCCTAAAATCAAAAGCACATACATTCAACTTCAGTGTTTTGCCAGATCTGCCCAAACCTGTCCTAAATAACCAGTGCCATCAAAAACACCTCTCAAGCTTTAACCATGGCATTTTTCCCTGTTAGGATTTCACAAGAATATCAATAATGTGATCTTGCTGTCATTTTGGCAAAAATAATGTCATACATTATCCTTAGTTTCTTTCCCAAGAGGCCGTAGTTTTTCTAGAGAGAGGATTTTTTAAATGGAGTCAGTTTAGACCTTTAGTAAAAGCTGAAGTATGTTATCCCAGGTAGGATCTGCTAGATTATAGAACATTTGTTTTATAAAAGGTTTTGTAATTTAGTCACTTCTTTCTAGTACCTTTAAAGATGTCTTATTTCAGAAAAAGAAAATTGACCACTTCTAACGAAATGGCTTGCTTAGGGAAAAGGTCTCTTCTCTCATGTCTTTTCATACAACAGTTCTAGCTCATGTTCTTGAATTTACAAGACCAATTAAGGACCCTAGCTTAAGAGCCAGTGTATCAGCTTCCTATTGCTGCTCTGTGTAATAAATTCCCACAAACGTAATACCTTAAAACAACACAGAAGTATCATTTACAGATCTGGAGATCAGAAGAGCAAGATGAGCCTCATAGGGTCTAAATCAAAGTGTCAACAGAATCTGGTCATTTCTAGAGGCTCAAGAGAAGAATTTGTTCTTCTCTTTTTTACCTCCTAGAGGTTGCTGACATTCCTTGGCTAATGGCCACACCAATCCAATCCCTGCTTCTCACGGCCTTTTCCTCTGTCTCCGACTCCTCCTTTGTTGTTGTTGTTGTTGTTGTTCAGTTGCTAAGTCGTGTCCAACTCTTTGCAAACTGATGGACTGTAGCACGCCAGGTTTCCCTGCCCTTCACTCCCAGAGTTTGCTCAAACTCATGTCCATTGAGTTGATGATCCTACCTAACCATCTCATCCTCTGTCACCCCCTTCTCCTCCTGCCCTCAATTTTTCCCAGCATCAGGGTCTTTTCCAAAGAGTCAGCTCTTTGCATCGGGTGGCCAAAGTATGAGAACTTCAGCATCAGTCCTTCTAATGAGTATTCAGGGTTGATTTCCTTTAGGATTGACTGGTTTGATCTCCTTGCTGTCCAAGGGACTCTCAAGAGTCTTCAGCACCACAATAGCAACGATGGGACATACATAGGATAGCAGTTACAGGCGTGCCATTCAAAAAGGGTAAAAACCAAAGAAGAAAAGGAGTACATGGGTCTCAGTCAGTGAATATCCACATGCAACCAGGCAAACTCCATGACATTTTAGGTCCTGGGAATGACTCTCTGTGGCTCTCAGTCCGCAACTCCACCCTTTTTCTTGAAGGATACTGCATGTTTGCAGCTGAGTACTTTTACCAGCCTGTCTCCAACCTGTGGAGTTTGGGGAGCCCACCAGCCTTACTTTATTTCATCCTCTTTATGTCCCTTTCCATCCAAGTGGCAGTGTGCCTGCTGGAATAACATTCTCAAAGCCTATGAGCCATTATTCAGCCTGCCACAGATCACACGGACAGGATAATTAATAAAGAGAGGGAAACGTGACTTCTAGAGGGTGGACTTGGCTATCTACGTTATTATAAAGCACTATACACACAGAATGCAATCATTCCACATTCTTAACTGTGGATTTAAGGCATGTCAGACCTTTAAATCTCAAGTTATACACAAGAACACGATATTATCTGAAAGACCTTTCAACTGTGATATATATCCTTATAGGAAAAGTCAGAATGAATGCTAGAAAGTAAAAGCTGGACTGCCTGGAGGATGCTTTTATGATTAATAAACAGAGAATAATTCTTAAAAGGAGGGAGGCTCAAATGACACAGGAGGCATTAGGAAGAGCTTCCTCCTAGGATCCCAAACAAACAGCAGGATGGTTCATGAAGCCATGGAACCTGCTTCCTAGAGAATTCTTAATCACTGCTTTGGAAATTAATGGCATCAAGAACTGTCTTTCCTGAGTCAGGGCCCCACTCCTGGTAAGGTGGACACTGAAAAAGTGGCAATCAACTACTTCAGAAAGCAATTTGGCAAAAATTAAAGAGTGATACCATACAACCCAGTAATCCCAGTCCTAGGTATATGCCCCAACTGAACTCTTGCAAATAGGCACCTTTAAACATGCTTAAGACAATGTGGCATATAATGGCAAAAATGTCAATAATCCAGCTGTCTATTGACAGGAAAATTGATAAAGACATTGTTATGGGCTTCCCAGGTGGTGCTAGTGGTAAAGACTGGCAGGCTACAGTCCGTGGGGTTGCAAAGAGTCGGACATTACTGAGCACGCACGCATCACAGCAACCATCATAAGCTTATGATGAGGTCCAATAACTTTGGACCTCATTTATGAAATGGGCATAATATTACCTGCTTCACTATGGTGAATGTTAGATGGATACAGAAGTAAAGCACCATGCAAATCCTATTTGTTTTTACTGCTTTGACTATTTAGCACTTCCTTGACAATCTTGGAGATTATAGTCTAGAAAATAGCCACGGAAGTCAAGATCAAGATCTCTTAGAAAATGTTAAATTGGGGGAAAATAAAATATAATTAAAAGGGCACAGGAATTAAAAGTTCTAGAAGATGTTTGCTGCTTAAAAACATTAGTGTTATATTTGAATAATATTTTTAATTACTAACTTAAAAAATATAGCCATTTTCCTGAATGATCATATCTAGCTGTTCAAAACATATTGCTTTGGATTATGGGCTATGGTAGTTTTGCAATATTTGGGATGTTGTTATTGTTTAGTTGCTAAGTCATGTCCTACTCTTTGTGACCCCAAGAACTGTAGCCTGCCAGGGTCCTTCTGTCCATGGGATTTCCCCAGACAAGAATACTGGAGTGGGTTGCCATTTCCTTCTCCAATATTTGGGGTGCTGCGCTGTGCTAAGTCACTTTAGTTGTATCCGACACTTTGTGACCCTATGGACTATAGCCCTCCAGGCTCCTCTGCCCATGGGTTTTCTCAGTTTGATGTATCACTACTTCTTATCCCCACATCCCTGCTAAGTTGCTTCAGTCATGTCTGACTCTTTGTGACTCCATGGACTGCAGCCCACCAGTCCCTGGGATTCTTCAGGCAGGAATACTGGAGTGGGTTGCCATTTCCTTCTCCAAGGGATCTTTCCAACCCAGGGATGATATCCATGTTTCTTATCTCTCCTGCACTGGCAAGAATACTGGAGTGGGGTGCCACGCCCTCCCCCAGGAAATATTTGGAGTATACTTGTGCAAAAAATTATCTGAATTTCAGATACAGTGAATGAGTTTTGAGATGAGGGGGAAGAAACAATTATTATTGTGTTATTTCATTAAGGACCTTGAACTAAATCTCATGTATGTATTAAAAGGTCATGGATTTCTGAATTATATTCTATAGAAATAAAACAGTGACATCTTAGAACCTCAGTTGGCAAAACTAAGGCAAGCAGGAGTTTGCTATCCCTTGACCTTCTACACCACATCTCTTCTTATCAAAGATCTGATCAAATTGCTGCTCTATTCTTTTAGACCCATTGTTAATATGGAAATTCCAAAGTACATTTCCATCCCACAGAGTCCCTTTCCTGGGACCTACTGACAACAAGATACCTACAATTTTCTTCTCTAAGGTATTTTAGACCCTGATGGGTTCCATTCCCATCCCAGTGGTCACTGGTCATCCCTTTTAAAACACTATAATGCCTTACCTACCAGCTTCCTGTCCTGACCTCAGTGACTAGATTTTGCAGAGGTAGCTTTGTACCATGAGGATTTCTCTGCAGTTCACCTCTTTTTTAAAAAAATAATTTATTTTTGTGGCCTTGCTGGGTCTTCATTGCTGCTCGTGGGTTTTCTCTAGTTGTGGCAAGTAGGGGCTACTCTCTAGTTGTGGTGCCAGGGCTTCTTTCTGAAGTGGCTTCTCTTGGGAGCACAGGGTCCAGAGCACTCGGGCTTCAGTAGCAGAGGTTCAGTGGGCTCTACAGCACAGACCCAGTAGTTGTGGCTCGTGGGATTAGTTGTTCCGCAGCATGTGGGATCTTCCCTGACCAGGGATCAAACCCATGTCCCCTGCATTGGCAGACAGATTCTTCACCACTGGACCATCAGGGAAGCCCACTTCACCTTTTTCATTTCAAGTACCTTTTATTAGCTCTTACAGTGCACGTCCCAAGACAATCTTTGATTCTCCACTTACATTTAAGTTTTCTATATGTAACTGCAGTGAGGTTTGGACTCACAACTCTCTCCATTTCTAATTACCTTCCCTGAATCCAGGGTTTCCCAACCTTGGCACTACTGACATCTTGAACAAGACAATTCTTCATTTGGGGGGTAGGGGTGCTGTCCTGTGCATTGTAGGATAGGATATTTAGCAATATCTCTGGTCTCCACCCCTAAATGCCAGTACCTGAATTCTCACCTCCCCCAACCCAAAATAGTTCCAGATACTATCAAATTCTAGGAAAGGAAAAGAGGGGTTCCAGTAAAAGAGGGGGCACAAAATCTTTCCTGACTGATAACAACTACCCACCTCAAAGTCGTTTTTGTTTTTTTTTCACTTGATACTGGTTTTCTTCTTGTGTAATATTTTACAGAAACCAGTTGTCTCATTTGCCTAAGACTAGGGGTTTTCCAGGAGACAGACTTTTCAGTGCTAAGATGGACAAAGTTCTGGACATACCAAGACAAATTAGTCATCCCACTGGGTGATAAGAGTTTTAAATCCTTACAAATCCACCAATATCTTCCTTTCATTCTGTCAGTTAATCATAATTTTTGGCTAAGCATTGAATTCCTGGTCTTAGTTCTGTATTCACAGTAGCCGAAGCACATTATTGCCTATTTTCCAGCACAAGAGTGACATGTAAACAATCCAAGTCTAGTCTGGTTTCTGAATAAAAGTTTGATGTATCACTACTTCTTATCCCCACATCCCTGCTAAGTTGCTTCAGTCATGTCCGACTCTTTGTGACTCCATGGACTGCAGCCCACCAGTCCCTGGGATTCTCCAGGCAGGAATACTGGAGTGGGTTGCCATTTCCTTCTCCAAGGGATCTTTCCAACCCAGGGATGATATCCATGTTTCTTATCTCTCCTGCACTGGCAGGTGGGTTCTTTACCACTAGCACCACCTGGGAAGCCCTTTTTATTCCTGCTCTTCTATAAATAAATAATGTACTCCCCCATTCCACCCTGCTGCTGCTGCTGCTGCTGCTGCTGCTGCTGCAGCCCCCATCCCACCCTGGGGCTTCTTTAAAGATTTGTTTTATCTTTGATTTTCTAAAATTTAAATGTGCTATGTCTAAGTGGTTTTTTTTTTTTTTTTCCTTTTTGTATTTATCCTGCCTGGTGTTTTCTGAAGTTCCTGGCTCTGTGGTTCCGTGTCTATCATTAATTTTAAGAAATTTCCAATCATCATTGTTTCAATGGTTTCTTCCATTCCTCTCTCTTTCTTCTTGCCTAGTATGCATATGTAACACCTTTTGTAATTGTCCCATGGTTCCTGCATATCCTGTTTGAACTTTTTCATTCTGTCTCTTTGCATTGTTTCATAAGTGCCTACTGACATTTCAAGATCATTGATTCTTTCCTCAGCTGTGTCCAGACTATTGGAGAGTTCATCAAAGGCATTTTTCATTTCTGGTTTTTCCCTTCATTTTTTTTTTTTTTCAAGCCTTCCTTTTGGTTCTTAGTTTCCATCTCCCTGTTTATATTACCCATTTCTTCTTGCGTGTTGTCCACTTTTTGAATTAGGATTTTTAGCCTATTAATCATAGCTGTTTTAAATTCCCAGTCTGATAATTCCAACATCTGCCATATCTGAGTCTGGTTCTGATACTTGCTTTGTCTCTTCAAATTGTGTGTTGTGTCTTTTAGTATGTCTTGTAATTTTTTGCTGAAAGCTGGGTATGATGCACTAGGTAAAAGGAACCTGGTTCTGATTCCTGTGGAGGTTTCTGCTTCAGCACCTCTGCTCCAATAAACTGTGATCCTCTGAATCTGCCTATAGTGCAGAGGGCGCAGTTTGCCCTTTGACTTTGGTCTCTGATGGATCTAATAAGTGGTGTCGATTTTCAGCTTGTTAATTTTTTTCTTGCTGTGAGGACTGGAATAATGACTTCTAAGCTTTTTATAAGCCATACTGAAAGGCAAGGATCCTCCCTTCTGTTTCTACCAACAATAAGAACACTACTGTCTAACACAGGGGAACTCTGCTCTGTTATGTGGCAGTCTGGATGAGGGGGGTGTTTGGGGGGAGGATGGACACTTATATAAGTATGGTTGAGTTGCTTTGCTGTCCACCTGCAACTATCACAACATTGTTAATTGGCTAGACTCCAATATAAAATAAAAAGTTTTTAAAAATAAAAAGAATACTTTTATCTCTGCAGACCAAGATACAATTTACTTGCCTCACCCAGGCTCTCCCGATTAACTCCAGGCTCTTGTCAAACAAATGAAGCAGAAATCCTGCCTCAACCTTGGAATCCACCAGAGACGAGGCCATCCAGCCTCATACCCTCCAGCCTGGCATGCCTGCTGGCTTCAGCAAGCATTGGCTCAGGAGAAGAAGCCTGGACACATTCAAGTTGCCATCTTTCCAGAACTCTTTTTAATCCACCTGGACCCGATTAGTTGCCAAACCAAATGTAGATTCTGCCTTTTCTCTTTTTCTCCCCCCCACCTCCCCTGCTGCCTCCAGCCTGGCCCAGGTCCCGACTCCTTCTGCTCTCTCTTCCTCACAGGGCATTCTACCAGCTTCCGCTCGGCAGGTCTCTTCTCAAACCATCCCAGTTCAGTCCTCACTATCAGTGAAGCATGACTTGGATCATGTCACTGCCTCCTCAGAAACTGTCAGTGTCTTCCATTGCTTTCTGGATTAAACACAACATGCCTCATCCTGACGTGTAGAGCCAACCTCCATTCCTAATCTTAACTCTTACTGATTCCCTACAAACAACCTTCTGCCAGCCAAATTAAAATTACAGCATTTTCCCAACACCTGGGCATTTTCTATTCCTTACCTTTGCCTTATCTTTTCAATTCTGCCATTTTAAAATTCTTTCTCAGTTTGCCAAATTCTTAGCCACTGTTCCAACACCATCTCCTTTCTCAAAGGACCCACCACATGCACCATGACCTCACAACTAAAAGCTAGTTCTTGTGGCCCTTTCTCTCTCCTCTGTGAACCTCCAGGTCACTTTCACTTTCAGCATTTAACACCCTCTTTTATTAGAGTGTGATTGTCCTTCAGACACCTGCCTTTTCTATAATACTTCTAGTTCCTTGAGATAATCTGTGCCATACCAATCTCCATTTTCTTCCATAACATCTAACACTATGCTCTGCAAACAGTACACGCTCAGCAAACATATCTTTAATTGAAATCGTGTTATTTTAAGAAGGCAACTCATGGGTTTCAGCACAGTCATTATGGTTCTGATGTATTGGATAAAATAGATGATACAATACCCCTGACATTCACAAGGGAAAGAAGGAATGGGGATCAGATGAATCTCAAATAGTAGACCTCAGAAATGCTCATCTACCTACTGCATGCATGCATGCTCAACTTCTTCAGTCGTGTCTGACTCTTTGCAACCCCATGGACTGCAGCCCACCAGTCTTCTCAGTCCATGGGATTTTCCAGGCAAGAATACTGGAGTGGGTTGCCATGCCCTCCTCCAGGGGATCTTCCCAACCCAGGGATCAAACCCATGTCTCCTGCTCGCAGATGGATTCTTTACTGCTGAGCCACCAAGGAAGCCCCACCTGCCTCTTCCTCCTTCGTTACATCTCTGTCAAAAGTTATGTGTTGACCAACTCTCCACACGTTAACTCCATTTTCTCTCTTACTTAATGGCCATTTTATTCAAAGGAACAAAGTTTTTAATCACTTCATGAATATTACTATACATGTGCTTGGTGTAGGTGACAGAGGAGCCTGGCAGGTTACAGTCCATGAGGTCATAGAAAACTCGGACATGACTTAGCAACTAAACAACAACAAACCAGGAAAGATACTGGCAGTCAGTGAGCCTCGCAATATGTGTTGTTAGGCTTTTTAATTTCCCCAAAATAACAAATTACTATAAATTATGGACTTCACACTGTTTTTCAATTGTTAAATCCTTATTGTGAAGAAATTACTTTACTAAGATACCATATATATATACATACAAATTATCTACCACCTGCCATTGATAAGCTTTAGTGCCAGCAATATATAAGTCCAGGTGTGGAATATTCCCCCTTAGCCCCACTAGCTTAACCTCCACTAGAAACCACACAGCTACAGTGATAGTCAACATCAACATTCTCAGCTGCTAGAGCAAGATAAATTTTCTCTACTGATTTTTTTATTGTGATAAAATACATGTAAGATTCATGATGACTGACATTTAATGCGTTCATAGTGCCATGCAGCCATCAGTATTAACTAGCACCAGATATTTGTTGTTCAGTTGCTAAGTCATGTCCAACTCTTAACGATCCCATGGACTGTAGCATGCCAGGATCCTCTGTATGTGGGGTTCTCCAGGCAAGAGTAATGGAGTGGGTAGACATTTGCTTCTCCAGGGGAACTTCTCAGACCAAGGATCAAGCCCACATCTCCTATAATGGCAGGCAGAATCTTTACCATTGAGCCACCAGGGAAGCCCACCAGATATTTTTACTTTTATTTTCTTAATGCTTTTTCTAAAATAAATAAAGACGATTTTCTATAATGTAAATAGCTATTAACTTTGCCAAATTGAAATTGTCAGTCTCTGAGATGCACCAGCTTTTGTCAATAGGACAAAAAGCCCAAAAGAAAGAATTACTGCTAAATCCCTTTTTTGGTCTGTGTAGAGGCATTTTGAGAGTATAGGCAATTGACAGCCATCTGCCTTGGGAGGACCGGCAGGTGACATGGTTTTTCTAGCCTCTGGCAAGTACGTTCCTGGAACTATAACAAACCTGGATGAAACACAGGAGACCCAAGACCTTGGCACATTTTCACCTAAGCCAAGTCACACCATTAAACCTCAGTTAGGAAATATCAATAACTTGGGGAAAGTGGATTGCAGTTTAGCGTATTACCAGCTGTCAGCACCTCAGGAACTCAATTGAACAGCCAGGGAATTGAGATATGAAAAGTAAAGAAAGAAATCTCACAGGTCTCCTTTAATATCATCAGTGACATGACTCCCCCTGCCTCACACCACTGCCCCTCCCCAATTGAAACCAATGTAAACAGTAAAACAGACGTTTCATTTTGTTTTTAAAGAAACAGGGAACAGAGAGATTGTAAAATTCCAGAAATATAAAAGCTGATGTCTCAAAGACTGCTACTCTTTCGAAGCTTATATTTTATAATATAAACCAGATGTTTTGAGTTTTCCAAATAACCTCTTTCAGAGAAATAATGCCTTAGTCTTTGGCATGCTTTTGATCTTAGGTCAATTATTCCTACCTACTTTTTTTCTTCAACCTTCACAAATGTTTTCAGAAAATTCAAATATAAATAGCCCCTAACTGGGCTAATTTGAATTTGCAGCTGTTCATCTTAACATTGAATATTTATCATATAAAAGGATATTGGTTTTGAAAAATTTGAACTTAATGAGAAAAACGCATAGGCATATCCAGAGACATGGCAGATTTGATTCCAGACCACCACAGTAAAGCTGCTACTGCTGCTGCTGCTGCTGAGTTGCTTCAGTTGTGTCCGACTCTGTGTGACCCCAGAGACGGCAGCCCACCAGGCTTCCCCGTCCCTGGGATTCTCCAGGCAAGAACACTGGAGTGGGTTACCATTGCCTTCTCCAATGCATGAAAGCGAAAAGTGAAAGTGAAGTCACTCGGTTGTGTCTGACTCCTAGCAACCCCATAGACTGCAGCCTACTGGGCTTCTCTGTCCATGGGATTTGCCAGGCAAGAGTACTGGAGTGGGGTGCCATTGCCTTCTCCAACAGTAAAGCTAACACTGCAAGAAAGTGAATCTCACAAATCTGCTGGTTTCTAGTGCAAGTGCATATAACAGTTATGTTTACACTAAACTATGGTCTATTAAGTGTGTAATAGTGTTATTTCTAAAAAAACTAGTCTACATATGTTAGTTAAAAAGCAGTTTATTGCTAAAAAATGCTAACCATCATCTGAGCCTTCAGAAATTTGTAGTAGTAACATCCAAGATCATGATCATCATCACAAACATGGTAATGGAAAGATTTGAAGTATTTCAAGAATTATCAAAATTGATGCTTTTGCATTGTGGTGCTGGAGAAGACTCTTGAGAGTCCCTTGGACAGCAAGGAAGTCAAACCAGTCAGTCCTAAAGGAAATCAACCCTGAATATTCATTGGAAAGACTGATGCTGAAGCTGAAACTCCAATACTTTGGCCACCTGATGTGAAGAGCTGACATTGGAAAAAACCCTGATGCTGGGAAATATTGAAGGCAGGAGGAGAAGGGAGCGACAGAGGATGAGATGTTTGGACGGCATCACTGACTCAATGGACATGAGTTTGACCAAACTCTGGGAGATGGTAAAGGATAGGGAAGCCTGGCATGCTGCAGTCCATGGGATGGCAAAGAGTCGGACAGACCTGAGCAGCTAAACAACATCAGCAATCAAAATGGATACAAAGACACATACTGAGCAAACACCACTGGAAACTGGCACCAGTAGACTTGTTTACTCAAGGTTGCCACAAACCTTCAACTTATGAAAAAGCAATAATCTGTGAAGTGCAATAAGGTGAGCTGTGCCTGCAGAGAACTCTTTTGACCTAACAGTATCTAATTCTTAGAAAATTTCAGAGGAAACATCATTTGCGGTAGTTACTAAAGTAAGATAAAAAGAATGGCCCGATATACACAAAAATGCCTGAGGTCTCTACACTGGTGGATTTCACAGACCAGCATCAAAAATGAGGGAAGAATAATTCTTGAGTTCAACAACTGTCCTTGAACTTGTTAGATTTATTGTTAAAGTGAAAAATACAACCAGTTTTAGAATGAATTAAATTAAATCTTCTGAGGTTTCACTCTGAATCTTGACAGTTTGTATGCCTTTCAGACTCTATAGAAAACCTAGCAGGTAACACAAATCAAAATGGCCATAAAAAATAGGTATAAGCTACAACTAGAAATTTCCATAGTTTCTGACCAAGATACTATCTCTTTCCACACCCTGTTCCCTGCCATGGCCCTGTGGCCAGAGATGGCAGATAAACAAATATACAAACACAGCACCCAAATATCCCACTCCAAATTAGGGAACAAAGTCATCACTGGTGCCTCATGACACAGCACAGGGGAGCAATTCCTGTGTGTGTGTGTATGTCTTGGTCCCCCAGATATTTAAAATAACCACACTGCAGAATGTCAAACAAATAAACCCCTCTCCTTCCCACAGCCTGTAACACACAGCTTCTTTTATCAGCTGCCTGGTGCGCCCTTTAGACAAGCACCCCTATTGGGTGGACCATGTGGACACAGATGCTATCTAGGATCTAGTCCTGAGTCCGGATGGGGTTCTATTTAAAACTTCAGATCAGCACGCCCCTCAGCTTCCCCCGCCACCAGCACTACTTGTTAAAACAATAGGACTGCAGGGCCGGTCTGATCTCAAGTCAAGCCAGCTCAGTCTAGCTCAAGAACACAAAGGCTGTGGGAGGAGGACAGAGTCCGGGAGCTGGCAACCGCAGGCCACACCAACGGCACAGACTCGTAGGCCCCGGGCGTCGTTACGTGGCTCCAGCATAGTCCAGGGTCCACTGAGGCTGCCGATGGTCTGCCAGCTGCAGGAGGGGAGCCTGGACAAGCACTTTGCTTGATCCAAGGAGCTTGCTCTCACACTCCTCCCCATCCAGCTCTGACTTCAGGCCTCGGTCTGCTGGCAAAAGTTTGGCGAGTGTTTCATTTTGGAGGACTTGCTGGCTTTTAGGAGCTCAGGAATAGATGAAAGCTATTGATTCTGGGAAAAGGAGATTATCTGGTTTCTAGGCCAAGGTCTGGCCCAAACCCAGTAATACGTTTTGGTAAATATTTCAAGGACCAAATACAACCATATGAAACAGGAGCCCTAGCCTGAGAGTAAGGCTTAGTAGCACTTGGGGAGACAGTAATGGCCTAGCTGGAGGTTTGCAAGGGGAGAGGACAAGAGAGGAAAAGCATGATTGCCAGAAGATGAAAAATAGGCCTAAATCTTAGTGTCAGGGCTCTGGCCTTCTTCCAATGGGACATATTAGAACGGGTATCGGGGTGATACAGCAGGAGCCACTGAGCTGACGCACTCTCCTGATGAAGCCACCCAAACAGCTGGCAAGCTGCCCTGCTCCACCCATCGCCATGAGCTCACCATGACATGGGAGCATCTGGTACATTCATCATCCTCTCCCAGCGTGAATGGATGCTTAGGAGGTAGATAATTTCATGGGCATATGTGCCTGTATTATCACACAGATGCAGATATGATGATTATTTCATAATAGAAGTGGAACACAGCTCAACTTTGCCTGACTTTTGATCCTGCCAGTGCTGCAGAAAAATTCAGGCTGATCTGTTCCATAGACAGGAAATGGAAGGACAGAAGGAGAGAGAGATTACAGGTCACTCTGTGCGTTCCCTAACACGTGCTGTGATCTTGGCCCTTTCTTGCAGAGATCTGATTTCACAGAGAGGAGGAAAAGGCAAGTGGGAGACAAAGAGGCTGCCACCAGGCAAGCACACACTTTCCATCCCTGTGTGAAACTAAAAAATAGGACAGGGTCATGTAAATAAGGCAAAAGCGTATCAACAGACCACATGCTGTAAAATGGTGCCAAAAAAAAAAAAAAAAGAGAGAGAGAGAGAGAGAAAGCAAGAGAGAACAAACAAATGAAAGAAGAAAGAAATGTGTAGAACTGATTTTTCCTTAAGAGAACTTTCTTTTGAATCAGATCAGAGTACCCTCCTTGTTTTATTTCACATTGAGTACATAGATACATAGACATCCATAGAGATAAATATTTTTTTTTAATTTATTCATTTATTTTTCACTGCACTGAGTCTTTGCTGCTGCACGGGGCTTTCTCTAGTTGCAGCGAGTGGGGGTTACTCTCTAGTTGTGGTGTGGCATAAGGCATCCCTCCTGGACAAGGGATCGAACCCAGGTCTCCTGCACTGGCAGATGAATTCTTAACCATTGGACTCCCAGGGAAATCCAAAATAAATAATTCTCTACTTTAGATTTTAAACTCGGTGAGAATCACGTATGGTACCAGTCCTCGTTTCATTCCGTAGCCTCAAACTCTTGGTAGAAAATCAAATATTACATTTTTTTCTCATCTAATTTGGAAAGATTTGAAAGATGTAGGGGAAGAAGGAAGTTAAATAGGATATGTGAAAACAGAGTACTCTGAACTTGAATTGATTGAACTATAAAAAGAAGCAGGGAAGGAGGCATTGTGGTCCAAGCCATGGAGCCCACCATATTCCATTGGTAACCAAAGCAGCAATGCTTAGTCAATATGGCCCAGGACACCCTGGGTATTTTCTGAGAAGAGCATGTGGGAAAGGGGAGCAAGGATAAATGAGGGAAACCAGTACTCAACCAATCATTCACATTCATGAGCAATCACAATTTAGGTGTGTTCACTGTACTATGTCTGGAAGAGGGCATGGTAACCCACTCCAGTGTTCTTGCCTGGAGAATCCTCATAGACAGAGGAGCCTGGTGGGCTACAGTCCATGTGGTCACAAAGAGTCAAACACAACTGAGCGACTAAGCACATTGTACTATGTGCGTTATTTTCAAATATCTTTTGATAGTGATTTCTAACATAATTCCACAGTGTTAAGAGAACAGACTCAGTATGGTTTCAATACTTTTAGACCATGAAATTTCTGCACCTTGTTTCATGTCCCTGGATATGTTCCAGTGTCTCCTAGCTTATAATCTATGGGAACTTGAATAGAATGTGTATCCTACTATTGTATGAAAATTGTGTAAATCTTAGTTATGTTGAATTGATTCATAGTGCTTTTCAGGTCTACTCTATCCTTCTACTTCTCTGTTTATTTGTTCTATTCATTTCTGAGAGTTTGATATTGAAACTCCAACTAAAAATCTTAGTTTATCTACTTAGAAAAGTGATTTTAATATAATAGTGGAACTATATGTACCCTTGTTCTGTGTTTTCCAAGTCTCCTGTAAATACGGTATCATACTTTCATAATTTAAAACATAAAAAAGAAAGAGAAAAAATCGAGTGATTTTCTTATAGGAAAGATATATAAATAAATAATAAATAAATAAATTAGCTTATAATTTGGGAAATACTTTTGTTTGCATCATACTTCGAGTAGCTTCAATCATAGCAAAAAGTTAGGAAGATGTGACGGATGTAAAAGTCACTTCATTTTCATTTGGATCTATTTCATGCATCTGAGAAATGGTCCTGTTGGCTCAACTCTGATACCCCTCTGGCAGCCTCTGCAGAGGTTGCACCTTGTCAGCACTGGAGGGTGCTTATACGTTTTTATCCAGATAAACGCAGAGGTGCCAGACTGATCTGTCATAATTGTTTCAGGGGGATGGGAAGGAAGGCTTGAAGGAGGCTTGATGATGATAAGGGAGAAGTGGGGATTGGTGACACCACTCAGCACAGGTCAAAGTAGAGGGCTCAGGCATGAGAACATTTTTGTTTGGGACTCGGGCCTCTGAACTTGAGGAGCAAATTTTAAGGTCAGCAGGGGGTGGAGGATGGGAAACAACCAGAAATTCTTTTTTTTTTTTTTCATATAATGTTCTTTATTTCCCATCTCCAACACTCCTGTTTCACTCATACCCCATCTGGCTGTCACACCATTTCCTCTCTCCCTCCCCGAGCAAAACTCATGAAAAGAGCCATCTCAGTTCGTTGTCTTTGCTTCTTCACCTCCGACCTCTCCACTCAACTCTAGACACTAGTCCTGAGCACTCCATCAGAATTCATCAGTGCTGTCAGTAACAGTGACTTTGCCAAGTCCGGTAATTCTGTCTTTTTTTACTTGAATTCTCAATTATACTGATAGAATCGATCACTCTTCTTGAAATATTTTCTTCCTGTTTCCCTAGCTGCTTCTCAATATCCTTTGCTAGATTTTCTGCCCATTTCCATCTTCTAAAATGAGAACTCCTGGATTCAGTCCTTAGTACACTGTGAATATACTCACTCCTCCTTAAGCAATCCTGTCCACTCTATGGACTTGTATATACCAAGCCACGGTAAACAGTGTACGAAAGGTTGATGCAGTTTGGGAGTTAGCATCATATACTATAAGGTTGACCAGAGCTTACCTTGAAAACCAAGGTAACATTATACTTAGTAAAACTTAAATTATAACTACACAGTAGTTCCTAGGACAGAGAATAAGTTTTTTTAAGTGACAATTTTCTGACAAAATGAAGAGACACAACGTGATGGGTCTTCCCATATGACTTTCAAGGCACAACCAAAAAAGAGGATAATCTTTGCTGAATCAGCTTGATGTAGATCATAAGGCTCTTGGGCTCCATGGACAGGGCAGCCTGACGCTCTCAGAGACAGGTCCACAGGCACAGCTGACCGTCCAGAGAGGAGCACCCACTCAGGAGGACGCCCAGGATCTTCCAGAGGGAGAGGCTCGGGCTCTGTTGGGCGCTGAGCTACATGGGAGTCTGAGGAGGTCACAGTCATGTGCTGGGAAGAGCTGACTTGAGAGGATGAAATTGACAAGTTAGAGGAAAACATCCATCCTGACATGACAGCAGGCGAATGTCTAAGTCCAAATGTTTGGGACACCCACTTCAGTTCAGCTACCGAGGCCTGTAAATTCCTCTTTTTCTGAATCAGTTTAGGCTGTCTTTTGTAAACAGCAGTGTCTTAAAGAGCACTATTGAAATAAAAGGTGTAGAAGACTTGGGACAGTCATCAGAGGAGACAGTGGGCAGAGACAGTCCCAAGGAAGAAGCCCAGCTCTAGCAACAACTGTCCAGCCCTGAGAAGACTGAAGGTGGTCTCATCTGAGTGGCAAACAGTAACTTTTACATTTAAAAGATTATTTATCCTGCTTCCTAATATTACTTAAACCACACAGTTTCACGAGGCAGGGTAAACTTGAAATCAATGAAATAATAATGATCTTTCAAAAGTGAGTAGCTGATCTACACATCAATAAGACAGGTTAGATTAAATCATATTTAACAAAAAGCATTTTATGACATCAGTGACCATATTCATCTTTAATATGAGTCAGTTTTTCAAAAGGGGGAAGATGTAGGGGAATGTCAAAAGCAAAATGAGACCAGATTTGCTTTCATCTCTGCTCAGTTTCTATAATGGAAGGATGGACCCACATCATTTCTTCACCGGTTTTCTTTGTTGCCAGCATCTCACACGTTCTGTCCTCCACGCCGAGGAAGGAACAGTTTGCTGGGTGACACCATTCTAACTGCTACCAGAGTCACTAGGTTTGAGTTCAGTTCAGTTCAGTTCAGTCGCTCAGTCGTGTGCGACTCTGCAACTCCATGAATTGCAGCACGCCACGCTTCCCTGTCCATCACCAACTCCCTGAGTTCACTCAAACTCACGTCCATCGAGTCAGTGATGCCATCCAGCCATCTCATCCTCTGTCGTCCCCTTCTCCTCCTGCTCCCAATCCCTCCCAGCATTAGAGATTTTTCTAATGAGTCAACTCTTCTCATGAGGTGGCCAAAGTACTGGAGTTTCAGTTTTAGCATCATTCCTTCCAAAGAACATCCAGGACTGATCTCCTCTAGAATGGACTGGTTGGATCTTCCTGCAGTCTAAGGGACTCTGAAGAGTCTTCTCCAACACCACAATTCAAAAGCATCAATTCTTCGGTGCTCAGCTTTCTTTTGACAAAATCTGGCAAATATCTTTTGGAATCTTCTATAGTAACTTCAGGAGGTGTAGGTGTTTTGAGAAGATTCTCGTAAGAAGAAATCGTAGGAGAAGAGGGACCTGCAAAATTCTCAAAGCACTTGCCTGAATTTGAAACTAACAATGTACTTTTTTTCATTTCCAAATCATTTGATGAACAGTTTGCTTTCGATAATGGATAATTTGTGGATACCAAAGCCGTGCTGCTCTTTGCAGAAGGGACTTTCAAACCAGTGCAGAAGGGAGAATGGGTGTGCTCAGCATCATTTTTTTCCAACGGCTGGGTCTTAAGGCCAGGAGTGACAAAGACATTATCATTGGGCCCTTCTTCTATGTCTATGGTCTCCTCACTGTTAGTCTTCACATTTTTAAGTCCAATTGTGTAATCGTCATTTAAGCACATAGTATATTCAGAGACACCGAAGTGTTCTAATTTAGGAGTTACACACTCAAAATCATCCATCATTAGTGCACATTTTGGAGTTTTTACTAGTGACTATTTGGAAAATGGAGTTAAAATTTTTGGCTCTTCCTTCTGGTTGTTTACTGCTTGGGGTGAGTTTGGCAGAACTTGGGATAAAATGTACTAGTCAAGTAGTATTAGTGCTCTAAGCACTTCTATTTCTGAGAAGTCACCGCGTAGTTCACAACTTTCTGATTTTGGATTTGAGTAGTGCATTGTATCCCAAGTTCTGCCAAACTCACCCCAAGCAGTAAACAACCAGAAGGAAGAGCCAAAAAAGATCTTCACGATCCAGATAATCACGATGGTGTGATCACTCACCTAGAGTCAGACATGCTGGAATGTGAAGTCCAGTGGGCCTTGGAAAGCATCACTATGGGCAAAGCAAGTGGAGGTGATGGAACTCCAGTTGAGCTATTTCAAATCCTGGAAGATGATGCTGTCAAAGTGCTACACTCAATATGCCAGCAAATTTGGAAAACTTAGCAGTGGCCACAAGACCAGAAAACGTCAGTTTTCATTCCAATCCCAAAGAAAGGCAATGCCAAAGAATGCTCAAACTACCACACAATTGCACTCATCTCACACGCTAGTAAAGTAATGCTCAAAATTCTCCAAGCCAGGATTCAGCAAGACATGAACCGTGAACTTCCTGATGTTCAAGCGGGTTTTAGAAAAGGCAGAGGAACCAGAGATCAAATTGCCAACATCCGCTGGATCATCAAAAAAGCAAGAGAGTTCCAGAAAAACATCTATTTCTGCTTTATCGACTATGCCAAAGCCTTTGACTGTGTGGATCACAATAAACTGTGGAAAATTCTGAAAGAAATGGGAATACAAGACCCCCTGACCTGCCTCTTGAGAAATCTGTATGCAGGTCAGGAAGCAACAGTTAGAACTGGACATGGAACAACAGACTGGTTCCAAATAGGAAAAGGAGTACGTCAAAGCTGTATATTGTCACCCTGCTTATTTAACTTATATGCAGATTACATCATGAGAAACGCTGGGCTGGAAGAAGCACAAGCTGGAATCAAGATTGCCAGGAGAACTATCAATAACCTCAGATATGCAGATGATACCACCCTTATGGCAGAAAGTGAAGAGGAACTAAAATGCCTCTTGATGAAAGTGAAAGAGGAGAGTGAAAAAGTTGGCTTAAAGCTCAACATTCAGAAAACAAAGATCATGGCATCTGGTCCCATCACTTCATGGGAAAAACATGGGGAAACAGTGGAAACAGAGTCAGACTTTATTTTGGGGGTCTCTAAAATCACTGCAGATGGTGATTGCAGCCATGAAATTAAAAGATGCTCACTCCTTGGAAGGAAAGTTATGACCGACCTAGATAGCATATTCAAAAGCAGAGACATTACTTTACCAGCAAAGGTCCATCTAGTCAAGGCTATGGTTTTTCCAGTGGTCATGTATAGATGTGAGAGTTGGACTGTGAAGAAGGCTGAGTGCCAAAGAATTGGTGCTTTTGAACTGTGGTGTTGGAGAAGACTCTTGAGAGTCCCTTGGACTGCAAGGAGATCCAACCAATTCATCCTAAAGGAGACCAGTCTTGGGTGTTCATTGGAAGGACTGATGCTGAGGCTGAAACTCCAGTACTCTGGCCACCTCATGCGAAGAGTTGACTCATTGGAAAAGACCCTAATGCTGGGAGGGATTGGGGGCAGGAGGAGAAGGGGACGACAGAGGATGAGATGGCTGGATAGCATCACCGAATTGATGGTCGTGAGTTTGAGTGAACTCTGGGAGTTGGTGATGGACAGGGAGGCCTGGCATGCTGCAGTTCATGGGGTCACAAAGAGTCAGACATGACTGAGTGACTGAACTGACCTGAACTGGACTCTGGTTTAGAGTCAGCGACTCCTTGTTCAACCACTGAATTTTTCTTGGCATGTAGATTATATTCATACTTCTGGAAAAACTCTTTTATTTTCATGATATCCACTGAATTCTTTTTCATCAATATTTTTGTTGCCTTTATGAAACCAACGCTTTGTTGACTTTGCAAGCTTGCTTTATCAAGAATAATATTGACTTCATCCTTCAGAGTTCGTACTTCCGAGTGAAGGTCATGTAAAACTCTTGTTGGACAATCTTCAAAGTCGCTGTCCTCTCTGTGCAGCGCTAGCTGCAACCTGGCCATCTCCCCATCCAGGGGGATGGCCAGAGAGCACAGCTTCCCACTAAAGCCTGAGATCAGATCCACAGAAGAGCCTGGTTCTCCACCTCAGCACCCGTGCCCATTTGAATCCCAGCGCCGGAAATGCCATAGGCTCCGGGAGGCGTGAAAGGCCTTCTTTGCAACCAGATATTCTTGAAGACTTGAGAAAATGTGCTGCTTTATCTCAACATGTCATTAAACCTTCATTGTCCTCAGGAATATATTAATAGTATTGACAATAAAACAAGAAGAAAGGTTTTAGAAAAACCAAGCTGTAATTCTTCTTGGATTAATACCTACAGCCCAGTAAGCAAACCTCATTGCTGACAAACTTCAGCTCTCGAAGACTCAGCGGATGAAACTAAAATGATGAGGATAATAAGCATGATATGAGGACTATACACAAAACATGCCAAGGGATAAAGTCACCCGCAGAAAGCCGGGAGAGCTCGGAGAGAGGGGTTCTGCTCAGAATCCCACAAACACAGGCATTCAAGAGGAAGTCAGAGCAAGAGACATCCAGGGAGGGGAAAAGAAACCTTTCTAGTGCTGGGAGGGGAAGGGAGCCGTGTGCTGGGACGTCTGAAAACAGGCAGGGACCAGGGACATTAAGACTGAACAAAGATAGGTAGCAACCAAGGAGGTGCTAGCGTCCCTAATTTTCAAGAGGTGCTGAGGGCAGAGCCGGGGAAGGATGGGGAGGACGGGGAGGTGCCTGACAAGGCACATGGAAGGAAGCCTGGTGACTGGCTCAAGACATCTGCTCTAAGGTGGACCCTGAGAACTGTGTTACTTATTAATGGCTACTCACAAATGCAAACGGCTTACTTTCCAAGGGAGGGAGGAAAAGAAGGGAGGGAAGGGGAAAGTAGAGAGGATTTACTACAACTCTTGGGCTCCCCAGGTGGCACTGGTGGTAAAGAATCCACCTGCCCATGCAGGAGATGCAAGAGACATGGGTTGGATCCCTGGGATGGGAAGATCCCTTTGAGAAGGGAATGGCAACCCACTCCAGTATTCTCACCTGTAAAATCCCATGGACAGAGGAGCCTGGCTGGCTGCAGTTCATGGGGTCACAAAGAGTGGGAGAGGACTGAGCCGCTGAGCACTCATGCACACAATATCACCAGTAGTTACCTATATTCTGATGTGATTTCTGGAAATAATGCAATGTAGGAGAGTTGGCGCTGGTATGCTGGGAATTGTCCATGATCCTGCATTTTAAAAGATGCCGTGTGGCTGCTGCTGTGGAAGAGGGCATATGGAAATGCGAGGCAGGTCAGAAGGCTACTTCAGAGTCCAGGAAACCGATGAGAGCACAGCCTCTCCACAGGCAGAGGGGCATCCATGGTGGAAATGAACGTGGAAATTGGAGAGCTTTCTGGAAGGGAAAGCAGTGGGAGATGAACCCAGGAGCCCAGAGGACGCAGATCCCCCAGAGAGGCTTGCGTGCCTGGGAGGGGGCCACCTTACCTTTGGAGGTCAGGCTGGGAGGACAGAAGTGGGTGTAGGTAAATTGTAGGTAAAGGGTGGGAAGTTACCAGAAAGTACATGCATGACCTCAATTTTCTCAATGACTCACAAGGTGAGTTTGTCTGCTGAGAGCCGGGGAGGGCAGGAATTAAGCAGGAGTCTTGAGAAAAGCGCTGAGGTCTATAAATAGTCTTCTAACTAATCAGCTGCTGAGGGGGACTGCGGGTCTGTCTTCGGGCATCATAGGCGTGAAGGCGACCTCTTACTGGGACCACGGTCCCAGCTCTGCACCCACTGCTGTGTGTGGGGGATGGACAGTTAGCACTCCCATCTTCCCTCTGCTCTGCAGCCCCGGGGTCACCGCCATATTTAAATAGCATGAGGGTCACTCACACTTCTGCTGCCTCTGAGCATTCGTGTCCTGAATAGCTAAGACACACTGGGATTTCACATATAACTTAAAACTAAATTGTACTATATAGACTGTCATTGCTGAGCAAAGTAGCCTAAAAATTTACAAAATATTTTTGTTGTTTTTATTGTACAGTTGCTAAGTTGTGTCGGGCTTTGCAACCCCATGAACTGCAGCACACCAGGCTTCCCTGTCCTTCACAAAATATCATTAATGAGAATTGAAACAAAAAGTGATTTCTGCTTACAATATTCTAATTAAGTGTTTCTGAGTTTTGCTCCAAATCTACAATAAACAGAGTGTTATTTCCCTATCCTCCATACAGATTAAACTTCTTTCAGTTATACATATACATGCATCTATTTTTTTCAAAATTTTTTTCCCAATTAGGTTGTTACATAATATGGAGCATAGTTGCCTGTGAATGTTTTGCTTTTAAAAACAGAAAAAGGTTATAGAGGATTTGCTGACATCAGACAATGAGTTATTTGCAAAGATTCCTTGTGGTGTATTATACAACTCTGCCTGCTTCCATATATATAGTGTCCCGCGTGGAGAAGGAAATGGCAAATCACTCCAGTATTCTTGCCTGCGAAATCCCATGGACAGAGGAGCCTGGCGGGCTACGGTCCACGGGGTCGCAAAGAGATACAACTAAACAACTGAGCACGGATACATGCGTGGTAGCTACTTAGTCATTTTTGTGCTGAGTGAGTCACTCTTGTCTTGTTGCAAACTGAATGGGAAAAATAGGAAATAAATAAAAGTGAAAACTTTGTTTACCAGAAAAAAAAAAAAATAGCACGAGGCCTGGAGGAAGCTACTGAATCCAAAGTGGGAGCTTTTAAAAAATGGTTTGGATTATTGTTGGGAAATTTTTTGTGTGCTCAAAATATATGGCTTGTACATACATATACATACAATGAGTGAATACACACTTTGTGTGTCAATGACAGTATACATGTGCATGTGTCATAGCACTAATATGTGTGTGTATGTTTGTAGGTATGCAGACATATGGGTATCATAAATGTATTATGTAGGTATACACATATGCATATAATCCATTTGGGTTTCCCTAGTGGCTCAGATGGGGAAAAAATCTGCCTGCAACACAGGAGACTCAGGTTCAGTTTCTGAATGGGGAAGATCCCCTGGAGAAGGGAATGGCTACCCATTCCAGTATTCTTGCCTGGAGAATCCCATGGACAGAGGAGCCTGGTGGGCTACAGTCCATGGGTTGCGAAGAGTCAGACATGACTAAAGTGACTGAGTACAGTACAGTACCTTTTCCTTAAGGTCCTTCAACAGTTCCCCATTGTCTCCTGACCAAGTCCCAACCAGGCCCTTCCTGGACTGGGTCCTGCTATGTCTGTCCTTCTTGAACCCCAGGCTCCACCCAGGCCAGGTAGCTTGCATTTCTCCCATAATGCATCTGTGCTTTGCTTGCTCGGGTTCTGATTTCTGCGATGCTGTTCTCAGCCCCCATCACCTTCCAGATGGAAAACATCTTCTTATCCACCTCAGCTCCTCTAGAGAACGTTTCCCAAGACTCAGTTGTTTCAAATCCTCCAGCCCTGACCAGGGAAATGACTGCTTTCTCTCTCTCTCTTCTTCACTGTCCCTTGTACACATCATTATCACAGCAAGTACAATACCAAATGCACTTGTTTATTTATAGGTCTGTCTTCCTGTGTGCTTCCCAGGTGGTACTAGTGGCAACGAACCTGCCCGCCAATGCAGGAGACACAAGAGAATGAGTTCCATCCCTGGATCGGGAAGATCCCTTGGAGGAGGGCATGGCAACCTACTCCAGTATTCTTGCCTGGAGAATTCCATGGACAGAGGAGCCTGGCAGGCTACAGTCCAGTGTGTCACAAAGAATCAGACATGACTAAAGTGACTTAGTACGCACAACGTCTTCCTATGCCATATCCTGGGGGGCAGGGGCAAAATCTGTTTATATAGTATGGTTTTAAAATCTTTGGCTCAAACTATGTGACCTTGGGCAAGATATGTAAACTCTTCTATATCTGTTCCATCTTCCATACAATTCGAATGGTAATCATAGTCTCTATGCCATAGAATAGTTATGAAGCATAAATGAAATAATGCATGTGAAGTGCTTAGAGAAGATCTGATATAGTCAACCAAGTGTTTGATCTAAGGAAGTACATAACCAATAACAACTGTTCAGTGGTTAAAAGGATGAATATTTATCATTAAGAGTTGATAAGAACAATGAATAACCTAATCCCAGATGTTTATTTAGAAAGACAAATGAGAAAGTTGAATGATTGGAAGAAAGAATATTTTAGGGAATATCTTTTGGTGTCTGTATGGTCAAAATACCTCCAAACACCTCTCAACTTTCTGCCGTAAACTCTTTCAGTCCTGTAAAACCAGCCTAACCAGGCTACAAAGATTTTTAAAACATCACAGTCTTCTTAGAAAACAAAAACTCAGTGAAACCAATAAGAAAGGCTCACTGCCATAGTTTTCACTATGAAGCCGGCAGAGGCTCATTGTGCTTTAAGAATGCAAGCCAGTCCTGCTGTAGACTTTGAAGAACTTTTGCATGTTTTCTAGGCTCACTCCTGAAAGTTAAATAGCAAATAACCTTTTCTCCAACTAGCCTGGCTTTGGGCATAAATTCTTATTTTACATGAGCAGGTTCTATCTACTTTCAAGGTACGCAGCTGACTTCAACAGTGGACATTAAACATTATATAATATACATGCATCATTTGTTATAAGGCAACACACAATGCAGTGAACATTACTAGAGTCTTCCTGGTGACGGTACCTGATTTCCATGCCGTCCCATTAAAGTGGACTTCGCACCCAGTCTCAGGGTGGATCTTGTGATCCAGGTCTAAGCAATCAGCATGTCTCATTTCCCTGTCCTTCGATCTTCGTGGACCATATGTGACCTAGTCAGAGCCAATGAAATGCAATGACATTTTCACTGCGTCTTCTGGGGAAGAGACTGTCACATAAAACCCTTGGCATAAAATATAAGAGAATAAGTGGGTTAGTGGGGACCTTTCTGCCATAAAATCCAAGGCTGAAGTCAACACAAAGGAAGGCAGAGCAAGGAATAAAGTTTTTAAAATTAGGCAGGTGCCACTGAGAAGTCTGAGCCCTGAATTGAGTCTTGTCTGTAGCTAGCATTCTCTTTTCCGTGTCTGAGTCAATAAATTCCCTTTTTGACTAAGACAGTTTGGGTTGGGTTTTTCTGTAACCACAGCTAAATAATCCCAACTGGCCCTCATCAAAGTCACTCTTCCCAAACGGGAGCTCCACACTCTGATTCTATCAAAAAGATACCTGGTGTCTCTGGAGAACTCAGATGTGAATGAATCACAGTGTATTCAGGAGGATAAGTGTCTTGGGTAAGAAAATATCTCCTTTGGGGAGGCCTGTGGTTCACGTTTCTGTGTGGGCCAGGAAACTCCTATAAATTTTACCTGTTGACACATTTTCTTTGCAGGCATTTTGCTGCTTCATGGGGAGGAGCAGGAAACAGAGGTGGAGGAGGGAAGGCATGAGGCAAATATGAATGATTGTGCAGGAAGCAATACAGCTGATGGCCTTTAGCAGAGGGCTGGCATGTGGGTACATGCGGTGTGAATTCACAGTGGAGGAACTAATCAGGCAACGTTATCTGATCTGGAACAACAAGAAAAAGAAAAGGTCTCTTTCATTTTCCCCTGCTTTGGTCTGTCTGAAAGCCCTTATCAAGGGGACAGGCCTTGGAAGCACCTAACCAGAAAACCATGACTTTGGATTGTGCTAAAGGGGGGACCCAGGATCTGGCTTGTTTTCTGGGGACCCGCTGTCATTTCATTTTCAGAATGGAGCTGGAATTTTGTTCTGTGAAAATAGAGCAGGTTCTGGACTGAAAACAAAAGTCAGACGTGCTGATGCTTGAATATGAAGAAGTACAGAGTTTCATAAGTTCTTCTGAGTAATAGAGGCTAGTCTCCAGCCTGGGGGTGAGGAGGTGGTGAGAGCAGAACCAGAGTCTGGGAGGTTATTTCTCATGTAAAAATCAAAAGCCCGAAACAACACATTGAACAATCAAAATACAAAGCAGCAGAGCTTTCAGGAGGGGACTTGGCCTTTGGGCACCAGGATGGGTTTCAAACTTGCTTCTGTCCCGCATTGTCTCCATGGTGATGAGAAGTTAGTTATCTTCTTTGAATCTGTTTCCTCATCTTTAAGCATCAGTTAAATAGGCTGGATTATATCAAGAGTTTTGTTGTGGTTCAGTCGCAAAGTCATGTCCAACTCTTTGTGACCCCATGGACTGCAGCAAGCTAGGCTTCCCTATCCTTCACTGTCTCTGAGAGTTTGCTCAAATGCAAGTCTGCTGAGTCAGTGATGCCATCCAATCATCTCATCCTCTATCACCCCCTTCTCCTTCTTCCCTCAATCTTTCCCAGCATCAGTCTTTTCCAATGAGTCAGCTCTTCACATCAGGTGTTTATGCATCGAGAGTTTATGGCCCATTGTAATAACCTAAATAGAACCTAAATAAATGGTAATGACACATTTTCACTTACTCTGGGAAGATTTAGATCAAATACAGGTTTGTATGTACCAATACATGGGTACCTTCTTCTCGTACGGCAGACAGAGGGGGAAAAGTTCAGTTTCACCTTAATGTGATTTTTTTTTTTAATATCAAGAGAAAATCACTGATTTGCCGCCATATCTCTGCACATGTCCAGCTTCTTTGAAAAAAAGATCTTGTCTTTCAAAAGACAAGATCTTTTGAAAGCAAAATCTTGTCCCTACACTACTGACAACTCTCTAATTCCAGACTGGCTAGAGACAAACCAAAATCAAAAGACTTCCATTGGACCGTCGATTTCTTGAGTATGAAGAGGAAAGTGTTAGTCACTTAGTCGGGTCCAACTCTTTTGCAACCCTATAGACTGTAGCCTGCCAGGCTCCTCTGTCCATGGGATTTCCCAGGCAAGAATACTGGAGTGGCTCGCCATTCCTCTCTCCAGGGGATCTTCCCGGGTCAGAGAGTGAACCCACGTCTCCTGCATCGCAGGCAGACTCTTTACCACTGCACTATCAGGGAAGCCCATGGAATTTGCTCTTTACTGTATGTCAATTCTATTTCAGTTTTAAAAGGATGTGCCCTTTTTTCAACTGATAATGAGAATAACAGAACTTGGTGGTCAGTCAGAAGTATCTGCTCCAGCTAGCTTCTTTTGCTGTGTTACTATGAAGTCTGGGATATTCTGGACCAGAGGAAGGGAGACTATGGTAGGAAGATTTCTGCTTAGAAATAAGACTTGGAGAAGGATCTGGCCCTTGGCCTTGACTCGAACTCATGTGCTTCTCAAGCACCAACCGAGCTTCCATCTCTGGTCTTGTTCTTTGCAGTGAATACATCCCACCCTACATCATGCCATGAAAATTTCCCACCCATAGCGTGCAGTCCACAATGCCCACTGCCAGGGACTTGGCCCACTTGCCTCAGCTCTGCCTGCCAGACCACACCTTTCACTGCAGCCTGCTGGCCCCAGGCCTCATTCCAATTCAGCCCACCAGACAAGTTTCTAGTAGGGTTGAAGCTGACCTGGCCAACCGGGTGATTTTGCCTCCCTTGACATTTTCAACAGGGTGAAAAAAGCGACTATCTCTCCATCCCATTGAAACCTGGCTAAAACTTTCCCTCAGCATTCCAGTTAGCATCAATGGGACTTGTTCTCCAAGTACTCTTCAAATAGATGTCTTCAAATCCAAGTCCTTTGGAAGCTGCCATGCTCCTTCTCAACAGCCTGGCACATTCTTTTTGGTGACACTTTGGATTCTTCCTAGGTGAAAGCTGAGAGATATAAAGGCATTGTAAAAGAACTCTGAAGGGTTTGGGCAGGATTATTCTAAGGAATTTATCCACCCACTTCAAGCAATTTCTTCTGTTGATCTTTAGGATTACTAGGGAAGCAGCCAGGGCTTTTGTTGATGGATCCCAGAATCTCATCCTTGTGGGTGCATAGAGTGTGGTATTGCCAGTGCAAAGGGCTTTTTTTTTTCCTCTGACTGGCTCAAAGTGGGATACCAGACCTAAGTAAGAAATAAGCCCATGTAAGAATGAGAAGATTTAAGGATTATAATTGATTCTCCTAAACTTAGTTTAGAAGAGCAGGGTGGAGGTAATGAGGAGCAATTTTCATTTTTCTCCATCACATACTCAGGCCTCACCCGAGAAACACAGGGTACCACCCACCCTCCATTTAAAGGTGAGGTTTTTCTTGGAGGGGTGTGTGTGTGTGTGTGTGTGTAAAAGATGCTAGCGTTAGCAGGACTTGGTCAACCGAACTGGTGCTAACTGGGGTTAACAGCTGCTGATAAATCAGGGAAATACAGGAGAGAAGAGATAAAGCATAGTAAACACCGGAGTTGGCTTCATTGAATTACACCAGGACAATGAGACCAGGGCAGTCTGTGGACCAAAGGTCTTCCCTCTTGGGTTCTTTGGGCAGAATTAGCAAAAAAATAAGTTGCAGAAGAGCCCTTTCTCCAGCCAGAATTCTTAGTAGGCAGTCATGTGGGGGTAATCGCCTCTTTGTCTGGCTCAGATTCCCTCTCACCCTCAGACCCTCTGATTTCTGCCTGAATGGAAAGAACTCACAGCAGTTGAGTCTGGGGGAAGCAGGAAGCCTGGGCAGTGGAGGGTGGGGAGGAGAGGAGCTCCACCATCCGGACAAAGGCCCTGGAGGTCTCCTCTCCCCACGTGGAGACAGGCAGGAAGGAGGCTGGTAGTGACACTGGTAGAGGTGATTGCTCCTTCACTATCTGCCCTCACCTTTACGACGTACCGTGAGATAGGAATTATTGACCCCATCTTCACGGAACAAATAAGGTAAAATAAGTTGCCAAAACTCCCCAGCTACCATGTGGTGGGCTGGAGAATTTTTCCTACATCAGCCCAAGGGCAGGAGATGACTCAGCCATGGGGGAAAGGGACTGGGGATCTGGACAAGGATTGACATCCTGAAACATGAGAGTCAGGGTGTGTGTGTGTGTGTGTGTGTGTGTGTGTGTGTGTGTGTGTGTGTGTCTGTGCTTGGTTGCTCAGTCGTGCCCGACTCATTACGGCCCCACGGACTGCACACCCTCAGGCTCCTCTGTCCATGGGATTCTCCAGGCAAGAATACTGGAGCAGGTTGCCATTTCCTTCTCCAGGGAATCTTTCTGACCCAGGGACCAAACTTGAGTCTCCTTGGCAGGCAGGTTCTTTACGACTAGGGCCAGGTGCTCAGTGATAAATGGTACCCCGGTCTCACAGACAGAGGTAGAGACAGGAAGAGAGACTGATCTGGCCTGCCCCATACCACCAAACTATTTTATTTTACTACTTTCATTTTCAGATGATTTATATATGTGTGTGTGTGTGTGTATATATATATATATACACAACAGGGAAAGGCAGACTTCTTTTGCTACAGACTCCTTTCTTTTTGGTTGCTGTCTTTTTCTGTTATTATAGACTGAGATTTTAAGATGTCGAATTCCAATCTAGAAGCTAATGAGGTAAGCAAAACCCAGTGGCAAACCAAGGAAATTAATTTAATACCCTCTCTTGAGACCCTGGCAACTATTCCCACATCCTTTGGAGTAAGAGTCTGGCCACTGGCAGAGCCAAAAGCTTCTTGACTGTGGTCACAGAAAGCAGACGCTATTGTTACAAGTTCAGGCTGGCATGCAATTAAGCTGCATCCTTCTCAGGGAGATGTGGTTGTCTGTGGTCCAGCATCCATCCTGCTCTGGACAGAGGACTGTTGTTGTTCATTCAGTCAGTCATGTCCAACTCTTTGTGACCCCATGGACTGCAGCACTCCAGCCTTTTCTCAAACTCAGGTGCATTGAGTCGGTGATGCCATCCAACCATCTCATCCTCTAGCATCCCCTTCTCCCCCTGCCTTCAATCTTTCCCAGCATCAGAGTCTTTTCCAATGAGTCGACTCTTCACATCAGGTGGGCAAAGTATTGGAGCTTCAGCTCCAGCATCAGTCCTTCCAGTGAATATTCAGGGTTGATTTCCTTTAGGATTAACTGGTTTGATCTCCTTGCAGTCCCAGGAACTCTCAAGAGTCTTCTCCAGCACCACAGTTCAAATGGTCAGTGGATAATGAGCAGAATTGGTCCACACCAATCCCAGGTCTGGATCACAAATCACTTGTGACCTTCCACGCCCTCTTCTCTTCCAGCCATGGGAATGAGTGGACCCCAGGGACTGTATCAAGAGCCGCATGCTGAACCTGCTGAAGCCACAGATAAGGTGGAGAGCTGTTTGGCTGGGAGAGTCAGCCTTGGACTGTCCGGAAACCAGGACACAAACTTGTGACATGTAAGGCAGCTACCATGGGGTGATTTTTCTGCTATAGCAGCTGATACTTCCTTAACAAACACAATCAAAGACAGATTCTGCTCACCTTCCTGGCATCAGGATGGGAACCAAAAAGCTCAAGACCTGGGAGAATAAAACCCACTCTTCCAGAAAACAGAAAGACCTACGGACTTCTAAACCTCAGGACTTTCTTCTCTTGTGTTTATGTCCCAACTACAGGGAGTGTGGAAAGAATTTCGAAAACATTTTCTTTATCTGATTTAGAAAGCAGCATCCAATTGTGGTACCCAAAAGATTTATATCTCATTGGAGGGTTAAGTCATAAATTAAAACGATCTTTTTTAGATGATGGTGGGAGAAGGCCAAAGGAAATTAGCTTAAAGAGCAAATGATAGGGTTTTTAGGTAGTTTTATTGCCGTGAATAAAAAGTAGAATGAACACTAGCTGCCTCCAGAAATCCTCAAAACCCTGCTTTTGTGAATCCAGACGATTTTTGTGGACCTGGCACCCATCGTTTGGGTGCAATGTGTTGGTCTAAAGTGCTTGAGGGTGTTTAAAACATTTTTTTTCCTTAAACACTTTAAATCCACCCTTCCTGCAAGCGTGTTTAGTCTGGTAACGTGCACTATCTCCAGTCATCTGAGTGTGCTCTGTGCTAAGTCACTTCAGTTGTATCTGACTCTTTGCGACCCCATGGACTGAGCCTCCTGAGCTCCTCTGTCCATGGGATTCTCCAGGCAAGAATACTGGAGTGGGTTGCCATTTCCTTCTCCAGGGGATCTTCCTGACCCAGGGATTGAACCCGTGTCTCCTGCACTCCTGCATTGCAGGTGGATCCCTTACTGCTGAGCCACCAGGGAAGCCTAATTATCTGAACAATAAGTAGATTTTGTTTCTGCATCTGTCAAGGCTAAGTCGATTCAGTCATGTCAGACTCTGTGCGACCCCATAGACAGCAGCCCACCAGGCTCTGCCGTTCCTGGGATTCTCCAGGCAAGAACATTGGAGTGGGTTGCAATTTCCTTCTCCAATGCATGAAAGTGAAGTTGCTCAGTCGTGTCTGACTCTTAGCAACCCCATGGACTGCAGCCTACCAGGCTCCTCCGTCCATGGGGTTTTCCAGGCAAGAGTACTGGAGTGGGGTGCCATTGCCTTCTCCTCTGTCAAGAGCTACAGATTCCAAGTGGGTGGCTCTATGGTTAGTGAGGTTGGTTGAGCTGCTCTCCTTCATTTCCATGATGGCAGAAAAATATATACGATTGGATGGAAGGCTCAGTGTCGTTAGATGATGAAAGGGTTGGTGTGAAAGAGAAGTCTTCTCAAAGGAAACAAGGAATCCTGAAATAGGAACAAGCAAGGGGGCAATAGGGCTTCCCTGATAGCTCAGATGGTAAAGAATCTGCCTGCAATGCAGGAGACCAGGGTTCAATCCCTGGGTCAGGAAGATCCCCTGGAGAAGGGAATGGCAACCCACTCTCCAGGTATTCTTGCCTGGAGAATCCTGTGGACAGAGGAGCCTGCCGGGCTACAGTCCACAGGGTCACAAAGAGTTGGACATGATTGAGCGACTAACACACACACACACATGCAATGAGGCAATGATTTTTTTTTTCTTTTCAATACTGTATTGGTTTTGCCATACATTGACATGAATCCACCACGGGTGTACATGCGTTCCCAAACATGAACCCCCCTCCCACCTCCCTCCCCATAACATCTCTCTGGGTCATCACCGTGCACCAGCCCCAAGCATGCTGTATCCTGCGTCAGACATAGACTGGCGATTCGATTCTTACGTGATAGTATACATGTTACAATGCAATGATTTTAGATGAATGGGATTTATATCAAGACCTTAGGGTCTTGATACCCAGGGCTCTCTGAAGTTCTAGTTTCAGCCCAGGTAACCAGGAATTATCACTGGGGCATCGTTTACCTGGTCAGGGTGCAGAGAAGATCAGGACTCTCTCAGGGCTGACTTACACATCCGGCCACATAGGAGACAGCCATGAGATGAGCCAAACAAGCCCTCTGCACTCAGACCTGTTAAGGGTAAAAACACATGGAGAAGATGCCCCAGGTGGCACCCTGGATCTTCAGCACTGAAAGCCAGCACCAGTGGATTACGCTCTGTTCCTAGTGTCTTTAAGACACTGCAATGAGTGTGTGGCTGGCCCTTTAAAAAAAGCACCAAGCCAGAGAAACGTCAGCCAGCAGAATTAGTCAGTTTGTTTTAGCAACAGCTTCCCAGGCCCTGGTCTCCCATTACTTCATCTGCATTCCCCAGATGCTGGGCCCATGGCCTGTGGCAGTCCCCATCATGATTTTCATAATCTCCCAGGGAACTCCCAGTACCTGGACAAATCCCGTGACCCCAGGACATCACCTCCTGGGTCACAGGTGGAACCTGATACCCTCGCCTAGTATCTCTGGTTGTAACCCTACCTGCTCCCGATTGCAGACCTGAGTCACAAGCTGCCACAGGCAGAGGGGAGGTGACCCTGTCTGGTCTTGCCCAGGTCAGCCTCTGCCACGCAATTCCAAGCAGCAGAGAAAAGTCCTGAATCCGGGGGTTACTTAGTGAGGCTTCACTGAGAGGGTCGCCCCCCTCAAGGATGGCCAGAGTCTTAGCCCAGCAGCTCAGAGACCCAGCTGGTCAGTCAGCGAGCTGGCAACATGCCCTTCCTCACACTCTCTCTCCAGGAGTGGGCATCAGAGAAATCCCCATGGAGGCAAGGGACAGAGGATGATTCCAAGGAGCTTAAAATAGAGCTTACCGGCTGGGAAGGGACAAGGAGTCCAAGGAGGGAGCAGGCTTCAGGCAGGGCTGGATCCAGGCCCAGTCCAGATGCTCCTATCAGGTATCTGGCTCTTCATCTCAGAAGGAGTGGGTCCACCCGACAGGCAAGCCTCTGCCAGAGGCAGGGATGTTCACCCCAACAGCTTAGCAACTCCAGGGGATGGGCCTGCCTGCCCTAACAACTCCAGGAGGAAAAGGCCAGAGTGTGGTCTGACCAGCCAGGCTGGACCTGAATAAGCACCAAAGCCAAGGGAAGAGATCCCTATGGTCGGCCAGGCCTGGACCCATCCCTTCTCCAAGAGGCTAAGGTTGGGGCTGGAGCTACAGCTAGAGTATTGAAGGGTTTTCTTTATACAAAATTGAGCTCAACAATGGCCTCCACGTTGCTGGGACCAGCTATCATCCTTAGGCCTTATCTTTGCTGTGATGGACAACCACCCAAGATACCAACCTGCTCAGCCCCTTGTCCTGTCTCCCTCTTAACTGGGCCTTTCTTTTCCAGTCTCTCTCTCTGGTCTTCCTCGGCTCTCTGACCTGCTCTCACTGGAGGCCGAAAGCTCAGGCCTTGACCACTCTCTTCTCTCTGCACTGCTGCACCCCTGCTCTGCTAACCTCATCCTGCCTTGTTAACTTGAATGCCAACTCTGTGCCTCAGGCACCAAGTCTATCCCTGGAGGACTCTCCTCTCATGGGCTTCAGACTCCGCTCCTTGTCTGTGGTGATGGACCATCCTCTGGGGTCTATGCAGCCCTCAGCCCCTCACTTACACTGCCCCTCCAGCCCTCTCTTTGTCATGAGGATGGAGAGCTCCAGGTTCGCTGTGGTTCAGGCCAAAAATCCACCCCCTACATCTTTGCTTCCACGCTACGTGTATGCAGTCAGTGAATCGGGCTGTTCTAAGGCTGTCTGGACTCCAGTTCTTACCTCCTCCAGCTTGGCCAGTCTGGGTCAAGTCATGTCATGCCTCAGCAGCATGATCACAACACCCCCAACCTGGATGCCGTCTTCTCCTTGGTCCTCTTTGGACCAAGATGAGAGGGCTCTCATCTCAGCTGTCAGAATGAACCCACAACACAGTCAGACGATGACTTACTCGGGTCAGCTCCTGAAGGGACTCTCCAATCACTCAGAATAAACCTCATCTAGCCATCAGCACAGCCCCTCAGAGCCCCCACCCTCACCCTTCCCCTCCCCATCACCCCTCTGATAAGCTCTGCCACCACCCCCCGACCAACATCTCCATTCACACCAGTTTCTCGAGGTTCCTCTCACAGAGCACAGTCGTGCCTCAGGGCCTTTGCACCTGCTTTCCCCTCTGCCCAGAGTCCTCTTTCCTTCCTTAAGTCCATCGGATTTGAATCAAATATTCCTCCTCGATGAGGCCTTCTCTGACCACGTCTTTAGAAGTGCAGAACCCTTCCTGATGCTGGCACTTTCTGTCTTCCTTCACTGATGTCGTTTTCCCCACAGGAGTTGTTATGTTCTAACTCACTTGTAGTTGTTGTTCAGTTGCTCAGGCATGTACTTCACTATCTCCCAGAGTTTGCTCAAACTCGTGTCCAGTGAGTTGGTGATGCCATCCAGTCATCTCATCCTCTGTCGGCCCCTTCTCCTGTCTTCAGTCTTTCCCAGCATCAGGGTCTTTTCCAGTGAGTCAGGTCTTCACATCAGGTGGTCAAAGTATTGGAGCTTCAGTTTCAGCATCAGTCTTTTTATTTTTAATATTTTTACCTATTGATTGGTTTAATTTTTTTGCATACTGATTTTGTCCCTGTCTGTTTCCCCAGCACTGGACTATGAAGGGAGAGATGTTTTTTCTCTCTGTGTTCTAGTGTGTCTAGTGCTGGTCTGCCAGTCCTCAATGATGTGGGGAATGAATGAAATAGAGTGACTGGCTCAGTCCCCCAGTCTGACTCCCACTGGCTGGAAGGCCCTTTCACACCACTCACCTGTCTCAGCCTCTAGGTCTCTCACTGCAGAGACCAGGGGACAACACAGAGTCACAACCTAGGCCAAAACACAGTGGTAATATCCGACCAGGAGAGGTGAGGCCAGAGCCCAGACCAGCAGGGAAAACGTCGGTGGGCTGACCCTCCGGTCATGGGATGGCCCCAGTGGACAGTGGCTGGGGAGGGCCAGGCAGTGGGCAGAGTCTGTGTGTGGCATCAGTCTTTTGTGGAACTGGCACTAGGCAGAGGCCAGGGCCAGGCAGGGGAAACAGAGGACAGAACCCATGAGACACCCCGAGGTCCAAGTGGCTGGGAGCCCACACAGCCAGTGAGCTTAACCAAAGACAAGCGATCCAGAGTCCTCTTCCAGCCAGGACTGATGGATGCCTGAAGACGCCTGGCTTCCCCAAGGCCAGTGCCTGCCCTTACCTTAAAGGCTCAGCTCTTTCTCTTTCTCACTTGACTGTGCTTCTTCAGGAAGGATCCCAGTGGCCTGGTTCTGGTGAGCCCTAGAGGGCAGCTTCCCTGGCTGGGCCCACATACTCAGGAAAACAGCCACACTGTCCCCCAGACCTGGTGGCAGGCAGGCCGGCTGCCAGCACGGAGGAGGCCCTGTCTTCCCAACCCGACTGTACCTGGAGCAATTTCCCTTGGCATTACAGAATCCAAAGGTGCCTTGTGGAGCGAGGGTCCGCTGTCCAGTCCTCATTTTATCAGCCAGAAATCTGAGCCCGGAGGGTTGGGTTAGTGGCAGTGGCCGCACAGTGTTGGTGCTCAGCTGCAGGCTCTCCCAAGACCATCCTATTGAAAGTTGACTGCATTTCCAAGGCCAGGCCTGGCTGCCTTTCCTGTGAATTGTTGCTATTGTTTAGTCACTAAGTCATGTCCGACTCTTTGAGACTGCAGCCCACCAGGCTCCTCTGTCCATGAGATTGTGATTCTCCAGGCAAGAATACTGGAGTGGGTTGCCCTGCCCTCCCCCAGGGGGTCTTCCCGACCTAGGGATCGAACCTAGGTCCTCGCACAGCAGGCAGATTCTTTACTATCTGAGCCACCAGGGAAGCCCCAAGAATCCTGGAGTGGGTAGCCATTTCCTTTTACAGGGGACCTTCCCGACCCAGGGATTGACCCACATCTCCTGTGTTTCCTGCATGGCAGGCAGGTTCTTTACCACTGAGCCACAGGGGAAGCCCCACCTATGAATTAGCAGCTCTCTAATATCCTAGGAATTTGCCACGTGATGGGTGAAATGATGAAGCTGCGCTGCAGCGGCGCCTGTTCATCCTGCCCCTTCCTCCCCTCTCTGCTCCCTACTCTCTGCTCCCTACTTGGTGATGGAATGGGATAGGGGTCACTCCTCAGCCTGATGGAAGTCTCAGCTGCTTGCCCTCTAAGCTCATTATCTGACTGGCTCAGACCTTCCCAGGGGTTGCAGGGAGGCAGAAAGGTAATTAAGTGTTTTGCTTAAATGGCCTCTTCAGTTGACAGAAATGCTGCCCAGGGACGCAGGAGGCTCTGCTTCCCACGTCCCTCCGTACAATGCCAAAGCTGCAGGCCCTGGGCAAGGGAGGCGGCCAGTCGAGGCGCAAGGCCAAAGGGACCAAAGGCTGCTGTGCTCCATGACTGATCCCCTAAGTGGACATCCTCAAGCAGATCGTGGAGGAGAAGGCACTTTGCTCTGAGGACCCTGCGTCCACCCCGGCTGGCCCTGTGTCCCCTCCTGGCAGTGTCTCACTGTATGTCCACCTGCCCTTGGGCACCGTGTGTGATCAGGCCAACGAGAACCAGCGTGTTTCTCCTGCCTCCCAGGCCCCTCTGTGGGGCCAGCAAACTGAGTGCCACTCCAATCAGCAGTGATGTTTACTGTCCCTTTGCTGCCCAGGGTGTCATCGTGGCTTAGAGGATGCGTTATTTTGGGAGAAATGATCCTGCCCTGTGGAGCCCCTCAGAGGCTAGGGGATGGGATGGGAGGTGCAGACAAAGCACAGGAAGGCCTCTCTCACGGGCTCCCCAGATACAAACAGAATTCAACACTCTGCTCCAATGGGCAAATACCTATTTCCAAACAGAGAAGGATTTGGATGCAAAAGGCGGTTGTTATAGAAATACACATAAGGGGACTTCCCTGGTGGTTAAGGTTAAGACTTTGCCTTCCAATGCAGGGGTTGCAGGTTTGAATTCTGGTAGGGGATCTAAGATCCTACATGCCTCAGGGCCAAAAAAACCAAAGCATAAAACAAAAGCAATATTGTTAACAAATTCAATAAAAGTTCTCTTATTTTCATTGGAGGATAATTTGCTTTACAATATTGTGTTGGTTTCTGCCATACATCAACATGAATCAGCCATAGTTATGGATATGTCCGCTCCCTCTTGAGCCTCCCTCCCATCTCCTACCCTAACCCGCCCCTCTAGGCTGACATAGAATATTACTCAGCATAATGACTTTAAAAAAAAAAAAAGAAAGAAAGAAAGGATTGAGAGTAGGTAAGGAGGAGACAGTGAATGCAGCAAAAAATAAAATGAAAACAAGAATGGGAATTTCTGAGGGTGGAAATCACCAATAGGGCTGTGAGAAGCTGCTGAAATCAGACCGCAAAGAGTTAAGTCCAGTCTTAACTAACAGCGCCTACTTATGCGTCCGGGCACATTCAGCGTTATTGTGCTAAAGATAATAGCAGACTTATTACAACAGAGCGCTCCATATACATTAGGGCCCACACAATGTCACCTATCTGTGAATTCAGCAGAATTTGCTCCCAGAATAATACAGTATTGCCATTGTCACAGCTTAGAATTCATTAATAGAAACAGTGTTTCTGGCGCCTCTATGCAACCCTCAGTCCCCCAAGAAGGCTCATTATGGAATGTGGCCCTGGATCTAGTAATGGCAGTCATTATGACCATGTGCATTAATATCAAAGCATCTGTAATTATCTTTACATTTTTCCTGGTATCATCAGTGAGCCTCTAAATGATGCACGTCTTCTGGTATCATCATGGGTCCTTCAAGTCTCTAACCATATGCAAAATTTCACGGCGAGCCATTAAAAATTACAGAAGATATGCCGAGTAGAATGTTTATTAGCTACCATTTTGTTTCACATTGAACCTCAAATCGCAGTCAAGGCGACTTTTCTATCGTTTAGTGATATTGAACACAAATCAATCAAGTTCTTTGGATTTCATAATTGGAAAGAATATAATAAAGGCAAAATCTCTCAACTTGTCGGTGTTGGGTTGGGATGGTTTGAGCTAGACACCAAAACTGAAGGAGAGAAGAAAAACTGATAGACCCAAGAAAACTCGGTGGGGAACAAAATGGCTTTGCCAGATTTGTGCTCGTTGTTATAGAATTCCTATTCTTACCCATATCCAGCTCTCCCCTTCACTTACAGATGGGTTGTGTCCCAAGTTTTAGCCCAGACTTGATAGTGGAAGTGATGGCAGTTTCTAGGCTGAGTTACAAAAGAGTCTGTGACACCTTGTACCCTTCCTCTTCTTTCTGCGGTGTTCTTGGGAAAATTCAGCAAGGTGTATATTTCAGTGTGCTTTTCAGTACATGCATTATGCTGCCATTAAAGAACATAAAAACTATATACATACAATGGAATATTGTTCTTGTTGTTTAGTCACCAACTGTCTGACTCTTTGTGACCTCATGATCTATAGCTCTCCAGGCTCCTCCATCCACGGGATTCCTCAGGCAAGAATACTGGAGTGGATTGCCATTTCCTTCTCCAGGGAATCCTCCTGACCCAGGGATCAAACCCACATCTCCCATGCCTCCAGCACTGGCAGCTCTGTTCTTTACCTTTGAGCCACTTGGGAAGCCCTTACAATGGAATATTACTCGGCCACAAAAGAAGTAATAATGCCATTTGCAGGAACATAGATGGACCTAGAGACTATCATAGCAAGTGAAGTAAATTAGACAAAGACAAATATATTAAATCACTCATCTGTGGAATCTAAAACAATGATACAAATGAACTCATTTATAAAACAGAAAGAGACTCACAGACATAGAAAACAAAGCTATAGCTACCAAAGGGGATAGCCAGGGTGGGGAGGAGGGCTAAATTAGAAATTTGGAGAGTCTATACAAAACAGGTAAACAACAAGCACCTACTGTGAACAACAAAGATTTATACTCAATATCTTGTAATAACCTATAATGGGAAAGAATCTGAAAAAATTACATATGTAGAATCACTTTGCTGTATACTTGAAGCTAATACAACATTGCAAATTAATTATACTTCAATTTAAAAATTTTAAATTTAAAAAGTAAGAGGTGGTGTTTAATACATTTTGCCCTCTATGGCACCTTTCAGTTCTAAAAAGTCTGCTATTAGAAGCTTCACTCCCCAGGGTTCTTATTTTTGTTCACGGGGTAATGAACAGAGTGTCTTCTCCCCAGGTAAAAGGACTTACGGAGGGAGAAGATAAAAGTTTTGGTCAAAGGTTCAGATGCTCAGGATTTGTTGAGGGGGCACCTTACAAGGAAAACTGGTGAGGAAGCAAGGGAGAGAGGCGTGGAAGGGAGAGAAAAGAGCTGAGGGAGGCTGTTGTCTTGGGAGAAGTCCAGTACTGCCTGATCCACGGTGTGATAGAGGGAGCCCCAGGGCACGGACAGAATTGCAGAGTCATCCCCTAACCTTGATGCAAAAGATCCTGCCTTTCAAACCCTTTTACAGTCAGTCATTGCCTATGGGCCCCCCAACCTGGAGGGCTGTCCCAGTTTCCTCCAGTCTATTTGAGAAACAATCACTTTCGGGAACCAAGGTGTTTAAAATTCTGACATTCTGGCACAGGCTGTGACATGAAGGAACTTTTAGCTGCGCCAGTTCTTCAGGTAAGGCGCTCAGGATCTTAGTTGCATCATGTGGGATCTAGTTCCCTGAACAGGGATTGAACCAGGGTGCCCTGCACTGGGAGTGAAGAGTCTTAACCACTGGACCACCAGGGAAGGAAGACACCTTAAAGACATCATGCTAAGTGAAATAAGGCAATCATGAAAGGAAAAAGATTGTAGAATTTTACTTGATATGAAGTACCTAGAGTAGTCAAATCCATAGGGCATGCTATTCTATGTGAGCTAAGTCACTTGAATCCTGTCTGACTCCTTGCGACCCAGTGGGCTGTAGTCCATCCACCAGACTCCGCTGCCCATGGGATTCTCCAGGCAAGAATACTGGAGTGTCTTGACATGCCCTCCTCCAGGGGATCTTCTGGACCTAGGAATCAAGCCTTCATCTCTTCTATCTCCTGTGTTGGCGAGAGGGTTCTTTACCACACTCACCACCTTCATAGACAGAAAGGAAAATGGTTGTTACTAGGGGCTAAGGGGAGGAAGAAATGGGATCTAATGTTTAATTGGTACAGAGCTTCTCCACCTGCAATACAGGAGACCCCAGTTCGATTCCTGGGTTGGGAAGATCTGCTGGAGAAGGGATAGGCTACCCTCTCTACTATTCTGACCTGGAGAATTCCATGGACTGTATAGTCCATGGGGTCACAAAGAGTTGGATATGACTGAGTGACTTTCACTTTCACTTTTTCAGCCTGGGAAAGATGAAAAATTTCTGGAGATGGATGATCACAGTTGCACAAAAATGTGAATATACTTAATGCCATGGAACTGCATACTTAAAAATGGTGACAATGGTAAGGTTTATATTATGCAAAATAAGAAATAAAAATTGGAAAGTATTTTAAAATATTAAGGGCTTTTGTTGTTTTTCAGTTGCTGTCATTTGTGTCAGACTCTTTGTGATACCATGGGTTATAGCACACCAGGCTTCCCTGTCCTTCACTTTGAGTTTGCTCAGATTCTTAGATGCTGTCTAACCATCTCATCCTCTGCTGCTCCCTTCTCCTTTTGCCTTCAATCTTTCCCAGCATCAGGTTATTTTCCAGTAAGTCAGCTCTTTGCATCAGGTGGCCAATGTATTTGAGCTTCAGTCAGTTCAGTTTCTCAGTCATGTCCGACTCTTTGCAACCCCATGAATTGCAGCACGCCAGGCCTCCCTGTCCATCACCAACTCCCTGAGTTCACTCAAACTCACGACCATCAATTCGGTGATGCTATCCAGCCATCTCATCCTCTGTCGTCCCCTTTTCTTCCTGCCCCCAATCCCTCCCAGCATCAGAGTCTTTTCCAATGAGTCAACTCTTCGCATGAGGTGGCCAGAGTACTGGAGTTTCAGCCTCAGCATCAGTCCTTCCAAAGAACACCCAGGACTGATCTCCTTTAGAATGAACTGGTTGGATCTCCTTGCAGTCCAAGGGACTCTCAAGAGTCTTCTCCAACACCACAGTTCAAAAGCACCAATTCTTCGACGCTCAACTTTCTTCACAGTCCAACTCTCACATCCATACATGACCACTGGAAAAACCACAGTTTTAACTAGACAGACCTTTGCTGGTAAAGTAATGTCTCTGCTTTTCAATGTGCTATCTAGGTTGGTCATAACTTTCCTTCCAAGGAGTAAGTGTCTTTTAATTTCATGGCTGCAATCACCATCTGCAGTGATTTTGGAGCCCCCCCAAAATAAAGTCTGACTCTGTTTCCACTGTTTCCCCATCTTTTTCCCATGAAGTGATGGGACCAGATGCCATGATCTTTGTTTTCTGAATGTTGAGCTTTAAGCCAACTTTTTCACTCTCCTCTTTCACTTTCATCAAGAAGCTTTTTAGTTCCTCTTCACTTTCTGCCATAAGGGTGGTGTCATCTGCATATCTGAGGTTATTGATAGTTCTCCCAGCAATCTTGATTCCAGCTTGTGCGTCTTCCAGCCCAGCGTTTCTCATGATATATTCTGCATATAAGTTAAATGAGCAGGGTGACAATATACAGCCTTGACGTACTCCTTTTCCTATTTGGAACCAGTCTGTTGTTCCATGTCCAGTTCTAACTGTTGCTTCCTGACCTGCATATAGGTTTCTCAAGAGGCAGGTCAGGCGGTGTGGTATTCCCATCTCTTTCAGAATTTTCCACAGTTTATTGTGATCCACACAGTCAAAGGCTTTGGGTGTAGTCAATAAAGCAGAAATAGATGTTTTTCTGGAACTCTCTTGCTTTTTCCATGATCCAGCAGATGTTGGCAATTTGATCTCTGGTTCCTCTGCCTTTTCTAAAACCAGCTTGAACAGCTGGAAGTTCATGGTTCATGTCTTGCTGAAGCCTGGCTTGGAGAATTTTGAGCATTACTTTACTAGCGTGTGAGATGCGTGCAATTGTGTGGTAGTTTGAGCATTCTTTGGCATTGCCTTTCTTTGGGATTGGAATGAAAACTGACTTTTCCAGTCCTGTGGCCACTGCTGAGTTTTCCAAATTTGCTGGCATATTCAGTGCAGCACTTTCACAGCATCATCTTTCAGGATTTGAAATAGCTCAACTGGAATTCCATCACCTCCACTAGCTTTGTTTGTAGTGATGCTTTCTAAGGCCCACTTGACTTCACATTCCAGGATGTCTGGCTCTAGGTGAGTGATCACACCATCGTGATTATCTTAGTCATGAAGATCTTTTTTGTACAGTTTTTGTGTGTATTCTTGCCACCTCTTCTTAATATCTTGTGCTTCTGTTAGGTCCATACTGTTTCTGTCCTTTATCAAGCCCATCTTTGCATGAAATATTCTCTTGGTATCTCTAATTTTCTTGAAGAGATCTCTAGTCTTTCCCATTCTGTTGTTTTCCTCTATTTCTTTGCATTGATCGCTGAAGAAGGCTTTCTTATCTCTTCTTGCTATTCTTTGGAACTCTGCATTCAGATGCTTATATCTTTCCTTTCCTCCTTTGCTTTTCACTTCTCTTCTTTTCACAGCTATTTGTATTGTAGCTTATTACTACTCAAATGCATGACTTTGGTATCATGGCAGTATAGGGCATATTTTATACAAATGTTAGTGGTGGTTTCACTAAGTCATGTCTGACTCATGACCCCATGGACTGTAGCCCACCAGGCTCCTCTGTCCATGGGATTTTCCAGGCAAGAATACTGGAGTGGGTTGTATTTCCTTCTCCAGGGGACCTTCCCAACCCAGGAATCAAACCCAGGTCTCCTGCACTGCAGGCAGGAGCTATGGGAGAAGAAATACTGAAAATGTCAGTCTCTGATTGAATGCAAGTTGTGTATTCTGGCTGTGATTTCAGTGGAGGCTTCCTCTCTCCCCTTCCTTGTTGGAGAGGCCCAGAGTTTAGTTCCGTGTCAGACATGTGACAGGAGTTTGGAAATACTCATCGTATGGCCGGCTAGAGGTCTGATGGGATGCATGGATGGATAGACAAGTGGACGGATTAAAAAAGGATGTCCACGATAAAAGGGCATTCAAAAGCATGTTACGGAAACTAGAATTCATATTCTACACTTTGGTAGTTATGACACCTTATATTCGCAAATCACTTCATTCCCGTTTCTAAAGAAAGGTATATAAATGATGGAATTCAGGGCTGACGGGGGAGCTGGGGCGGGGGGGTGGTCAGGAGGCAAGCCACGCAGCAAGTGGAATCTTGGTTCTGACCAGGAGTTGAACCTGTGCCCCTTTCAAAGTTCAGAGTCTTAACCACTGGACCACCAGGAGAGTCCGCAGTGATGGATATCTTTAAATCAAGTTTGAGGGTAATCTTGAATCAGAAAGGCAGAATTCAAAATTGTATGGTGTTATTTATGTCTGAAAGAAGTATTTTATTCCCAAAGATTCAGAAGAAATCACAATCCTCATTTTAACATTTACAAGTTGGCCATTTTCATCAGTCACATTTTACAGGAATGATTACTGGAGCAAAGAGAGAGAAGTACCTTGCCCAAGAGCACATGATGAGAAAATGAGAGAGCAGGAGCTGGGGGACAAGTCAGAGCCCGTCTATGGACCAAAAGTTTTACTGGTTCTTCCTCTTAAAGAAAAAAAATAGGAAGGAAGCGGGGGAAGGGAGAGACGGGGGAGGGATGGGAAAGGAAAGAACCTTCTAGTTTAGCTTTTTAAAATTTAAAAGCCAAGTCATAATCGACTCTGTGGTCCAATTTAATGCTACATTCTAATATGAACAATGCAGAGTGGGGCTCCTGTGTGTCCTCCAGTTCGAGTCTCACCAAACGATGTCTCTTGATTCCCAGGAAGCCAACCCCTTGCAGCTGTCCTGTGAGCCCGGGCCAGAGGTCCCACAACACCCAGCGCCTTGCTCACTCTTCCTGTAACAGAGGGTAACTTCCCTTACAACACTCCAGGTTTCCAGGAGGCTGCATTGTTCTCAAACCCCCATCTTGGAGTTTCAAAGACCTCATTTCCTCTGATCATTCTTTCCCCTCCTCAGGGCTTCGGGGGAACAAAGTCAACCCTACCACCCCCCTTTGTTCTGGGTCAACATCTCCTAAGGGGCCTTCCAAAGTGTACTTAAAGTGATAAGACATCAACATCCTCTGTGAAGACCCATGACCTCGATGGCATGGTGTGGAGAGTGGGGATGGTGAGGAGGGTGAGGATGGTGAGGAGGGTGGGGTTGGTGAGGAGGGTGGGGATGGTGGGGAAGGGGCAGGAGCAGGATCGGAATGAACGGGAAATCACAGAGGGAGGAGCCTGACCAGGAAAGTCCAACAAAGTCCATGACGCTGGGTCTAAAGAGACCAATCTACTCATAAAAAAATTCATCAGGTGCACCGAAAAAGGTCATTGAATTAAAATTTATTCCAACACATGTTTTTACTATCGTTGCCAAGTTAAACCAGTTTATATATAAGATGGGGTTTCCCAGGTGGTGCTAGAAGTAAAGATCCTGCCTGCCAATACAGCAGATATAATAGACGCGGGTTTGATCCCTGAGTCGGGAAGATCCCCTGGAGAAGGAAATGGCACCTCTCTCCAGTATTCTTGCCTGGAGAATCCTATGGGCAGAGGAGCCTGGCGGGCTAGACAGTACGCAGGGTCACAAAGAGTCGGACATGACCGAAGTGACTTGGCACACACATAAGATAGTATTTATAAGCAGTAATTTTTTAAAAAAAAAGAAAAGAATTTGAGGGAAAAGAATTTGTGGTCTGCATTTGTGCATGTGTGCACAGTAAATCACTTCAGTTGTGTCCAACTCTGTGTGACCCCACAAACAGTAGCCCACCAGGCTCCTCTGTCCACGGGATTCTCCAGGCCAGGATACTGGAGCGGGTTACCATGCCTGCCCCTGGGGGATCTTCCTAACCATCTGAGCCACCAGGGAAGCCCTGGTCTGTGTTTACTAGCACTCTGTTCTCCTTGAGAAGTCACTTGTCATCAATGCTGGGGTGTCTGCCTGGTCTTTATTCTTTAAATGAGTCTGTGGAAGGCCTCCTGTGCCTTAGAGAACTGGTCCCTGTGTTCCTCTGGGCAGACACCTGCATCTCCGAGCTCATATTAAAGATTACACTTGAGCAGCCCTTCCTTATTCCCCTTTCAGAATTCTGGCCACCCCTTGAAGGTGCAGTCATACTCTCAGTAAGACAGGTCAGATCCCCAGGGCCAGTTACAGGAGCCCCAGCCACTGAACAACTATTCTTTAGGATCATATTCAAAGTGTTGGCAATTTCTCTCCTGGTGGTGAGCCTGAGAAAACACAAAACTACTCTTGGATGTCTTGCCCTTATTTTATCAGTCTACTTTGTAAAGAATAAAACAAAAAACAGAACTTCAGACTGGAAAATGCAAACAATAGTAGGAAATGACACTGATTTTTGAACTCGCAAAAACAGGCCAGTTTTGGTGAAGGAGGAATTTCAGACTCTCCGCTCCCCCATCCACTTCATCATCCTAGTGTGAGGTCAGGATAGGAAATCTGAAGCTCTCCTCAAAAGAAAAGACTAAAGACCAAGAATTTCAGGGGTTTTTTTTTTTTCTTGATACAATTTGCATCCTTAAGATTTTAACCTTAAAAATAAATTTCCAGGTATTCAAAAAAAAAAAAATCAGAAACTAATTTTTTTTTAAATATACATTTTCACAAAAATCTATGTGTATGCCCATGTTCATTGTACCATTATATACAATAGCCAAGATACAGAAGCAACTTCAGTATTCACCCATAGATGAATGGATAAAGGGGATGTGGCATATTTACACAAGTGAATATGATTCAGCCAGTAAAAAAAAAAAACAAAATCTGTCCATTTTGGACAACATGGATGAACCTTGTGGGCACTATGCTAAGCAGAATAAGTCAGACAGAGAAAAACAAATGCTATCCGGTCCCACTAACTGTCAAACAAACAGACAAACACACGAGCTGGTAGATACAGAGAATAGATAGTGGCTGTCAGAGGCGGGTGGTGGGGGCTGGTTGAAATGGGTAAAAGCAGCCAAAAAGTACAAGATTCCAGTTGTAAAATAAGTAAGGCATGGGGATATAACATACAGCCTCTAGTCATAGTTAATAATACTGTATTGTACGTTTGAAAAGTTGTTAAAAGAGAAGACCTTAGAAGTTTCATCACAAGAAAAAAATACCCTATAACTATGTACTGTAACAGATGTTTAGACTAAACATTATGTAGTATACCTGAATCATACATAATGCTGTGTGTCAATTATACTTTAATGAAAAAGGAAAATAAATATCATTTAAATGAAAAAAATACATAGATACATTTTCAAATAATATGCTCAATACTTAATTTTCAGCTTCCAGACTCCTTTTCTGATGAAGTAGCTTTAAATTTAAAGCATTAGGTCCAATTATTAGCCTGAAAAAAAGTAGACTCTATTACCTAAAACATGTGGAAATTCAAGACAAATTGTGTATTTATTATGCATTTATTGGATATATCTTGAGTTTGGGGACCTCCTATGTTTAGCTCTCTTTTTCTAGTCTCTGCTGCTTTTTTGCAACCACTGGATTGAGTTATTTCAGGAACCACTGAACACAACTTCCCCAGAGAACAATGGCAGGTAAAAAAATTAAGTTGCACTGAAAAAGTTTTACTCAAAGTTATACCTGAATATATAACTCAGTTATACATCTGAGTGGCTCAGATGGTGAAGAATCTGCCTGCAATCGGGAGACCTGAGTCGGACCCCTGGGTCTGGAAGATTCCCTGGAGTAGGAAATGGCAACCCGCTCCAGTATTCTTGCCTGGAGAATTCCATGGACAGAGGAGCCTGGCAGGCTACAATCCATGGGGTCACAAAAAGTTGGACACGACTAAGTAACTAACACTTTCACTTTCATATCTGCCTGGCAATAGCCTTGACAAAGAAGCTCCCAAAATGGCAAAAGAGAGAGCACTGGTCATAAAATCGGTAAAACTTCTTAATCAATGACTCCTGGGTGTCCCACATGTGGGAGGGTCATTCCTGGTTCCTCAGCTCTGAGTCAAGAACTGTTGGTTTCTGACCCTTGAGCTGCGGCCCTAGGGTAAAGCCTGATGCCATCCTGGCTCTGACCTCTGCCCTTGAACTTGGGGATGACCAAGAGGTTTGGGGGAGCTGGCCCAGCAGAGGACCTGGTGAAGACCCTACGGTCAGAGCCCTTTCCAGCTGGAGCCCCAGCCCTCGGATTTGTAAGAGCTAAAGAAAGGCTGCGGCTTTCAGCACTGAGCTGGGGGAAATTTTGTTCCATAGTATTGGGTTAGCCAAAAAGTTCATTTGGATTTTTTTCTGTAAGAGAGGGAAAACCCAAGCAAACTTTTTGGCCGACTCAATATTTTGAAGCCACAGCTACATGGCTGTGAATACACCCTGTTAGGTTTCCCCACCGGGGTCAGCATTGACTTCTGCACTGCAACTCTTCTGCTTAAGGACAGAAGAGCCCTTGGAGCCAGAAGGCCTGGGGAAGAAGGAAATGTAGCTTTTCCCTATTCTCAGCCTTTCCTGTGGGCCCCTTCCCCAAGTCTCACACACCCAGGCCTGCCAGTGGAGAAAGTGCTCCTGCCATGGGGAGCAATTCCCTGATTCCTTCATTCAGTGTCCTGTTTTTTGTTTGTTTTTTTTTTTTAACAACTGAAAGGCCTGCGATCTTGGGGGAGGGGGCTGGACCCCTGAAGAGCTAACTGGTCACTGACATCTCCTGTTGATGGTTTTCAGAGCCTTGCCCAGCCTCCGTTCTATGGCCGGGCTTGCATCACAGGCGTTACTCACAGAGGGTGACAGAAAGCTGGTTCAAAAAGAGACCCTGACACACGGAGGTGGTGAAGGCAAGATAACCAAACCCTGGAGAAGCGGCAGCCCGTTACTGAATCCTGGCTTCCACTTGGTCTAAGAAAACAGAGCACCAGTGGGGCTCAAATGGTGAAGAACATGAGGCAGGTATTTTTCAACACGCGACTCAGCCTCGGGACATCCTTCCCACCCTCAGGTCATAGTCTCATCTCTCAGCATGGAAGCAGGTCTTACCCACAGCACCATTTTGTCATCCTCAATGCTGCACACACTCCCTAGGTCCAGACTTCCTTCCTTCCTTCCAGGCCGCCTCTTGCCGGCTGGTTGCACACCTGCTGCCCTCACCCTAATCTGAACTCACAATGCCTCTGAATATCTGTGAAGATCAGGTATCCTTGTCTGAAATTAACCCACTGCACTGCCCCCTGATTTTATCTTATTTGGTTTCCTTGAACCCTTCCACACAAGTCCAGAAGAGCTTCAGTCTTCTTCTTGGTCATAAAATCTTAATTTTGTATCTTTCCCTTCATTTTCTTGTTTCATTTAGAACAGACGCCAATTCATGTTTTCCTGCTTCAGCTCCTCCTGAAACCCCACCTGTCCTACATCAAGAAAAGCCATTCAGCACCTTGTCCCCATTTTGTATTGAATTATTGATGCCACTCACACTGCGAGATTTCAAGTTCCTCAAGAGCCGTGAGGAACGCTTCCCAGATGGTGCTAATTGTAAAGAAACTGCCTGTCAGTGCAAGAGATGCAAGAGACACAAGTTCTAGCCCTGGGTCGGGCAGATCCCCTGGAGAAGGAAACGGCAACGCACTCCAGTATTCTTGCCTGTAGAATTCCATGGACAGAGGAGCCTGGTGGGCTACAGTCCACAGGGTCACAAAGAGTCGGGTACGAATGAAGCGACTTAGCAGGAAGCAGACAATAGCCGTGAACTTTGCGATTTGTTTGGTGTATTTCGTCTGCTGCGCATTTCTGTGCTCATTTAGTACCCCAAACGCAGACTAATGAGGGAGTAACAATGTGAAACCCAAAGGCAGGAAATGATGACTTTTCTTAAAAGGCACAGAGAGAAACGGGAACATTTCTAGAATAACTGGGACACAATTATTCTAGTGCCTTTTGCTCCGAAAGAACCACAGATGTTGCCCTTTTAGCATTTGGCTCCAGCTGAACCTAGCGTGGAGATGGATGGAGGAGGAGGGGGGATGCAGGAGGTGGGCTGCACCGGGTGAGGAAGAGTTCATTCCTGGGAAGATGGTCGCAGAAGCCATTGCTAAGAGCCAAGCAAACACCAATGTTTGTCCCAGTGGCCACTGGGCAGCAGGACTGGAGAGCCAAAGCAAACGTGCACCTTCTTTACCTTCCTGTGACCCTCCTGCCCACAACCCACCCATCCCAGTCCTCTGTCCCCCCACCCACCCCCAGAGAGCTGCCATTCCATCCAGCTCTGTTCTTCTGGAAGAACTTTTCTGTCCTTTCTATCCACCCAAATAGCTACAGTTTACTGGGTTGCTCAGAATTTGGCAGACTTGGAGCAAACATATACTGGAGCTTACAGAAATGATCTCACTTAATCCTCAGAGAGGCCCTGCAATGAAGTAGGCATTATTAGCATCTTCCTTTTACAGAGAAAGAGACAGAAACCTGAAGGGTTCTTAGCTTGCCCAAAGTTACAAACCCAGCTGAGGTCTGGACCCAGAAGCCTGGCCCCCAACTTGACATCTTTATACTGCTCATCACCCCGCCTTCATGGCAGCCAACCTTGGCCAAGTCTTCGGGCCAGTGCAGCTCAGGGATGTGGGGACTTTAGAGAGAGAAGGAACCACCCTACCAGGCAGAGACCTCCCCAGCACATTGGAGAAACTGCAGCCCAGCACAGAGTTTGTGTTCAGTGATTATTGGACCAACAAGGGAGTGTCTTATTGGCAGCCACCTTCCCTATCTCTGGGCAGAATCCTCCCCCAGGGTTGCTTTGTCAGGATATTCTGAGAGCCTGGGAGGAGAGCAGACCTTGGCCCAGCATTCCCAGTAGCTACATCTGTGAGAAGATGAGTATGAAGTGTGTGCAGATCCCCTATCAGGACTTCCCTGGAGGGCCAGTGACTAAGATCCCTTGCTCCCCGTGCAGTGAGCGTGGGTTCAATCCCTGGTCAGGGAACTAGATCCCAAGTGCAGCTACTAAAAATCCTACAGGTCACAACAAAGACCTGGCATGGCCAAATAAATAAAAATATCTTTTTAAAAACAATAAAGAGCCCTTATCTGTGCAAAGATATAGTAGCTGCATTTCTCTAAAACCAAACCAGCTATCTCTGGAGCTACCCCATTCCACTGATGCTGGAAAACTTACCCTTGCTAATTGATGATAATTTAGTCAATTTGAGATTTTTTCAGCCCATTTTAGGTAAATACTTAGTCAGTTCATACTTTGTTCCTCATGCCTTTTCATTTCCTTCTTCCTCAAGACAGTCTAAGTTTCCAGGAAAAGAGCGTTTCTTCTCTAAGACCAAAATTTTATTTCTGAATGAAGTGTTTAGAGACCATGGTACTGTTAGTAGCAAGTCCCAGTTGGAGGCAGATGTGTGAGTCTTATGTGGTTGGCCCAGGGCTGCCCAGGGAAGGGTTCACCTGTCATCAAATTGGCAGTCCATGGGGCCCCTAGAGACCAGGCTGAGTCAGAGATTCACTGAGCTTTCCAAGGGTTTCTGTGATTACTAAGGAGATCTTTGATGCAAACATATTTTCCAACACAGGGGAGAGGTGTTAGAGGGCCCTCTGTCACAGACCCTAGCATGACTTGTAGAAGTTGGATAGTCAGACTGAGCCATGTGGGAATTGAAATCACCCTGATCTTCTGCCCTGCTTTACAGCCTATGTTAGCTAAGGAAAAACATAAGTACCAGCATTTTTGTGACTTAACGTGATCAAAATGTATTTCTCACCCAGTAAGAGTCCAACACAAAGGCTCCCTGTAGGTTAGACTGGTTCATCTCAAGATGCTACTGTCTCCTGACCGACGGGGGAACGACAGCAGTAAAGTCATCATTGATTCTTAAAAACCTCAGCCCAGAAGTGACAAGTTTCACTTCCACTCACGTTCCAGTGGCTGCTCTCCCGGCCCCACCTCCCTCCCCTCCATCCTCTCCCCACCACTGACCCAGTTTCCTGGGGCGGCTGCAGGGGCCTTGCAGGGAGGCAGACACTCACAGGGAGACCACACCCTCACCAGAGCCAGGTGGAGCCTCGAAGTCAGAAAGTCTGGGTTGAGGAGTCAACCGTTGGTGACAGATAAACCCGGGTTAAATCCCAACTCCCCTCTCACGTACAAGTTAACCTGGAGCCAGTTACTTAGCTTGGGACTCTGGATACACATCAAGCATTCAGCACTCCCTCTGGGTCATGTCAAGTGCTTAAGTGTGAGCCACTATGTTGGCTATGGTCTCCTAGTCAAACTGCAGAGGCCAAAGTGAAGTCCCCAGAGCTGGTGACATTTGCTCACGGCCACTGGAGCCCTTTGCGTGGCACACATTAGAATCAGGAGCGAGAGCTTCCCTGGTGGCCCAGTGGTTAAGAATCCGCCTGCCAACGCGGGGGACATGGGTTCGATCCCTGGCCCAGGAAGATCCCACATGCCGTGGAGCAGCTAAGCCCACGTGCCACATCTACTGAAGCCCGCACACTTAGAGCCTGTGCTCCTCAACAAGAGAAGCCGTAGCAGTGAGAGGCTCCCACACTGCACCTGGAGAGAAGCCCCCACTGGCCACAACTAGAGAAAGCCCACACACAGCAGTGAAGACCCATCGCAGACAAAAACAAATAGATAAACAAATTTGGGGAAAAAAAGAGCTGGAGAGAGAGGTGGGCACCCTGTCCCTTCTTCAGCCTCCTCAGGGGCCATGCAGCTGCAGGAAGAGTTGAAGCAGAAACAGACACGTGAAAGGAAGGACACAGCAGGGGAGGATGTCGGGGATACCTGGTCAGGGAGGGGGCGAGTGGAGGGAGTGAGAGCCATAGGCAGCAGGTGGAGGCTGGCGGGGGCCTGATCAAGGAGCCGAGGAAGCAGGGAGGACCTGAGAGTGTTCACACAGGCCCTAGACATCCCCCAGCCCGACCCACGTCCACTTCTCAGAGGACGGACAGCGGGTCTTGGAAACTGTCCTTGTCCACACCGGGTTCTGGGTCATGATTCTCCCAAGCGGTCATCTCAGAAACCTGCTGCTATTCCCCAGATGTTGCGGGTTAAACCGTGACCCACTCCCCAAAATGGATATGTTGACATCCTAACCCCTGGCACAGTTAAAGGTGACCTTCACAGAAAATCACATCCTTCCACATGTAAGTTGAGGTCACACTGGAGTCAGGTGAGCCGTTAATCCAATGTGACTGATGTTCTTATAGGAAGAGACATAGGGACAGGCACCCGCAGAGTGGGAAATGCCGAGGAAAGATGAAGGAGGACGGTCATGTGACCACAGCCGCAGAAATTACAGTGCTACCCTGCAACCTCAGGCTGCAAAGCACTGATGGACACGGCCAGCCATTAGGGGTGGAGCGATTAGGAGATTCTCCCTCCAGCCCCTCAGCAGGAACAAGCCTGCAGACACAGCCTCCAGAGCTGTTGTTTTAAACCACCTAGTTTGTGGGGGTTTGTTACAGCAGCCCTTGTTACTAGTACAACCCTCCTGCATTTGACAAATATTACTGAGCACCAATTGGGCTTCCCTGGTGGCTCTGCAGTAAGGAATCCACCTGCAGTGCAGGAAATGTGGGTTTGATCCCTGGGCTGGGAAGATCCCCTGGAGAAGGAAATGGCAACCCACTCCAGTATACTTGCCTGGAGAATCCCATGGACAGAGGAGCCTGGCGGGCCACATACAATCCATGGGGTTGCAAAAGAGTCAGACACAACTCAGCAACTAAACAACAGCTACTGAGCTATTACCCTCTGAGTATTAAACAAAACAGATTTGGGCCCTGCCTCCATAAAACTACAGTCTGCTGGGAGGAACTGACATTAATTTAAAAGTTAATTATGGAAGTCCAGGGGTCTTAGTCAGCTTTTTATCCCTGCACTAGATGCTAGCACAGTGCATGCATGCTCAGTCACTTCAGTCGTGGCCAACTCTTTGCAACCCCATGGACTGTAGCCTGCCAGGCTCCTCTGCCTGAATTCTCCAGGCAAGAATACTGGAGTGGGTTGCCATTCCCTTCTCAGGGGATCTTCTCAACGCAGAGACTGAACTCGAGTCTCTCATGCCTCCTACATTGGAAGGAGGGTTCTCTAGCACTAGGGCCACCATTGCAGCTGCTCCGAATTCTTTTCCATCTCCCCTGCCTGTCTGGGAAGGTTTTCTCCCTTCCTGGTCCTTCCTCATGCAAAGAAATTTAAACTCTCTTGGCTTCTCAGAAAGGGTCCTGCTTAGATGCCACAGGAAAGGTGAACCTATTAATATTTGATATTTAGATTTTATTTTTGTTCTTCTCATGGACTCATGCATTATCAAGTGAATTTATAAAGAACCAGCTGCAAGCAGCTCAGGTCTTTGCTTTTTGCAAAGCAGAAATGATTCTGAATTATTTGCAGACCTCGAAAATCCGGAGCTCTAATCAAGAGCCCTTCTTCTGGGGCAGAAAATTAATGCCTTCCGTGAAATCTCTGATTTCTGGCTACTATCTGATCTCATGGTTTCTCAAATGGGGCCTCCTGTATAATAGACACTTTCTCATTTTCCCCATTTGACACCGGTTCACTGTTGGTCAAGGTGCCCTGCCAGAGGCCAGAAAGAAGAACCTCGGCTGGGGATTTACAGATGTGTGCCCTTGGGGAAGTCCCTCCAGGTCTCTGAGCCTCATCGTGAGCCTGAGCAGGGGGAGAGGTTGCTACTAGACACCGCTGAAGACCAGGGCAAGCTCCAGGACGCAATCAGCTTGCGTAGCAGACAGCGAGGATTAGAAAGACCAACCAAAGAGCAGAACTCTCCATTCCCGAAACTTCACCAATTGTTTGTTAACTAGGACCCAGTGATTGGCTTCAGTTCATCAGCATTTCTTTGATGCTGATCTCCTAAGTGATATTTAGGAGATTCCTTAGCAACCAGCACCCTTAGAAGAGCTAAAGAACCAAGACAGAACTCTCAGCATTTTTGGCCCAACTGAGGCAAAGTGGCCAGCAGAGAAGTCTGGAACCTGGGTAACTCACATTGGAAGGTCAGGGAGGCAGAAACCAACACAATATTGTAAAGCAATTATCCTCCAATTAAAAAGAAAGAAATTTGTAAAAAAAAAAAAAAAAAAAAGGCCAGGGAACTTCCAGAACTAATCTTGACACCAGCTGACACCTCAGAGTGGCCAGGAATTTGCTACCTTCACTACTTTAATGCCTGGGATCCTAAACGTCTTGTTGTTATTAACTTACTGACTGTTGTTCATGGTTATCCCATTGGGAATAAATTCATTTGTTATATACCTTAATGTCATATATATAGGACTTTCATAAGAATTACTGTATGATCTGGCATTAATTAATCTCTCTTCAATGTGAAGTGCTGGCTTCCCTGGTGGTTCAGTGGTAAAGAAGAAGCCTGCCAACGCAGGGGACATGAGTTCGATCCCTGGTCCAGGAAGATCCCACCTGCCATGGAGCAACGAAGCCCATGAACCACAACTGTTGAGCCTGAGCTCTAGATCCCAGGAGCTGCAACAAAGCCTGAGTGCCCTAGAGCCAGTCAGTGCTCCGCAACAAGAGAAGTCACCACATTGAGAAGCCCTCGAACTACAACTGGAGAGAAGCCTGCACTGCAACAAAGATGCAGCACAGCCAAAAATAAATAAATAAAACTACAAAATAAAATGAAGTGAAATGTACTTCTTGGGTCCTTAAGCCACTGGCAGAGCCTTTGTGGTAACTATTATTATTTGTGAATTGCACATGGTATTTTCAAATGTATGCATTCAGAGATTTCTCCTAGCACCCTACTCCCCTATCTACACATCACTGCTGCCTTGCCAAACAGATTTGTCCAATCAATACCTCCGTGTCATTGTCTTTAAGGATGTCACCTTGTGTTTGCACCTGTTAGTCCATCAATACATGTAAAGATTTCTGAGCAGCTGCTATAGCTGTGAAACGAATCATATTTTTACACCACGTTCATCTCAAGGACCATCCGGCTAGGAAAGACATCAGGATCTTATCTATTATGCCATGAAAATGTTCTCTTGATTGCCTACCATACCTTATCACAGAGGGGTCGATTCACCACAAAACAAGATCATATTTTAGAATGTGAACATTAGAATCAGATTACTTTGAGGGGAGTGTTATTGTAACTCAGATGACTTCATATGAACATATTTAGTATATCACCTCAAACATGCTGATGCCAACTGAAAAATGAAAAACCATGTGGATGTTTGTCATATTCTAACCAGACACTGAATGTTCTACATACACAGCCCATCCATTCGCTCTGGTGCAAATGGGAACGAGCAGAAACAGACACAAACGGTAGAGAAAATATTCAGCAAAGAAACACAAAACAGTAAATCATCATGGCGCTGACACTTCGTGAACTTGACCTTAAAGATCTTAACAGCAAAAGAGAGTTGTTTTTAAGGGGTCAAACTATAAATTTAATTTATGTGGGGTCTTGTGATACAGACCCAAAGCAGAGGTGATGTACATATATAATTTTGAGTTAGAAAACTCATTTGACTCATTTTATTAATTCCACTCCAACTTTTGACATTTGATTAGCCGTCTTAGTATTTAATTCCAAACCCCTATAGCAAATGCCTAGTGTCTACTGAATTGTTTTTTATTCCATAGTTGTGTGTGTGTGAAAAGCACAGCGTGATGCAGGCGAGTCAGTAGTTTACTGTAAAGTACAAGGTCCATGTAACTCACATCCTTGTTGGCTTCTATCAGAAGCTGCTATGAGTCTCATTGAGACAGTGTTTGTCTCACTCTTGGTCATGACAGCGTGATGGATATGATCCATCATGTTCATTTCCTTCCTGTGTTCCTTGCCCTATTGGAACAGGCATGAGATGATGGTAATCTGATGAAAACTCAACATGATTTGTTTATTGCTGGAGGTTTATTTAAGGCCGTCACCATGACCTATATCCATTAGTAACCTCACAGGTTCTTAAAGGGACACTAATAATAATACCTGACTTTTTCAAAACTTGGTATACTGAGTACAAGTCCACATAAAAGGTGTTTCTTTGCTCCACTTCTCCTCTGCCTTCCCATCCCTTTTAAGAATCACTTTGAGTAGTATACACTTTTACATACATACAACACTCTTGAGTGAAATGGAATTCTCATGACCTGACATGGTTTTGAAACATTTATCTACTAACAAGAAAAGAAAAACCAAGTCCAGCCAAAAGTTGTAGACATTTCCTCATGTCCACTAACCCAGATCCAACTAGAGTACTGGAGTGGTGGCTGTTCTCATTGTGTTCTGTTGATACCAAGCCAGTTTAGCTTCTGCAAGATCACTGCAAACCCCAGATGGGAGAAACTCCATGCCCATGGTGTCCAGCAAGGAATTAAGCATCTGACAAAGTGCCCTCTGGGAAAAACAGCTGTATCAGGGGGAAAATGAGAAGATGAACCAGGCAAGTCTTTACAGAACATTTGTTGATGAGGCCTCACCTTGTAGAGTACTAGCAAAATCTCTCACCTGAGCCTTCTATCTGGAGGTACACACAGGTACAGCAGGATAGTCAGCCCTCCATATCTGCCTATTCCCCATCTGTAGAGTCAATGAACCACCGGTGCAAAGTATTCAAAAAAAAACTCCAGAAAGTTCCAAAACCCAACTTGAATTTGCAGTGGGGTCAACTATTTACATAGCATTTACATTGTATTAAGTATTGTTGATTTAACGTGTACAGGAGGGTTGTGGTTGTTTTTGCTGTTTCAGTCACTAAGTCATGTCCGACTCCTTTGCAACCTCATGGACTGTAGCCCACAAGGTTCCTTCTGTCCGTATGCATAGGTTATATTTGAATACCATGTTATTTTATAATGAGGGGGCTTGAGCATCCTCGGATTCTGGCATCCATGAGGGGTCCTGGAATCAATCCCCCTCAGACACTGAGGGACCGCAGTACCTAAGGACACAGTTTGCAGGTCCACAGAGCTTATGTGTGCACGCTGAGTCTCTTCAGTCATGTTCAGCTCTTTTTGATCTTCTGGACTGCAGCACACCAGGCTCCTCTGTCCGTGAGATTTTCCAGGAAAGAATACTGGAGTGGGCTGCCATGCCCTCCTCCAGGGACTCTTCCTGACCCAGGGATTGAACCACGTCTCTTATGTCTCCTGTATTGGCAGGCGGGTTCTTTACCACTAGTGCCACCTGGAAAGCCCCAGTAGAGCTTAACTCTGTTCAAAATTATTTTAAGAGTCTGCAGAAAAGATGCATAAAGCACTGTGTTTTGAAGTGTTTGATTTGTCAGCATGAAAGTTTTTTTGGTGTCCAGATATGTGAAGTGGAAATAGAAGAGAGTTTGCTAGGTGACTCACTGGGTAAAGAATCCACCTGCAAGGCAGGAGACCTGGGTTTGATCCCTGGGTCTGATCCCTGGGTCAGGAAGATCCCCTGGAGAAGGAAATGGCAACCACTCCAGTATTCTTGCCTGGAGAATTCCACAGACAGAGGAGCCTGGTGGGCTACAGTCCATGGGGTCACAAGGAGTTGGACATGACTGAAGCGACTTAGCACATGTGCATGCAGTACAACCTTTAGACACTTTGCTTCTGGTTTTCTCCAGAAAAGAATAAGCCAGAGAGATGAAAGACTGACTTTGAAGGAGCTAGTTCACTCTGGTGTTTCTTTGCCACCTCCTTTAAATTCAGTAGAGGAAAAAAACCAGGAAACAAATGATTGTATTAGATAGGAACCAGAAAGCCACGGGCTTCCCCGGTGGCTCAGTGGTAAAGAAACCACCTGCCAATGCAGAAGATGCGAGTTCAGTCTCTGGTCGGGAAGATCCCTTGGAGGAGGGCATAGCAACCCACTCCAGTCTTCTTGCCTGGCAAATTCCATGGGCAGAGGAGTCTGGTGTGCTGCAGCCCACGGGGTTGCAGAGTCGGCATGACTTCGAAACCAACCAACAGCAACAAAGAGAGCCATAGTGCTAAGGGGGAGAGACCAACCTACAAAAAGGTGACTCCAGGCCACAGCGCCCAGACAGTGTGCTGGTTGGTTGGTAAAGCCCTGGGAACTCGCCCGAAAATAGGACCGTTGCCGCAGTGACCCAACTTCGACAAAATCGATCCTAATGGCAAGATTATCGACACCACATGAAATGCACGGTCAGGATATTTATTGATAGAAGAGTTTTCCTTCAGTCACCAGATGAAGCAAAGATGATTCCACCTTGAAGGTTAATGACCTGACCAAACAGTCTGAGTTTTTCCTCTGAGTAGCAAGAAGAAAGGCTCTCTGGCCCTGGGTTCTTTAAAACTGAGATTTTCTGCACTAAACGCAAGCTCAAAAACAAACCCTTGTAGCACCATTCTGTCTGCCTTTTTTGAACCAAATGAAAGCTGTTATTTAGTTTTGACTCTTGCTTGCAAGATGAAGTGGTCTCATGGTCTCCAGAGATTTGTAACCTCACACGTGCAGAAGGACTATAAATTATGTGCTTTTGTTCCCAACCTGGCAACTTCTTCCTTACACTTTTTTCCTGCACAAACATCTGAAGAAAGTACTCAGAAACTGCGGGTAACAGTGCTGTAGGGAGAGAGGCTTCCTTTTAAGGAGAGGGAGGAACACTTTAGAGGATGAGAAAAAAACACTCTGAACCATGGGGCTTGGTGAAGTGAGCTTAACTTTTAAGAGGTGGTTCTGGGGTCTCATTTGAATTTACTGTTGTTGCTGTTTAGTCGCTAAGTTGTATCCAAACCTTTGCGACCCCATGCTCTTCTGTCCAGGGACACTCCAGGCAGAAACGCTGGAGTGGGTTGCCATTTCCTTCTCTAGGGGATCTTCCTGACTCGGGGATCAAACCCTTGTCTCCTGCATTGGCAGGCAGATTCTTTGCCAATGAGCCACCATTTGAATTTATTAATAATAGTGAAAATCTTCCCAAGAAAACACAAAAATAGACCATCTCAAACTCAGCAAAAACCCCAAACACCATCTGTCCTGCAATGAACCATTTGACTGGGAGAGGAGGTGGCTGACAAACAGAAGTTCGCACATAAATATCCACTCTGTGTCCTCTGCCTGGGACCCTTGCTGGGATGCTCAGATTACTATGTTCTTTAAAAAAAAGTGTGAAAGCATGTACGTGACACATTAATGTAGCTTTGGAGAAGCAACTTAGATTAAGAAAAGGTGTCTAAGAAGTTTGAAGTAAGGAATTTTTTTTCTTTTCATTTTTTAATTTTATATTGGAGTATAGCGCATTAACAATGTTGTGATAGTTTCAGGTGAACAGGGAAGGGACTCAGCCATACATATACATGTATCCATTCTCCCCCAAACTCCCCTCCCATCCAGGCTGCCACAGAACCCTGAGCAGAGTTGCTTGTGCTCTACAGTAAGGTCCTTGTTGGTTATTCATTTTAAATATAGCAGTGTGTCCATGACCATCTGAAACTGCCTAACTAATCCTTCCTCCCATATTCCCCCACCCTCCCAGCCCTGGCAGCCATTAGCTCATTTTCTAAGTCTGTGAGTCTCTTTCTTTCTTTCATAAGTTCATTTGTAACATTTTTTAGATTCCATATATATATATACATATATATAAGGAATGTCACATGATATTTCTCCTTCTCTGTCTGACTTATGAAGTGAGGAATATTTTGATGTTGCTTTGAAGGGATTTCCCTTCTAAAACACACAATCGTCCCTTGATGGTTTTTGACTTGCTAAACAAGATCACTGCATTGAACGTAGTTTAAACGTGTCTCTAAACCAAGGGCTGGTTTGCAGTTGCCCTGACCATGCCAGAATTCAACTCTGTTTCAGAGATGTTAAAAGGGAAAAAAAAAAAAATTATCTGGAAATAAAATACTTTTTAAAACTTAACCCATGGCATGATTGGGCATTGTCTTTATCTGGGAAATCATGTTCATGACATCAGCAGAGCGTTTGTGCTTCAGTATCCTCTCAAAGCAGTACTAGGCAAGGGCAGAGACTGGTGTTTGGTAATGAAGGAATGGCTTTCCAGATCTGCCTGGTAAACAGCAGTTTGATTAGATCATCTGGCCTTTAATAAAGAAGAATGGGAGCAGCGGAACAGGGACCAGACCAAAACAGAAAACCCTCCTCCAACCTCCACAGCAAATCTCCCTGGGTTGTCCCCGCGACTTCAAGTTGACCCACATTGGCAAAGCCCCAGGGAGCAGTTAGCACAGGAGCTGAGAGCTCAGTCCTGCCTGTGATGTTTACAGTGACAAGCGCGATGCGGCCACGCGGCTTTCAGCGCCGGAACCCGCGGCTGTGCCCGAATCGGCCGGTAGATGGCGCACCAGGCCTCCGCCTCAGCCGGCCGAGCCGCTTGGGCTGGTGGTGAGGAAAGCAAGGATTTTGATTCCTCAAAAACATAAATTCTACTTGATGAACAATAATAATAAAGGAAATTGACTACTGGGCACCATGGAGATGAATTTTTAAAGCCCCGAACTCCAGTTATTTGAGATTATTTAATTTAATTTACTAAATTTGAATAACTGTGGTGTAATGACGCATGGCAGGGCATTTAGGCTTTATGGCTTCTAAATGCTCCTCTTTAGAGCGATTGCTCGCTTGCTTGATCGCCAGAGAACTCTGTCCCTATCTCCAAATCCTGTAAACAAATTGAGAGAATAATTGCACGTTGGGTGAAAGGCAGACGGGTGTGCGGGGCAGGGGAGAGGGAGCCCAGTTACAAAATTTCCCATTTAGGGGCAATGCACCACCTCGAAAGTACTGGAAGTTCAGTGCTAAGGACTTTCTTAATATAAGCACAGTAGCAGAGCCTAAGCTAAGTGTTTTCCAGCTGCTTCTTGAAGCAGAATCCTTATCTCTTAAAAAAAAAATAAGATCTCTAAAAATCTTGAATAATCTCTAATCATCTTTATTAAAGATCTTATTTGTTTTATTAAGAGATAAGGATTCTACTTCAAGAAGTACCTGGAAAGCACTTAGCTTAGCCTCTGCTGCTTTCACATCTAAATTTTTTAAGTTGGTAGATGTGTGCGTGCTAAGTCATGTCTAACTCTGCGACTCTATGAACTGTAGCCCACCAGGCTCCTCTATCCATAGATATCCAGGCAAGAATATTGGAGTGGGTTTCCATGCCCTCCTCTAGAAGGATCTTCCTGACGAAGGGATCGAACCCAAGTCCCTTATGTCTCCTGCATTAGCAGGCGGGTTCTTTACCACTAGCGCCACCAGGGAAGCCCAAGGTGGTGAACATACGTCTCTAATACAAATAAGGACCCTGCAAAACTTAGAAATTCTGCTCATCTTCTGATCCACAAAAATTGTCTACAAGTAGATGCAAAAAGTCATTTTATAAAAACGCAGCCCCCACCTTCCCCTCCGTGTAGCTCCAGCGCACACGTTCTGTGTTTGCACAGATGTGAGTGTGTGTCTGCATGCACAGGCACACGTATTGGTTCAGAGCTCTTCGGGTGTGTACACGTCTGTGCAGGGATGCACACGCTGTCTGTGTACCCCTCTCCTCTATTGTTTTCAGCATAAGTGATTTTGGCACCAGCTCTTTAGCACTGTGGAAGGGCCTTCATTAGCACTGGGACAGTGTCCAAGAAGAATCCAGAAAAATCAACACATGGCTGCTCTTGTTCTCACGATAAATGACAGCTTTGGTGGAAAACAACAACAGTCAAGAAGCAAAACAAAAACCAAAAAGCAACAAGAGCGGCGATAACATGAATATAAGTCAGACATCATGAACTCAGGTTTTTTAAAAATTAAGTGTGTTTATTTGTTCCATTTTTACAGCTCTCTTCCTTTGCCACTCACCTTCTGGGTACTTTCACACCATTAGAAAATATAAATAATGAAAGTATATTAAGTATCCTAAGGAAAAAACTGAACTGAACTGAGCTGAAGGGGAAAAAAAGCCAACAGTCATGTGGTCTTATGTCTGTTTATAGACACAAACATGCTTATTATATTCTTTAAAATGTGTGAAAACATATAAGGGGCACATTTATGTAACCTTACTGTTACGGTGAGGCATAATCTGCTTTATCAGTAAACTGATAAAGTAAACTGTATCAGTCCCCAAATTGAATGCTGTCCTTTGAACCTTTCGTACCAATAATCCACAGTTCTTTGGAACCAGGATTCTGAAAAGATGAGCCTTTCTTGGAAACTAGAATCTCCCTAATTACCTAAAAGTCTTGCCTCAAAACCATTAACAGGAACTTTTGGGTCATTCAGCTGCCACAAGATTATGTAAAGAAGGCAGTAATTTCTAAACTAGTCAAAAATCCAGTAACAGTGTGTCTGTGTACATGGATATGTCCTTCCATCATACCTAAATAGATAGATGATAAATCATACATTGAAGGAAAGCAGTAAACAAACGAACTATGGAAGACTTGGCTTCAAAGGGTTAATTCCTTTGCTCATCAGCTGTCAAAACAATGGTGGAAAATTGAAGTGTGCACGGCCCTTTAAGGCCAGAGGCTGTGCCCAGGAGACCAGCCAGCAAGAGAGAAAACCCCACTGGGTCTTGAGCAAAGAAAAGCTATGAAGCCATTGTGCTATTCATCTCTCTATTAATCCTTTGCCTTCTCTTTCCTCAGTTTCTCAGATTTTGTGAGTTGTTTGTAATTGGAGAGTCTTGAGATTTTTCAAGAAGGGAAAGAGGAACAAGACAGCAGTGGTGCCAATGTGAAAAAAGAAAAGGAGGGAGAAAGTACCTGGGATTTGTAGGCACGCATTGTCTCCCTTCGTTTAAAATGTTTCACTGCTTTTTCCCTTTTCCTTGTAAATTTTTGAGACCTTCCTTGCTTCAGAAGAGGCCAAGGATGAGTATGCGGTAGGCTCGAACCCTGCAGGATGCTGGTGGTGAGAGTCCAGAGGAGAAGGAAGGCAGACGTGAGTAGGTGGCAAGAGAAGCCTCTGAAAGAACCCACTCTTAAGCTTTAAGACATGCTGGGAGAACAGTTCTGGAGTAACTCAGAATCAGGAACAGCCTGAGAGAGCAGATCACGGCAGAGAGGAAACTCCAAGTTAATTCATTCATTTCACACAGGTTTATTAAGTGCCCCTGATGTGACAGCAAGCTTTCCCCCATGGTTCAGCAGTAAAGCATCTGCCTACAATGCAGGAGACGCAGGTTCAATCCCTGGGTCAGGAAGATCCCCTGGAGAAGGCCATGGTAACCCACTCCGGTATTCTTGCCTAGAAAATCCCATGGACAGAGGAGCCTGGTGGGCTATAGACCACTGGATTGCAGAGAGTCAGACATGACTGATGGATTGAGAAAATGGGCATGATGTGACAGGCACCCCTTAAACCCTAGGCAAGCGAAAGTGAGCAAGCTCCTTCCTCTCAGTGACTTTCTTACGGAGAACATGGCTACCATCTTGTCTGACCTCAGACTCTGTCAAAGTGCAAAATCCTCTAACGCAGGAGACAGAGGTGAAAACCCTTATGAGTCTGCGGGTCAAGAAGAAATTAAGTCCATCTCTCCTGATCACTGAATGTTGAAAGGACACCACCCTCTCAGGAGTTCAGCGGTCATTCCAAACTAGAGCTTAAATATCTGTTGACAATGGGATTCCCTGGTGGCTCAGTGAGTAAAGAATTCACCTACAGTGCAGGAGACATAGGTTCGATCCCTGGGTGGGGAAGATCCCCCAGAGGAGGCCATGGCAACCCACTCCAGTATTCTTGCCTGAAGAAGCCAATGGACAAAGGATCCATCGGGTCACAAAGAGTCAGACAGGACTAAAGCAACTGATCGTGGGCACACATCTGTTGACAACAGTCCATCCTCAGAAATGGCTCCATTTCAACCCACTACTGACCATTATTATGAATAAGCTCATGCTGGACAGACTGTCTTACTCTCAAAGAAGGACCAGAAAGCCGACTGAAAAGTCTCCAAGAGGAGGAGAGCTTCTAAACAGATCAGAGGCTACCTCTCAACAGCCTATTCAATAACCCCGCAGAGGAGGACAGAAGCGGCCCGGCTTTTGGCAGGAAGACCAATGTCAACACTCTCTATATTTATTTATTGGCAGTTTGGAAGGCAGCCACCATTTATGGTCCTTCATTCCCAAATAGAGGGAGCGATGGTTCCTGCCAACAACGTTTCCATGCCACCTGACAGGTCTCTCTCTGCACAAGCCAGGAGGGGAAAGGGATCCAGGACACTCACCATTGGCCGCCACGTATGTGACATATTTAACGCTGCCTACACTCCCAAAGGTGCCAACTGGAGGGGAGAGTGGGCTGCAAGCTCCCCAAAATGGCTCAACCAGAAGGAAGGTTGGAAGGGCAGAACCTGACCATGTCCACACCCAGTCACACAGCCCCAGCGCAGTCAAGACCATACTGGCATTCTCTTTGGGAGGTACAACTAGAGTGATATGTGAGGATGGTGGCGAGGCTCCTACTGCAATTCACGTCCATGTGGCTGAAGATATGTCTGGGAAAACTGTCCTGAGACATGGCCAAGGACATTGGAATTTGCTTTAATGGAGCAAAGAGGGAAAGCTGGAATGGGTGTGGGACCTGTAACGGTCTTCAGAATGATCCTGGGTAAGTAAGCTTGTCTTTGAGAGTAAACAACGGTTCTCAACCTATCGAACAACTGGAACAAGAGAAACGGAACATTTTAGAGCTGGATAGGTCCCTAGCAGGGCTTCTCAGGTGGCTCAATGGTAAAGAATCCACCTGCCAGTGCAGGAGGTGCGGGTTCAATCCCTGGGTCTTGAACGATCTCCTGGAGAAGGAAATGGCAACCCACTCCAATATTCTTGCCTGGAGACTCCCATGGACAGAGGGGCCTGGAGGGCTATAGTCCATGGTGTCGGAAAGAGTCACACATGACTGAGCAACTGAGCAGGCAGGCAGGTCCTTAACAACTATCTGGTCTGACCTCTTCACTTGACAGATGATGAAGTTTATTTTTTAGGGGAAGATTCTGAACCAAAAGTAGTTCCCCTAGGTCTAAATGGAGTGCTAGATTCTCACCATGGGCTGATACCAGCTCCCAAAGAATCAGTTTAGACATTATTAGAAGCACAGACATGTCACCAAAGGCACTCCAGCCACAGGTTAAATTCTAGACCAAGGTCAGAAAGTTTGTTCAGCTAGGACCTCCTGAAGTCCTTATGATGGGATCAGACAGCTCTTCGTGGACTGCCGATTACACTGCTTCAGAAAGCAAAGTGACTGTAGGGAGCAGGTAGAGGGCAAGTTTGACTTGTCCAAGCACAGGACAATGCAGTTTTATGAAGTGCTGAAACTGGCCTCATTATAAAATCCAGAGAGACTTCTAGACATGCCGCTCACTGGCCAGCCCCCGGTTGTCTGCGCTTATAGGCAATTTCATGGGAAGCAGGTTGTGGACACACCGTGTAAGTTACTAAAGCTCGGTAGGCCTCCCCCACGGCTGTAGCATGAAATTTCCTGTTTGCTCCACAACCTCCAAATTCAAAGCAAAATTGCCACCAGCTGTGCTTTCAACTTTCTCCACTGCAAGTGAATTATGAAGCATCTTTGAGGATAACATGAGTGGAGGAAAATTTAGGGAACTCCTTCTCCACCAAGAGCTCATCAAGGTTGACCAAGGTCAAAGTCAAAATCCACCCCAGCCCTTCAAGAGAAGTCATCCTGCCTGGCCCAACAGGTGCAGTAATGAGCCTGGACTGGAGGTCAAAGAAGACTGGAGGTCTTATCATTCTGATAAGAAAATGCACACTCGAGATTTAAATGTATCCACAGGAGAGATGTGACCAGAACAGTTTCAGCAGTTTAAACATTAATCAGTTTTGCAGAAATGAGGTGAGTGATGTACTTTCAGTTCCCGAAACACCTCACTCTCATTATCACCCTGTAAACTTTGCACACACCATTCCTTCTGTCATTTCCCAACCCATCTTCCATCTCCGTTTGGCCAACCCTGCTCACCCTACAAAATCCAACACAAATATCTTTTCACATGAAATCTCCTTTACTTCCCCAACAGAATTAAGGACTCCCTCCTCTGTGATTCCAGGCATAAAATATTACATTTTATACATCTGATCAGACACTTAACACTGATCACATTAAACTGCAAGAAACAGTAAGGAGAGAAAACAACCAAAGCTTTGGTGTCAGAGATAAGAGACTGTATATCCCAGCTCCTCCGTTTACAAACTGTGTCGTTGAATGAACTGTCTACTCTTCCTGATCTTGCAATTCTACCTATAAAATGGGGCGGGGGGTGATAATGCCTAGAGTATTCTTGTGAAGATGACAAGAGATTGGCAAATAAAGCCCCCAGTCCTGGGTCTGACTCACAGCCAGTGGTTCATAGATTAGTCTCCTCCCTCCAGACAGAAACATGCTTTTCATCATTGTCTCTTCAACACTGAACACACTAAGGACTGAATACATGGAATCGTACAATGAATGTGCTAACTAAGGGCAAACAGAGAGCAGTTTGGGGGGCTTTTATAAAATATTCATTTATTTATTTGGTTGCGTTGAGTCTTAGTCGTGGCCCATGGGCTCTCCCTTGCGTCAGGCAGGATCTTTGTGGAACATGGATTCTCTAATTGTGGTTCAGGCTCTAGAGCACAGGGATCAGCAGTTACAGGGAGCATTTAGTCCCTCGGAGGCTTGTGGCATCTTAGTTCCCTGACCAGGGATCGAACCCCTGTCCCCTGCATTGCAAGGCAGATTCTTAACCACTGGACCACCAGGGAAGTGTCCAGCGGCCAGTTCTTAATCATAGAGTGGCAAGCGTAGAGATGGCCCTAGACCAATGGCATCCGACCAGATGACTACTCTGGCGGAAGTGCAAAGACCAGAGACAGAAGTAGCAGGGTTTAGATAAGCCCCTCGCCGTGCTCACAGCCCAGGACTCTCCCACTCTTCCCACCGGCACACGCTTACTGCTCCTCGGCGTTGCAGACCAGAGCCTGCGAGGGCCTTTCTGGGGATGCATTTCAGCTGGCCTTTTTCAAAGCCCATAGACTTGGAGACCAAACCCAGTCTTGGTGGCTGCTTCAGTAGGAATCCTGTCCAGCTCTTCGTGGCTAAGGGCAGTTTTTCATCATCCACACGAATAAGTCTTCGTTCAAACTGGAAATGATGGATGATTAGCAGGCACGAGAAGACGTGTTGTGCTACATTCAGAAAGGATGCAAATGACAAAAACACATCGCCTTCCGGGAGAGGCAGAGAAATGGCGGCGGCAGAACGCACCCGGCTTCTCGCACCTTCGCGTCTGGCTCGACGGTTTTACGGCATTTAGCGGCACCGCGAGAAGGCACCCACGGCATCCCATAACTCTCACAAAACAGCATTTTCACGTGCTAATGGCAACGGAATCAGAAACACATGGATTTAATTTCCTCCAAAATACCCAAGGGGATAAAAATCGATGCAGGAAAGCCATTTGGCTAACTGTATCGGGGGCTTTTCTGAGCCCAAAAAGGGTGAGAAATTGTCGGAGATGGCTGCCGAGGCCCAGATCCCACCAGGGTCGGCCCTCCCCAAGCACAGCCCCGGCCTAATGCGATGTGAAACCCCGGCTGTCTTTTTGGAGCGTGGCAGGTGCTTGCGGTGTGGTACCTTCGCCGGCTGCCATCCCGGCAGACCTCCTGCTTTCTGCCGCTTGCTCACTCGCTCGGCCTCTTTCCACCGCAGAGCCGTCAGGGAGATCTCATTTTGGCAGCAGATTGGGATCCCTGCCTGAAAGTTGATAGAGGTTGAGCTATTTGCAGAAATAATGCTTTCCAGACGTACTCAACAGTCCCCCTCTTTCCAGATGGAGTGGCATTAGCGTTGCTTCCAGCCACTTCCTCACCTTCTGGTGTACTTGTCAGCTCTGCCATATGCACCGCAAGCCTTCTGTATTCTGGGGAATCTCAGAAAACTGCTCAGGCCCTCAGCACTTGCAGGCACAAATGTGTGCGCACACACACCACACACACCACACACACACACACACACCCCACACACACACCCCACACACCACACACACACACACACACACACAGGCTCCAGTCTTCTGTATGCACATACACAGTTTTCTTCCTCCACCTCCTGGGAGTCAGCTTAGATTTGCCGAGAGTACTAATCGCTGAATGTGATAGTTTAGCAGCTGAGGGAATTAGATGGGCTGGAGTACCAGGACAGCAGAGAAGTCCCTTCACGTGGTGGTGATTCCACCATCATCAGTCACTGATGACTTTGCTATTCAGTGCCTTTTGTTGGCCTCTGGTTTTCAGCATCATGAAGATGCCTTTGGTGAAGAGGCTCCTCCCTGGCCCCAAATCAACCTCTTAAGAGATGAATAAAGCCTCTTTGTGTTTGTAGCCCATTGCCCCATAGTATCGTGTGTGTGTGTGTGTGCGTGTGCACACGCACGCTAAGTCACTTCAGTAGTGTCCGACTATTTGTGACCCTATAGACTGTAGCCCACCAGGCTCTTCTGTCAATGGGATTTTCCAGGCAAGAGTACTGGAGGGGGTTGCCATCCCTTTCTCCAGGGGATCTTCCTGACCCAGGGATTGAACCCGAGTCTCTTGTGCCTCCTGCATTGGCAGGCAGATTCTTTACCACTGAGCCACCTGGGAAGCCAGGCCTTCATAAGCCTTAATATTTCTCCCCAAAGCTGAACAGATTGGCCACGTTTCTTAAAAATCCCCAAACTTTTTTTCCTCGATGGTTCAAAGGACATAAAAGAAACAACAAAAGTCTTTTTTTACAAGTTAGAGAAATGTTTTAAAGATTTCAAAACGCATCTTAGTGCTAGATTGATGGATACATACAGTTTAAAAGTACAAATCAAGTGTTCCATATCCATTTTCTTGATGTTAGAACTCTATTTTCTGAAAGTCCCAAAGAGCAAAATGCCACCCTCCCCAACTCATTCTGCTACTGCTGTTGATAAAAGAAAATGAAAACTATCGTTCACCACCTATCAACTCAGGCTTCTGATCACTTTGTGAGACTTGCTCATTAAAGCAGGTGTGGGGTGCAGAGCAAGAAAGGAGGGCTTTCCATCTAGCCCATGATGGGAGTAACAAGTTGCTCAGCCTGACACACCAGCTCCATGATCAGAATACTTTAAATAACCCCATCAACGCTGATTTACCTCAACCAGGTGATGTTTTAATGAGCCAACCCCAGTGCTCTCTGCATGACAGGATGCCTCCTGTCACACCACAAGAGAGCCACTCCGCCTTTTAAAGAAAAAAGATCACTAGGAAAGCCAGAGAGTGGACACTTGCGGAGGAGCCAAATCCCTTTGTCCTGTGGATATGCATGGCCTGGGGAGAGCTCCAAGAGTGGGCTGATCTCTGCTGAAAGCAGACCTAACCCCCCCACCCCGGAGCCCACGGCCTGTCTGTTGCAATGACAGGGGAGGGGAGCAGGCTGCAACTCGGGCTCCTCAATTGTGCAGCCCCACAGGCCACATCCAGCCCTGACAGCTGGATTGTATGCATTTTTGAAGTAAAACAAGGGATTTGGGGGCGGGGGAGGGGAGCGGGCCTTACTCCCCACCACCCCACCCACTCCACCCCCGTGAGGTCCCCACGGAAGAAAGGCACGGACCAGCCTGTTGATCTCGGCAGCGGCACACACAGTCCCTCTGTTCTGAGGATGAGCTGACACGTGCACATATGCAGAGAAGCCATTCCAAAAGGTTAATTAAATATTACCATTGTTTTCTGAGCTATTAATTCACGTTCTTCTATTTCTTCATGTGAAAGGCTTCTGCCCACTCAAAAACCAGAGTTTGGGTTTGCTTCCCAATCCTTCCCCTTTTAAAAACCTGGTCAGAAGATGACTGAGGGCCTCAGAGAGAGAAAGAGAGGGAGAGGGAGAGGCAGAATGCAGCCTGGAGCTGGGGAAGGAGGGGCTGTGGTCTCAAGTGGCGCCCTCACACACACACAAACACAGAGTCAGCTGCAGCTGCGGACGGGAATCATGTCGTTCAAGGAAGGGTCTAGGAAGGGGCCAGGAAGGAACCCCTGCTTCTTCCACCTGTATTTACTCGATGACGTAATTGACCGGTGGAGCTGAGGAATGTTGCCAGCCTGAGGCCCTGAGTGGTTCTGGGGAGGATCAGCCTGAGGGCAGCCAAATGGCCCAGTGAGGACTGGGAGGTGGACAAGGGGTGGGCAGGTGTACTGAGGTAGGCAAAACGAGGCCCTCAATGCAAATGAGAGAGGAATTCCAAGGTGGACAGCAAGGGAAAATGAGAGAGGTCAGGGAGAGGCTGAGGTTCCTCCCCGGCAGGAAGTGCCACCCTCTGTGACTGCAGTTTATAAGAACCCCGAGCAGTGATGAGCACAGCTGTCTGCAGGAAATCTCTCCAGACGACCGTCTTCCAGGGCAAGCAGGACATGTTTCGTTTGCAAAGTCAAGATGCCTTCCTGGATGCTGGGGACACGGCAGTGAACAGACAGCATAATGAATGTAAACAAAGGACAGAGTGAAGACAGGTGCTGATGTGGGGAGCAGGCAGCATGGGGGTGGGCAGTTCCAACTGTGGTCATGGAGTCCCCCCCAGGACACCGACTCCGAATCTCTGCCCTCCCCACCTGCCCCCGAACCTGCCCTGAAGGCTGAAAGCCCATCAGCAGCAGAGGGCTGGTACCACAGGGCACTTCCATGTGCACACTTTGCAGCCGGAAGACCTGGGTTCAAAACCCATCACTGGCACCCTGGCTGGATTTTCTTAATGTTGCTCATTTCCTAATGGCTTCACTTTAATTTTTTAAAATATTTTATTTATTTTTGGCTGCCTAGAGTCTCAGTTGCAGCTTGTGGACTTCTCAGAAGTTGTGGCACTCAGACTTAGTTGCCCTGAGGCACACGGTCCCTTAGTTCCCAGAGCAGGGATCAAAGCCAAACCCCCTGCACTGGAGGTATATTCTCAACCACTGGACCACCAGGGAAGTCTCATGGCTTCACTTTTAAACACAAATGGCTACTCTGCTGAGTTGCTGAAATGAAAAGTACGCAAAGTGCCGAGTATACAGTAAGGGCTCATGCCTGTCTCCAGGGGTCCTGACATAGTCTACCCTTGCCGGTGGGGTTGCTTTGACACACTGGGCACCCACACCCAGGGCTGAGCCCCTGCATATTCGTGAAGCTTGGTGGTGACCTGGCTGGGATGGGAGGTGCCAAAGCTAAGCCTGCATTTCCACAGGCTGTCGGAGAAGTGGAAGGCGCAAGCACACATGCGTCCTCGTGAGCCGGCTGTCGGGGCTGAGATGCAGCCTCCGGAGAGTAGTCCTGGGTCTCCTGTAAGACTGACGTCCCGGGACAGGTGTGGCTGGAAACTGATGTCACAGATTCAGGGGCCTCGGGCTGAACTCATTCCAACCAGGTGTGAGCTGGCACCTTAATGAAATGTCAGGATGCGCTCAGAAAGCCCCTCCCCAACGCAGACCCTGCGCTTCATGTGGCTTATCTCATCTTATGGGGACCAGAAATAGGGAGAAGTTAACAGTGACAGCGGATGACAGTGCACGGTGCTAGCGAGGATGGGGTGCGAGCTGGCAGAAAGGCCCATTAGCAGAGTTCTGTGTGATTTCTAAATTTAAGGAGAATACAAATCAGTGTTGAAACATATACCTTCTCCCCACTCTGTCCACAAAGCTAGAAGTCCCCCTGCAAGCAGAGCAAAAAAGCTCACAGATACCTGAGTACCTAAATTTTGAGTGACAAATTATTTACCACAAATCCTAGACCCTGGGCTCATATCCTACAAACCAGTAAGAAAAACACTGTCAGCATCTCCCCACCAGAATGCAGAAAGGGATATTTGCAAAAGAAATATAAATTCCTAATAAAATGTTCAATCTCATTAATAAGCAGACAAATATAAACAAAAACTCTGAAATGGCCTTTTTAAACTGTAACATTGGCAAATTAAGTAAAGCTGTTCTAGACTCACAGACTTAGAGACAAAACTTATAGTTACCAAGGAGAAGGGCTGAGGGGAAGGGATAGATTGAGAGTTTGGGGTTGACACAGAGACACTCCTATGAAGATAACAGATAACCAACAAGGGCCTACTGTATAGCACAGGGAAATATGCTCAATATTCTGTAACAACCTAAGTGGGAAAAGATTTTGAAAAAGAATAGATACATGGATATATTATAACTGAATCACTTTGCTGTACACCTGAAGCTGACACAACATTGCTAATCCACTGCGCCCCAATATAAAATAAAATTAGAGAAAGAAAAAGAAAATCAGTTCTACTGAATGCAGGCCAGGGTATAATGGCCTGAGAGCTCTTTTGCATGAACTGTGTGTCCCTAATACACAAAGGACTTCTGCAAAATAATAAATGATACAGCACCTAGTAGAAAAATGGGCAAGAGGGTTGAACAGGCAATTCACAGAAGAGTTGCCAGTGGTCAAATAGATTAGAGAGTTCAATTTTGATTTTGATTTTGGGTAGGGCTTATCCTCACAGGCAGAGAAGACCAGAATAAAAACAGGACATCAGCTCTCCCCTGTGATGTCATAAGTACTGATAACTTCTATTCCTGGGAAGGGCACTGGAAGATAGCAGCCAGTCTCTCACACACTATCGATGGGTGTTGACATTCCTGCGGTATTTTTAAGGGCTAATTCTGACTCTGGTGACCCCCGTTGGCGGGGAGGAGGTAGCCTGCCAGGCCCCTCTGTCCATGGGATTTCCCAGACAAGAATACTGGAGTGGGTTGCCCTTTCCTTCTCCAGGGGATCTTCCCCACCAAGGGACTGAACCCAGGTTTCCTGCATTGTAGGTGGATTCTTTACCGACTGAGCCAACAGAAGAGCCCAAACCACCGCCACCGCCACTGCCACAGTATCTGCTTAAAGCACCCCCAAATCTCTGACAGTTGTGTGCTTCTTCCTTGGAGATAGAAAACTACTGTTTACCTTTATCCTTGTAAAAGGAAATTCCCAGTGGTTAGTGTCTCAGGAAATAATAATTACTCCATGCTCCTCTTCTTTAAACACATTTTTAAAATTTTCAAACAATGGAGTTATTTTCCCTGGGTTCTGATCCATTTTCTCCCTAATCTGGGCATTCTTTGATGAATGCTGTCTCATTCTTGACCATTGCATTAAGAATGTGATGACTAATATGGGCACAATATTATTCTTAAGAAACAAAGCGTAAATGCAGAGGTTATAACAAATATACATTGTTATAACCTGGTATACATTGTTATAAACAAGTATATAACAAGTAGTTACATTTTCAGCACAGATGGAGAAGCTGCGATTGTGTTCAGAGGGTAAGGGTCTCCTATACCCATCAAGAGGGGCTTCTGGCCCTGTAGTAAAGAATCTGCCTGCCAATGCAGGAGACACAAGAGATGCAGGTTCCATCTCTGGTTTGGGAGGATCCCATGGAGAAGGAAATGGCAACCCACTCTAGTATTCTTGCTGGGATAATCCCATGGACAGACGACCCTGGTGGGCTACAGTTCATGGGGTCACAGAGTCTGACCTGACTGAGTGACTGAGTACACATCAAGAGCATAAGCAACTCAGCTACATTACAGCCCATTCCTCCACTTCCTTCCTTGGAGTTCTTCCCACTGCCCCTTCAGCTAAGCATCCTCTCTCCTTCAAGTTCCCTTCGTTCTGGGCATGAGTCCCTGAGCCTGGAATCCTGCCCCATCCCATTTCATCAAGCTGTCTCCTGCAATCATTCGACTAGCTCCTGAGACCCCGCTTCCTCCACAAAGCCCCTGGATGAGAGTAGAGTGAGCCTCCTCCAGCTGGCCCCCTGTTGCGAGCCACTGCAGCTCCCTCTCTCCTCCTCCCATTGTTTGGACGCAAGAGCAGTGGGCTCCACAATGTCCCGTCTGTTAAATGGTTGTAGCATCGTCCATATCATTTTCTACGTGCATGTGTGTCCAGGGCAGTCCAGGCCGAGGTTTAACAACGTGCTTTGCTTAGATCAGCAACTCGGGAAGCTCTGGAGTGATGTCTGTGTTCCCCGAGATCACCTTGCAGAGCATCACCAAGGACCAGAGGCCCTTGGCTCTGCAAACTAGGCTCACGTTTACGGTCAAATTGAGACTCCCTTGAGCCTCCCTCTGCCTTTCTCAGTGTCCCTGGGCTAGAGGAATGCTGGCAAGATCTGAAAATCAAACGAGTGATAGTGACTTTAGTGAAAGGTAGGTCTTAGTTTCCTTTAAGTGGTTAAAACACCGCTAACAATCAGATCTAAATATTAGGAGCTACCCTCTTAGAATTATATTTTCCTCTCCTGTGATTTAGCATCACTGTCACTGAACTGAATTCCACAAGACTAGAAATCTGGTGTCTAGGACTAGAAAACACCTTCGGTTGGTAAAATATTTGTAAAGTTTTCTTTTGAATCTTTCTTCAGATTTTGTCTCTATCCACCATTAACATGAATTCACACCCATTCTCCGCCCCCCCCTTTTACCTTTGGGGAAGATACTTGTTTTTACAGCCCCTCATAACATCAAAACAAAAACCTCTCTTATACTTCTTAGAATCTCAAGATCCTTTTCTGGTAAAAAGGAAAACAAACATCATCTAATTAAAGTGATGGGGGAAGTCCTGGATAGCTGAGACCAGAATTAACTGTCTTTAACTTCCATGAATTGGTATCTGGAATATTAATAGACAACATGAAACAGGAGGATCCCTGGAATCATTCAATTTTTCCTTCATTTACTTTTAATTTTTTTCCAAAATGTTGTATGCATTTTCATAAGCCACCATCTGAATGGTGTACAGTTTAGAATGATATACAAAGATATGTTTACAAAATCATATCAAATTATATTCTGGAGTCAACGGTGTTACTATAGAGCAAAGGGTTTGTCTTTCTTTTCCATCCTCTGTCAGGAAGCAAAAGAAACAGAGCAAGCTCAGGGTCTAAATCTCTGGTTCACGTGAGTAATGTTTTCTTATTTCACATAGGCACCGACAAAGAGACCCCACGGAGGACAAACAATAATAGACAATAAATTATAGATGCGAGGAGACTGAAGGACATTAGAGTCAGCATTTCTGCCTTCTAATCAACCAGGAGGGATGTGATGCTCTTCTTCATCCGTCTGCTTACAGACCGTTGGTTCATTCACACCCACTGTGTCGCGGGTCACCCACACAGGACCTCAGCAGACAGACTGCAGACACAGGTGAACAGTCACTGACTGCTGAACCCTGCCTCTCTCCTCCACCAGCCACCTGATTTGGTCCAAGGGCATCCTTGAGAGCGGAGAGAGATGAGCAAGGATGCTCCTCTCGGTAGGAAGGAGGGGCTGTGAACACTGGCAGATCTCATTCTCCACAGCACCTTTGTTGGCATCAAGGTCTCCATCCATCCCGGCCTCCCACACTGGGCAGACAGAACGTTCTCCAAATCCAGAAGATCAGCAATAATTGATTTGGCTTCCAGCCCATCCCCTTCTGGTGCAAAAGCAACAGCACACTTCACTAGCTCTTGCCGATTTCTCCCTGCCCTCCCTTAAACAGAACCCTCGTGTCTGATTAAAATCGGTCATGCGCCCGTCCTGGAGTGGAGAGGTGCTATTTATTTCTGTCAAGTTCTGCTTGGAAGGTTTGAGGCTTCCCCTCCCTGCCAGACATTTTACTAGTAAACAGAAAAGTTACCTGTATTGTCATGCTTGCCCTGACCTGTGAGCTAGTGAACAATAAATCTTAATTACAGTTAAATGCCAAAATCTGCAAGGAACGAGGCAGCACTAGTCAACTGTGAATTGGCCAACTCCTCGCCTGGGCTGGGGTGCAGCTGCAGGAATATGTAAATTAGTCTGTGATTTGTTTGTGCCAGAACAATCAATCCGGGCTGTTTCTTAAGAGCACTTCCAGTATCAGTGGGCACGCGGCAGTCATCCTATCACCATGTTAGATACAGGTGGCACCTGGGACATATGATTTTAAAGGACCTTCAGCATCATGCTCAGGTTCATAAGAAAGTGCTGTTTCTAAATATCTCAGCAGTTTTCCAAAATAGTGCTCCATCTTCTGACATCTGTTCCATCCGTGTGCGTGTGTGCGTGTGTGCGTGTGCTAGTCACTCAGTCATATCTGACTCTTTGAGACCCCATGGACTGTAGCCCACCGGGCTTCTCTATCCATAGGTTTCTCCAGGCAAGAATACTGGAGTAGGTTGCCATGCCCTTCTCCAGGGGAATCTTCCTCACCCAGGGATCAAACCTGGGTCTCCCACATTGCAGGCAGATTCTTTGCCATCTGAGCCACCAGGGAAGCTCCATCCATACTTATTACCTTTGAGGCTGATCAGGGAGCCACTGAATGACCTTTTTGTTAGCAGCCCCCTTTTTTCACTGTGCAGGGCTACTGGAGTGGAGCCAGCCATCCATGCGGGGGGCCTTCTCTTTTTTCCCTGCTGCTGCAAAGCTCATGAGCTCTTTGCTATTCAAGTGTTTGCTTGTCATCATGCGAAATAAAGCCACCCCATTGTCCCCTTGCCCGGGTCCTCCTGACGTATTGGCACCTCTGTGCAAGAATTAGAAAGATGATTGCCCACATAACTCTGTTCAATGGCTTCAGGCTGCTCTATCAATTTTGAGGCTGACAGGAGCCCGGAGATGGAACTCGGAAGAAAGGATGGAGTTTGGGCCGCTCTGTGCTCAGTCCCATGAATCACTCTGCAACCCACTCTTGTTATTTTCCATGCAGATCCTGTTCTCACTGGGCGTCAGTCATCTGCTAGATGCCCCTTCTAGGCAGTTTCCTATAACCAGGCAGGCCCCGTGCCCCGCCTCTGGAATCAGCAGAGGGTGATGGCAGGCAGGGATGCAATGCTGTTTCACTAATGAAAGAGAGATGCCTAAGTGGGTAAGTTGGGTCACTAAGTCGTATCCCACTCTTTGTGGACTCTATGGACCGTAGCCTGCCAGCCTCACCTGTCCGTGAGATTTCCCAGGCAAGAAAAACCGGAGTGGGTTGCCATTTCCTTTTCCAGGACATCTTCCCTACCCAGGGATCGAACCCTCAGTCTCCTGAATTGGCAAGCAGGTTCTTTACCGCTGAGCCAGCGGGGAAGCCCAAGTGGATAAGAAGAAAGTAGAAAAACCCTTTCCCGACAGGGTTAGGGGGAAGAGAACAGCAACACAGCAGCTCTCTGTTTTTCGGTTTGTTTTTTTGAAGAGTAAGAAGGCGTATTACTCGGTACTTAGATAAGGACGTCGGTCTCACTCGGATCCCTGGGCTGACAGCCGCCCCCCGCACCATCCCCGTTCCTGCTCCCCCAGCATGGGGAGCGGGGGCGGCCGCCCTCACCACGTCGCCTGGCTCTTCCCGGCGCTCACACGGCCCCATCCCCTCATCCGCGGTCCTGCTTCCTGTTTGTGTTGCCGCTTTGCTGCTTCCTGGCGGTCACCGGAGCCGCCCTTCTGCTGTGCCTCCGCCCCGGGACTGGCTCTCGTCCCAGCCTTTTCCCGGGCCGGCAAATCCGGCTCCCTCCATCTGGGTCTCAACCCTTCCAGGTGCTGGAGGCCTTGCCTCCACGCCCCCGTGGGGAGGGCGTCCTCTCCCCTGTGCTCGAATTCTCTGTAGACCTTTATCCTAGAGCTGGGTCAAAGCATTTTGGCACTTGCTACCTCCGCTGCCCTTTTGCATTCTTTTGAGGAGGAGCGCAGGGTTGTTTCCCCCTTGTATGGATTAAGAAAGAGCCCCAGAGAGATTAAGGGGTGCCCTGGTCCTGAGGAAGAGTGGGGTGATGAGCCCTCAGCCAGATAGCACCCACCTGGTCCAGATTGTACAGGGGGCCAGGCCGCCCCAGGCCTTCTTCCATTTAATCTCCCATAGGGTCATTGCATGCATGTCCAGTCGCTCAGTAGAGTCCAACTCTTTGAGACCCCATGGACTGTAACCCACCAGGTTCCTCGGTCCATGGGATTCTCCAGGCAAGAATACTATATTTCTTCTTGCAGGGGATCTTCCGGACCCAGGGACTGAACCTGAAGCTCCTGCAGCTCCTGCACTGGCAGGCGGCCTTTTTTTTTTTTAACCACTGAGCCACCTGGGAAGCTTCCCCCACCACCCTCAGTAGGGCTTAGCTTTAAGCTTTATTTTAAACCATGGAAACAAGCTTCCCAGAAGTTATCGCCTTGCCCCGGGTCATGCAGCTGCCACGGGGACTGACTCAAAGCTTCCTCTGCAGGTGACACTTCCCCCAACAACACTCTTGTCTCATCCAGGACTCTGTCCCAGTGCTACCGACTCAGGTGATGCTTCTTCAAATCGATGGCTCTGTTCCAAATATATATATATGGCTTCCTAGGTGGCTCAGTGGTAATGAACCTGCCTGCCAATGCAGGAGACGCAGGTTTGATCCCTGGATTGGGAACATCCCCTGGAGAAGGAAATAGCAATCCACTCCAGTATTATTACCTGGAGATTCCCATGGACAGAGGAGCCTGGTGGGCTACAGTCCATGTGGTCACAAAAGAGTTGGACACAACTGAGCGACTGAGCATGCATTCATATATGTGTATGTGTGTGTGAGATATGTATATATATAAAGCACTACATAAAATAATAATTTCATCTATTATTTTATATTTACATATAATACATATTATATATTATATACAAATATATGATATTTTTATTATGTTATTAAGTAAATATTTTTTGTTTTTATAATTAAAATATTTTTGCTTATCTAGCTATTGTTAGCATGTGTATAAGGTCAGGGAGTTTGTTTCGCTCACTGCTATATCCTCTTGGTTATTGCAGGCATTTAATAAATGTCTGTTGAAGGAAGGAAGGAAGAAGGGAGGGAGGGAAGGAGGAGAGGGGAGGAAGGAAGGGAGCTGTATTTCTTTCCAGCCTGAAGCTAAATCAGTCATTTTTGGCCAGGTTGCCAGAAATGACAGGCTGCAATCCCATCTACATGTGGAAAACTTGGGCATGAGGTGGACGCATTCAGGTTTCTACCGTGAACCACTGGTCCATCTAGGACTAAACCATCAAATTCTGGGCTAACAGACTAAGGTATGGCCTGTTATCCTAGCAGCGACTTCCTGCCCTCATGAGAATCCCATCCGGGAGCTCCTTTCATCTTATTATTCTCCAGGTGTTTTGCACCCTGGAAAGCTCTTGTGAAGACTTGATAATCTAACCACAGACCCTTGGCGGCTGCTGGGATCGGAAGCTGGTAGGCCTGCTGAGTTGACCACAGCATCCCCACAGAACATGGGTGACCCTGACTGCCTTCCCCTGGCTTTGCCCCAGATCCATACATTTTTTTTTTTTTTTTTTTAAGTGAAGGAGTGTAATTCCTGTGTTTGCCTGGATCACGGAAGTAAGCCCTTCCTATGTTTGGTATCCCTCCCACTCAGAGGATCTGAGAGGAAGTGCTTGGACCATGACCCTCCTAGAATGAGCCCCACTAGAAGCCCCACATGTGAGACAGAGTCCCTTCAGAAACCCCCTCCCCTTTTTGTCTTTTAAGTTTTTTCCTCGGAGCTGCAGAGGACCTGCCAGGGAAGGAAGACCGTCTATCTGCCTCTGGGCCCAGGAAAGAGACACCCCCCAAAGTTAGATGTGGTTTGGCCCATCTGATGAGCTAGAGCAGACCCAGGTCAAAACCCAACTGCTCTCCCCACTTTCTTCTTTTCTTTCTTCCATCTATGGCCCTTTTACCAAGTCAACTTAACAGAGATGAACCCCAAAAGAAGGCTGACTCTAAATGGAAAGCTTTTGCTCTCCCCTAATCCTTGTGGCCCACAAGGAGGAGGCAACTCAAGGAGGCTTTAGTGCAGGTGATGGGGTATAGGGGCTGGAAAATGTGTGGGGCTGAGGAGATGAGCGTCTCGGATTAGACTAACACATAGGTCAACGTGGATTAATTAGAGGCACCAGTGTTCTTTTTTAAAAGATTTTTTTTTTTTTAACTTTTGGCCATGTATCACAGTATGTGGGATCTTAGTTCCCTAACCAGGAATTGAACCCATGACCCCCTGCAGTGGAAGGCACTGTCTTAATAACTGGAATGCCAGGGAAGTCCTGGCCCCAGTGTGCTTTGAAGTATAAAAAAAGGAGAAATCACAGTTGACAGACTCACAGTTCAGAAAATAAGGACAGATTTCATGGAAGAAGTGGGTTCTGAGATAAATCTGGAAGGAACTGCTGCTGCTGCTGCTGCTGCTGCTGCTGCTGCTAAGTCGCTTCAGTCATGTCCGACTCTGTGCGACCCCATAGACGGCAGCCCGCCAGGCTCCCCCGTCCCTGGGATTCTCCAGGCAGCAACACTGGAGTGGGTTGCCATTTCCATCTCCAATGCATGAAAGTGAAGTCGCTCAGTCATGTCCGACTCTTAGCGACCCCATGGACTGCAGCCCACCAGGCTCCTCCATCCATGGGATTTTCCAGGCAAGAGTACTGGAGTGGGGTCTGGAAGGAACAGCAGGATTTTAATAGGCAAAGATGGTGTGAAGGGAAAAATGCCCTGGATGGTGGGGGTGACAGAGGCCCTGCAGTGGAGAACAGAAAACGTGGAGGAGCGGAACAGAGGCTGGGTGCGTTTGGCTGGAGTATGAGGTCCATGCCCAGCAACTGCAGAAGATAAGGCTACAGAGGAGTTAGGGACAGAAAGCTGGTCACAGGAGTTTGCAACTGATATAAAAGGCAAAGAGGAGTGAGTGCAGCCTTACCGTGGGATGCTACTCTGCAACAAGGGTGAGATTTCTGTTCTTTGATTCAGACTTAACTAATGTAAATTCATCTCTAAAACTGGATGTTTGATTCAGTTATTGGAAATGTTTGAGGCATGTTTAGACAACTGGGTTTGTGGATCTTCTCTTACAACTGTCAAGCCTAGGAAATCTAAACACAGATGAAATATACCTGATAAAATTGAATTTTAAAATTGTGTGTGTGCTGTGTGCTACGTTGCTTCAGTTGTGTCTGACTTTGTGCAACCATATGTAGCCCACCAGGCTTCTCAGTCCATGGGATTCTCCACACAAGAATACTGAAGTGGGTTGCTATTTCCTTCTCCAGGGGATCTTCCTGACCCAGGGATAGAACCCCAGTCTCATATCTCCTGCATTGTCAGGAGGGTTCTTTACCACTAGTGCCACCTGAGATGGGCTATAATGGGACAACACACACTGGGTTTGAAGCTCAATACAAAGAAAGGATATAAAATATCTCATTCATCATTCTAATGTGGATTATACTTCATAATAATAATATCTTTGGATTTCTTAGGTTAACCTTAAAATGTTATGAAAATGAAAACCAAAAATAGGCAAAGGGGAACCACTGAAAGTCTTTGAGCTGGGATGTCACCTGATTAAAGATGCATTAAAATAATAATAATTAATACAAATAATAATTTCAAGGAAGAGTATGAGGCAAGGAGGGGAGTCTAGAGACAAGAAAGTCCATTGAAAGATTTTTTTTTTAATGACAACATCAGAAATAATCTGAGTCAGAAATAACCCAGAGATACACACTTCAGTCCCCAAACATAGCTCAGAAGTGGACCTGTTCACAGGGATGTTCCCAAACATTAAGCCTTACTCCCTCCCCCAGTACTTCATGGTCAGGAAAGTTCTGGGCTCTATGGGGAGGGGTCAGTTACTGTGAAGGGTCACCCTGGAGGGTCCTGGACCTGACCCCTGGGTTGACTTGGAGGCAAACCTGAGAAACTTTGTGCTTGCATCTCAGGATGGAATTTACCATTGGAAATGCAGCCTTTGTCACTGGCACAAGGAGGGCTGTTTTGCATTTGATGACATTTTCAAAATGGTGTGAAAAAACCTTGACGTTTTTATTAGAAAATCTATAAAGCCCAAACAAATGGTTTCATGCTGCTTTGCCTCATTCTTCATAGGTTCATTGGCAATCCATCATCCTTCCCTCTCCCCTTGAACCCAGCAGTAGCGATGTCTCACCCAGGAACAAAAGGGCCTCTCAGAGAAGCCCTTTCAACCTTGGTTGTCCTCCGCCTCTCAACTTTTACCCCTTAAGTCAACTACAATCACCCCATTTTCACTGGCTCCCCTCCTGAAAGGCTGAACAATGCTGTCACCTCCTTGCCGAGGCTCTTCCTTTGCTTCTGATGGCATTGGATCACAGAAGCTTGACCTTTCTCTCAAGTTAGACATGGGACTCTCCCTTACACATGACTCAGCTTCCAGTTTGAACCAAATAATTGGATTCAGAACAAATCAATGAAGACTTTCTTTCCTGAAAGAAAACGATCCCATCCATTCCTTAGATTGCCATTTTGGATATAAAGATTTCATCTAGCCCAAATTTCAACTAAGGTACCCTGCCTCAAACTGCCTGTCTGTCCACGGTACCCCACCCACAATGGCTCTGCTGTCTATCTGTTCATCAGTGAGCAATCTCCTGCCTCTGCCTTCAGCCTCCCTCAGGCAAACTCTTGCTTGACTTTCTCTCACCACTTCCACCCTGGGGTTTCTCTGTTGCTCGCCTCCTCCTGTCGCTGCCTCCACTCACTTGCACAGTAGCCAACACTAGTCTCTTAAACATGGTGCCACTGTTCAACCAATAGACCCTGTCACTCCTTCTGCATTTTTGAGTGAGTCTGGCGTCTCCACCAGCACCAGCACCGTTTGGTTCTTTCTTAATTGTCCACCTGGCTCCCTCCCGCTTACTTGGATTAATCATCTTTTCTCTATGTTCTGTTTTCTACGCTTCTATTTAGTTCTTCCTTCAATCCAATTTGTTGACCCAACCAACGGTTTGGCTGAGGAGCGTGTTAGCGTGAGTTTTGTCTTATAGAGCCTTCATGTCTTCGTTTAATTCTTCCACAAGCCTTCTGAAGGAGACGGGGTGCAAATGATCACTGGCTCCATTTTCAAGGTAGCAAAATGGAGGCTCAGAGAGGGTAAGTCCCTTTTGCAAGTCTCCCCAGCTCATAAAGGGCAGAGGTGAGACCCAGGTCTCCTGCCCCCAAATCACAATGCCTCTCTGCAAACCCCACGGTTTCACTTCCTCATATTCGCCCTCCTGCACTCTCATTTCTGATTTCTGGCCTCTCTCACCCCTCACCCATTCTCTGCTTGGCTCAGCTTCGCCCACATGGCTTCCTCTCCTCTTCATCCTCTGCCCAGGCTCCTCTCGCCCAGTAACCGCTGGCCGACAGCCTGGCACACTGAGCCAAGAGGGACAGACCAGCCAGAGTCCTATGCGTCCCACACCCTGGTCTGCCTACGAGCTCCTTAGCAGGGGATTTTGCTCTTAAATGCTGCCATCGGTTGTCCCCCACCTGCTCTCCACCATCTCTGCTATTTTGTCACCTCCATTCTCACACACCTGTGGACTTAAAAAAAAATGCACAATGTGCGAGTTGAGAGTTTAGTTTTATTTGGGACAAAATGAGGACTGCAGCCTGGGAGATGATACTTCAGATACTTCTGAGAAGCTACTCCAAAGAGGCAGTGGGTGGGGAGATCTATATGAGATTTTGGTGATAGGGGAGTATATGCCATCAAGCACATATTTCTCCAGAAGGTTTTTACTGGTTTTGTGAAGCTTTGCTAGTCGTGAGGAACAGTCCTCAACATCAAGGATTACAGTGCTATCTAGATATGAGGAGATACAAGAATTGGGCTCATAAAATTGGCTCCTGAGTATACCTGACCATCTGAAAACCTGTCCTGCCACTTTTTCCCTGAGCAGAGTTCCTCATTTCTGCTCTCTACCCTGAACTCCATTCAGGGGGGTGTTGAAGGTCAGCAGCTGCAGCAGCTCATGATTTAATCCTTGCAGAGGTGGATGGCAAGCACCCATGCCAAGTGCCCATTTGTCTTTGACACACCTATCAAAGCCCAGGATCATGGCTGCTTAACAACTAGACTGTCCCCTGGGTGCCCAAACCACCGTGGGCTGTAGAACCTTGGGGACTCATGTTCTTTTCTTATCCTCATTGCGTGTTGTAGAATTCCCTGGGAGCAAATAGATATGGGAGAGGGGCAGGGGGAACAGAAAAGGGAAACAGCAGGCAGATTCTCCAGCCGCACCGGGGAGTGACTACCTGCACCAACTTAACTGCAGCCACATGAGACAGTCAGCAAACCTGTACTACGGGTAAAGTGAAAGGCTGCCAAGAAAAGCTTGCTATGTTGTGGGTTTTTTCCTTTTCACACTGAGACTTTGGGGGGTCATGTTTACTGATTCTCCTCTAGGACCAGGAACAGACCCAAATGCGGGGACAGTCAATAGAATTCTGGTAACACCCCAAGCCTGGCAGGAGTTCTTTTTGTCCCCTCATCCGTCTCCTGGCTACCAAGTGTGACAGCAGCCAGGCCAGGCAGCCCTGAAAAGCCTCGGAGAAGAAGCCCCAGCCCCATCCTGCACTCCGGGGCCAGCACCCCCGGGGCAGCCCAGCTCTCGTCATGTGGGCTTTGGTTGGGGATCCTGGTACTGCCCTGCAGCTATGGGATCAAAGTCAAATAAGTTCACTAGACAAGGATAAGGGTGGTCCAGCTTGAAGATGACACCAGCACAGGCGAGAAGCAGGAAGGGGGTGGGTTGGGGCTGGCAGGCAGATCCTCCCAGGGCGACGAGCACCTCTCTACCTGTCCTCTCAAACCCTTGTCAACGAACAGCCTCAGCATGGCCAGCAAAAGAGGGGAACTGGCCCCCTTCCTCCTCATGTGGTCTGTCTCCTCAGGAGAGCACTCAACTGGAAGTCCACTATACAGATATTTTCTTACTGGAAACCATGCAAAAGCACAGATGCTCAGAGTCTTGTCTTGTTTTTTTGTTTGTTTGTTTTTTGGGGGGTTTTTTTGGCTGCAGCTTGTGGCCGGTGGAACATTGGTTCCCTGACCAGGATCAAACTTACACCCCCAGAAGTGAAAGCACAGAGGTCCTAACCACTGGACCTCTGGGGAATTTCCACTCAGTTTTTTAAAAAAAGAGATGCTGCCGTCCTTCCAACCTATTCCCCAACTTCCTGTCATCCTACACACACACGCACACACACTCACACTCACTAACCTGAGGGTTAGTAAGACTCCTGAGACTACTGTGAGCTCCTTTCCATGAAGTCTGCATAAATACTAAAACATCTGACCATGACCACTTGGCTATTTGGGTTTCCCTGGTAACTCAGACAGTAAAGAATCTGCCTGCAAGGTAGGAGACCCATGTTTGATCCTTGCATTGGGAAGATCCCCTGGAGAAGGGAATGGCAACCTACTCCAGTATCTTGTTTGGGAAATCCCATGGACAGAGAACCTGGAGGGCTTCAGTCCACAGGGTTGCAAAGAGTCGGACATGACTGAGTGACTAACATTTTCACTTCACCTGGCTATTTAAAGTGGTCTTATACTATTTAATAGGAAAACAAAACCAAAAAACCTTAGGCTCTTTTCAGCTCAGGAAGAGAGAGAGCCTAGTAGCAGCTTGAGAAAGGTGACAGCCTCACCTTTCCTCAGTGGCACAGCTCATACAAAAGGTAGAGAGAACACCTGGGCTGGGCTGGGTGCAGCAAGAAGTTGGTCCGTACCCAGATTGCAGCCAGGGGCGTGTTCCCAGTGGCAATGTGGGGAAGTGGATCGAATATGGAGACTTGGAAAACCTGGGATCTGCCAGTCTCCTCCCCATTTGATTTTTTTCTCATCAACATACATTTAACAAACATGTACTATATATGTGTGTATATGTGTGTGTGTGTGTGTGTATGTAATGTGTACATATTTGCATACATCCATGGACCACTTTGATCGTTTGCCCTGAGTGCATGCTCCAAACACTGGGTGTGCCCAGGTCTATATTTTAGGCAAGCATGTCCCACAGTTGTTTCTAGATGTTAATTGCAATGGCTCCCAGGCTCCCCAGCACGTCTGGCCGCTCTCTGAAAGCTCTTTGAGGGCTGCTCATCATTAGAATTCCCCGAGTTATCTCTCCTTCCTGGCAAGCCATCTGGCCTCTCTGCACTGCAGCTGTGGCCGCCCTCCCCCTGCCACTCACACCTGAGCCTTTGACATCCCCCACCTGAAGCAAATCCATCCATCAAGGGGATCCAAAATTACAACCAGAAATTTTTGTTTCCCCAAAATCTAGAATTAAAATTTTATTTCTTTCTCACCTCCATTGAGGTTTCAGGGCTCATTTTGAGGGGGGCTCAAATTCATCATTTATGCTGTTGGAATAGACAGAGCTGTGTACAAGAAAAACATCTGCACCTCCATTTCATCATTTAGCCCATTTAGCTGAGGACACTCACCTCTGTGGTGTGTCTCTTGTACAATGATATTTGCCGTTAACCAAGAGAGCACAGAGGGGGTCAAAGGTTGCAGGCAAACGGCTCTTGGGCTTGAAAGCCTCTGCCTGCTTCTCTCTGGAAGAAGTGTTCTTCTTGTTTAGTCACTAAGTCATGTTCATCTCTGTGATCCCATGGATTGCAGCACACCAGGCTTCCCTATATCCTTCACTGCCCCCCTAGAGTTTGCTCAGATTCATGTCCATTGCATTGGTGATGCTATCTATCCATCTGTCACCCCACTCCCCTTTTACCTTCAATCTTTCCCGGCATCAGGGCCTTTTCCAATGAGTTGGCTCTTCGCATCAGGTGGCCAAAGTATTGGAGCTTCAGCTCGAGCGTCAGTCTTTCCAATGAATTGAATATTCAGGGTTGATATCCCTTAGGACTGACTGGTTTCCAACTGGCAGGTCTTACCGAGAGCCATGAACCCTGGCCAGTGGGACATTCTGAGTGACAGAGAGCCACGGAGGCATCACTCAGAGGAACCCATGGAGGGTGATGACATTTATGGGATGTGGGAAACTAGGAACAGGAAATTTGAGAAAAGAGAGAGGAAAAGCCCAAAACCAGAGCTGCTGCTGCCCTGTCCTGGAACAGAAGCAGGGATGGACAGAAATTTTCCAGAGACTTTTGCTTTTCTCATCTTTGGAACCAGGCAGCTCCCTCTCCCTCTTTCATCATTTTTGTGATTGTTGTTACCACTGGTCTTTGTTTGCTTTTGTGTTAACTGAACAAACACTGAAAGGCTATTTTGTAAAGATGTCACCAGTAACCTCAATGGCTCAGGATGGATTTTCCTTCATTCTTTTTTTCTTTTGGCTGCACCAGGTCTTAGTGGCAGCACCCAGGATCTTTAGTTATGGCATATGGAACCTAGTTCCCTGACCAGGGATTGAATCCAGGCTCCCTGCACTGGGAGCATGGAGTCTTAGCCACTGGACCACCAGACAAGTCCTTCCTTCATTCTTAACGTGACTGTTGTGAACCTGTGCCCCAGTGACATAGGGCTTGCGACCAGTACGACGGCAGATGGACGATGTCCTGAAGCCCCTAGTGCTACGTGGCCTGAGGACACTTACCAAGTTCATTTTTGACTCAGCAGCATCACAGCCAAAAAAAAATCCTCAGTTCTGCCCTCTGGTGCCTCTCTCCAGCGGTGGCACAGCAGGCAGCCAGGCTGGGCATGAGCTAGACGGAAATGAAGCCCAAGGCCGGTTCAGCTTAGAGCTGCCATCATACCCACTCATGAACCGTAAGTCACCTCAACAAAATAGAGCGCAGCCACACACATCAACCTCTTTTTCCTTTTTATATTGAAGTATGTGTGCCTGTGTGCTCAGTTGGGTCCAACTCTTTGCGACCTCATGGACTGTAATCCGCCAGCTTCTTCTGTCCATGGGATTTCCCAGATAAGAATACTAGAGTGGGTTGCCATTTTCTCCTCCAGGGGATCTTCTCTACCCAGGGATAGAACCTCTGTCTCCTGCATTGGCAGGCAGGTTCTTTACCAGTGCGCCACATAGCTGCTGTACAATATTATATGTTACAGGTATACAATATAGTGATTCACAATTTTAAAATACTATACTCCATTTATAGTTATTATAAGCTTCCCTTTCATGGGTTTCCCTTGTGGCTCAGCTGGTAAAGAATCTGCCTGCAATGCAGGAGACCTGGGTTCGATCCCTGGATTGGGAAGATTCCCTGGAGAAGGGAAAGGCTACACATTCCAGTGTTCTGGCCTGAAGAATTCCATGGAGTGTATAGTCCATGGGGTCGCAAAGAGTTGGACATGACTGAGCGACTTTCACTTTCATAGTTATTATAAAATATTGACTATATTCTTCATATTTTACAATACATCCTTGTAGCTCATTTTATACCCAATAGTTTGTATCTCTTAGTTCCTGACCCCTGTATTGCCCTTCCCTCTCCCCACTGGTAACCACTAGTTGGTTCTCTGTATCTCGTTTATCTCTCTTAGTTCCTTGCCCCTTCCCTCTCCCCACTGGTAGCCACTAGTTTGCTCTCTGTATCTATGAGTCTGCTTCTTTTTTGTTACATTCACTAGTTTGCTGTATTTTCAGATTCTACATGTAAGTGATATCACACAGTATTTGCCTTTCTATGTCTTATTTCACTTAGCATAATACCCTCCAAGTCCATCCATTTGTTGCTGCAAATGGCAAGATTGCATTCTTTTTATGGCTGAGTAGTATTCCATTAATAATATATATATATATGCACGCACCACATACATATATACATAAATATATATATATACCACATCTTCTTTATCCATTCATCTGTTGATGGGCACTTCAGTTGCTTCCATATCTTGCCTATTGTAAACAACACTGCTACAGATGCTGGGGTGCATGTATCTTTTTGAATTGGTGTTTTTGTTTTTTCTATTATAGGCGGTTCTATTTTTAATTTTTTGGAAAACATCCATACTGTTTTCCTCAGCGGCTGCACCAATTTACACTCCACCAGCGGTGCACAAGCTCTCCCTTTATTCCACATCCTCACCGACATTTGTTATTTGTGTTCTTTTTGATGATAGTGACTCTGAAAACACGTCAACATACCAAATTAGCACTAATCAAGTGGCTGCTTTATGCCAAGTTTCAATACACAGTTTCTCCCTTAACTTATGAGCCGAAGAGTGCCCCCACACCCCCTAAAATTCCTATATTGAAGTCCTAGTTCTCATTACCTCAAAATATGACTGTATTTAGAGACACAGTTTTTCAAGAGGTAGTTAAAATAAGGTTGTAGGGGGTGGATCCTAATCCATTCTGACTGGCGTCCGTATAAGAAGAGATCAGGACACGGGTCAAGAGAAGGCCATGTGAACACGCAGGGAGAAGATGGCCCCCACAAGCCTGGGGAAGAGGCCTCAGGAGAAACCAAGCCTGCAGACACTTTGATCTCGGGCGTCCAGACTCCAGAACTGTGAGAGAATATTTCCGTGTTGTTTACGCCCCTCCCAGGTGGTGCTAGTGGTAGAGAACCCACCTGCCAATGCCGGAGATGCAAGAGACTCAGGTTCGAGCCCTGGGTTGGGAAGATCCCCTGAAGGGAAGGCAGGGCAACCCACTCCAGTATTCTTGCCTAGAGAATCCCAGGGACAGAGGAGCCTGGCGGTCACACAGAGGGTCCACCACAGGGTCACACAGAGTCAGACATGACTGAAGCGACTTAGCACACACTGGTCTGTGGTACCTTGCACCCCAAGGAGATGACTGCACCTTCTCAACAGCCTGAACACTCAGAATAGAAGTGAGGTCATAAAGGCTCAGTGACGGAAAGTACCTTGTTCATAATCAAAGTTGTGGGGAGGCAGAGCAGGCTTGAAAAGGCATCTTCTGGCTTGAACTCAGGAGCCTTGAACAGACAGTGGAGTGTCCAGCTCCTAAGCATGGGAGAAGCACTAGAAAAGAGGCCCCCCCATGGCTGAGCAGGCACCCCCGTGGCTGAGCAGGCCCCCCCGTGGCTGAGCAGGCATCCCCGTGGCTGAGCAGGCCCCCCCGTGGCTGAGCAGGCCCCCCGTGGCTGAGCGGGCCCCCCCGTGGCTGAGCGGGCCCCCCCGTGGCTGAGCATGCCCCCCCGTGGCTGAGCAGGCCCCCCGTGGCTGAGCAGGCCCCCCGTGGCTGAGCGGGCCCCCCCGTGGCTGAGCGGGCCCCCCGTGGCTGAGCAGGCACCCCCGTGGACCCCCACGCTGGGCAACTCTAGAGAAGTTGCTGGGGCAGAGCCTCACGAGGGGCTGAGACGAGGCTTGCCCGCCTCCTGCCACTCAGACGAGCCAAGCTCAGAGCAGCTTCACCGGCGGGTCCTTGCCCAGGGCTCCACGTCTGTCCTACCAAGGTGATCCTCACCTCGTCCCATGAGCTCAGGACAGCTGTCACTGCCCTTTCATAGCTGAGAGGCCCGGGGTGCAGGGTGAAGTAAGGTCCAGGGCCCAGCCGGTGGGAGGCAGACAGGACAACAGCCCAGGCTGTACAAAACTGCTCTGGAATGTGGAGCCCCTGGGTTGATGTCCATACCCGGAACATTACAGGAAAAAAGCAAAAGCCATTCCAAACTGAATGGGAAAAGACTGTAGTCTGGGGAGAGACTGTAAATCCTTCTTCCTAGTCCCAGAAGGTCCATGAGAGGCTAAGGACCTCCCCCTCCCCACCATTCAGTGGAGCTGTTGTTCCAGGTGGCACTAATGGTAAAGACGTAAGAGACACGGGTTCGATCCCTGAGTCAGGAAGATCCCCTGGAGGAGGGCATGGCAACCCACTCCAGTATTTTTGCCTGGAGGATCCCACGGACAGAGGAGCCTGGTGGGCTACAGCCCATGAGGTCGCAAAGAGTCGGACATGACTGAAGTGACTTAGCATGCAGTTATTTTTACATTAAATATAAGGAAAATTGCATAAAAAAACAAATGAAAAAAGCCCACAGCTTTCCAGATGTTAGGAATGTTTCTTAGCCCCTCATGACTCCCTTGTGAGGGAGATGAGAAGGTGTTTTAGTAATACGCACCCACCTTTTCAGCGGTGGAAGTGGGCTCAGTGAGGCAAGCGACATGCTCACAATCCCAGCGGCAACAGGGCTCCTCCTTCCATGACCTTCACTGACCCCACGGCCCTCCTCCCATTGGCTGCACCTTTTTCTGTGAACCTCTCCCCACGTCTGCCTCCTGGTTCTCCCAGATGGCAGGCCTGCATTCATGGTGCCATGATTTTCTCTTCTCAGTTCAGCTGGTTCCTCTAAGGCTAAAAAGATCTTCAGTCCTTCTTTTTATGTTTTGATTTGTTTATTTTTGGCTGTGCTGGGTCTTCGTTGCTGTGTGCAGGTTTTCGCTAGTCGAGGCGAGCAGGGGCTACTCTCTAGTTGTGGTGTGTGGCCTCATTGCAAAGGGTTCTCTTGTTGCGGAGCACCAGCCCTAGAGTGCAAGGGATCAGTAGTGGCCTGTGGGCTTTAGAGAACAGGCTCCGCATGTGGAATCTTCCAGCGTTAGGGACTGAACCCATGTCCCATGCATTGGCAGGCAGATTCTTAACCACCGGACCACCTTAAATCTCTGCTTCCCTGGTGGCTCAGATGGCAAGGAATCTGCCTGCAATTCGTGAGACTTCAGTTCAATCCCTGGGTTGGGAAGATCCCCTGGAGGAGGGATAGGCTACCCACTCCAGTATTCCTGCCTGGAGAATCCCATGGACAGAGGACACTTTCAGGCTACCATCCATGGGGTTGCAGAGTCAGACATGACTGAGCGACTTTCACTTCACTAAATCTCTAGGTTTTCAGAAATTTTTTTAAAAAGCTATGAAGTTCACTCAACAACAACAACAAAATGCACCATAAAGATCTCTATGGAAGTTTCTGTGCAGTTGCTAGAAGTTCGCAGACCTCCAAAAACATGCATCAGCACCCCCTGCCCTGGATGGTCCCTGCTCCTTGTCTAATAAACTATAAGACTTTTCTCTGCATGCATTTCCCCCCCCACAACCTTCCTCTCTTGGGTGTTTCCTCTCTTGGCCTTCCATTACCTTGATTCAAGGAAGACCTCTGCTGCAGAAAGTGTCCTTTAGCTGCCTCTTGCTTTGTTTTATGCCACTTCCTTTCTGCTCGTTCTAACAGTTTCCACCTTCCTCCTCATGGAAACTCCATCTTTTCCTATACAAACATGCTAGCTGGTCGTGTCTTTATTTTCTATAACTGTGGCCCCTTCACTGAAACATTCTATATCCAACTAAACAGGAGGCTTGGAGGGACTTCGCTGGTGGTCCTGTGATTGAGAGCCCGCCTTCTAATGCAGGCAGCACGGATCTGATCCCTGATCCAGGAACTGGGATTCCACATGCCATGGGCCAACTGAACCTGTGCACCACAACTAGAATCAACACAAAACTCAACACAGCCAAATAATAAGTAGATGAAAACAAACAAACAAAACAAAAAGACAGGACGCTTGGAAATATGTGATGGAACACGGGAGATCATGAGACTAGCTTACAGAGTGTAAAAGATGAAGGAGTCAATTACTCACAAATGGGACTTCCCAGGTAGAGCTAATGGAAAAGAATCCACCTGCCAGTGCAGGAGACACAAGAGACATGGGTTCAATCCCTGGGTTAGGAAGATCCCCTAGAGTAGGAAATGGCAACCCACTCCAGTATTTTTACCCAGAAAATCATATGGACAGAAGATCCTGGCGGGCTACAGTCCATGGGATCGCAAAGAGTCAAACACAAATGAGCTCACATGTAACATAAAAGATGAAAGGAGACAATTATTTCCAAACACCACACATTTTCTTAGCAGAATAGAGATGTATGGGATCTAAAGCAAGTTGCTGAATGAGCTGCTTTGAGAATACGGCATCTCAGGGAAACCTGAATGATCGGGGCTTGGTCAGGCCAGACAGAAGTGAAGATGAACCAGGCGGAGCAAAGAGTCTTTTGGTTTTGCACATCCAAGCGTGCTGGGCTGAGATGGGAGCCGGCAGCATCTGTGTGACAGGCACGAGATACGAGGATGTAGAAGCCAGAGCATGGGCATCCTGAAAAGCCACCGAAAGGACTGCACAGCATACACCAAGGACTACAGGATCTGACAGCTTTTTGTTTTGTTTTGTTTTGTTTTGTTGCCACTCAGCACGGATCGCAGGATCTTGGTTCCCCCACCAGGGATCAAATGCGGGCCACAGCCATGAAAGCACTGAATCCTGTCTGGACCACCATGGAATTCCCAAAATGTTTTTAATAGAGGAAAGACATGGTCTGATGTGGAGGAGGAGCTGAGAGCTTATTTTACTTTTTATTTTAAACTTGGTATATGCAATACATTCACATGTCTTCAAAAACCAGAAAGTATGAGACGATGTGGGCTTCCCAGGTGGCGCTAGTGGTAAGGAACCCACCTGTCAATGCAGGAGGCATTAGAGACTCGGGTTTGATTTCTGGGTCAGTAAGATCCCCTGGTTTGGCGACCTACTTCAGTACTCTTGCCTGAAGAATCTCCATGGACAGAGGAGCCTAGTTGGGCTACAGCCTGTCGGGTCGCAAAGAGTCGGACATGACTAAAGTGACATAGCACGCAGGCACACATGAGCAAAACCTCTTCCCTGTCTTCTCCTAAATAGGTATTGATTTTTTATAGTTGCTTATATGGCCTTCCTGACTTTTTCTGTACTTACACATAAGCAAATAAAACTGGCAGTTCTTATTTTTCTCTTTATATATTCAAAAAGTAGCATACCAGACACAGAGTTCTGCACCTTGACTTTGTTTGTGATAGTTTTTGACTGTTTTGCATATTGTCAATTTAGCTCTTGGTGTTAGTATGAGTATGACTATTAGTATTAGTATTAGTTTTCTTTTTGCAAATGTAAGTCTCTCCTCCTCAACCAGATGGTAAGCTTCTGAGGCCAGAAGCTGTGTCTTATTCAATTCTGTATGAAGTAGGTGTTTGTTTAAAAAAAAAATCTGTTGAACTGAAGTAAGTAGGTGATGGAAAAACATCTTTGTTGAATAAATCAGGTACTCTTGAAAACAACCAGTGCTTTATCTGGCCTCTTCACTTGAATTTTTGTTTTTATTTATGCTATGTCCCTGACACAAAGGCAGTGCACGCTGTATGCTAAGTCGCTTCAGTTGTGTCCGACTCTGCGACCCCATGGACGATAGCCCACCAGGCTCCTCTGTCCATGGAATTATCCAGGCAAGAATACTGGAGTGGGTTGCCATTCCCTTCTCCAGAGGATCTTCCCAAGCCAGTGACTGAACCCGAGTCTCATTATGTTTCCTGCGTTGGCAGGCAGGTTCTTTACCACTAGCACCACCTGGGAGATGGAATATATAATGAACCCCACATTGCCTTTCCCCAGCATCGAGAATTACTTTGATTCTCATCTACCCACACCACCCGTCCACTTTGGGGAAGGAGACGGCTGCGGTATTTTAAAACAAACACAAGACATCATGTCACTTCCTCTATAAATACCCGAGGACGGAGCTCTAACCAATGGAGGCTCTGCATTAGGAACAAAAGGACATGCCAGCAAAATGAACACAGTTCTTTAGTCTCACTTAATACCTGTGCTGTGGTCTGACATCCCTGATTTTCTCCAGAAGGTCTGCGTACAGGAGGCTTGTTGGAATCAGGAGTCACTCCTCCCACAGATAGTGCTGGGTCATGTGTTGATCATTCTTTTTTTACTGGCTGCACCAGGTCTTGAATGTGGCACCGGGGATCTTTAGTTGTAGGATGTGAACTCCTAGCTGTGGCATGTGGGTTCTAGTTCCCTGACCAAGGTTTGAACCTGGGCCCCCTGCATTGGGAGCACGGAATCCCACCCCATGGACCTCCAAGGAAGTCCTGTACTGATCATTCTGACACCTCTTTGCTTCCATCCAAATCCCCTCTCATCATCCTCTCTCTCTTTCAGGCCATTGATCTGTTAGCAAAACCAGGTCCCTTGCCCCATTCAGACTCCCACATTTTGCATTTGACTGATTGCGTCTTTGCAGAATCATAGAACTTGTCTTCTGCCCACCGTGTTTTCTTGGAAACTGGCAAGACTTGTGCTTTGAAAACGTCATCCAAGCTGTTGTCCAGATAACCGATTGGAGGCGGGGAGGATGGACAGTGAGACTCACGTTTCCCCCAGGCAGTATAGAGGGTTCCCTACATGATGGTGTCACCCGTAGCTCCAGGGGCAGTGAGTAGAAAGAAATGGGCTGAGCAGAGATGGTCAGAGAAGGCGATGGCACCTCACTCCAGTACTCTCGCCTGGAAAATCCCATTGACAGAGGAGCCTGGTAGGCTGCAGCCCATGGGGTTGCGAAGAGTCGGACACGACTGAGTGACTTCACTTTCACTTTTCACTTTCATGCATTGGAGAAGGAAATGGCAACCCACTCCAGTGTTCTTGCTTGGAGAATCCCAGGGACGGGGGAGCCTGGCGGGCTGCCATCTAGGGGGTCACACAGAGTCGGACACGACTGAAGTGACTTAGCAGCAGCAGCAAGAAACACTTAGGAGGTAGGCTCAACCAGTGTGCTGCACTCAGTCACTCAGTCATGTCCGACTCTTTGTGACCCCATGGACTTCAACTGCCAGGCTGCTCTGTCCATGGAATTCTCCAGGCAAGAATACTGGAGTGCCTTCCTTCAGGGGATCTTCCCCACCCAGGGACTGCACCTGCATCTCTTATGTCTCCTGAATTGGCAGGCGAATTCTTTACCCCTAGTGCCGCCTGGGAAGCCCAGGCTCAACCAGACTGTTGGCTAATTGGAAAGGACTGTGCTTTTCGACACTCTTCAGAATCTGGGCCTCACCATGGAAAAGTCTGCTTCTCCTGGAAACATTTACATGTTTTCTGACAGTCTCCTCCCAAGGATCATTTATGACATATTTTAGGGGCAGACAAAGTTGTATTATTATTGTTGGTGTTAAATTTTACTGCTGTGGCTTTAAAACATAAACAAAAATAATTCCTTAAGTAGCTGGAAATTGTAATGGTACTCTTGGGCATAGATTTTACTGCTATGGATACTGTAAAGCACAAAGATAATAAATTTAAATTGCGGTATTAGTATTGGGAATATATTTTATTGCTTTGGCTAGAATACAAAGAAGCAGGATTCCTAACTTTTTTTTGCCCCCCAGCAACAGATTTATATGCAACGACGCTGGGGCGGTGTGTAGGGAGGATCAGAGCTCACCAGCATCACAGGTTACATGACCAGGTGATAAACCTGGGCTGATGGGAGCTGGGAGAGAGAGAGGCTTGATTCTTTCAGGTGGCCAGGGAGCTGGAGAGATGCAGGCCCAAGAGGAGGAGATGCAGGTGTTTGCACGGCCTTAGGGGGCGGGGGGGGGGGTCACCTGGGAGGAACTGCTGAGCATCCCCACCCCACTCAGATGTCTCTGCGTCCCACCCACCAACCCACACACTGCCTCATATGCTCCTGATTTGAGTAGAGTTTTGAAAACAAGCTCTACAGACGGAGGACTTGTTTGGGTTTGGGTGTTCGTGGTCTTTCACTTTGTAGATGTGGCCTGCTGCTCCCGCTGTGCCCATCTCAGTAGAGAGACCCCCATGCAGCCGACCAGAAGCAGCCTAGAAGCATTTCTGACTCTCCTCTCTCCCCGCAGGACATCCTCAGTCACCAGTTGTGCCACCCCCTCCCCCACCGGATTCTGCCTCCCCAAGTATCTTTCACACCACCGGCTGCCTCTCCAGCCCATGTCAGGCTGCCATCATTTTTCCCAGCCTCTTTACCACTCCAGATCCCGCCCCCTGCAACCCATCCTCCACTCTCATCATCATAATAATGACCACTGTTAACAGAACATCAACACTGTGCCTGGAGTGTGCTCAGTACCCATACCCGCATCTCATGGGACCATTGATGTGGGAGGGATCGATCTTTGTCATAAATGAAGAAACCGACTTCAGATTAAACATCAAAAGACATAATGGGCTTAACAAAAAAATCACCAAGCATAAGCAGAAAATAAGCCTTAGGTCCTTTCTTATTCTTTAATACTTCTATTGCCATTTCCTCCTTCCTTTTTCCCTCCCTTCCTCCCTCCCCCATTTCACTCCTCTTCCTTCCCTCCAAAAATAAGCCCCTTGGAATGAAACAAAAGAGCACTGCCAACTTCGTCATTCCCATCCATCACCATAACCCCAAGTAAGGGTAGCTCTCATTAACAAAGTAATTTGTAGCTCTTGAATGCCACTTGCTCTTATCTAGAATGAAATCCTTTTCCCTTTTATTATCTCAAGTCCAGTTATCCTTTCAGATTTATTTTACACATCATCACCAGGAAGCCTACTTCTAAACAATGCATTTCTAAAAGCTATGAGCATGCATACACACATACACACATGGCTGGATCTACAGCTCCCCTCCTGGCTCCTACTGTCCCCTGGCCATCTTATCATACAACAATGCAACCATTCCTCTGGTCTTAGAAGCACCTTAGTTATACCTTAGAGTGTAACTGGCCTGAGGGCAGGGACTGCCCTGTGTGTGTGAACTCCCAGAATTCAACACATGAATCCTGGTTTGCAGTGAGTGCTCAGTGACAGTTAACTCAATGAACACAGCATCAAACAAAAAGTATAACATACAATGAATTCAACAGTAATTATTAAAACAATGAGACATGAGCCTTTTCAGTCTCAAAGAAATTTCAGGTCATGCTTTGTACAGTTTGACTAATTATGTTTATATGTGTTTCAAATTTCAATCTGCAATTACTCACCTGTCTCATTCTAACACCCAGCAAAATGCTACCTATGGGGTCACAAAGAGTCGGACACGACTGAAGCAACTTAGCGCACATGCACAAAACTCCTGGCAGAGTGCAATCAATGGAGAGAAGCTTTTGGGGCTTCCCAGGTGGCTCAGCGGTAAAGAATCCGCCTGTCAATGCAAGAGACACAAGAGATGCAGTTTCAGTCCCTGGGTCAGGAAGACCCCCTGGAGAAGGTCACAGCAACCCACTGCAGTATTCTTGCCTGGGAAATTCCATGGACAGAGAAGCCTGGCGGGCTACAGTCCATGAGGTTGCAAAGAGTCAGACACAACTTAGCCACTAAACAACAACAACAGAGCCATCCTTTTACTTCAGCAAGGGACTGGAAAAGAGCACCGTAGCAACCACACACATAAATATTGGCAGTCGTGTTTACCGTGTCACAGCAAACTTGGAAAGCTACAACCAGTTAAAGAAATCAGAAGGTTTAGTAAGTCTGGATGTCCCAAATGCCAGAATCAGCCTAAGTTCCTTGAGCTTCATTATTGTTTGTGAGAAAACTCTTAAATTCTCAAGTTACGTGAAGGTCTTTTTCTTTGCAGTTGGTCCCCATCAAGGTCATAAATTGGAAGAGTCAGAGTATGGAATTCGAGAACATGGGGAGTGGGCAAAGCTGACCTGGTCGCTTCTGACCAGGGCTGGTTCCTGCCTCCACTTCTGTTTCTATGAACACAGCCATCAGCTCAGGAAAAATAAGTTCAAGTTTCTTCCACTCTGTTTTCCTTTCTTCTTCCTTAGAGATAACCCCTCAAAGTTTTGCTTATTAGAGAAAAGGGACTTTGTGGCTGAAATTTGCAATGTTTGAGAAGTTAAATATCCTCCTAATAGCAGAACGTGTTTCTACCGTGTGTCCAGTGGGCCTGCTCCAGTGACAGCCACCCTCCTGAATCCGGTGAGATGCTGACAACCTCAGGATCGACAGTCATCTTCTCAGTCACTTCCGGCAGCTGGAAAACCTTCATGACCGAAGGCATCGCTGGGGCTTCTCCACGCTCCCCATCAAACTGAGATGAATGTGTCCTATAATGGCTGTTTTTGTTACATTAGTCTGGGAAGATGAAATCAAAAGGATGACTTTCAACAAAAACGTCCTGCGTCGACAGTTCAATACTCTTTCTCCAGGCCCAGAGGTTGCCCTGATTGTGTGCCGGATAAAGGCTAAGCGTGCAGCTACCTGCTAATTTGACAAAGCTGTTCTCTCAACAGCAGGTTGCTTAGCCTTCTTCTTCTTCTCTTTTTTTATTTTCACAGCAACCCTCTAATTCCAACAAACCCACTGGATTAACAAAAACCTGAAAGTAAAGTAGCACAAAATGATAGCCCTGCATGAGCAACTATTATACTTTGCAACCTACAATTACACTGGTTCAATCTCAATGCCCTCAAACATTTCATTAATTCAAGCCGTTTCAGAACTGGTAAATATTTCCTCTTCTGGGATTTTCTGTTATTCTTTGTTTTCAGCAGAGAATTAGGAAGCAGGCAAAGGCCACTTGAACAGTGGAGAACAGGGCCAAAGGCACCGTCAAAATGACAGAGAGTGAGGGGCTGGCGCAGAAATGGGGGTGAGAGTTGACAAAGCTGATTCAGAGACAAAAACAAGAAAAGAAAAAAAAAAAAAGAAACAGAGGGAGAGAGAAAGTGAGATCAAAGAGAGGGAACTCAAGAAAGAACTCTCCAGGCGGGTAGTGGAGATGAGCAGGCTGGTCCAGTGCCCACGGCTGGCACAGGCCAGTCAATTCGGAAGCAGGGTCCACCGCACCGAGCACCATGACCACCGGGCACGTGCAGGAGCTGGGCTGGCTTTCAGGGCCCATGTTCAAGACTTCTGAGGGTCTGAGAGTCGAATCCTTTCAAGAGATTTCTTCCTGTAACAGAATCCTTGGGCCAATATAGATGCAAGTGCTAGTTTACTTTGTAAGAGGGGGGAGAAAAAAAAAAAAGTCCTAACATTGTTAGTTGGTCCAAAATCTTCATTCTGTAAAATAGCTTTTCAGGCTGCGAAATCGGATTTGGGGAAGATTGTGGAGCTGGGCACAGATGCACCACTTGTGTATTCTCGGCAGCTCTGTGCTGGGAAGGAAGGAGGAAGGACAAGGACAAAATATATCTCATTCGTGGATTCATTTCCGAGGCAGTGGACGGTGAAGAGGAGGGATTTTGAAAAGAGGACCTTGATTCCAATAGCAACTTTGCTACTTACTAGCCGTGAGGTGGGGTGAGTTATTGGACTTCGAAAGCTACCATTTCCTCATTTACAAGAAGGAAATAAAAGCAGCACCTACCTGACAGAGCTGCTGTGAGACTAAAGATGCTGATAAAGAGCTTAGTGCATTGGTAGGTACCACTTTGACCTCAAAGAAAAGTCAGATAGTATTATTTGAAACATAAGAAAATGTGAGAGCAATAGAACTAGGTCTTAGGAATCTATAACAGTGAGGGAAAGGGGCTCAAGCCAATTTTAGGGTTTTATTTATTTTTTTAAAGTCTTTATTGAGTTTGTTACAATTTGCTTCTGGTTTTCTTTTTTGTATTTTTGGTTTTTTGGCCGAGAGGCATGTAGGATCTTAGCTCCCTGACCAGGAATTGAACTCCTCCCACCCCTGCACTGGAAGGAGGAGTCTTAACCACTGAAGCACCAGGAAACTCCCAATTTTAGGGTTTTAATTCTCACTAGCAAGACCCGGATATGAAGCTTCATGTTGGTGGGTAGCCTCTTTCTAAAATCAGGTTCTGGAAAGGGGAAAATGTTCTAGAAAAATGGAGGAGTCCACTTGTACCATCCATACCGTCTGTCCCTTCTGGTGGGTTAGGATGCCCTTCTGCACCTGTGAACCTGTGAGAGAGGGAGGTAATCAGGAAGTACTGGGCGGGGGAGGGGTCCCCAACGGAGGTGGCGAAAGGATTTGCACGGTCTCAGGTCAAGCAGGAAGTTCTCTTTTCAGAACAACAGACATCTCCTGGAAAGTGTTATGTGCTAACCTCAGGGGCAACTCTGCCGGGAAGAAGAGCCACCTGCCCTCACCTCCTGTGGGTGGACGTTTTGGGGAGCAGGGGGTCTTCAGTTATCGTGTGAGCCGAGCTGAACGGCCAGCTGGAGCTCAGCACCAGCAGCATTGCGCTAGCCTGGATTTCACGCTGTTTGCACAATTACGAGACAACAGACAACAGAAAAGGTGCCAGTTCACTCTCCAAAGGCGCATGAACACCCCTGGTTCCAGAGGCGGCCGTGCAGCGCGCAAGCACCGCTGATCTCCGCGTCCCTCTCCTGGTGGTACCTCCTTCAGGATCCAGGGCCCTCCCAGGGGACTCTCCATCCCTCTCCTCTGGATGAAGAAAGGGCTCCTCCTCGCTGACGAGCTGATAAGCATCTAGGACGGAGCTCGGAGCTCCAGCTCGAGCGGGCTGGGTCAACAGAGGCTTTTGCAAATGCCTGCCGCTTGGTCCCTTGGCCCTCCTGGCTGCTGGGGAGGGAAACCAGCTGCATCCTGAAGGCTGCTCCACTCAACAAACAACGCGGCGCCCCAGTCACAAGGAGGTCCAGTTCAAATGTTGGCACACACACAAAATATTAATTAAAATACCGTGCATGATAAATAATACTGTGATCAGAAGCAGAGGACTCCTAGAAAGTGACAGTTGGTAATTACTTGAGCGCCTGCTACCACACTCTCAGGATTCCAGGTCCGCTTACAGGACAAAATAAGTCTCCGGGAGGTGACGTTGAGAGGTCACCTTGTGTGAGTATCCCCCTGCTTAGGAACTGAACCATGTCTGAGCAAGCCCAGAATAAGAGTATCCATCCTGATTTTTCAAGTGCTAAAGGAAGAAATTCCTTGAGGACTCAATAATTTAATTTCATAATAAATATTGGAGTACCAGCTAGTGTAAGTCTCTCTGCTTAGCCTGGGGATAAGGTGTGGTGGCGGGGAGGGACACATGGCTCTCATTTTTCAAGAAGTAACTGGTTATTAGCAGATAGAAACTCCTTCTCTATGCCTCGCTAGGACTTCCCAGGCGGCGCCAGTGGTTAAGAATCTGCCCGCCAATACAAGAGACACAAGTGACGCGGGTTCAGTCCCTGGGTGCGGAAGATCTCCTGGAGAAGGAAATGACAACCCACTCCAGTGTACTTGCCTGGCAAATCCCATGGACAGAGAAGCTTGGTGGGCTACAGTCCATGGGGCTGCGAAGAGTCAGACACAGTGCACGCACACACACCTCCCTCAGTCTTTCATGCTGCTGTTAAAAACCCATTGCCACTTGTTTAGTCCTTAACTCAGGACCCCATGGGATTCCAGTTCAAATGCTTCTAGACCCTTTCTTAAATACCAGGGACTTGGGGGTACGGGGCGACACAGGGAATTGTCCCCAGTACTTCTCGCTACTGAGGTTTCCCACCGACTCCAACAAGTGACGCAATTATGCACCATCTAATTTATCTAGACCTTTAAAATTATTACCAATTTTGATGTTTATTGCCCCAGTTAGTACAGAAAGCCGAGAGAGGAAAAGACCCCATTATCTTCATTCCAAAAGCATTTTGTATTTGTGGCTCCGTCAACATTTCGGCATCTCATTAGACATATTTAATTTCATTCCCTCAACAATAACCCACGTATCACACCAGTGACCACCACTTCGCTGCTCCAGCCCCTAAATTCTATTAGTGTTCAGAGAATCTCCTGGTTGCAACATAATGTTCAATCAGCGCAGAGAAATTAATTAAATTAAAATTATTTTTATTGTGATTTAATTAGCTTAATTTAATTACTTTGTTCACTGACTGGGCATTCTGTGGTTACGGCCAGATCCTCGCTCTCATTCGTGGCACGAATGTTCCCACAGAACTGCACATTTTCTCTGCTCAGCCATTGGAGCGGGCTGGGGGAGTGTGCCAGAAACTCACGATTTATCACAATCAGCATCATCACAAATTATAGGAAGCACCCAGCAGTATGATAACTTCTAAATGAAGTGTCTGAAAGCAGGTCACACCACCAGCCTCGGCTGTTAATCCATCATATTTCATAGTCAACCTGACACCTTGTCCAATTTGCTGGGCCTGCTTTATCACCAGCTCCCGTGAGCTGCTGCCTCTCCGGGCCGGCAAGCTGGGGATTCAGCTCTGACTCTGGCTGCCACCCCCACAGAAGGCCTGGCCGGCCCTCCTTGGCCTCCCCAGGCCCCAACTCCACTCTTCCTGTGGCCAGTCAAGCCACAGCTCCTTCCTCCTCTGTCTGAGCCTGAGCTCTACTCTCTGAAGTTCAGTCTTTCCCCTGATGGCCAAAGTCAGCCACAAGCTACAGTACGTGGCAGCCCTGGGCCTGGATCACCAGAGCACACCAGATTGCATCGCAGTTACTGACCATATCTTGGAAGGGCTTCTCTGGCGGGTCAGCAGTAAAGAATCTGCCTACAATGCAGGAGACACTGGTTCAATCCCTGGGTCTAGAAGATCCCCTGGAGGAGGACATGGCAACCCACTCCAATATTCTTGCCTGGAGGATCCGATCCCATGGACCGAGGAGCCTGGTGGGATGCAGTCCATAGGATCGAAAAGAGTCAGACACAACTGAAGTGACTGAGCCTGCACACATCTTGGAACACTTTACTTTCCTCACTACTTCAAAGCAGCGAAGGCGAAGGCAAAGTCGCTCAGTCGTGTCCGACTCTTTGCGACCCTGTGGACTGTAGCCCACCAGGCTCCTCCATCCATGGGATTCTCCAGGCAAGAATACTGGAGTGGGTTGCCATTTCCTTCTCCAGGGGATCTTCCCGACCCAGGGATTGAACCCGGGTCTCCCTCATTGCAGGCAGACGCTTTAACCTCTGAGCTATGCAGGGAAGCCACCTCTTCAAAACAACAGTGGGTATTAAACCCTGCAGTAGACCACTCATAAACTCAACCTTTCTCCCCTGAAGGCCAGTCCACGATGTTGTGTGCAACTCAAGCTGGACCACAGTGGCCTTTGCATCGGCATTTTTCAGAAATGAGATCAGCTCTAACTTGCATGTATTTGAAATGTATTCTCTTGATGAATGTGCTCAAAGCTATAGACAGGTATTTTCTTATGTTCTAGCAACCGCAGCCATGAAATAAAGACACTTGCTCCTTGGAAGGAAAGCTATGACAAACCTAGACAGCATGTTAAAAAGCAGAGACATCACTTTGTCAACCAAGGTCCATATGGTCAAAGCTATGGTTTTTCCAGTAGTCATGAATGGATGTGAGACTTGGGCCACAAAGAAGGCTGAGCACTGAAGAACTGATGCTTTCAAACTGTGGTGCTGGAGAAGACTCTTCAGTCAATCCTTTAAGGAAATCAACCCTAAATATTCATTGGATGGACTGATGCTGAAGCTGAAGCTGCAATACTTTGGTCACCTGATGCAAAGAGCTGACTCACTGGAAAAGACCTTGATGTTGGGAAAGACTGAGAGCAGGAGGAGAAGAGGGCAACAGAGGAGGAGATGGTCAGATGGCATCACCAACTCAATGGACAGAAGTCTGAGCAAACTTGGGGAGATAGTGAGGGATGGGGAAGCCTGCAGTGCTTCAGTCCATGGGGCCACAAAAAATCGGACATGACTTAGTGACTGAATAACAACTGTATATCAGTATACTTGGCTTTCGGCATGATCTTGTGTATTTTATCTTATGCTCTGAAACCATTCTTCTGAGGAGAGATCCAGACGCTTTGCCAGACTGCTCTAACAATGGAAGCCTAAATTATTTTTTTTCCCTGTCCCTGTGATAGCTTCCAGTGGCCTCTGTAACAAATCATCACAACTTGGGTGGCTTCAAACAATAGAAATTTATTCTCTCATAGATCAATATCAAATTCAACGTCAGTCTCATGGGGCAGAAATCAAGGGGTCCTGGGGCTGTTCTCCCTGCAGAGGCTCTAGGGGAGAATCTTTGCCTCTTCTAGTGGCTGCCAGGATTCTTGTGCTTGTGGCCTCTCACTCCCATCTCCGTCCCCATCTTCACATGGCTCTCTCCTCTTCTGTGTGTTATCTCCCGCTGCCTCCCTCTTAGAAGAACACTTTTGATGGCAGTTAGGGAAGCAGCCCCCTACCTTCATGGCACCGGGGACCAGTTTCATGGAAGACAACTTTTCCATGGACTGAGGGGTGGGACAGGAGATGGTTTCAAAATGATTCAAGTGTGTTACATTTATTGGGCAGTTTATTTCTATTATTAATATTATTGCATCAGCTCCACCTCAGATTATTAGGCATTAGATCCCAGAGGTTTGGGACTCCTGATTTAGGGTCTAACTGGATAATTCTGGAAAATCTTCCCATCTCAAGATCTTTTTTAAAAATTACTATTTTTTTATTTTATTTATTTATTTATGCCTGCACTAGGTCTTCATTGCTGCTTGCAGGCTTTCTCTAGTTGCAGTGAGCTGGGGCTATTCTCTAGTTGCGGTGTGTGGGTTTCTCATTGTGGTGGTTTGTCTTGTTGTGGAACACGGGCTCTAGAGCACAGGCTTCAGTAGTTGTGGCACATGGACTTTGGTGTTTGGCAGCATATCAGGTCTTCCTGGACCAGGGATTGAACCGGTGTCTCCTGTTTTGGCAGGTGGACTCCTAGCCATTGGATCACCTGGGAAGTCCTGCCTCTCTCTTATAAGGAAATTTTTTATGGCATTTAGGATAATCTTGGAAAATATTACCGTCTCTAGATCTTTAACCTAATCACATCTTCACAGGCTCTTTTTTCAAATAAGGTAACATTTACAGGTTCCAGGGATCAGGTCCTGATATTTTAGGCTTCCCAGGTGGTCTAGTGGTAAAGAACCTGCCTGCCAACGCAGGAGACATAAGCGACTCGGGTTTGATTCCTGGTGGCAAAGATCCCCTGAAGGAGGGCATGACAACCCACTCTAGTATCCTTGCCTGGAGAATCCCATGGACAGAGGAACCTGGCAGGCTACAGTCCAGGACGTCCCACAAAGTCAGACTCAATTGAAATGACAATATGTGTGCATGTATTCTAGGGGCCACAACTCAGCTCACTCCCCATGCTTAATTCTTTACTGACCATACAATTCTATCCTTGAGGAAGGGACATAAAATGATTTCAAAATTGGGACAAAATTGAGAGCAAGTTAAAATAGATGTTCATGCAAAGCCCACTGAAATAATCTCTTGTCATTGTTTAGTCACTCAGGCATGGCCGACTCTTTTGTGACCCCCATGGACTGTAGCCCACCAGGCTCCTCTGTCCATGGGATTTCCCAGGCACGAATACTGGTGTGGGTTGCCTTTTCCTTCTCCAGGGATTAGGTAAGAGTTAAGTGATGGTTAAAGACAGATCAAGATCCTTAAAAAATGAAGCTTCCACCCTGGCCCAGGAGAGGAAACAGGCCCGTTTCTTCACCTCCTGAGGAAGACAGCACCAGCATTGTAAACCTGGCTGCTGGAGCACGTGTGGTTCTTGGGCTCTGAGACCTCACTGGGCCCAGGTCGGCAGTTCTGCTTTTCCCTCCCCACCCCGCATCCTGCCCTGGCCGGGGGGAGGGCTGTATTTGTGTGCTTCGCAAAGTATTGAATGAGGAACTTGGGCCACTGACCAGAAGTGAAAAAGGGCAGGGACTGTATGTTTTTCAATTCAATAGAACAAGAGGAAGTAAGTGTTCACTTGGACTTGAGATGTTTAGGCTACTGAGGGGAACAAAATTCCTGCAGTGAGGTGCGGCAGCCCCCAGTTTATTTCTAAAAGGAAAGACAGCCGTCTCTTCTGAACATGGTGCCTGGCTGCTCCGCAGCAGCAGCCTGATGCCCTTCTCAGGCTCCCTGCCCCCAGCCATGTCTCTTCATTCATAAGACCTGACCTTCCCAGTTCCGGTTTGGTCAACTAGGCCGGATGCACCACATGGGCTCACGCTTCACTTCCTGTGTGAAGCTTTGAACACATGGGCTGGGACACAGAGGACCCCCCAAAATACCCACTTACTTGACCTTGAACATCTCTAACACACCTGACTCACAGCCTCAAGGCCACACGGGGCGTGCTGCCTTTGAGGATAATTTAGAAACTGCACAGACAGGCTGCGTTAGTGTTGCAGCAGGTGCCGTTGCTATTACACTAACTCATTTTGCAAGGTCACTTCTGATACCGCACAGGGCCCTGTGGGGCTCCTGGGCACAGGGCTTCCGTGTCCTCCATTTCTTTGCCTTCATTCAGCCTCCATGACCTTCCCCGAGTTCCAATGGGTAGAGTCAAGCAGTTGTTAATCAGGGACACCAGGGAGAAACAAACCATCGAAAGCAGCCTTGGGACAAGGTTCTGTTTCCCCATCAATGGATACACACAACAATATCTTTGATGGGTTTGTAGATACTGAAACCCCCTCCAGGTTGGAGAAGATAATGATTAACAATGGCAGGCTGCCCACAAGTATGTAGACCCCAGACCAGTGGGACCTGAAGGTTGATGATGCTGACTCCTACTATTCTTACCATCAACCCATCAGAAGAACAGCCACAAGCTTACCAAGCCCTCTTTGGATCACTAATGTAAAACTTCTCACTGTCTTCCCCAAGCGGGGACACAATGGCCCTCAAAGCCATTAGCCCACTGTAGCCCCCTTTGCCTGACAAAGCAGCAGCCACAAAATTAAAAGACACTTGCTGCTTGGAAGAAAAACTATGACAAACCTAGACAGTATATTAAAAAGCACAGACATCATTTTGCCAATAAACGTCCATCTAGTCAAAGCTATGGTTTTTCCAGTAATCTTGTACAGATGTGAGAGTTGGACCATAAAGAAAGCTGAGTGCCAAAGAATTGATGCTTTCAAACTATGGTGCTGGAGAAGACTCTTGAGAGTCCCTTGGACAGTAAGGAGATCAAACCTGTCAATGCTAAAGGAAATCAACCCTGACTATGCATTGTAAGGACTGAAGCTCCAGTACTTTGGCCACCTGATGCAAAGAGCCGACTCATTGGAAAAAACCCTGATGCTGGGAAAGATTGAGGGCAGGAGGAGAAAGGGGTAACAAAGAATGAGATGGTTGGATGGCATCACTCACTCAATGCACATGAGTTTGAGCAAACTCCAGGAGATAGTGAAGGATATGCAGCCTGGCACGCTGCAGTCAGAAGCAGACTTGTGACTGGCATCTAATGTGGGGGTAGGGACACCCCTGGTGATCCAGTAGTTAAGACTCTATCCTTCCAATGCAGACAGTGCAAGTTCGATCTTGGGCAGGGAACTAAGATCCCACATGCCACACAGTGCAACCAGAAAGAAAAATTAAGTGGGGGCAGCCTTGTGGAACTGAGCCCCAAGATTTTGGGGTCTGTACTAATTTGGGGTAATTAGTGTCAGGGTTGAACTGAATTGTTGAACACCCAGCTTGCGTGTTTAAGAATCAGAGAATTGGCTGGTGTTAGAGAAAACATCCCACTAGGGTTAGGATTTGGATGTATATTTGCGGGGCACAAAATTTAACTCACTACAAAGGGGAAAGGAAAGAAGCAGCAGGATCCTTGCTTTCTTACAAAATCTAACAGAACTGAGCACATATTAATTAAATATGCGAATGTGTTATCTGTGGAATCGACCTAAGCGGGCAGAGTCCAGAGATGAATGGGTACTTCTTGCTGGAGACCTCTATCGCTCTTGGTGACACATGAGGTCATCATACAAACTTTATTACAAAGATTACCAGATTTTTTTCAGCAGTTGCACCATTTGTCCACCAATCCTGAGTATATGTTGCACATGTTATTCTGGGAGGATGGGCAGGAAATATGAATCACATTTAATGAGGGTGAAATCTGTGAGCTGAGCACAGGAATGGTCACTGTCCCTACAGATAAGGAAGCACCAGAGATCTGGGACCTAAACTGAGGCCCCTTGGGATCCCCTTCCTGGAATGTCCCATAAAGTTTCTCATCAGTAAAAAATAAGTGATTAGGGACTTCCCTGGTGGTCCAGAGATTGGGACTCCATGCTTTCTCTGCACGGTGTGCAGGTTCGATCCCTGGTCAGAGAACTAAGATCCCATATGCCATGAGGCCAGAAAAATAAAAATTAACAAAAATAAATGATTTAGATTCATGCCAAGGTCAGTTCGCCAAGAAAAGAGATACCATTGTTCTCAATCTTATGATTTTTATTTTCTTCCATGTCATTTCTCTACCTTTTCTAACATTACATTTTCTTTCTTTCCTTTTTTTAAAAAAATAATAGCAAATTGCTTTCACAGACATGCAATTTCTTCTTACATCAATGCCACTAGGTAGGTGTCATTACCGCTATTTTATAAAGAATAAAATGAGGCCCCCCCGAAAGGTAACAAGAGGTTACACAGACATTCACTTGTGAAGCTGGCAATTGAACACACACTAAATCTCACTCTTTTTCCCCAACTCTATGATGTCTTCCTTTCTCCTCCTGAAAAGTGAAAGTATTCATCGCTCAGTCATGTCTGACTCTTTGAGACCCCATGGATTATAGCCCACCAGGGTCCTCTGTCCATGAAATTCTCCAGGCAAGAATACTGGAGTGGGTTGCCATTCACTTCTCCAGGGGATCTTCCCGACCCAGGGATCGAACCCAGGTCTCCTGCAATGCAGGCAGACATTTTACCTTCTGAGCCACCTCTGATTTCCTTCCCCTGTTGTTATTTCAAAGGCCTCACAGTTTAGGACACACAGCCATCATCTTAAGAGCCATTGTTGTCAGCACTCTCAGTACCAAGACTACCCAGGGAGGCTTTATGAAAGCTGATGGCTGGCCCCATACAAGGCCAATCAAATAACTTTGGGAATGTGATACAGACATTAGCATTTTGTCATCCTACTCCCCACCAGACAACATTAATATGTAGCCAGGATTGACAATAACATCTCAATGTATCAAGAGACAGATCACATCTCTTCTTAACCATAGAAAAGAAGATATTCACTCTCTGAAGTATAATCCAATCTCTGAAGTGCATCTTCATAATCTGGCTGTCGAAAATCGAGAATAAACAGACCAACAACACTTGCAGATGGCAATTTGAATGGACATGTTTAATGCCCCCTCCCTTCCCAAATCCCACTGAAAGATCACAGAGTTGTGCTGGGCAGGGAGAAAAGTCTAGAACATTGATGTAAAATAAGGAAGGATGATATCAAGGGGCTAGAATCTTGAAGAAGTTGGCATGATTTGGTGCAGGTGAAAATGATGAGCCAAATACTGACAACCACTATTTAATGCTGACAAAGAAAAACTGTGTAGGAAGCAAGTGAATGAAATTCTCCCTGAAGACCCAGGAAATTCTCAAAGTTGACCCGGAAGCAGATGGGACTGTGGAGTAGTTGGTGGGCAGCAAATGAACGCAGTTAGTAACACTACCAGTGCCTGACACGGAACTGTTGGCCACCCAGAAACACCTAGCGAGGGAGGGACCCCCTCCATCAGCCCCTCTGCTATCAGAGGTTTCAAAGGAGTGAGAAAGCAGTGAATTTCTGAGGCAAAAATGCCTTCTCAGTTTTCTGCTACCAATTTTTCCTAGCTGAATAGATTCCCTAAGCAAGGAAAATAAAACCCCAAAATAAATAAAAACTTAAAATTCCCTCTTTGGGACTAAGAGAAAAGGAACCCATACAATTGCTGACAAAACCATCTCAAATCTCCAAAAGTGAATAGAGATCTCCTTCCAAAGGGAAAACAAATCAAAATATGAAATAAAAATCACAGAACATATGAAAAGATTTAGTACACAAACAGAAAGAAGACATTTTGGAAGACTCAGAGCAAATGTTTATCTATGAAATAACTTAGTCCAAAACAGGAGATAAATGTAACACAATCTTTCATTTAGATTTTCAACAGTGTTGAAAGGACATTATGGAGAATAGCTATAAAGAGGAAATAAGTGATAGATATTCCTATTGGTGAAAATCATGCTCACTAGAATTTTTCTTTTTTAATTAAATTTAACCCAGGTAGTTATAAATTTTCCAACGATGGCAAATCTCCCAACTCCCCCGTTCATTTGCAGTGTGACCTTCCTCTTTTATCAAGAGGAGGAGTCTATCTCTTCACATATTTCAAACCGGGCATGGGTAGCAGAGAGACTAAGTTTTCTCTGATCAATAGAATATGCTGGAAGTGACATTGGGCCAGTGTTTGGCATCACTCCTGATTGGCCTGGCAGCTTTTGTTTCCTGTCAATTGGAAGTCAGCAGCCATGTGGAAGGTTGACCATCCTGAAACCACCACACTGTGAAAAGCCCAAGTTACAAGGAGGCTCTGGAGAGTGAGATACCATGGTGGGGTGGGTGGGGGATGGGGGAAGTGGGGGCAGGGGTGGAGAGAGAGGGGCAGTCTGACCATGCCATGGGAGTAGAAGCCAGAATGTGAGGGGACCCTCCACCCAACCTGCACCAACCGAGGCCTTGTGATAAGAGACACAGTACCCAGCCCAGCGACCAAACTTCTCACCCTAAGTATCAAAATAAAATGGTCATTCCAAACCACAAAGTTTTGAGGTATTAGTTTGTTAAACAAAAAAGATATAATTGCAGGGGCAGCTGACAACAGCCTTCAGTGCCTTATAGAAACAGGCAGGTTTGGTGAATGTGAACTTGCTGAATGTTGAAATCCCAAGGCCTTTCCCCCAGTTCAGCTCCCAGAATGCATACAGCCAGGATATTAACCCTCCAGAAAGGAGGTAAATAAATTATCCTCTGAGAAATCTGACCAGCTCAAGGGGAAGACCTAAAGCAGGCCTTTCCTGGAGCCATCCTACAGAGAAGGCCCCTCTCAGCAGGGCCTGCCCACAGGCACACACAGCTTCCAATCAGATTTTAGCCCCTACTCTAAACATGCAGTCTGAAAGGAAATCAACCCTGATTTCCTGTTTCCTTCCTGATAACCAGTGGAAGGACTGATGTTGAAGCTGAAGCTCCAATACTTTGGTCACCTGATGCAAAGAGCTGACTCATTGGAAAAGACCCTGATGCTGGGAAAGACTGAAGGCAAAAGGAGGAGAAGGTGGCAGAGGATGAGGTGGTGAGATAGCATCACCGACTCAACAGATATGAATTTGAGCCAACTCTAGGAAATAGTGGAGGACAGAGGAGCCTGGTATGCTGCAGTTCATAGGGTCACAAAGAGTTGGACATGACTTGGCAAAGAACAACAACCAAACATGCAAACAATCCAAGAAAGAGAGAGAACAACACATGAAGGAGAGGGCGTTTAGAGGGAACAGAGGCTATGCAAGGAAAAGAAAATGCAAAAGCAAAACAATCAGTACTGTCCTTGGAGAGGAAATAGAGGAAAAGATAGCACACTCATAAAACAGAATGCGATCAAAAAGAAAAACTAGTCAAAGAACAAAAATAGAGCTTTTGGAAATTAAATAAATGAATAATTCACCAGAGGTTTTGGAACATTCGTTGAGGAAACTTTTTAGAAAAGAGAGCAAAAGACAGAGCTGGAAAATGTAAAAGACATGAAAATTAGAGGATGGAAATAGAACAACAGTCATCTGTTTATCCAAACAATAGAGTTCCAGAGAGAACAGATGGAGAAAACCGAGAGGAGGAAATCACCAATGAATTAATTCAAGGGGATTTCCCAGAATTGAAGGGCATGACCCACACCAACTCACATTACCAGGAACCTTCACCACAGTGGTGAGAACAAGATTCTGAAGGAGAGGGATTGAAAGAGAGATTGAGAGACAGTCATGCACACTTGATAAGAAGTTGAATGACAGGATTTCTCAGCAGCAACACAGGGAGCTAAAAGGCAATGGTGCAATGCCATCCAAATGCTGAAAAATGATCTCCATACTGGATTTATCTATCCAGACAAACTATGAGTCAAGAGCATGTGTAGAAGGAAGACATTTTCAGACATAGGAACAATTAACCGCCAACATGCTTTTTTCTTAGGAAGCTGTGGGAGAGTATAAAACAAAGTAAAACAAAGGAATGAACCAAGGAGAAAGAAGATGAGATTCGAGGATGTGGCTTCAGCACAGCAGAACGATAAAGAGACTTCCCAGGCCATTAGTGAAGGCGGACCTCAGAATGACAGTGGTCAGTCAGCACAAGAGACTGTCAGAGACTCCTGGACATACTCCCCCAGAAGATGAAGACACAGGATGTCTTACATGAATGCTCATCTCAAGAGACATCTGGAACACTGGCATGGAATCAGGGATTGACAGATGCATGGAAAACCAAATAAATAAACAAACAGAACAAATATAACTCAGAGTGGCAGCCTCAAGAGTCCCAAATGTAATTTTAAATTTTTTAGCAATCATATTAAAAACAGAAAGAGCTGAGACTTCCCTTGTGGTCCAGCGGATAAGAATTCATCTACCAATGCAGGAGACGTGAATTCAATCCCCGGTCCAGGAAGATGCCATGGAGCAATTAAGCCCAGGTGTCACAATTACTAAAGCCCAAATGACTACAGCCCGGGAGCCTCAACTAATTGAGCCCACATGCTGTAACTACTGAAGCCCGATCGCCCTAGAGCTTGTACTCCACAACAAGAGAAACCACTACAATGAGAACCTGCATACCACAACCAGAGATGGCTCCCACTCGCTGCAACTAGAGAAATCCTGCACGCAGCAACGAAGACCCAGAACAGCCAAAAATAAGTAAATAAATAAACATTTAAAAAGGAAAGAACTAAATTCATTTCAATAGTATACTTTATTTAACTCAATGGACATGGCAACCCACTCAGGTATCCTTGCCTGGAGAATCCCATGGACATAGGATCCTGGGGGCTACAATTCATAGGGTCTCAAAGAGTCAGACACGACTGAAGCAACTTAACACACACACACATCCAAAACATTATTTCACCATAAAGTCAATATAAAATTATTGAGATTTTTATATTTTTTGTATTAAATCTTTTGAGGTCCAGTGTGTATTTTGCATTTATAGCTCATTTCAGTTTGCATACTGAAATTTCTCAGAAATGCTTGATTTCAGCTGTATTTAGTTTTCATTAAATCTGCAGTTGAAAAAGTGATTCATGTACCAAAAACTTAAATGTTTTTCCCAAGAGCCATCAAGTTTTAATTTAGATGTAAAGGAATTAATAAATAAATATTTAATTAATTAATATTAAAAAGTAATCTCTTGGTCACAATAGCCACATTTTAAGTACTCAAAAGCTCCATGTGGCTAGTTGCTATTGTTTTGGAAAGTTATATGTTATGTGTGTATGCTCAGTCGTGTCCAGCTCTTTTATGACCCCATGTACTGCAGTCTGCCAGGCTCCTCTGTCCATGGGATTCTCCAGGCAAGAATACTGGAGTGGGTTGCCATGGCATTCTCCAGGGGATCTTCCCAACCCAGGGATCCAACAGGAGTCTCCTGGGTCTCCTGCACTGGCAAGTGGGTTCTTTTACCACTGTGCCACCTGGGAAGCTCTTGGACAGTTAAAATCCTGAGAGATCAAAAAGTTATTTGGAAAAGGAAAAAATCATTGTAGTTACTCCATGGCTTGGTTTTAAATAACATACTCTGAATATTCATTTAATCAAAATTATAATATGAATTCCACTGGGTAGGCGGGCATGGGAAATGTTCATTGTGTCAAAGGAGGAAGAGGAAAGAAAGCTAAATCCTAAATGCCTGAAACTGAAGAATGAAAAAGCAGCAACATAATCCTATTAAATAGGCGCATAGAAATAGATACAGAAGGACTCCATCAACCTAGCTCTATGTGATGGCCCCTGAGTAAGGTGAAATGGAGGGGCAAGGGGCGTTTTGTGTTTTTTCTAGCAAACTTTATGGTATTAGTTGACTCTTTAAACTCATGCATGTATGATTTGATGTTTAAAAAGATCTTGAAAAATTATCTTGGGAAGGTGTGCAGAGTGGGAAATTTTCCATGTAATTGCTTGCGTAGGATTGCCACTTTAAGCCATGCCCGTTTCTCATTGTTTTACAGAAGAGAGGGCGACGCAGGAGTCGAGGGGGCAGCCCCTAATTTAGGAGGAAAATAAAGTGAAAGGGAGCAGAGGGGTGGCAGATGCATCCTTCTGGCCAGATTCCAAATCTCACTCTCCAGTGCCCTCCCCCTCCCAGCACAAGCTCCCAAGAAGTTACACAGACGGGCATCCTGGAGATCCCGGAGGATGGGGCTAGGGGATGGGGGGGCACAGTTCTCAGGGGATGAACAGGAGGCTTCTCTCCACATCTCAAACCAGCCCATCTGTGAAGCCTGATGGCTCCATGGGCAAGATCACCTCCCCTCCTCCAAGTCAAGCCCACCATCCTTCAAGGCTCAGGACAGAGCTTCTTTCCACAGTAATTTTTCCTGATTTCTACCATCCTCACCAATGATATTTTCCTGTTTTTTTTCTAGTCTCACACAGCACATGTGGGATATCTCTCCCCATCTGGGCCTAAATTATAAACTGTTCTAAATTGCACACTGCTATTTCCAAGTTGTGTGGTGAGATCAAGGTCAACCCCATGTGCTTCGGCAGGCCCCACCATGCCCAACATATAGCATGGGTTTAAAGAGTGCCTGATGATCGATCGTTGATGATTGTACATGCTTGCATGAATGTCTACAGTACTGCTTATGACAGAAACTATGGTATTACTCAGGTTGGTGGATGGATAGAGATAAATTTGTATATATAGGAATCAGGTACAGAGTTGAGTTCATCATTTCTTCATTTCATGCTTTTGCTTTTTTTTTTTTTTTCTTAGCATGTGTGTTCAGTCATGTCAGACTCTTTATGACCTCCTGGTCTAAAAGCCCACCAGACTCCTCTGTCCATGGAATTTTCCAGGCGAGAATACTGGAGCAGATTGCCATTTTTTTTTTCTCCAGGGGATCTTCCCAACCCAGGGATCAAACCCATGTCTCCTGCTTTAGCAGGTGGACTCTTTACCATGGCTCCACCTGGGAACGTTATTATAATTGGTCAGTATAAACTCCTCTCCCTTTAATTTTATTTGAATTTTTCCCCTGTATCATTAATCCTCATGACTTGTTTTCTTCCTCTCCCCCCACCTAATAGACACCCAAGTGTTAATTTGCCCTTGGAAACATACATATCTTCAAGATAGAGTATTGTTCATGTATGTATGCTTTTCCTAACTTTATTAAAATGATACAGTGATGTGACTGTAACTTGGTGCTATTGAACTGTACAGTTAAATAAGGTTAAAATAGTATGTTTTATATTATGTGATTTTTACCACAATAAAAAACATTTTTAAAATGATATCATGCTATAGATCTTGTTCTGAGTCTTCATTTTTTATTCAATATTCTTTCTAAAGAACTATGTTTATCCATTGCTTCATTATAGCATGGTCTTTACATCCAGAAACTACTACCACACCACATCTATCCAGTCCCCTAATGATGGATACCTATGTTGCCTCCAACTCCTGGAATCCAAAGGGATGCTGTGAGGAGCATCCTTAGACATGTTTGTTAGATGTGTGTTGGGACTGCCATGTCATAGCATGTAAAAGATGTAGTACACAATTTCTGAATTGCTCTTCAGAATGGCTACACCCATCTCACTTCCACCAGCTGTAGATGAGAACCTGCTGCCTTGTGACACAGGAGGAGCAGTCAGACACACTGGGACAGCCGAGCACCCAGGGAGGTAATTCTCCACAAGAGGTAGAGGACAGGAAGACAGCAGCTACTCTGGTGGGTCATTTCCTTGGATCACAACTCTTTAACATAGGGACAAGGATGAGCCCCGGGGGACCTGTGTTTCCCTGGCCGACTCACTTGTGCTTGCTAGGGTTCAACTTATTTCAAACTCTGCTTTTGATGTGTCAGCTACAAATGGGCGCTTGGCGTGGGCACTTGCCATCCACCTCTACAAGGATTAAATTATGTGCTGCTGCAGCTGCTGACCTTCAATAACCCCTGAAAGGAGTTCAGTGTGTAGAGCAGAAATGAGACACTCTGTGCTCAGGGAGAAAAACTGGCAGGACAGGTCTTCAGATAGTTCAATATTTTCAAGAGCCAATTTTATGAGCCCAGTTCTTGTATCTCCCCATACCTAGAAAAAGCACTAAAATCTTTCATAGTGACGACTGTTTCTCGTGACTAGCAAAGCTTCATGGGACTAGTAGAAATCTTCTGGAAAAATAGGTGCCTGCTTGCATGTATTTCCTTTTCACCAAAATCACATATATGCTGACCCTCCCCCTGCCTCTTTGGAGCAGTTTCTCAGAGCTATCTGAGGTGTGTCTCTTGGACTACAGTCCTCATTTTGCCCCAAATAAAACTTGACTTGCAATTTTCACATTGTACTTTTTTTTTTTTTTTTTTTTTTTTTGATCAACAGATTCATATCCCGAAAGGTTCTCTAGCCAGGGAAAGGAAAGCAAGAGGGAAAAAGAAGCAAGAAGGAATTAATGAACAGTATCCGAATCCATGGTTTCTTAAAGGGTAAACGCACACACACAATAAAGAGGGCACCAAGGTCGAGGGCTCCTCCTAGCCTGAGAATTGATGACCCCTGTGCTAGATGTGGCTGAGCAAGTCTCTTTCCGTCTTTTCCTGCCCGTACCCTCGTGTTTCATCACCAGGGTCTCCAGGGTCCTAGTAGCGTGGAGTTCTTTGCTTTATGGCCCCTCGAAGTCCTCCTTGGAATCATCCACCCTCCACAAGTGTGCCCTGCGCCCTCCATGTGCCCACATTTGAGCTTCAGGTTCAGACATGCCCAGCGTCACTTCCCTACTTGGCCTCAGTGGTGGCACCTAGAGGGCTAGGTGGCAGGAATGCAGATCAGATGTGGAGGCAGAGAGAGATCAAGCCCCCAAGAAAGGGCAGACGGCCATCTCCCACCTGGGCCCCCCTCACCCCTGCGTGCTTCCCTCCACTTCCTTCCCCTGATCCCCACCATCTGGGATCCACCTAGGAACAGACAAAGCTTCTGTTGGTCACATCTGGTTTAAGAGAAAGAAACAAGGAGGCTGGCGACCTCCACTAACAGGCAGCACTTGGCATGCACAATAGAAGCAGCTGCTGTTTACAGCCCTGTCTTAGGGTGGCCTCAAGCTGGACCTCACACTTCCCGTGCCTGGCTCTTCCCTTGGGGGCATGGTTTTACACAGGGCATCTGGAACCTCACAGTCTTGCAGCTTAAAAAAAAAAAATTCCACCAATATCATGAAGCTCTGAAACTAGACCAAACTCTCTTCCTGGGAAAACTTTCCAGACTAGTTCCTGATTGACCTCTTACTGTAAGCCGGTCCCTACAGCTCCCAACTCCCCACTTTCTCTCTCCATTAAGAGGGAATAAATCACCCAGTCAGCTGCCCAGAAAAAGGCCACCCCAGGAAGCCTCGTTCTACATAACAGCCAGCAGAGGTTTGAAAACACTTCCAATTTCTTAACTGGGAAAAATACCAGCAAGAATTCAGGATGTCAGTTCAAAACCAGTATCACACTGCCTTGGAGGCAAGTGGCTAGGACCTCCCCAGGCCCGTCCTATTTGGTGTTGCTATCTGTGTCTCTTCTGACCCCCGGGCCTCTCTGGTCCCCATAGAAACGAGCCTGGAGAGGCGCCTATGGGGAGCCGGCGCTGTGCATCATCTGACTTTACCAGCGCCCTCCCAATACCCGCTCCTGATTTCAGCCGCCTGAGCCGGCTCCGCTGGGCAAGGTGGTGCCTAATTACCTCCCTTCTGTTTTCCCCTCCTCTCCTCTCTGATCCTCTCCCCTCCCCGCTGCCTCGGAGGACAGCCTTTCCAAGAAATAGCATAGCACACACCTGGTGCAGTGAGATAGGGGAGCTGCCATGGAGACCAGGCTCCCATACCCACCCCACTGGTGGCTCCTGGGAATAAGTAACTATCTCTAGAATGCTGCAAACTCCAGATGTGCAGCCTGAGTGTCTGGAGACCCGGGCTCCTCGTCTCATTATGCCTAGTTTTTTTCACAAGTTTCATATATGCATATCCAGCCTTCAGAAGGGGGGGATGGGAAATGGTAATCTTCCTTTTAATATGCTACCACATGCCAGCCACGGACAGCTGTGCACACACCGCACGTTGGACTGGACATGAAATATAGCCCGGGACCATTTTTTAAGCACTCATTCCCAGGGCTTACAAAACACATTTACTTGGAGGGAGGTCACTCAGTCTTCCTTCTGCATAAAAAGGTGGCTTTGAAATAGGTACGACCATCTGGAAGCAGCCTCCTCAGCCATCGATATGGAAAATGTACACAGGACACCATCACACCCTGGACTGGGCCACAGAAGCACGCACACACACACACACACACACACACACACACACACACAGCCGTAATTGTTTTAACAGACAGCTTCAGGTCTTCTGTGATGCTCACCATGCCCTGCAAAACCATTTGCTAGCAGCCTGGGTGACTCTGAGCAGGCTGGAGGGGGCAGGATTGCAGTTTGAAGGAGAGGGCATTCATGTGTGTGCAGGAGGAGTGTCCTGGAATCCAGATTTGGGGGAAATTATTCGCACACTCTCCAGCTCGTCCCTGGCCTTGCAAATAAGGAAGAATGTGTCAAGTGCGTGACTGCAAGTAAATAGCAAAACACCCCATCGAAACAATGACCTCTGCTCTTCTGATCATTACAGCCAAGTGCTTGCTTCCCTCCCTGGAAGACTTAGATCTCACCTTTAACAACAGGTTTTGTCCAGGCATTTAAAGGAAAAGCACAATGGCGTCTGTTTGGCTAATTGAACTCCATGTAATTGGCAGCAGGGGACGGGGGAGTCTCTGTAAGTTTATTAACATTTATTCCTCAAAATAAGTAAACCATCCCCCTTGACAAGACTTTCATTGTGCAGACCTCATCCAGACAAATTCTTGACCTCTGAAGCTATTTAAACTTCATGTTGTTTCTTCAGTTTATATTTCCTAAACTTTTCTTTTTTTTTTAATATCCACATTACAGGTAATATGAATCAGCTGCCTTAAAAGTTAGAGTGCCATTCCAAAGCTGGACACTCTCCCAAAAGAAAACTCAGAAAGAATACAGTACAGAGCTCTGGGTAGTCCAAAGGGTTAAGCTGTTAAGTGCACAAATAGCAGAGCTCCTGTTACCGAGAGGAGAGGGAGCTGACTGGAGGAAGGGGACCACTCTAGGTCAGCCTGTCCTTTACATTGTGAAGAGCTTGAAAGGGGCTAATAAACCCAGCAGCCTATGGCAAAGGTAATTTATTTTATATTCCTAGTCATCACATGCAATATTTTTTTGGAGGAGGAGAGCAAATATAATTCAAAGAAAGTGATAAACAATAAAAAAAACCCCACAATATTGAGTGATGCTTCCGACGCACCCCCACCCCCCAGCACCAAGTCACGAGAACACATGCCCTTCTCTGCTTTTGTGGTGTATTTCTCATCCTGTTTGTGCGTCAACATCTTCAAAGTGCTTCAGGGCTGGGGCACGGGGAGGGGGGATGATGGTGGCTCTGCCTGGCCGGAGGTCACTGGTCCTTCCTTGGGGCTGGGGGAGGGGGTGTTGGGGGGTGGGGTGGGCACGCAAATCCCCTGAGATGAGATGAGCAGCTCCCCAAGGTGGGTGCAGGCATTTCTGCACAGGCACCTCCCAGCCCTACCCCCTGGAAGTCATGTCCATTTGACATATGAATCGGCCCCTGGCTGGGTGTAATTACGGAGAGGACAGCTCTCCAGCTGGTTCCCTGTGCTTCGCCCAGGCTCCGGGCTCAGGGAGAGGCAGGGCTGTCCTGTTCCTGTCTCCCACTTGCCACATTTTACGTGCATGAGGTCACTGGACTGCAGATGAGGTAACTGTGCAGCCAGCCTGTGAGCCGGGAGAGGCTACCACATGACCATCCATGTAAACACGGTGAGGTCCCCGCAGGCCGGTGACAGCTGGGCTTTGCTGCTGGCTGCCTCTGCTGAGGGTAGGAGCCACCAGACTCCTGGAGCCTATCTGAGCTCTTAAAGGAGCCAGATCACGGCCTGAGCGTGTGTCACACACACCCCCTGGGACACTGGTCTATCAGGCTCAGGGCAGAGCAGCATCGTCGAGGGAGGAGCACTGGGTGATCCTGTGACAGGTGTGCGGGTGGTGGGGAGAGCCGAATGAACGTGCGTGTGTGCTAAGTGGCTTCAGTCGTGTGTGACTCTTTGTGACCCCATGAACTGTAGCTCACCAGACTCCTCTGTCCATGGAATTCTCCAGGCAAGATTACTAGAGCAGGTTGGCATGCCCTCTTCCAGGGGATCTTCCTGACCAAGGAATAGAACCCACATCTCTTATGGCTCCTGCAGAACAACACTGCCTCTTAAAAGAGTACCCCACCCCCACTCCCACCCACACAGACAGAGAGGCACAGGGTTCTCAGAGAGCATGGTCTCTGCAAGCCTGCTCTAAACCTCCATCAGCCAGGAGAGCTGGCCCAGGATTTGGGGGCATCTCCTAATCATCTGTAATTTAGAAACATGGCTAAAAACAAGTATTTTTTTTAAAGTCAACAAAGAAATAGATTTTTAAGCTCTTCTAAACTCTAGAAGGGCAGAATACATTTCCAGCTGTGCCCAGGGCCTCAGGAGCCTCAATGTTAGAAAGCTCTTTCCAAAGTCAAGTCACAGTAACTATCCCAGTCCCTCACTTATTCCTCCTTTTTTTTTTTTTTTTTTTTACAGAGCCTGACTATGTACTGAGCTCTCCACTGAACCAGAGGTTGTTGTGGGACCAAGTTTGGGCTCCACACTGGGAAAACTCCAGCAGACCATTCCTGGGATCACACAAGCAGTCTCCATGAATGATGATAATAAAAGGGATGGGCGGAGGAAGTCCTCTGACAGAACTGCAGGAGGTGGAGAAGAGCAGGCCCAGGGATGCTTGCTAGGCAGGTAGACACACAGGTCTCAAGCTCAGGACCAAGATCTGCTGTGAAGATAGCCAGTGAGGAGCTGTTGACATGTGCAATTGAAATTGGGGGGCTGGCAAGCATGGCCAAGACGCTACTGACCCTTCATTTCTTTACCTTAGGTCTTTTGGGTACTCGTAGAAGGGCCCATTCTCCCCCACCGGAATAGAAGCTACATGAGGGCAAGGACAATTTTTTGGTCTTGTTCTCCAGTTTTCTACAGCACGTGGCATCTGAAACGTAGGCAATGTTGCATAAATATTGCGAAATAAAAGAACCGAAGGATGTTGTGCTGTTCAATTGCCAAGTTGTGTCTGACTCTTCATGACTCCGTAGACTGCAGCATGCCAGGCTTCCCTGTCCCTCATCATCTCCCAGACTTTGCCCAAGTTCATGTCCAACTGAAGGATAATTCTTGGTAGAAAGAAAGTTATAAAAATAACACAGGCAGGAAGTTTTTAAAGTTTTAAAGCATGCCAAAGAATTTAAAATTTAAATTCTCCCTCCACCCTCACCCCTCAAATGTGCTTTGTAAGACGAGTGTGAGTGCCTCCCCCAGCCTTGCTTAGCTGCCATGAACCCTGCTACAGCATCGAGGTTTCTGTTTATCTTCTGTCCTTAACTATGGTTGAGCCCTTCTTGCTTCATTGTTTCGGGTTGACTCTAAATTTCATCCTTCCATGTTCTAGTTATTGTAAATAGTGCTGTAATGAACATTAGGGCACACGCGTCTTTTTGAATTATGGTTTTTCTCAGGGTATAAGCCCAGGAGTGGGGTTGCTGGGTCATATGGTAGTTCTGGATTTTTTGTTGTTGTTTTTAAGGAACCTCCATACTGTTTTCTATAGCTGTTGTTTTGGTTCAGTTGTTATGTCTGACTCTTTGCAACCCGGCTGACTGTAGCACGCCAGGCTCCCCTCTCCTGCAGTTTGCTCAAATTCATGTCCATTGAATGGTCATGTCGGTAATGCTATTTATTAATTACTGTCTCATCCTTTGCTGCCCACTTCTCCTTTTGCTTTCAGCCTTTCCTACCATCAGGGTCTTTTCCAATGAGTCAGTTCTTCGCATCTGGTGGACAAAGTATTGGAGTTTTCAGCTTCAGCACCAGTCCTTCCAATGAATATTCAGGACTGATCTCCTTTAGAATTGACTGGTTTGATCTCCTTGCAGTCCAAGGGACTCTCAAGAGTCTTCTCCATGACTGGAAAAACCATAGCTTTGATTATACAGATCTTGGTTGGCAAAGTGGTATCTCTGCTTTTTAATAGGCTATCTAGGGTTGTCATAGCTCTCCTTTCAAGGAGCAAGTGTTGTTTAATTTCATGACTGCAGTCACCATCCACAGTGATTTTGGAGCCCAAGAAAATAAAATCTGTCACTGTTTCCACTTTTTTCCTTCTATTTGCCATTAAGTGATGGGACCAGCTGCCATGATCTTAGTCTTTTGGATACTGAGTTTTAAATCAGCTATTTCACTCTCCTCTTTGACCCTCATCAAGAGGCTCTTTGGTTTCTCTTCACTTCCTTCCATTAGAGTGGTATCACCTGCATATCTGAGGTTGTTGATATTTCTCCCAGCAATCTTGCTTCCAGTTCACCGTGTTTCATCCAGCACAGCATTTCCATAATGTACTCTGCTTATGAGTTTTCCAGAGTAGCTGTGTTGATTTGCTTTCCCACCAACAGTGCAAGCAGGTTCCCTTTGCTCCACACTCCCTCCAACATTTATTGTTTGTAGATATTTTGATAATAGCCATTCTGACAGATGTGAAGTGATCCCTTATTGTAGTTTTGATTTGCATTACTCTAATAATTAGAGATGGTGAGCATCTTTTCGTGTGCTTCCTGGCTATCTGTATGCTTTCTTGGGAGAAATGTCTATGTGGGTCTTCCCTCCATTTTTTGACTGGTTATTTGTTGTTTTGATATTGAGCTACAGGAGCTGGTTTTGTATTTCGGAGCTTAACCCTTTGTTTGTTGCTTCATTTGCAAATAATTTCTTCCGTTCTGAGGGTTGTCTTTTTCTCTTGTTTATGGTTTCCTTTGCTATGCAGAAGCTTCTAAGTTTAACTAGGTTCCATTGTGTATTTTTGTTTTTATTTTCATTACTCTGGGAGGTGCGGCAAAAAAGATCTTCCTGTGATTTATGTCATACAGTGTTTTTCCTATGTCTTCCTCTAAGAGATTTATAGTGTCTGGTGGGTTGTCGGGGAGAGAGAGGATATGTGTGTACATATAGCTGATTCACTTCATTGTAGAACAGAAACTAACACAACATTATAAAGCAATTACACTCCAGTAAGAAATGTTTTAAAATAATATTACTGTTACTATATAAATATCACCCACTGCAGCATCCACAAGGAAGTGACTCAGCTATATGTACACACATTTGATCTTCTTGTTGTCCAAGGGATTCTCATTTTCTGATTAACAGAAGACACAGGCACCTGTCTTATCTTGAAAATCTAGGTTCTTAGTCATACAGTGTGTGTAATGTCACTCCCTTTCTCATTAAAGGCCTCTTTCCTGGGCCCTCTGCCGTCCTGTACTCATTTGGATCAATTGTTTTCTAACACTGCTGTACAGCTGTCATCCAGGGTTCTTTTTCAGGACACTCCTGGGTTTGTTCCACTGTTTCTCAGATTCCCATTTTTCTTTCTGAGACTTCTCTGTTTTGACTTTGGATTAATCTGTCTCACTAGCACTAGTGCTGGTCACACTAGCACTCTCTCTGACTGCCAAAAATACCCCAAAATTCCCATTGTACAGGCTCTGCACAGACTCTGCTCCATGTTTAATGCTAATCTCCCCTGCCTCAGATCTTTACCCAACTTGGTTCTTTATCTTATTTAAGTCAGATTTAAATGTTGCCCCCTCACCAAGCATTCCTCCACTACCATCCTATCAAAAAAATAAACAAAAACAACCTCCCAGTCTTTCCCTAGTAAAACAACTTCTTTTATTTTCAACATAACACTCTCATTTCCTGATATTTTCTAGTTTTATTCATTTATTTGTTCTCCCATTATCCCCATTAAAATGCCAAGTACAAGAGAGGAGTTTTTCTTTCTTCTCCACCTATAAACTCAGCCCCTAGATCAGTGAAAGATGTGTAGGAGAGGCCCAGTAAACAGGCTAGAAGAGTTTACAGGAGGCCACACTCATATAGAACACCCAAAATTTCTACTCTATCTTCTTTTTTTTTTTTAATATTTAATTTATTTGTTTATGGTTGGGCTTGGTCCTCATTGCACAATTTGGCTTCTCATTGTGGTGGTTTCTCTTGTTGTGGCTCAAGGGCTCTAGAATGTGGGCCTCAGTAGCTGTAGTACGTGGGCTCAACAGTTGTGGTTCCTGGGGTCTAGAGCACAAGCTCAATAGTTGTGGTGCACAAGCTTAATTGCTCCCAAGTATGTGGGATCTTCCTGGACCAGGGATCGAACCTGTGTCTCCTGCACTGGCAGGCAGATTCTTTGCCACCAAGCCACCAGGGAAGCCCTCTACTCTATCTTCTGACATGACAGTAGATGGGTCAGAATCTTAGGAGATTTCTTCTGAAATCTTGCTAACTTGTGACTACAAACTCTCGGATGGAAGAGGAGCTATAAATTGGTGCAATAAGATGCTGAAGGATTGGAGGAGATGCTTAAGGAAAAATAAATGTTGTCCTTTAGCTAGTTTACCAGGTTTTGCCTAGCTGAAAGGGAATGTAAGCTTAAAGAGAGAGATATATTGTTAAATTCTGCTATTAGAAATACAGAAGACTAGATATTTCAAAACTTCTTTCATTTTGAAACACTGAGATGCTGGATAAATTGCAAATATTAAATGAGTTGATGAATAAGGGATATTCACAGAAACATAAAGTAAAATAAAACAAAACAAAATAAACCATGAGCAGAAAAGTCTGAAAATTCAAAACCTGGGGCTGCTCGAGAAACAAATGTCAAAGTCAGGATTCTAGAGTAGAGATTAGCAAACCACAGCATGTGAGCCAACCACCTGTTTTTGTAAATAAAGTTTTATTGGCACATGGCCATGCTCATTCATTTATGTATCATCCATGGCTGCTTTTGTGCTACAACAGCAGAGCTGAGTAGTTGCAATGGAGATCATATGGCCTACAAGCTTAAAATATTTACTCTGATACTTTAAGAAAACCCTTAATGGTCATGCAAGGAAATGGGGTCTTTGGACCCATACAATGTGGGAGAGGAACCTGAGAGTCATCAGAGCTTGAACCTTCAAATGGGCTATCTCTGCAGAAAAATGGTGGGCTAGAAAAACACACTAGCTGGTAAAAGCAAGTTAGAGATAAATCCTTCTGTTTCACCACAGCTCCAGGTGGAAAATGTAATTAATAATAGTGATAATAATAAAAAATTGTAAATAATAATGATGGCTCCCTTGGGAATTTGTAACTATGAATCTGTTTCATATGAACTTCAGATGCAAATTTATTTTCTACCCATCTAATCTTAAAAAGCCCAAATTACAAAAAAAAAAAATAAAGTGGCCTCAGCACTTGGCAGGAAGAAATGTAGATCCTCTCTAGAGCAAAGCCTTCCTAACTCAGTCAGATGAGGATTCCCATAGTGTGAGTGTGATTACACAGAACGTTTTTAACAGAGAACCAAACCACAAAGTAACTACCATCATAAGTGAGAATCAATAGAAACACCGAGCATGATTTAAGCCCCCAAGAACTTCAAATATTAGGATTATGAGATGTAGGACTTAGAATAACTATGCATGAAATGTTAAAAGAAATGAAAGATTGAAAAATGAACAAGTTTTAAAAAGGGACTATCAAAAGTGACCAAACAAATCTGACAAAGAATCAAATAGAACTTATGGAAGTAAATATAGAACTATATGTACACATGAGGTCAATACGTTCATACATACATGCATGTAGATATGTATGTGTATATATACACTAATGAATAGGTGAAACAGCAAAATAAACATGGATGCAGAGAGGATTAGTGAACTGAAGATAGATCTGAAGAAAACAGAATGAAGCATCACACAAAAAAAGAAATAGAAAAACAGAGAAAGAAAGGGAGGAATAAATGAGAAGTTCTAATATATATGCAGACTTACACAAGAGAGAAGAGAAAGAATGAAAGAGAGAGAGAGAGAGACCCTGATTGAAGAACTAATAGCTAAGAAAATGTCAGAACTAATGAAAGGCATGGCTCTGCAGAGACAGGAAGTATAATATATCCAGGCAGGGTAAAATCTTTAAAATAATATCACATACCAAGCACATTCTGTGAAACTGTAGAACCCCAAAGCCAGAGAGAAAATCTTGAAAGCAACAAGAAAGGAAAAACAGATCATATAACAGAATGACTGTGGTGTGACAGTGGGCTTCCGACAGAAACAATGAAGCCAAAAGTCAGTGGAGCCACATTTTCAGACTGAAAGAAAATAGCTGTCAATCTAGAACTGTGTTCTCAGAAATATTATCTATCAAAAATGATAATAAAATAAAAATATTGGCTAAACAAATCTGAGACAGTTTACCATCAATAGACTCTAACCAAAAAATCATCTAAAAGACCAACATCTAGAAGAATAAAATGATCCTAAAAGATGCTCTTGAATAGTATAAGAAATGTTGAGCTGCCTTGCTCAGAAAAGTAGAGAAGATTTTGAAGCAAGAGAAGAAAGGGAGATAAGAAAGCTGGCAAAATCAGCAACACTTTGTGAGAGTCAGAGGAATGTCTAATTGGTATTTTATTATGTTTTTGCAGTGTGAGGTGGCTCATGAATTCATCTCCCTGTATTCCCAAAATATCTTCAGTAAAGTATACATTTCTCTAAAGTGCTTTGTGGAGCTGAATTTACCTCTCAAGATAGGAGGAAGATCTTTTCAAATGAAAAGTTAATGTACCACCTTCATTTTCACTAAGATCAGGCTTCCTTAGAAAGAAAGCTATGACAAACCTAGACAGCATTTTAAAAAGCAGAGACATCATTTTGCCGACAGAAGTCCGTATAGTCAAAGTTACAGTTTTTCTAGTAGTCACGTACAGATGTTAGAGCTGGATCATAAAGATGGCTGAGTACTGAAGAAGTGATGCTTCCCAATGGTGCTAGAGAAGATGCTTGAGAGTCCCTTGGACTGCAAGGAGATCCAACCAGTCAATCTTAAAGGAAATAAACACTGAATATTCATCGGAAGGACTGATGCTGAAGCCGAAGCTCCAATACACTGGTTACCTGATGCAAAGAGCCAACTCACTGGAAAAGACTGAAGGCGAAAGGAGAAGGGGGTGACAGAGGGAGAGCATCACCCATTCAAAGGACATGAGTTTGAGCAAACTCTGGAAGATAGTGGAGGACACGGAAGCCTGGTGTGCTGCAATCCATGGGGTCACAGAGTCGGACTCGACTTAATGACTGAATTGTTAAAACTACATTAAACTCAGATTTCAATATCCATACAGTTTCACTGGAACACAGCCATGCTCATTCATTTACGTCTAGTCTGTGACTTCTTCTGTTCCACCATGGCAGAGTTGAGTGGTTGTAATAGAGATGCAAATGTAGGGGCTGAGAAGGTGCAAGGAAAGAGGCTGAGAAAGAATGCCTCTGTAGCAACAAGGGTTCCCCCATACCCCCATCTGATACATGTACCCCCACCTTCTTCTGTAGGTTCAGTTCTTTTTCCTTTTGCCCAAAATATTTATCAGATTCTTTACAGAAAGTGTCTACCAAACCTGGTCTAATTGATAGTATTAACATATTTAAAGAAAAAAGGTAATAATCAGAAAGGTCAGTGAATGTTTCAAGTGAAAAAAGAAAATGAAAGCCAGATGTTCCCAAGCAAGTACTAACTTGTGAGGTTAGCTCGACAAAGGCCCAGGTTTAGCAGACCTGGTAGGACCTGTTGCAAAACTAAGCATCGAGCTAAAGCCGTGTATCAATAGTTGCTAAAGTACCACTGATCAAGCATGTCTACGTGCCAGACACTGTGCTTCACACCTCATATACGTTATTTAGTATAGTGTTCAAAATGAGACTATGAGTGAGGTGGGTGTTCTTTCCACTTTAGTGAAGAGAATATGGAGTTCAGAAAGAGTACGTGGCTTTCCCAAGGTTATGCGTCAAGTAGAAGAATTAGTGTTGGACCAGCTGACTTCAAAGCTCCTAAACTTACCTATACAGTTATTAATATTCTAATATTATACTCACAAAGAAACTGTCCATGTGGCTACTACTGCCCCTGCAGCACCTAGCCCAAAGTCTAGAGCATCTTAGGTAATTAGAAATTGTTTGTTGAGCACAGGAAGCTTTTTATTATAGTTTGGCTTCCTAGGCAGTTGGCTGCATGGAAAATCTGCATCAAACAGAAAACTCACGACTCCTACCTTGGGACTTCCCTGGTAGTCCATTGGTAAAGAATCCACCTTTCAATGTAGGGGACATGGGTTTGATCCCTGGTTGGGGAACTAAGATTCCCACATACCATGGGGCAACTAAGCCTGTGACCCACACTAGAGAGCCCCCATGCTGAATGAAGAGCCCATGTACCACAGTGAAGACCCAGCACAAGTCAAAAATAAAAGAAATTTTTAAAAAAAGACTCGTGCCTCTTGCCATCTCACTCTACCTCTATCAAGTCAAATAAAAGTAGAGACTAATGTATATGTGAGCTATTTAGGGAGCTGGTTAGTGGAAATCAATCTCTGAGATACTCTTGGATAATAATAAAATCAAGATTTTTAACCCACAAAGCTGTAGTGACCAAGCTCTGTTCACACATCAGCCCCTGTGGACCTTCAGAGACCCATCAGATGACAGCCTATCTCTCTGTGCACTGCTGTGAGTCCACAATGCTCAGATGAAGAAACGAAAGACTCAAGTGTCAAGACCACCTTGCGAGTAGGAGCAAAGCGGGGATTCAAAACCATCTCTTTCCTGTGCTAGACCCAATGCTGTTTCCTTCCGCCATCCCTTCTCTTTTGTATGACAAGATGCCTACAATCTTTCATTTCCTTTAGTTGCTCAAGAACTCCGTCTTCATCTTAAGAAAAAATTAATATAACATTATGTTAAGGAAAAAAAAAAAACACTTGCAGTTAATCCCTCTCCCAGAGATGATTTTTTAATATCCTAAGTTATATTTCTCTGGATTTTTGTTCTTTTTAATTTTATTTATTTATTTATTTATGGCTATGCTGGGTCTTGGAGAAGGCAATGGCACCCCACTCCGGTACTCTTGCCTGGAAAATCCCATGGATGGAGGAGCCTGGTGGGCTACAGTCCCAAGGGGTCGCGAAGAGTTGGACACGACTGAGAGACTTCACTTTCACTTTTCACTTTCATCCATTGGAGAAGGAAATGGCAACCTACTCCAGTGTTCTTGCCTGGAGAATCCTAGGGATGGGGGAGCCTGGTGGGCTGCCGTCTATGGGGTCGCGCAGAGTGGGACACGACTGAAGCGACTTAGCAGCAGCAGCAGCAGCGTGCTGGGTCTCTGTTGCTGCACAGGCTTTTCTCTAGGGAGTAGGGGCTATTCTAGTGGTGGTGTGAGGGCTTCTCACTGCAGTGGCTTCTCCTGTCACAGAGCACAGGCTTTAAGGCCCACAGGCTTCAGTAGTTGTGGCACATGGGTTCAACAGTGCCGTTCCTGTGCTCCAGAGTGCAAGCTCAGTAGTTGTGACGCTTGGGCTTAGTCACTCCACAGTATGGTGGGATCCTTCCAGACCAGGGATCGAACCCATGTATTCTGCATTAGCAGGTGGATTCTTATCCACTGAGCCACCAGGGAAGCCCCTTTCCAGATTTTTTCTTAGGTGCGCATGTTTTAACCAAAAATGCAATAATACTCTTTTATAATCTGCTTTGGCCTCTTATAGACTGTGAATATTTTATGAATCCTAAATACACATAGAATCATTTTAGTCTCATCATGTTTTATTATATTGATATGCCATAATTTGGGGGGCTTCCCCGGTGGCTCAGTGGTAAAGAATCCGCCTGCAGTGCCGGAGACGTGGGGTACTCGGGTTCAATCTCTGAGTCAGGAAGATCCCCTGGAGGAGGGCATGGCAACCCACTCCAGTATTCTTGCCGGGAGAATCCCATGGACAGAGGAGCCTGGTGGGCTGTAGTGTTGCTAAGAGTCGGACACGACTGAAACAACTAAGCGCATGTGCCTGCAGTAATTTATTTAACCAAAATTTTACTGTCGGACAACGGAACTTGTTCTGAATCTAACATGTGTATCTAATGTGTATATTTCAGTAAGCAAGTTGCCCCATCTCCAACTCTAGTCCTCACTTATCTGTCTCAGAAGCTAGTATTAAATTTACAGTGTTATAGCAATGATCATCACAGCTCTTTGCTCCATCTTTGAGAATCAATTCAAAGTAGATCCAGTTGTTTAACATGGCAGCTTTATTGCTAGTAAGACTGTATGGGACACCAAAGTTTAGATATGGCCAAAGGTGGTTCTTTCCAATGGAAGACTCCACATCTGGACCAAAAGAGCTCAAACCACTACCATGTACCCTCCAAGTCACAAAAAGCACACAGCAAGCAGCAAACCCAACCTCAGAGCAGCAGAAACACATGATATTTGCAGGTGGGCAACTGGACTTCCCTGATGGCTCAGTGGTAAAGAATCTGCCTGCAATGCAGGAGATATGGGTTCAATCCCTGGGTTGGGAAGATCCCCTGGAGAAGGAAATGACAACCCACTCCAGTATTCTTGCCTGGAGAACCCCATGGACAGAGGAGCCTGGTGGGCTACAGTCCATGAGGCTGCAGAGTCAGACATGACTGAACAACAACAAATAACAAATCTTTGGGAGAGGCGAAGGGCTAAGATGCCACACTTGCTTCTTACGGCCTCAACGATTCTACAGAAACACTCCAGCATCCAGGGTGAGAAAGGACTGTGGAGGCACGAGGAAGAGTCTGGGAGGGCCGCTTCAGCAGCGGGACCACCGCACGGGATGGCACGCCTGCACCTATACCTGCCTCAGGCTGCTGTGGCCTCTTCGTCTTTCTCCTCCTCCCCCAGTTCTGAGCAGGGATAGTTCCCCACATCTTCCCAATGTGACACATGCCTCTTTGAAGGCCACAACCACAGAGCTATGCGTCTGCTCTGGCCACAGCTGTAGGCTCAGTGTGCCCACTGCTGGCCCCACTGACTCAGCCCTGGTCAGAGTAGCCGATCTGCAGAAGGCATTTGTTTTGCCTCAATGTGAGTCATTCTGAGTAATCACAGGAGTTGATGAACTCTGAGAGAACCTCTTTATTCTCCTCCTGCCTCTGTCACTTCCAGTGTGGGTGTCCTAGGTCAATTCACTCCTGTCCAACCCCATGAACTGTACCCTGCCAGGTTCCTCTGTCCATGGGATTCTCCAAGGAAGAATACTAGAGTGAGTTGCCATTCCCTTCTCCAGGAGACCTTCCCAACCCAGGAATCAAACCTCCTCTCCTGCATCGCAGGCTTATTCCTTATGACTGAGCCACCGGTGAAGCCCCTCCCCCTTTAAGGGCACTGGGACACAAACTACGGCCATTCAGGGGGCAGCTTTATGGGTGCCACTCTGCTGCTGCTGGGTCAGAAGCTCCCAGCCTAATCTCTGGGATTACAGAGAATCTGGTGCAGGGGGCCGGCTCTGGAGCCCCAGGCCATGGATGAACACCCTCGGTGCCTCTCCAACACAGTCCGAAAGACAATACCAGTTTGTTCCAAAGAGACAAGAATTCTAAGCAGTTGCTATTTCCTGGATGGCTGAGTACTCTTTACCCTGGAAACATGGATAATCTGAACAGATTTTGTTCAGAAACATCTTTTCCCCTTTTTTCAAACTAAGGAGGGGGTTCCACGTCATCTCTGATGGGTTTGTGATAGTGACAGAGGAAACAGGAAATATTCTGATGGCTATTCTGAGCAGGGATAGTTCCCCACATCTTCTGGGCTGTCCCCTCCATGGGGTACAAAAATTCCAGCATAAAACCCAGAAATGAGAAGACACAGAAGAATGCCAAGTATAAGCACAGTTTTCTGAAAGACCTCGGCATAATTTCTACCTCCGACCAGTCTCATTGTGCAAATGATTTTGTGTGCAGCATAGACATTTTTTTTTAGCTTGAATCAGGCTAAGGAGAAAAACACTGTGGCCTTTTATAAGGCAAAGTGTCTCCCTAAGGAAATAATTGAAGGCCCCAATTGCTCAAGTCTTGCAAAAAAGACTGCATAAAGCTCTCCTGAAAATACCGTAGGGAATAATTCTGTGTCAGCTGGGGATTGGCCCGATGATCTAATAGGTCTTTGCCCTTGTTCTAATTTCTGATTCATGTGTGACTTATTTAATTGTTATAGTCTATTGCAGATATATAAAAGAATGCTTTTATTCTAAAAAAAACTAAATTCAAATCATCTTTAATATCACACCAAGTTCTTACTCCCATCAACCTTCAGAACAGTGACATATTAACTTTTTGACCTACTTGAACCCTCCTGCAACCTCCCAGGATACAAAAAATACATCTGCTGAGCTGCTGGATGTAATGAGGAGCCCCTACCCACAGCAAATGGAAAACAAGTTTGGGAGAACTAAGGGTTAAGTGAAGTCCCCTAGGAATTCCAATCTGTTACAGGCTGCTAATTCAGAGGCTGCCTGGGGCCTAGGTGTAACCACAGCTAGGCAAACAATGCCTAACTGCCTTATCCACAGCAGCATTTAGCATTTATCATGGTCAGAAAACCACCTGTTACTTGGGAGCGATTGAAAAGAAGTCTGAGCCATAATTAAAGCAATAATGAACAAAAACATATTGCCAATCGCTACCCAAACCCCAGGCAGATGTGTGATTTAACTGTTGGGCTTGATCTATGCTATTAATTTGGAATTAGAAATAACAGACAACAAAACATAGACCCAACCAAGACCCTGCCCTGCCCGAGGTTTTGTTTCCTTTCAAGTCCGCGAGAGTTGTGGTTAGCAACCCACTGCAAGCAGAGCTGCCTGCAAACCTAGTGGAGTCTGGCAGCTAGCAGCCAATCAGAATTAAATGCACCCCTAGACCAAGACTACCCATAAACCAAGTGGAGGAAAAACTGGGGTTTCCACCCTCCCACACTCTCAAGGCCTTTTAACCCTGCCCAAGCCACCCAGGTGGCTCAGCAGTAAAGAATGCAGGAGACAGGGGTTTGATCCCTGTGTTGGCAAAATCCTCTGTAGGAGGAAATGGCAAACTACTCCAGTATTCTTGCCTGGGAAATCCCATGGACAGAGGAGCCTGGGCGGTGGGGCGGCTACTGTCCATGGGGTCAAAAAGAGTCGGACGCAACTGAGCGACTGAGCATGACCAAGCCAACAGCAGATCATCTATCCTAGAAGAGTCTCACCTGACCAGCCGGATCACATCGGGAGACACTGAAGGCATTTCTGCAGGACAGTTTCTACCACCGCTTGCCAAACTGCAAACAAACACAGAAACTCACATGGGAGGGTCAGCAGCAGGGAGGGGTCAGTTTCCACTTGCAAGTTCTGTTTGGCGGCTACTGGCTTCTTTTTAAGGCTCTGATTCCCTCTCTTTAAGCTCCTGTGAAATCTTCCAGGAGAACTGTGTTCTAGAGGGGGTGAAGGAAAGGGCAGTGGGGGTGTGAGGTGAGGAAGAGAGGGGCAAAGCAATTTTGTGGCACGAGGGTGTTCATAACTTTGTATTAAACATGACTCTGAAAAGAATTCAGAATTCAGTTGACATCTATGCAAATGTGTGAAAAGTGGAAAAAGACAAGCGAGCGTTCATTTCAAAAGTTGAAAGCATCGCTTTGATTTGCAATGATCTTTAATCTACCCCTTTTACCACAAGGAAACACTGCAAAGAAAGGAGCCCCAAATGTCACGAAATAAAATCTGTTGGTGTTCTGTTGGCATATATTTTAATTCTTGAACAATTACCCTGCCATATACATTTATTCTTGACTGTTACATATTGACACGTTACATTTTGGAGCTGAAAGAGAAAATGACACATGTAAATACCCCCAAATGCAGAGCTGACTTTACAGCGTAGTCTACTAATGTGTGTGACTGTGCACTACAGTAAATCTGAGAAAAGTACAAGGTACAGAGCGTTTACTGAAGTTGACTTGATGTCACACTCAAAGACTGAATATACATGTTCACACCCTGAAAACGTTTTGGGTAAGTCTTTAATGGGATAGGCTATCTTCTGTATTTAGGGCGTAATCTCTAAACCAGCAAAAATAAGTGGCACTGTTGTGAACTGGTACTTGAGGGCAGTCTTTATGTGACTCAATCATATTATTGCCCTTAGATGGCTCTCCATTGCCTTCTAAGTAAATTACAAACTGTCATTAATTCAAAACTGCCCAAATAAATGCCCAAACATCTTTTCTGGGTTCACTTTGCATTACTCTATAAACTCCATGCTAGTCACAGATGACTCCTGGCAGCTTCATAAAGCTTGCTTACATTTTTATCTCTATGCCTTTGCGTACATACATGTGTGCATGCTAAGTTACTTCGGTCATGTCCGACTCTCTGCAACTTCTTTTTATGGCTCTGGACTGTAGCCGCCAGGCTCCTCTGTCCTTGGGATTCTCTAGGTAAGAATATTGGAGTGGGTTGCCATGCCCTTCTCCAGGGAATCCTCCCCAGCCAGGGATCAAACACTGTGTCTCCTACAGTTTCTGCATTGCAGATAGATTCTTTACTGCTGAGTCACCAGGAAAGCCTTCTATGCCTATGCTGACCCTATTTCTTCCTATTGCAATGACCTTCCCAACCAATTCCAGTCGAAAACTCAAGCCAAGGATCATTTCCTAGAACCCAGACTATGTCTTAATCATCATTGTATCCCTAGCAGCCAACAACTTGGCAAAGGGTAAGAACTCAATTCTAAAGGAGATCAGCCCTGGATGTTCTTTGGAAGGAATGATGCTAAAGCTGAAACTCCAGTACTTTGGCCACCTCATGTGAAGAGTTGACTCACTGGAAAAGACTCTGATGCTGGGAGGGATTGGGGGCAGGAGGAAAAGGGGATGACAGAGGATGAGATGGCTGGATGGCATCACTGACTCGATGGACATGAGTTTGAGTGAACTCTGGGAGTTGGTGATGGACAGGGAGGCCTGGTGTGCTGCGATTCATGGGGTCGCAAAGAGTCGGACATGACTAAGCGACTGAACTGAACTGAACTGAACTGAACTGAACTGAAGGACTCAATATGAATTGAGTGAATGGATTTCATATCTTTTCAAAAATTGGTGTTTTAGTTAAGTCTTTTCCTATTCCTTTCTCTGCTGGCCCCAGAGTTTGATGCTGGAATTCTCTTATAGGACTTCCCATATTGCATCTGGTATCAAAGTCACTTGTCTATCCTTCTCCTCTGGCCCCTTCCTCCAGCCCCCTCCATGGTGGTCTCCATGTCTTCCTGGCCTATCTGGCGAAGTATTCACCTTCCGTGGACTTTATACTCACTGAGTATTTAACAACAATAATAACATCTAACGCTGGAATGGTGAAAAAAATTTTCCAAAGCACTTGCACATTTATTATCTCATTTTCTCCTTGCAATAAAGATATAAAATAGAAAGGAGCTTCATTTGAAAGATAATAATGGGCAATATTTATTGAGGGTTTACTTTAGGCCAGGCATGTGAAATACATGACTTTGTTTAACCCTCACAACCCCACGGGGACAGTCCTGGTTTTGTTCTCATTTTTACAGAAGACGAGCCTGTGACCTAGATCGGCTCCTTAAAGGACCAAGGGTGCCCAGCTGGGAAGTGGCAGTGCTGGGGTGTGAACCCCGGGTTGGTCTGGCTCCAGGGTCCAGGCACTCAGTCACTGGCCCCACCTGAAACTTAAAAGACTGTCAGGAAATCTCATCTCAGAGCTATAAATGTTCCAGTTCTCTCCACTGTGGGATTCCAGATGGCACTAGCGGTAACGACTCTGACGGCAATGCAGGAACCACAAGAGACACACATTCGATCCCTGGGTCAGGAAGATCCCTGGAGGAGGGCATGGCAAACTACACCAGTATTCTTGTTTGGTGAGTCCCATAGAGAGAGAAGCCTGGCGGGCTACAGTCCATGGGATCACAAAGAGTTGGACACGACTAAGCAAGCACACACGCCTCTGCTCTTGTCTCTGGAAAGCGCTCTAGGAAGAAAAAGGGAAGAATTGACTGACAGTGGTTAAAGGCACTGATTCTGGAACCAGAAGTCCTGGGTTCAAAGTCCCACTCCACTACTTCCCAGGGGTGCAGTGCTGGGCAAGTTGGTTGTTTTCCATGTCCCCCCATCTCCATCAACACAATAGGGGCAGCCAGAGCATCTTTCCCTAAAGGGTGTTGTGGGGATTAAGTCAGTTCATATACGAAGAGCAAGAGTGATGGCGCCCTCTCGATGGGGTTCTAAAGCCGATGGATGGTCTCAAACAGCTTTGCTTGGCTCCGGGATCTCTGTGTGCTAGAACCACATCTAAACATCGAAGAGAGCCCACTGGGGCTGAAAGTGAAGCCCACTACCACGAAGACAATCTCCTGGTCTGATCTACCCAGGCTGTCGCCCTGCCAGGGTCCATCCCAGCCCATTAGGAGCAAACTAACCACCACGCAGATGCTCACTTTGCCCTGACTTCACACACGGTCCTCCAGATGGACTGACATCCTACACCACCCATTTGTGTGCACTTAACCTGACCTAAGGCCACCAATGGTGCTGCCTGCCCGCGTTCCCAAGCCCTCCGTCTGCTCAGCTCGCTACTCTCCCTTTTCCTTATTTCCATCTGTCGACATCTCTGAGAGCCTTCTTCTTCTCTTAGGAGTTTCTCCCTCCCCATCCCTTTCTCTGTCCCAGTTTTGCTTTTCCTTTCTCTTTTTCTCCCTCTACTTACTACTCTTTTTCTCTCTTACACATACATACATTCTTTCTCTGTCTCTCTGTCTCTCTCCCTCCCTCCCTCTCTCTTTCTCTCTCTCTCTCTCTCTCTCACACACACACACACACACACACACACACACACACACACACACCCCATGACATGCTAATTGAGCTCCCAGGAGAGTCTGCCTCCTCCCCACAGGCAGAAGTGAAGGGAGCTGGTGAGCAAGGACACACATCACATCTGCCAATCAAGCTCAGTCGCTTGTTGGGTAACACCAGCCCTGGTCCTAGGAACAGGCTGACCTGGCCATCTCTGGGCACAGCCTCAGCTGTCCTTCCAGAGTGGGCCCAGGGAACAGATGCTCTTTGTGTTGTGTATGACAGCATCTCCTGGAATGTCCTAGGAGCAGGTGTGGGCCCCCCAGAGGCTGGACAGAGGGGCTTACTCCCAGTGAGTTGATGGAACTAGATGTACTGCAGTTGGTCAGCTATTTTTACAAAATTCCAATCACACAGCTAAAGGACAAACATCACAGAAAGAGGAAATAGGTGACATCCTTGCGCTCATCTCACTGGAGTATGTCAGCAGCGAGGAAACGTCTTGAAGCTGGACTGGCCATAACAGGAAAGAAATATGACCTGAAACAAAGGCGCCTCTGTTAATATATGACTTTCGATTTAAAATGGTCTGCCGACTGGAACAGAGCGCATCAAGAGAGAAGGCTGGACGCCGCCACGATGGATGAAGGTGGGAATATTTTTAAGTGTAGGCTGAGGTCCAAGTCTTCATCTATCATTTGATGCACTTGACAACTATTTGAGGACTCATGGTGTTGAAAGCAACCTCACACAGCTTACAGTTCAGAGGAGAACAAAGAAAAGGGAACGAGAAATGCCCGCTCTGTGTATGGCATGGCGTGGACATAGGAGTCCAGGATGTGAATAGGGAAAGTACATGGAGGTTGGAGAAGGGGCACAGTTGAGTGGGAAAGGCTGCTTGTGGCATGGATGCTGAGACCCAACAGATGAGCAAGGCTAATAGCAGAGGGAAGGACTGGGGGGTGGGGGGGACTCCAGGTGACAAGGATGGATGGCACCAAGGCCAGAAGTGAGAGGAGCTGGACAGGAGAGGAAGCCAGAAGATAGCAGGTCTGATTGGCCCATTAAGGAATTTGGGTCTTCTCCTCAGATGAATGAGAGGTAATTAAAAGCTTTTAAGCAGGGGACAGTGTCCTAAGGGAAATCAACCTTGAATACTCATTGGAAGGACTGATGTTGAAGCTGAAGCTCCAACACTTTGGCCACCTGATGGAAAAGCTGACTCACTGGAAAAGACCCTGATGCTGGGAAAGGCAGGAGGAGAAGGGGGTGGCAGAGGATGAAATGGTTCACCAACTCAATGGACATGAATTTGAGCAAACTCCAGGAAATAAAGAAGGACAAGGTGACTGGTGTGCTGCAGTCCATGGGGTCTCAAAGAGTCAGACACAACTTAGTGACTAAACAAAAACAAACACTTTCTCTGGGGAGAAGGTAATAAGCCTATTAAGGGAGCTCCTAAAGCACTAGGTTGAGAATTCACACTCCAAAGTCAGAGTTCAAACCTGCTGTGCAATACTGGACGCATGACTCCAGGGCTTAACCACCATCTATGAAATGGGACCTTCCTCAAGGTACCCGTGCTTAGAATTGCACCCAAAACGTAGCAAATGCTTAGCAGGCGTTGGCTTCATGAGAGTGAAGAGCTTGAGGAATGAATTAGAGGTTGTTAACCACAGAACTGCTTTGAGTTCACAGCTATTAAAGTTGAACTTCGAGCGAACAAGTAAAACCGTGGTGAACCCTGGGCTGCAGGTCTAAGCGAGCTACAGAGCATTGTCAGTGATCCCACTCAACCTCAAACAGACGCTCAGGCTTGTCTGTAAAACTGAGAGCCAGTGTGCATGCAAGAGGCGGGTGGAAAAGTCCTGAGCTGCCCCCAGCTGTGGGAATCTGAGCGACTCGGAGGCAGGGCCACTATTAAGGTCACCTCTGAAGTTTCATCAAGACCCAACAAGTTGTGTTTCAGAGGCTGGGAAGTGAGTCACTCGCCTGTAGTTGGCACCTCCAAATGAATCTATTGTGTAAGACACCCAGGAGGACGAGGGACCTAGTTAACCCAGGGCCACTAAGGTGACTCTTCTCCCCACTCAGACCTCCAGCCACCAGCTGCAGCCACAGATTCAAGGACACTGTTTCTGTTTCATACAACAGAAAAAGGGAGAGCATCCCTTCCCTCCCCCAAAGCATTCTCCCACTCTGTCGTGCCAAAGCAGAGCCTGCATTTCCAAAGACTGGTTTTTCTCCTTGAATTCTTTGGGCATGAGTTGGTAAGAGAGCGGTCCCAGGTGTGGGTCCCAAGTTAATCACAGGAAGGGCAGATCTGCTCCAATTACTTTGTTCCTTTTCCAAAAGGTGAGGCTTCTTGTGAGCTTCTGCTTTATGTGTTTTCTTTTTTTCCTTTATGACCTTTTACATAGGGACTCACCGAAAGGCAGTTCCCATATTTCAACAGTCCTAGGATGCACATTTTCCTCACATTCAACATCTGGGAAATGGAGACGCATTCTACATCCTGGGGTACCTTAGCTTTGTGTTGTAGTTAAACTGCCCACCTGGCAATCAATGTCTTTGTTTGGATGAACTATGGAAATTGTTCCTCATTGAGGGCCTGCCTCTGTGTTGGAACTTTGCATAAATGTTTTCTAACCACAGTCCTATACACTCCATATGATGCCCCATATTATGATGGAACTCAATTCAGTAAACTGCCTGAGGCCACCTGGTGAGCAAGTAGCAGTATGGGATGATGCCAAGTCGCCCTGCTTCCTGGAATATCTGAGCTGGATCAGAATCATCAACCAACCACAGCCAGGAGTGCAGAGGAGATGAACAAGGTTCACAGGAGAATTTCAATTTACACTGCACTGTAATGCATGGACATATCATACATTATATGGACTGCAAGGAGATCAAACCAGTCAATCCTAAAGGAAATCAACCCTGAATATTCATTGGAAGGACTGATGCTGAAGCTGAAGCTCCAATATTTTGGCCACTTGATGCGAAGAGCTAACTCACTGGAAAAGACCTTGATACTGAAAAGACTGAGGGCAGGAGGAGAAGAGGGTGACAGATAAGATGGTTGGATGGCATTATCGACTCAGTGGACATGAATTTGAGCAAACTCTGGGAAATAGTGAAGGACAGAGGAGCCTGGCATGCTGTAGTCCTTGGGGTTGCAAAGAGTTGGGTACGACTTAGCTACTGAATAACAACAATAACAGGGACATATCAAAAGAGCTGCTGCTGCTGCTGCTAAGTCGCTTCAGTCGTGTCTGACTCTTAGCAACCCCATGGACTGCAGCCTACCAGGCTCCTCCATCCATGGGGCTTTCCAGGCAAGAGTACTGGAATGGGGTGCCATTGCCTTCTCTGATCAAAAGAGCTATGCATGGAGAAATTTAGAACCAGCCATGGGAAGAAACAACCAGAGAACTCTTTTCTTTCCTGGGCCTCTGAGTCTAAACGTGTTCACAGTAACCACAACAGCTACCATTCATTAAAAAGTTGCCTGCCCTGGATCTATGCCAAGCATTTTACCACTTTGTTTTATGTATTTTCTCACAACAGCCCCCCAAAGTAGATATCATATTCTTCATTAGAAACTGTCGCTTACAGTGTTTAAGTTACTCACCCAAGATTACAGATCCATCAAGTATCACAACTGGAATTTAACTCTGCCTGGTTGGCCCAGGAGTAGGAACCCCTGGGCCATTCAGCCCCCTGATCAAAGGAAGTAAGTGGAATGACCTCTGAGGTCCTGTCCCTAAGGGGCAGTGGTCCTGCTTTCACGAATAAACACACAAGGACACTATGCTCCGTGATTTGGCGGGCCGATGGTTCCTCAAAAAGTTAAACATAGAATGACCATATGACCTGGCTAGTTATATACCCCAAAGAATTGAAAGTAGGGACTCAGATTTTTTGTACCCTAATGAGAGCAGCATTATTCACAATAGACAAAAAGATGGAGACAAGTCAAATGTCCATCAACAGAGAAGTGCTTGAACAACCTGTGGTATATACACACATGTGTGTGTATATGCTTCCGTGGTGGTTCAGCTGATATAAAATGGAATTTCTTCAGCCTTAAAAAGGAATGTCATTTGGACACTGGATGTCCAACACTGGCTATGATATGGATGAATCATGGACACTATGCTGAATGAAATAAGCCAAGCACGGTATGATCCCACTTACATGTGGTACCTAGAGTATGCAAATTCACAAAGCCAGAAGGCAGACTAGAGATTAACCTGGGCTGGGGGGAACAGAGAATGGCAGATCACTTTTTAAGGGCACAGACCTTCTACTTGGGATGATAGAGAAGTCCTGGAGACAGGTTGTGAGGAGGGTTGCCTGACTTTGAATGTACTTAATACCCCTGAACTGTGCACTTTAAAATGGTTAAAATGGTAAATTTTGTGTTGTGTACACTTTACCAGACCATTCTTTTAAGTCACCAGAAAAAGAAGAAAAAACTATCAGTGACTAATCCTGCTACTCCAGATCCAGCCCCGGAAAACTTTTGCGACCTGTGTTTGGAGCGAAGTGATGAATCAAGATCCCAGAGAGGGTCAGGAGGAGCCGCGAGGGAGAGAGGGGTGAGGGGTGCGTGTAGGAGAGGAAGATGCACAGCGGAGGATGTGGGTTCTGCCAGGCAACCCCGGGCACACGCCCAGAGCATCTCAGACCAGATGGCAAGTGTGGCCACGACAGCGGGGAACGGCGAGGGATAACATGTCATTGAGAAACAAACCATCCACCTCAGGACTCTGGGGAATCACCTTCAAAACAGATCAGACAATACCGTGTCCTTCCTGGAACCTGTGAATAGTGTCCACGCCTGCTAATACTCACTGCACTAAGGAAGCAGTGGATGGATAAAGTCACTGCTCGGCCTTCAGGGGGCATGGAGGGATCTAAGACTTTTCCTCCCATCAGATCCCCAAGATCTGGACCGCAGAGTGTGGCGCAGCCCTGACCGATGCGCGGTGACACGTGCTTCCTGTGGGCGGGCGGCGGGCTGGCTTCCCGGCTCGGAGCGGCTCTGTCCCCCGCAGTGAGGCTGAGCCCCGCTCCCGCCTCTCTGGACGCGCGCCCGCCCCCTGTGGAACCGAGCTGCTGCACCCCCCCTGGGCTGCTGGCACGCTGTTTCTACTGAGAAGGGAATCAAGTCCTTGATGAGAAGACTCAGGAAGGAGTCTAGTACTCGCCAATACGCCGCTGTCTCTGCTCCGTGGTGTGGGGGTGTCGTGGGCGGAGATGAGAAGGCAGATGAGACCCGGCCTGTCTCATCTGGGGAACCTGGGGGCTGCGGAAGAGTCTGCACTGGTTTCAAAATTGATCAGAAAAACAAACAAAGGAAAGTATTCTCTGAAAACGTAGCAAAAGTCCCAACTCAGGATCAGAGGATGACCTCACTGAATACCTTCGATCCACTTCCGCCCTGCAACCTGGCTGCAAAGGTTTACCTGCGCGCACGCACGGGCTTGCGTGCGGGGCACACGGGTGTTCGCTTCCTTGCTCCAAACAGAAAACACTGAAATAGGTGCTTTGTAAGGGTAATATAGTAAACTCCGGGAGTTGGTGATGGACAGGGAGGCCTGGCACGCTGCAGTCCATGGGGTCGCAAAGAGTTGTACACGACTGACGATTGAACTGAACTGAACTGAACTGAAGGGTAATATGTGTGCAATATCACCACTCATGTTGCCCTTATAATTTTAATGATAAAGGTAATATAACAACAATAAAATTTATGACATGGAAACAAAATTAATTACCTATAATCCTATTATTGTTACTTAGTTTTATGTTTAAATGTTTTAAATCTTGCAGTGTAACTGGTTCTGAAAAGTCCCCAAATGTTTTTTAGCTGTTTTTTTTTCCTTTCAGAAAACAATTTTATTAATACATTTGATTTTTTTTTTTCATGGTCAAGCCATTATACTTTCTAAACTGCAAGGCCCTACCTTGTCATGATGACTTTTGGGCTGAATTTCATGCTCCACAATTCATATACTGAAGTGCTGATTCTCAATACCTTAGAAAACTGAGTATATTTCAGATAGTCTTTTTAAAGATTTTTTTTTTATGTAGACCATTTTTAAAGTCTTTGTTGAATTTGTTACAATACTGCTTCTGTTGTTTATGTACTGGTTTTTTTTTGTTTGTTTGTTTGGCTGCAAGGCATGTAGGATCTTAGCGCCCTGACCAGGGATCAAGTTTGCACCGCCTGCATTGGAAGTCAAAGCCTTAACCACTGGATCACAAGGAAGTCCCTAGGAAATTTTTGAAAGAGGTCATTAAAGAAAGAAAGAAAGAAAGTGAAGTTGCTCAGTCGTGTCCGACTCTTTGAGATCCCATGAACTATAGTTTACCAGGCTCCTCCATCCATGGGATTTTCCAGGCAAGAGTACTGGAGTGGGTATATATGGCAGGTGTCTTTATAAGAAGAGGAAATTTGGAGAGACACACACAGAGGAAAGACTGAGCGAAGATGGGGGAGAAGACGGCCATCTGCAAAGAGGGGAGGCTTCAGAGGGAACCAACAGTGACCTCAGACTTTCAGCCTCCAGAACTGTGAGAAAATAAATATCTGTTGTTTAGGCCCCTGTGGTTGTTCAGTCACTCAGCTGTGTCTGACTCTTTGCAACCCCATGAACTGCAGCACGCCAGGCTTCCCTGTCCTTCACCATCTCCTGGAGTTTGCTCACACTCATGCCCATTGAGTCGGTGATGCCATCCAACCATCTCATCCTCTGTCGCCCGCTTCTCCTGCCTTCAATCTTTCCCAGCATCAGGGTCTTTTCCAATGAGTTGGCTCTTTGAATCAGGTGGCCAAAGTACTGGAGCTTCAGCTTCAGCATCAGTCCTTCCAATGAATATTCAGGATTGATTTCCTTTAGGATTGACTGGTTTGATCTCTTTGCTGTCCAAGGGACTCTCAAGAATCTTTTCTAGCACCAAAGTCCATCAAACCCCTGAGTCTGTAATAATTTGTTCTGGTAGCCCCAACAAAAAAGTACAACTGAGATATGACTTTCTTTCTTGATAAGATACTGATCACACTAAATGGTCACTGACCACAGGGCCCACATAATAATACCCAGGAAAACACCTACATGCACACACACACAACTTTCATAGCTACAAGTCTGTTGCACTGTAACACCAGTGTGTTTTACAATCATTTTTTTGATCCTGTAGCAGAACAGGGTCTTGCAGAGTAACCACATCCGGTCCCCCAGCTCCTTCCCCCTTCCTGCCAGCCAGCTTCACTCACAGAGGGGCCTTGAGAGTGAGCCCAGGACAGGGGTGAAGTTGGAGACTTCCTCCACCCTGCCTGCCTCTCCAGTCCTTTCCAAGAAGGGCTGGTTACCAGTCCAGCCACTTTGCTGACAGGGAAATGGATGACAGCCCCTGCAACTGGTGTGTGCGCAGTGCCTTCAGAGTGGCAACAAGCAGGAAGTCTTTTTCAGGGATCAGATCCTTGGATGGCTCTTCTCCGCAACTCTCACCCGATCAAGCCTCCAGTGACTCGCCAGCTGCGGGGAGAGCAGCCCCTTTGGCCTGTGGGATCAGCTTCCTGGCTTTGGGCTGAGATGTTTGCTTTGGGACGGAAAGCATCAGCTTCTGTCTGGACCTGGATGTGGGGGTGGCAGTCACACAGAGACCTGTTTATGTTGTGACCGGTACAGCTTTTAAACAACCAAGGGAACACAGAGGGTTGGGCTGTTTTTCTTCAGGGGAGCAGGCCCTGCAATTCTTAATCAGTATAACCAGGAACCACCAGGAGTCAAAAAGGTAAACAGTCCACCCTTTCCTCATTCCTGCAACATTCTAAAGAGACAGTGAAGGTCACAAGGAACATGGTTATCTCTGCAGCAGACTATATGGGTTTCTGAAAACAGCTGAGCCCAGCATCCAGATGAACTCAGGGGGTGGGGAAGCTCGAGTGGGTGTTAGACATTTAAGTGCAGACAAGCACCTACTAGGCACAAAATAGGGTGGAGCCTGGACATTCCTGAGGATGTCTGGTCCATCAAACGACCAGGAACAGTACCAAGACAATTGCTAAAAGGCATAGTAACTTGAACGAGCTTCAGCTCTGAGGCTGCGGTTACAAGCCAGTTTCAGCTTGTGCCTCCACCAGACAGTTCCTCTTCTTTCTCATGGGGAACTCTCCCATGACCACTGTCACCTCCTCTCATTAAAGAGCCGCCTCTGCATTATCACTTCCTTTGCATTGTCACTGAGGCCACGGAAACTAAGGGAAAAGTGACACTCGTGCGGGCCTGCCCTGGGGTGTCCTCTCCAGCCTCCCTGGGGACTGTCATCTCTTGGGGGAAAGGGGAGGGGGCAGGGAGGCAGGAAATTGAGGAAGGGACTAGCTAGGCTTCCCATAGAGACGCCCTCTGGACCAGCGCTGCCCTCCGGAAGCAGGTAACAGGGGAGATGGTTTCCAAAGCCATCAGAAAGACTCTAACCTTGGACCTGTTCAGAGTAAGTTTTAAGGATGGCAATTTTAGAAGAAGTCCCTGTGGGCACGCCTTCCACACAGGTTGCCCCACCTGTTTCTCACAGCTTTGTGAAATATTCAGACCCCCATTTGGCAGATGAGCCTTCCTTCAGGCCTTCACTTGATGCCAGCTGCTCAGTGCAGCCTTTCCTGGACACGTTCCCTAAAACATCAGCGGCAACCCCCGTTGGAACAATTCTGATACCTCTCCTGCTTTGCTTTTTCACCATAGGACTTTTCCACTCTCTTAACATGCTATTTTACTTACTTCTCCTATTTAATGTCTGTTTTCCCAACTCAAATATATAATTTCTATATAATCACATGTTATAACCCATTCCAGTATTCTTGCCTGGAAAAATCCATGGACAGAGGAGCCTGGCGGGTAGCAGTCCACAGGGTTACATGACTGAGCACGCACGCAAGAGAGTGAAAGGAGATGGGTTGGTAGCAATAAACTGGTAGAACTGAAAAAAAAGAAAAAGCATAAAAGCTCCAGGAAGGCAAGATTATGTCTGTTTTGTTCACAGCTCTATCCCCAGCACTCAGCACACAGTGTGGGCTCATCATATTTGTTGAATGAATGAATGAATAAGGCAACTGAAGTCCTGAGGTTGAATCCAGCAATTGGTGTTCAGTCGCTAAGTATGTCTGTGTCTGACTCTTTGTGACCCCATGGACTGCAGCATGCCAGGCTTCCCTGTCCTTCACTATCTCCCAGTTTGCTCAAATTCATGTCCATGGAGTTGATGATGCCATCCAACCATCTCATCCTCTATTGCCCTGTTCTCCTCCTCCTGCCTTCAATCTTTCCCAGCATCAGGGTCTTTTCCAATGAGTTGACTCTTCTCAGCCAGTGACCAAAGTATTGGAGATTGAGCATCAGTCCTTCCACTGAACATTCAGAGTTGATTTCCTTGAAGATTGACTGGTTTGATCTCCTTGCCATCCAAGGGACTCTCGAGAGTCTTCTCTAGGACCACAGTTTGAAAGCATCAGTTCTCTTCCATGCTCAATCTTCTTTAAGATCCAACTCTCACATCTATCCATAACTACTGGAAAAGCCATAGCTTTGACTACTTGGACCTCTGTTGGCAAACTGATGTCTCTGCTTTTTAATACATCTAGATTTGCCATAGCATCTCTTCCAAGGAGCAAGAGATGTGATAGTTTCACTTTTAATTTAGTGAAAAGGCAGAACCAGTAATGGACCTCAAATACTGATATCAAATCTTACCCCAGCACTATGCAGCCTCCCTTCCTGGGAGAAGGAATAAAACTGCTATACCCAGCTGCAGCCTGGGAGACGGACAGCCAGACAAAATTACGCACAATAGGACCCAAAGGAGAGCAAACACATGCTGTTCACATTTTCTTTGAGAAAGGCTAGAAAAGCAAAGGCAAGTTGAAGGACCCATGAGACAACAGAAAAGTGACAGCTGATTCCAGGCGGGCAGAAGAAGAAAAACATAGGAAGAGGGGGCGAAATGAAAATAGACACAGAGCTTGGGGGGAGAAGCCACCTCAGTCCCTGGGGCTTTCTTAGCAGCAGATGGAGAAAGGGAAGATTCAAACAGCTTTCTGGAGAGTCAGGAGAAGCGAAAAAGAAAAACAGCCAACATATAAGAGAGTGAACTTTGCAACAGCCTAAGGAAGCTGTCCGAGCTAGGGTCAGGTAGGCCAGCCAGGGGTTGGAGTAAGAAAGTTGTGGGGGAGGTGGGATCCTAAATTGGGGGTGGGGGTGCTCTTGGAGTGGCCTAAGGGGTGTTGAGAAGCCTGAGTAGAAGCTTCACATTAAGGATGAGCCGAGTGAAACATAAGAGGGAGCTCAGCACCTCTGAACAAAACCAACCTGCAGAGCCAGACTATACAAGACCTGCCAATGAAGGGAAGTGAAACTGGGCTTCAGTGATGGCCATTTCCAGAGCTATGGGCTAGAATCTCCCTTTTTCAACTCCAGTGATTTTAAGAAGGGGCAGATGTGAGTGGTTTCGCTTGGGGGATGAGTCCAAGATTCTTAAAGAATGAGGCAACCAATTCAAAATATCACTGTGGACTTGCAGTGTTGTGGGTACCACCCCAACCCCTGAGGTTCAAAGCTCAGTCCTGGGGGCAGGCGCCTTGTTAGGAAGACACTTGAGGGTAAATGATGGTCATGGGAGTACATGATGACAGATGGGATCATGAACTCACACTGAGAGATGGGGACTGGGTGACACCCCAGACCAGGCCAGCTTGCTGGGGAAAATCCGGCTGCGTCCCAGGAACCTGACAAGCTTTGCTGGCAAGGATCTCCTGAGAGATGGTCTCAGACCCAAGACACAGGCATGGCTTTTACAGAGAGAGCCTCTGGACTAGGCCCCAGGACGAAATGACCAGAAGAGAGGTTGAATTTCCTGGATGCATGTAAAGGCTTTTCCAACACCTCTCAGAGCGTTTACTCCTCATGGCTTGAGTCACTCCTGAGTTAAAAATCATCCATATGGGTGAAATGATATGATGTCTGGAATTTGCTTCAAAAAGTCTCCAGCAGGGATATATATATATATATAATTTTGACTGATTCACATTGTTGTATGGTAGAAACCAACACAATGTTGTAAAGCAAATTTCCACCAGTTAAAAAAACAGTCTACAGCAAACTGAAAGACGGGGGAAGGGATCGAAGAAATCTGAAGTGGGGAAGGGATAGTTAGGGAGTTTGGGATGGACACGTACACATGGCTATATTTAAAGTGGATAACCAGCAAGGACATACTGTACAGCACAAAGAACTCTGCTCAATGTTAAGTGGCAGCCTGGATGGGAGGGGAATTTGGGGGAGAATAGATACATGTGGATGTATGGCTGAGGCCCTTTGCTGTCTACCTGAAACTATCACAACATTGTTAATCGGCTGTACTACAATACAAAATAAAAAGTTTTAAAACAGAAACCTGATAGGCAAAATGTTGTACAGTTTACATATTGAAGCTGGTGAGGGTTACAAGGGAGTTTATGATACCACTAGGGCTTCCCCGGAGAAGGCAATGGGAACCCACTCCAGTACTCTTGCCTGGAAAATCCCATGGACAGAGAAGCCTGGTGGGCTACAGTCCATGGGGTCGCTAAGAGTCGGACACGACTGAGCAACTTCACTTTCAATTTTCACTTTCATGCATTGGAGAAGCAAATGGCAACCCACTCCAGAGTTCTTGCCTGGAGAATCCCAGGGACGGGGGAGCCTGGTGGGCTGCCATCTATGGGGTCGCACAGAGTCGGACACGACTGAAGCGACTTAGCAGCAGCAGCAGCAGCAGGGCTTCCCAGGTGGCTCAGTGGTACAGAATCCGCCTGCCAATGCAGGGGAAGCAGGCTCCATCTCTGGGTCAGGAATATCCTCTGGAGAAGGGCATGGCAACCCACTCCAGTATTCTTGCTTGGAGACTCTCATGGACTGAGGAGCCTGGCAGGCTACTGTCCATGGGGTTGCAAAGAGTCAGCCGCAACTGAGCAACTAAACAACAACAGAGATCTCAAAGAGATCTTCAAGACCAGCAGCAGCATCAGGTGGAAACCTGAAAATTCTCAGGCTGTGACAAGAGAGCCCAGATCTACGAAATAAAAACCTCTGAGGGATGGGCCCAGCCTTTGGAGTTTCCATCAAACCTTCAGAGGCTGCAGCTTCCTGATTCCGAAACCTGCTCAAATCTGAGACCCAAAGTATTATACCATCTTCTCTCCCAATAATTTCCATGATAAAGGCTTTAAAAAAAAAAAAAGCTACCGGCATTTTTGTTGTTGCGTTGTTTATTTCTTACAAGGCTTGTCTTCAATTGCTATTTAACTATTGTTTTGATCTTTTCCTGGAGCCAGAACAAAAAGCCAGGAAGCAGATGCGACTGCCTACCCTGCTCTCCCTCCCTCTCCCGCTGCAGTTTGCAAATGTAAACTTCCGGTAAGAAGCGCCCAGGCGGCGGGGTACTCCGTGCTCACAACCTGAAGAACTGGGTCTCCAAAGTGGTCCAGGAACTGCCCTCCCACCACCGGGGGCGAGATGCTGACAAGGAGAGGCCTTCCTGGGGTCCCTCTCCAGGGGTCTGGGACCCGGAGGCGCTGCCACGCGTGGATCCTAGGGGTCAGCCCGGGGCTCCCGGGAAGCGTCCCCCTGATCTGACTCACAAAACTGCAGCCCTTTGACCTCCGTTCCCTCTTTCGGAAGTTCTTTGGAAAGAAGACGGGAAAGGGAGTAAGGCCTCTTCCATCATCGCTTTCTCTTCCCTCGGGTTTCTGCTTTTGGGAGCCCGAGCCAGGCGGGCAGGCTAGAGTGGCCCCAGGAGGGGAAGGGTTAACAAGCAGCGGCCACCTCCCCCTCCCGACCAGCCGGCCCCCCCGCCCCACCATGCGCTGTAAAACAATCCCAGGGTTTCCTCTTGAAGACCTTAGCCTCAGGGGCCATTATGGGAAAGTGAGGTAGCCGGGCTCTTTTATCTGCAAGAATCCATTAAGCGTAGCGCACTGTTTACGGGCAGCTTCACCAGGGGACCTCGGGGGGACCCCTCCCCAGCCAGGGCTCAGACGCACCTGTACCCCTTCTTACCATCACCACCCATCCCCCGCCTGGAACTGGAAATGGGGGGTGGGGGAGGAGTGGAGAGAAACATGCTTGGAACCAAACCAGAGTTAAGTGTTCGCTTCTGGGGTGTGTTGAGGGTGGGGGTGGGAGTTGTCCTCCGGCTTCACACTTCCCTTGTGACAGCGATCTGGGAACCGACCCCCTCGCCGTCCTGACTCAAGTCCGCTGCGCTTAACGCAAGCGGGAAGGCGGGCGTGGAGAGAGGCGCACGTGTGTCGGTCAGTCCATGTGAGGGTCTGACGGGGAGCCGTGGAGCGTCTGCGCGGGGCCCCACGGGCGCTTGGACATCAGGGCGGCTTTAGCTTTCTTAGGAAGCTGTGGCGCAAAACGCCGGCTGGAAAGCCCTGGAGAAGACACTGGAGGTTTCTCGTGTCTCATCAGAGAGTAATCTAACACCCGTTAATTATTTATACCTCCTCCCAAGAACCATTTGCCCAAATGCCCGCTTTGAACTGGCCTCCCAGTCAAAACCAGGGAAGAAACTCCTACGGGCCCAAGGTACAAGAACCAGAGAAAGTGGCTTTGAATTCTGGTCTCAGGAGCCTAGGCGGAGGAGGGGAGGGCGGTGGCAGCGGGCCGAGAAGGTCCCCTATGATCCTTTCTTGGAGCCTAGGCACAAAGGATATTCCCTTTTTCAAACAGTCCACAATTCAGATTGTTTAGAAGTGCAAAGATGACAGCGAAAGCAACGAAACTCTTCCTTTAAATTCTCTGTCGTGTCCAACCAAAGACAGAGTATCAAGTCTGTGCGTCTGTCTCCTGCTTGAAATCTCTGTGGTATGACCTTCTTTGGATCTCCTGCTCTGTCCCCATGAATATAAATATTTTCTCCACTTGCCATATGTCACCCACGCACTTCCACAGACCCCACCGCCACTGCCCCGCTGGGCTCCTAGCAAAAAGAGTCTGCCTGCCTCTCAACCAGGAGGGCAGTGGGGGGAGGAGGGGGCAGTGTTGTTCAAGGGACAATGTCACTTTCCTCTTCGTCAAGACTCTTTGTCAATTGCTGGGGAAATAATTGACCTCAAGCTACTTCAGTCACAACCAATAGAAAAATGGGATGGTGATGTGTCCAGCTGTTAAGGGGAGGCACGCAGGCAGGCTGGCAAACAAAGGTGCCTGGGAGTAGAGCTGACACGAAAAATATGTAAACCTTCATGTTGGCATTCCTGGGAAAAGCGAAATGTCACTTAAAAAACAAAACCCTCGTATTCTTCTCATTTGCCACATCTTCAAGTTTGTGATCATTTATGCTTTTTTTTATAGCTGAAAAGGAGAATCCCAACCCATACAGCTGCTGTCTTTTCGGTTCTCTGACCTTTTCCTTAACTTACACAATGGTACTTTTTCCCCCAGTATCCTACACTCTATCAACAGCCAGAATGACACAGTTCTGTCTGATTCAAGGGCCCAGGGAATGATTTGAGAGTTCAGTGAGTATTGTTTGGGGGCTTTTGTTTGTAAGCAGTGGGAGAAAGAAGCAAGAGGACACTAGAAGGTGGACATTAGAAGGAGAGAGAACGGTCCCCAGCGAGACCACCAAGAAGAAATTCATAAATTGCCTTTGCTTAGTTCGCTGGGGCAAATAATGGTTAAGAGTGGCTTGTTGAAACAAACCTCCTATTTCAGACCACAAGATGTCCCGTCTATGAAGCCGATCTTGTTCCAGGCTGGACTAATCAGGAACAAATCAATAAGGACATTTGATGCCAGTGATGTGGTAACAAGCAAGCATGATATCAAACAGCCTCCAAGGCAAGCTCTGAGCCCGAACCATGAGGCTGGTCATGCAAAGGGGAGAAAGGAGACTTTGGAGTAAAAAATTCAGAAGCTACAAAAAGCAGCCCGAGAGCTTTGGTGGTTGAAATGTTCCCTTTTCATGTGAGACTAAACCCATGTGACAGATGTGTAACTGTTGATGAACAGCCGTCACACAGGAGAGCTAGGATCCCTGCCCTCTTCAGACTTCACAATTAAATCAATGCGGCACAAACCCCTGTTGCCAGGGTGGAAGAGGTCACCAGGGCCCACACGTGAATGTCTCGACAGCCTGCATCTTCTCTATGGAGTTGCAAGCAGTGAGGGTATGTGTACAAGTCATTCTGAAAAGAAAGCACGAGTGCACAGAAAGTGCATCACTGTAGAGGTAAGACTCGTAAAACTCCATGCAGATGTCCAGAGACATACATTTAACATCACTGTGGAAAATTCCCCAATCACATTGATGCAGCTTTCTCAAATGGAATTTTTGAAATTCTGTGTCTGCTCTAAGATAACCTCAAGTAAAACAAGTGAAGGGGCATTTTTTCAAATCTCTCCAACCAGTAACTAGATTTCTCTCAGAATTACTAACTCCAACTAATTTAAAGAAAGAGAACGTGCTACAAGAATTTTCTAGTTTCCATCACTGTTTGAAGCAGCCAACCCCTATTTCTGGGAGGCTAGAGAGATTTTTTCAGGTACCATCTTTGAAAAGAGATGGGTCTGGACTGGTTTTGTTCTAGCAGGATCTGTGATTTTCATACTAGAATCCAACAACTGTCCAACATGAAATATTCTAATTGTACCTACTCAGCATTCTTCTGCCCAAGTTCACCTGCATGCAGGCAGGCTAACTCCTTGTGTCCGACTCCTTGTGACCCCATGGACTGTAGCTTGCCAGGATCCTCTGTCCATGGGATTCTCCAGGCAACAATACTGGAGTGCTTTGCAGTGCTCTCCTCCAGGGGATCTTCCCGGCCCAGGGATCAAACCCACATCTCCTGCATTGGCAGGCAGGTTCTTTACCATTAGCACCACCTGGGAAGCCCCCAAGTTCACCTAATGGTTGAAAAAAGAAGTCTTTAGGTTGGCTGCCTAGTAATGGTAATAGATTTGCATTGAACATTCTGCGTTCTCTCAGTCTCCCTGGTGACTCCTGCCATTCATTTGTAAGGTAGGAAACCAAGATTGGGGTGAAACTTGTGGCCACAGTAGTGCGTAAGGCTAATTGACTCCTGTGAGCATGAAACCTCTGGCTTGGCCTCATTAGCCCTGCATTAAATCTAACATCTCCAAGTACAGTTGAAGGGACATAGCTCTTGCTTGGAATATATTTGTAATTTGGTAGAAATAAATACAGTTCTAACTCAACAATGTCCCATGTGCGAGATGTTCTGGACCAAACAGAGGAAATTAGAGTGAGATACCAATATGGATTCTAGATTTACGAAAATTAAACAGTTTTAAAGTATATGTCTTTCATTATGCAAATAATTCATGTTTAAACATCGTAAAACACTAGTGTATGTAAATTACGATTCCGTGTATGTAACAACAACAAAAAAAGATGCCTAGAAGAAAAGCTGAAAAGAAATAAATCAAGTGGTTTATGTGTTTTTATTTAGATTGTGGGTGAATGATTTTTTTCTGGTTCTGTTTTCCAAAATGTTATGGAATAGTTACAACTACTTTTTTAGTGGTGTAAAATATATCATCATTCTATAAACATTTGTTCACACTTAACAGAGGAATTACTACAAAAATGTGATGGAAGTACTTTTCCTGTTTTCTGGGAAAAGGGTGATTTGAACAAGCATAGAGGAAGGGAAGACAGCCACCGGGTGTCTCCCCCCACTGCCAGCCATCCACAGTGTCACTTCATTCCGTCCCCTCGCCTGCAGGGCAGGCAGGATCACTGAATTTACAGAGCAGGAACTGGGGCTCTCTCAGAGGCTCCACACCACCCAAGGCCTCATGGGAGAGGAAACGTGCAGTCCTAGTCTGGCTGCGCAGGCTCTGTCTTCCTGCTTGCTGCCTGGGACACAGAAGAGCAGCAGAATCAACATTCGACAGCTGAGACAAGTAAACAGTGTACCCACATCTGTCCAGCTTGTCTTCCATTTGACAGGGCAACTGGCCTGACCACTCCTCTCACACAGAATCACCCCCTCAGCAGATACACATATGCACACATGTATATACACACATATACATAGACATGCATGTATGTATACATACGTTACACACATACAGATATATGTACACAGGCGCACACATATATACACATACATGCACGCATATATACAGAGAGACATGTAAGAACATATATACACACACTACACATATACATGTGCATATAGATACACATACACACAGACACAGACATACATATGTGCACACACACACATTGCTGTCACTGCTTGGACCAAGGATGGTCACCTGACCCAAAGCCACCATGCTCTTAACTTCTAAATGCCAATCAGATCCTCTCTTCTCAAGAATCTGAATACAGAGGTGTATAAATTATGGTGACATATAATGATCATAAGCTTTTCAGCTCAGATGCTGGTCTGCTGGGGGCAAGAGCAGGAGCCAGCTCTATCGAGAGCAAGCACTTGGTGGACGGACCATGAGCAGAGAAGGCTGGTCCACAGGGGAAGCAAGGAAGAAATGAAGGCAACAGTGGCCGCATCACCCCCTGCCGTCTGGTAGACCTGTGCCCATCCCCACAGCTGTCCCATGAGCAACACACCCCAGGAAGCCCTCTGTGTGCCAAGAGTTCCACATTCTATTTGAGCAAGCTTAACTGAGTCCCTTTCCTTATGACCGAAAGGTCTCAGACCACGACAGATTATAAACACACAAATTATCAGAGTGATTGTCTCAATTCACCAGTGATGACCAGTGTCCCCAAGCTCAGGTCCTTGTGGATATCTCTCAGGATTCTCAAACCCGGCGTGCATACAGGCAGACCTGTCCACTCCTCATCTGCATTTCCCCAGGTGTTCCCAGACTCAACAAGTTAACACCCTCCCAGGTATTCAAGTCAGAAGCCGAGGAGTTCGACCTTTCCCTCTCCTTTGTCTCCCACATCCAACCTATTACAAGTCCTCTCACATATATGGGTCAGATCCACGTGTTTTTCTGCCCCTCCGCTACTCTGCCCTGGTCCAGGCTCCATCTCCTGGAATCTGATAGCTGCAGCAACCTCCTATAGCCATTCCCTTCTAATGCTCAAGTCCCAGTTGTTGCGGGTACAACACACACACACACACACACACACACACAGAGGCATGTAAAACCCTCTAGTGGCATTCCTTTGCCTTTTAGGGTAAAATCAAAACTCTGGAGCACAGCCTGCGATGGCCTGGCCATGCATCCTCTCCTGTCCTGCCTTTCAGCATCCCACGCACACTCTGCCCAGGCTGAACCTCTTTTGCTTCCTCAAAAATATCATGCTTCTCGGCCTGAGGGACTTCCGTGAATTCTGTTTCCTTCTGCATGGAACTCTTCCTCTACTTGCTGGCTCCTACTCTCAAGACACAAGACTAAGGAACCCCAGTGCGTGGTCCTGTGACCTTCTGACCACCCAGGGCACCTACCAACCTTCTTGGTCATTCTATTTGTATGATCTGTCTTCCCTGCTTGACTGTAAGCTCCGTGTAGGCACATCCCCAAAGCTAACCCCACTGCACATGCTTAGGAAGGACTGGAGGAATGAATGGACTATGTTCTTAACAACATATTGTAAAGACAGTTTAGTGAACCAGCTCTTCTACTCGTTGTTAAAACTTTAAAGGATCTGATACAAATCCTGAAGGTGGGAGATGAGGCCAGAGAACAAAATTAATAATATATTTAGTGTTACTAGTTTTAGCATACCTGAAATTTCTCCTCCCTCTTTGCACCACTGTGTGTTTGTATGTTAGTTGCTCAGTTGTGTCCGACTCTTTGTGACCCCATGGACCCATCAGCCTCCTCTGTCCATGGAATTCTCTAGGCAAGAATACTAGAGTGCATAGCCATTCCCTTCTCCTGGGGATCTTCCCAACCCAGGGATCAAACCCACATCTCATGCATTGCCTGGTCTTGATCTCTGCTCAAATATATCAGCAACACAGAGTGGTCTTTCCCTCTGTCTGACATTACTATTTTCAAAGATCTCATCCCTATCCAGAAGTCATTTAAAAGTGTACCTTTTAGCTGTCTCCCCCACAGAATGTAAGCTCGGTGAGAGCGCTGTCTTGGTGTACCTTGCCTCTCTGTATTCTTGGGCACCAAGGAAAGCACCCAGTTGGGGTCAGGGCTGCTTAATCAAAGGATATCAAGCTGAATTTATTTGCATTGAAGCCTTGACCCACAACTAGTGGTCAAATGCAACCAATGATTTGTTTCTAAGCAGTTGTAATTCAGCTACAGTAATTATTTCTGCCGATCTCTCAAAATGACTGTCCGTCTTCTCCCTCATCGTCTGCCTCTTTCATCTCACCAGATACTACATTAGTGATGTCAGGGACATCTGTAAACTTCCCTTAGTTAAAGGGAACCTATGACTTTAAAAAGATGGTTCTCACTGAAGATAGTATAAAACGAGCAGTAAAAGGAAGAAAGGAAGAGCTCCGGAGGAGATAAAGGGCCTCAGTCAGGAGCAGGGCGGCTCCTTTTCATGAAGAGTTCCTAGGTGATGCCTCGCCAGCAGCTCCACCCCAGGAAAATAGGCCAGCAGGGAAACCTGCCCGCAGCCTGGCTTAACCCTTCCGTGGCCCTCAGTTCACTAAGATGCTGGGAAAGATCAGAAGAATTCCAGCACTCCTCACTGACTGGAAGAAAACAGCAAACGGGGAAAAAAAAAAAGAAAAGACTGATTGCGATGTGGCTCCCCCACCCCCAAGCTTTCTTCTCCCAAAGAGCCTTCTGTTCAGAGAAATTAAAGGACTCTGATAGCAGATCACAAATTCAGGACAGAAAAGCTCCACTATGTAGCCAGAGACTGTATTGTGGGTAACCAGACATCGGACACTTTTTTTTTTGCTTATGAACTTTTGGAGACCATTCGAATAAAAGACTGCTTGTTCCTGGACAAACACTCACCAGCAAAGAAGCCTTTAAGAGGATGGGGGATTTTCGTTTTGCATTTTCCCTTTGTAAAAAGAGAAGAGAGAGAGACCAGAGAGACACTTGCTCTACTTACTTTTCAGATGAAAGAACCTAGAATTTGTTTACTATTGTTGGGGATTCATGTTTACAAGTTCCTACGCCTCTGCGGTTAAAAAGAAATGCTATTTTTAAAAGCAAAAACCCACACAAGCCTCCATATGTAGGGCTTTTCTTCCTCTTCCTGTCTCCCCACCTTCATGTGACAGATGATCCTGAATCTATAGGCCAAGTCAATGCTCAGGAGGTGACTCTTTCTTTCCCTGCCTCCCTTTCCTTCAGAGACCATTCCTGAGTTGGAAAACACTCTCTTGTCAAAGCTCAGTGCAATTGGACTTGTCCTAAAAGTCACACCCCAGAACTTCTCCTTTTCAGAAAACCTAGCTCCTGGCCTATATGATCCTACAACCTGGGTTTCAATTCCCTGTCCCTCGCAGTCTTCATCCTCCCCGTATCCATGAACCATTTCTGCGTTCAAGGTAGCAAGATGTGGACAAATGTCCTTTTAAAAGAGGGTGTGCCGTAACTGGGTCACTGACTGTGTGACTAATCATGGTTGCCTAGAACCACAGCGACTGTGGCTTCAACTTGCATTATTGTTTGTGAACCACGAAATGACCCAGCTACAGGCAGGCTCTGGAGCTCGAGGCTCTTCCCAGGCCCCAGACTTGGGGCCTCAGGAATCCAACCTCCTCAGAGACCCTCTCGGCCAGGTCTTTGCAGGCTCCAGTCTCAGAAAAAGCATTGGCAACAGGCCCTCTCTGGTCCCACATCCATTTAGCAACACTGAATTCAAATGAGAAAAAGAAGGGGCCTAGAATAAGTTTCAAGATTTTTCTTTTAAAGGAAAGGGAACAAGGAAAAGGACTTCCCCCAACTTACTGTGGGGTCCTTTGTTGTCCCTATCATTTACTCACTTATTGCACTAAGACGTGAGAAAATCCATAAATCTTTCCCCAATCATGACAGCAATTTAAAGAATTTTCAGAACAGAAGCAGCCTTTGCCAAAGGGTCCCCCCCCCCCCCCCCAATGCATCCTAAGTTAGGAGCACCTGAGATTGCCTGGCTGCAATGCTGGGGTCAGTGCCAGGTCGGGGTGCAAGGGGGAGCAATTAACCCCTTTCTTTCTGCTTACCATCAACATTTCTGCGACCTTGCAGTGCTAAAAAACCACTCAGGGCCCAGAGGTTTAGTTACAAATGAGGAAAAGGACTGGTATTAATAGTGAGAGCAGCGAAGGATCTGCTCTCACGGCTTCTCAACGGGAACCTCCCACCCCAACTCTGCAAAAAGAGGGTTTTATCCTACCTAGTTGGGTGACGCTAGGGGAAGGTCCGCAAGGGACCCCGCCAGCTCCTCCAGCCCCGCCCCCTTACCTGGGCTCCTCTTACCCCCGAGCAAGGCCTCAGGTAGAAACACTTTTTTCTTTCTTATCACAAGAATTCTACAAGGTAACTACTGTCTTGGGGAGGGGAAGCCGCGTTGTCTCCGAAAGCACAGACGGAAGCAACAAATGGGAAAAAAACACAGGCCAGGCTTGTGAAATCCCAAACCGGACTGGTAAGAACAACATCATAAATTATGGATCTCCCCAAGCCGCCTCCGGCCAGGCCCTGTGCGGGGCATCTCCAGGAACTCGCAGGGCGCGGGTGTCCTCAGTGGTCCGGGCATGCGGTTGGCAGGGGCCACTGAGGGCCCCGCGGGGCGAAGAGTCCAGGGCCCCCCGGGACGGCGACCCCGAGCCGGCCGAGCCCCGATCGCCTTTGTTGGCGGGGATTCCCGAACGTGGGCCGGGCCTGGGGACCGCAGGGGCGCGCGGGGGCCCCGAGCGGCCGACAACAGCTGCGCGAGGGCGCGGGGGCGGAGGCAGGCGTCACGCGCGGGACGCCCATCTGGCCCGGGTCCCCTCCCGCGTCCGCGGCGGGAGGGACAAGTCAAGGTCAGCGGCGGCGGCGCGCGGTGGGCGCCCAGACCGGGGCCTCGGTCGCGCCCGCCCAGCGCCCCGCCGCCAGCCCCGGGCGCCCACCTCGCCCTTTGTCCTTCCTGCCGAGCAGCTGGGCCGTGACCCCCGGCAGCCTCGGAGCCGGCGGGATTAAAGGAGCCTCCGCCCTGCGGAGAAACTACAACTCCGACCCCCCCAGCCCTCAACCACCCCACCTATTGTTTTGTTTTTGTTTTGTTTTCTTGGCAGCATTTCAACCACTCCTCGTAAGGTGGGCAACCCCCACCCGGTCACATTTAAATGTGTTTGTGTGCCAGACCAGCCTGCTGTTACACCCTTTCAGCTCTGCAACCCGCACCGCAGACACAATGAATTAGGAGATTAAAGTTACCGAAAACCCACTCATTCTGCAGCTCTATTGACCAACGTGTAAAGGGGCTGTGTGTGTGTACGACACAGAGACACACACAAGCCTCATAGTTGTTCTTCTGTAATTTGTCTTCAAATATGCTTTTTTTTTAAAATGACGCTGATGAAAGGTCAATTATGAGACTCAAAAATAAGCCACCTTCTCTAGTAAGCTCCCACTCCCAGAGTTGGGGTTCTCCTGGGGCAGAGAAAAGGGAACCCCAGATCAAGCCGAGTCGGGTGTGAGTTAGGCCCTGGAGAAAATTGCTGGCAGAGAAAACGTGCGGGGCGGCTTCCTGGATTTCTGCTGCAGGAAGAAACCACCAGCGGGAGGGAGGGAGGGCAGCAGGGGAAGGGTTAGGGAGGGGCGGGGGAGGAGGGAGGGCTGGAAGGAGGGACGGGGCTCCTCCAGGCCGCGGTGGGAAGGGCGGGGTGGACGGGGAGGCCGGGCTGTCTTTGTTTGGCTCTGGTGGGCAGGGGCTGGGCCCCGGGAACGGGAACGCGCCTGAGAGCGCCTGGGCGGTCAGCTGCCCGGCGAGGTACCAGCTGGCACCTGTGCCTGAGAAAATCGCGCTCGAGCAGCATCTTTGTTTAGCACCGGAGCATTGCAGAGGTAATTACTGCCGGTTAGAAAAACGGAGGAGCCGGTAACTGAAACCCCCGGCCCCTTGGCTTATCAAACTCCCAGGTTACAAATGCGATTTCCAGCCAGGTTTGGAGGCCGCCTCCCACAAAGCTGTGAGTCTGTGACTCTAGATTCAGTAGCTTTGGAACCAGTTCCCCGGAGGCTCCGTTCCAGGTATCCTCTTAGCTCAGAGGTCAAACTAGGGTCAGAGATAAAATGTCATCACGAACATTTTTCTAATCGCCAAAGCAGTGCTACTTTAAAAACTAGAACCGTCCTTTTTATCTGGAATTAAACCTGTGGAATAAGGGGAAGGGGACTTTGGTCTTCAAATAACAGTAATTGCCTCCATGGTTAGTTGTTGGGCTCTTTTTATGTGTCAGACGCTATGGAAGCACTTTGATGAATTCTCTAAGTCTTCACAGCCTTAAAAGGAAGACACTTACCACACCATTTGATAGATACAAGACTGAGCCTTAGAGAGGCCTGCGAGGGCCCACAGGGTTACTCCTAGCTCACCAGTCCTGCCCATGCCTGGAAGGTGAGAAGATAGCCATCATTATTCAGGCTCAGGCTTGTACCACTCTTTGGGACCCCCAAGGATTATAGCCCACCAGGCTCCTCTGTCCATGGGGTTTCCAGGCAAGAGTACTGAAGTGGATTGCCATTTCTTTTTCCAGGGAATCTTCCCGATCCAGGGATCAAACCCGCATCTCCTACATTGGCAGGCGAATTCTTTACCAGTGAACCACCTGGGAAGCCCCAAGGAGAGGAGATGGCCAGGAGCACTAGAAGCCCACCAGAGAGCAAGCTGAATGGAGAACACACATCCTGATTTTCTGTAGCCAACACAGGTCCTTTCCTGAAGCTGGAGATGTAGCACAGAGAGGCTGGTTCTCCAAACACACATTCTCCCCACTCATATCCTCATTCAGGTCAGAAAGTGAAAGTGAAAGTCAGTTACTCACTCTTTTCGATCCCATGAACTATACAGTCCATGGAATTCCCCAGGCCAGAATACTGGAGTGGGTAGCCTTTCCCTTCTCCGGGGATCTTCCCAACCCAGGGATCAATCTGGGGTCTTACGCATTGCAGGCAGATTCTTTACCAGCTGGGATTCTTTACCACAAGGGAAGCCCTCGGGTCAAAAGCAGACCTCACAGGAGCCAGTTTGCATGTCTGAAAAATAGTGTTTTCAATAAGTGGCTTCTTTTATAGGTTGGTATAATAATTTAATTAGTGAAAAATGTTTCACGAACTTTCTTCTTAAAAAGTTGACCTTCAACACATGCAGCTAATTATATGGACAATCATAAACAGTTTAGGAATCAACGTTGGCTTTGAGACTCAGTTAGGTGGATAAACTCATGGCCCAACTTCTGACCTAATTCTTTTTGGCATGATAGTGACTAAAATCAGAGAGGACATTTAATTTTAGGTGTACATTTGAATGTATAGCATCAGATTATGATGTCAAACTGAAGCATTATTGCTATTAACACTGGTAATAATTGCTAATAGCAATCAGTCACATCAACTGGACAGTTGCTTTGTGTCAAGTATTGCACCAAATGCCAAACATTATTTCATTTAGTGCTTACAAAAGAAACTCTGGCTTCCACCCCTTGCCCAGTCTTCACACAGCAGTAGCCAGAGAGCTCCTTTTAAAATGTGCTCATGCATGCTCAGTCACTCAGTTGTGTCCACCTCTTTGCAATCCCATAGGCTGTAGCCTGCCAGGCTCCTCTGTCCATGGGATTTCCTAGGCAAGAATACTGGAGTGGGTTGCCATTTCCACCTCCAGGGCTTTTTAAAATGTGAATGAGGTCAAGTGTGGCTCTTGAGTAAAGTCCTCCAGGGGTCTCCCCGAGTGCTCCAGAACTGAGCTCTGAGTGCTTCCCATTGCCCCCAGCACTGTCCTCCAACCCAGAGGGCGGTGTTCAGTTTCTCCAGCCTTCAGAATCATCTGTACCCAAGGGCCTTTGCACATGCTCCTCTCTCCACCTGGAATATCTAGCCTTTGCCCAGCTAAATTTTTTTCACTCTTCAAATGTCCCTGCCTCACAGACCTTTTTTCAGACAAATCACTCTGTTTTCCTTCATCACTCTTAACATCAATTGCTTTTTTGGTTGCTTACTTATTCCTTTTTCTCTCTGAGCAACAAAACCCAGCAGGATGGATGGGACACATGTTCAATGTTGCTCTCAGACCCATTCTGACACTTCCGGGATGCGCAGTGTTATTCGTCAAATTAATCAGTAGAGAAGCACCCTCACAGGAAGATACTATTATTACCCTCACTTTATACATGAAGAGGTGCAGGGTGTGAATAACTTCCCAAAAGTCCTATAGCTGAAATGGGGCGATGGCTGTTTCAGTTTATGAACCTCAATTGAAACCGAAAAACAAAATGACGAACACACTTGACCATGAGGAACTGTTAAGACCAAACTGGATTCTATAGAAGAGGGACTCGGAGCTGTTTAAATTTACAGAAGGGCACTATCTCCAAATACATTAGAGATGAAGCCGTCACCTTGCACACCTACACCAGCCACACAGGTTAATATTAAAATGTTCTGTGGTTTCTGATGCGGTGTTTCCTGCTATTCTTTTTTTTTTTTTTTTTTTAATTTTCAAAGTATTTGAGGATTCAGACTATGTCTCTTCAAATCGCACGGGCTGACGGGCGTTCCATCCAGTCATTTCTGCTCTTACCTACGGAAACCAGCAGAATGTGGTTTTATTTCACAATAGTAGGAGACAAATGGAGCCACAAACCCAGTGACCTATACTTCTAGTGCACGGGTTCTGGGTCCTCAGATTCCACCAACCTCAAATCAAAAATATTCAGGGGAAAGAAGAATTCCAGAAAGTTTCAAAAAGCAAAACTTGAATTTGTTCCACGTAGGCAGCTATTGACATAGTATTTACATTGTATTAGGTATTATAACTACTCTACTGTGCTTTCGTCGCTTAGTCATGTCTGACTCTTTGTGACCCCATGAACTATAGCCCACCAGTCTCCTCTGTCCACGGGGATTCTCCAGGCAACAATACTGGCGTGGATTGCCATGCGCTTCTCCAGGGAACCTTCCCAACCCAGGGATTGAACCCAGGTCTCCCATATTGCAGGCGGATGTTTTACCATCTGAGCCATCAAGGAACCCCTATAACTACTCTAGAGAAGTTTAAAGGAGGATGTGCATGAGTGTGTGTGTGCTGTTTTATATAAAGGACTTGAGCATCCTTAGACACCCTGAGACTAACCCAGACAGATACCAAGGGACCTGTACAGTAAGTCCCCTGTGTATGAACTTTCAAAGATGTGAATGTTCCCCTGTATGCCAGCTGTTGTATTGTACTACTGTACTTTTCAAGGTAGTGTACTGTAAGATGAAAAAATGTTTATTTTTTCTGTATTGTTTGTGTGAAAAATATTATAAACCTATTACAGTACAGTACTGTATAGCTGATTGTGTTAATTGGGTATCTAGGCTAACTTTGTTGAACTTAAAAACAAACTGGACTTACGAACATGCTCCTGGAACACAATGTGGTCGTATGTAAGGGACTTAGCATACTTTAAAATTTTTGAAGAAATCATCAGAAGCCCTCACCCAAGAGAAAAGCTAAATTCAAAAAGAGGAGGGGCTGCTTCATTCTAAAATTGCTGGAGTCCCTTCAATATTAAGGATTCACTGTTTCTGCAGACAGTAAGGAACTGGCTTTTTTGTAACGAGGAAGATGTCCTTGGTCTTATCTTTTTGTTGCTTTCACAGCTGAGAAAACCCTGCAGATCCCCCTGAGGAAGTGCACCCGGGTTCCAGCCAAGCCCTGTACCCTGCACATGTGGTACTTCCCTTCAGAGAATTGAAGTTTTCTGTTTCCTTCCGGTGGGAACCGTAGATGCTCCGTAGGAAAATACAGGAATTCGATTCACAGGGAACAAAACATGACAAGTCCAGAGGGAGGGGGAGATTTTCCTGCAATGTATGAATTTCCCTGGTTTCACATGACACTGTGTATGGTTTATAACTCACGTACCACAGGGGGCTGAAAATTGTCATTTCCTGGCCCCTCCAGTGGTGGTTTTCCAGTGGGGAGAGTGTTCTGACTAACCAATGCTGTTTTTTTTTTTTTTTTTAAACTCTTGAGTCTTTGTGTTTGTGAAAGAAAGCCAACCTGTGCTTGCAGGGGGAGGGGATGAGAAGGTGAGCTGCAGAGAAACAATCTAGAGTTGATCTTATTATCAATCATCTCTGCCTGTTGGGAGAGTTTTAACAAGAAAAGTCTACCCACACATACTGGCATTGATATGCATGTTGCCATGTTACTTAGAGCCTAAAGTGAGATGTCATCTTTCTATCAGAGGGGTTTTTAATAGAAATATTCAGACTAAATTGAGATTTTTCAGAGAACTTTGTCATCAAGAATCCAAACTTGACTGTGAAATCATAGGGGAGAGAGATTGTATGCACTGTCAGTGTTTTTAAGTACACAATTTTGTTTTCACTGGTTCACTTCGTCTTTCATATGTTGAAGCGTGTGTGTGCGTATGTGTGTGTTGAGGGTGGTGTTTGTGAATCTTGAGCTTCTGTGCAACGTGCATTTGCCGTTATGCTTAAATGATTCTGAAATTCAGCAAAGGTAGGCAAGGTGAACCTTCAGTTTGCTCTGGTTTCTTTTTTTTAACTTTTTATTTTGTATTGGGGTATATCCGATTAACGATGTTGTGATAGTTTCAGGTGGACGGCGAAGGGACTCAGTCATACATATACACGTGGGTATGATTTCTTCTCTTTGGTGTGGCGGTTGTAAAAATTGCCTGTACATGCAGGCAACATCGAGACCAGCTCAGTCCTTCAGGAAGGACCCCTGTGACACAGGGAACCTCAGTTCTCAAGGTGCGATCAGCTGTCTGTAGAAATGACAGGCTCTCCGGGGTGGCCAGTGAATGTGCGGCTTACAGAAAGTTGACAGGCCCAGTCCCTCGAAGTGACAAGCCCACTTCTCAGGAAGGTAACATCAAGTCACTGAAGAAGACCAATCTCAAGGAAGTCTCTACCAAGTTGAAACAATCATCACGGGGACTTCTAGATCCAGAAATTGTCACTGTCTCCTTAGTATTGTTGGGAGAAAGTGGGAAGAAAATGACTTGACCGATGAGTAATATGCGCTCAGGGATCGATGCCCTAACACTGGGGATCAAAGCAGGAAGGACAGATGTCGGAGCCTCGTGTTGTACATATTCTTGACCATGTGGTTGGCATGCTGTGCATTAAATATGAATTAGCTGAACTCTGGGTTGACATGTCAGTTTCATGTGGGTTTTGATTAAGCAAGAGGCAGTTAGTTCTAGGGCTTCCCATCTGCCTTCCAGTACAGGAAACATAGGTTCGATCCCCAATCCGGGAAGATTCCACATGGCTTGAAGCAACTAAGCCCATGGGCCCCAACTTCTGAGCCCATGTGCTGCAACTGCTGAAGCCCGCACGCCCTAGAGCCTGTGCTCCACAACAAGAGAAGCCACTGCAATGAGAAGCCCGCGCACCACAGCTAGAGAATGCCCATGCAGAGCAACAAAGACTCAGCACAGCCAAAAATAAACAATTTTTTTTAAGAAGCAGTTCTAAGCCCACTCTTCCAGATGACCTAACTAATCATTTCTTGCTCTGAGAAGCTTGGGACCAGACTGGGGACCCATCAGGGTACTGCCCCTGGGAATCCAACCACCTAGCCAACTAGCCCCCAGATGATTTGTCCAGCATCTCTCTAACTGAGGCAAAACCCCAGGGAGGGAAAGTACCTTTCTCTTCCCAACACCTCAGCCCACAGCTGCGACCCTGACGTTTGATACTTTTCACATTGATTCATAACTGCTGATCAAAAAGCAGTTATTTTTCAATAATCTGGAAACAGACACCCCAAAGTCAGAGTTCCTAAGGATTTTCCCTCCAAGAATAAAGGTACGAATAAAAATTTTCTGAATATAGGTAACTATTTCTATCAGGGCAAGAAGCCTGGAATATTTTCCTAAAAGATGAGAAGAAATTCCATGCTTAAAATTATGAGGTACACTGAACTCAGAAAAAGGCATCTTAGGAAGTAGAAGGGTGAATCAGTGAATGAATATGGTGCCATGCAGACAATGAGAAAATGAGCGGTAATGTGATCTCATTGCTTTGTGGGGGAGACGCTGAGTTGTTCACAGGACTTTTTTTTTTTTTACTGCTGGGGGAAAGCCACATATGTTGCAATTCTGCCAAGCAGCCTAGAGACAGTGAAGTCAGGTGTCCAGAGAACACCCTGGCCCCACCTGTAGGTCCGTGCTGGCCTTCAAGCCTCCCTCATCAGCATCAACTTACTCAGGTGATTTTTCAATTTACCTGAAGGCATTAGAGGACTCATGTAAAAATCTAGATGAACTGAACTCATAGTGATAAGTAACGCAACTCTGAGAGCCTATTAGAGGGGAAAACTGAAAAGGTTGCAGCCAATTATTAATAAGACGGGTGAACATGAGACGTCTGGAGAAGGGCTTGGGCCACAGGAAACAGATCGCCTATGTGAAAGTGCTCGGAGCAGCCACCTGGCAGCCCTGGGGATGGATCTAGCCAGGACAGGAGGTGTTTTGATAATCTGCAGGGACTTAAAAAAAGGTAAGACAACATAAAATCAAGATTTTCTTTTTACATGTAGAAAAATCTGCATTTTGATCCTCTCTATCTCACACACTTACAAACAAAACTCACTGTTCAGTTCAAGTCCACTCACCTGCATCATAAAAAGCAGGATAAAGTGATTGATCTCATCTGAATTACCAAAAAGGTTTGCTTTTAGGAAAATGAAACCACCATTCTTCAATGAAGAGGGCCAGGATGCCCGTAAGACAGGCAGGAGGAGCCCAGAACACAAAATTTAAGGAGGTACTTGCTGTGAAGCAAGTGCAGGGCTGGCACTTGAGAGGGAGAAGGAGGGCTTCCTTAAATTCAGGGCTTGTGCCTCCCTCTGATTCTGGGCCACTAGCAATCACCGTGGGGTGGGAGGAATGCTATCAACACATACCATGAAGTCTCTTCCACTTAAATAAAATCAGAGAAATATTGTTGCTGTTCAGTCGCTAAATCGTGTCTGACTCTTTGCGACCCCAAGAACTGCAGCACGCCAGGCTTCCCTGTCCTTCACTATCTCCCAGAGTTTGCTCAAATTCATGTCCGTTGAGTCATTGATGCCATCCAACCATCTCATTTTCTTCTGGTCCCTGTTTCTTTTGCCTTCGATCTTTCCCAGCATCAGGGTCTTTTCTAATGAGTCACCTCTTTGCATCAGGTGGCCCAAGTATTGGAGCTTCAGCTTCAGCATCAGTCCTTCCAATAGGATATTCAGGGTTGATTTCCTTTAGAAGCATTGGGCTTCCCAGTTTTATTATATTTTAGATTTCAAGCTATAAAACTCTAAATTTGAACCCCCTGACTCCACCCCCTCATCTAAGAACATGCTCTTAGAAGCTTTTAGAAGCTTCTCCCAGGACTGCAATCTGTGGTTTGATAAGGTTGCTTCTTGCCACTATGGAAACCCAACCACCAAGTTCTGCACTCCCTGTATATATGGAATAGCTGAGCAAGGTCTTTTTTAACCTTCATTTTCCTAAAAACATCATGTGGTCACCTTTCAGCCCCTCTCAACCCTTTTCACCTTTTCTCATCAAACCCATTTTCCTTTCGTCATTGAGATGGTAGGTTTCTAGTTTCCATTTAGACACTTATACCCAACAGTGGTATCACCTAGGATGTCAAGAGAAAAAAAAAAAACCCACTCTTTACAGCCGATACTGTTTTAGGTTTATATAGTGTATACTAGAAACCATAGTAGGGGGAAATACTGAATGTAATCTTTAGCCACAAAGCTCTAATCACTGTGCTGAGCAAAAAAAGTCAAAGATTGTGCCTTCTACAGAGGCCCCTTGATCTGTAACACTGCACAGCTCCGTTATCTTGGCTGAAGATTCCAGGGAAAGGGATCTGACCTGAAGGAAATGAACTGTGGGGGCTGCCTGGTGACTATGGGATGTCCTGATATGACAACACTGCTTTGTACAGACCCGCTGGATGAGATGCTAACGAGCCCAAACAGGTAACTTTCAGGGAACTACAGTGTGAGCTGTTTTTTGTTTGTTTTTTTTTTAAAGACATAACTACAGATCAAACCAGTCAATTCTAAAGGAAATCAATCTGAATATTCATTGGAAGGACTGATGCTGAATTTGAAGCTCCAATACTTTGGGCACCTGATGCGAAGAGCTGACTCATTAGAAAAGACCCTGATGCTGGGAAAGATTGAGGGCAGGAGAAGGGGACGACAGAGCATGAGATGGTTGGATGGCATCACCAACTCATGGACATGTGTTTGAGCAAGCTCCAGGAACTGGGAAGGACAGAGAAGCCTAGCATGCTGCACTCCACGGGGTCACAAAGAGTCAGACTTGACTGAGCAACTGAACAACAAACAGTGGAGTGAGAAGGCATGGACAGAAAGCCGGAGAAGGAAGTAAACAGAAGGCGTGAAGGCGTGGAAGTTTGCTGTTGTTCCGTCACTAAGTCATATCTGACTCTTTGTGACCCCATGGACTGTATCATGCCAGGCACCTCTGTTTTCCACCATCTTCCAGAGTCTGCTCAAATTCATGCCCATTGAGTCAGCGATGCTGTCTAACCATCTCATTCCCTGTGTGGAAGTTGGGAGGCAGCAAAGCCATGAGGCACTGGAATCTGGGAGGGCACGGGGAGGAGGATGGGAGGGGAGACCAGATGGCAGTGACAGGAGAGATGGAAGTGACTGGGGACGAGGAGAGGGGGACCGGGGCTGTGTCTGCAGTGATCATTCCCTGTCCTTTCTTCAGGTATGATCACCCCTGAAGCACTTTCCTCACCCCCGTCCTGTGGTTCTGCAACTGCAGGACTGGCCAATCAGAGCATCCCATTCTCCTCGCTGCAGGGACCAGTGTGAGGATGGGCCTGCGAGTCAAACCAGGTCAGTGAGGCCAATGCACTGGCTCCCAGGAGCAATACTAAAACTGCAAAGAGTTCTCTTTGCTGCAGTTGTGAAGTCAACCTTGCCAGGAGCCACCCTATGGAGAAAGTCGGTCCTGATGTGAAATCAGCCAAGGGGTCGGTGGTAGGGAAGTCTGGGCCACAGAAGTGAGGCCCACCGCTCTCTGCCACAGATGGGGCGTCCACAGGGTGCTGATGGCTTGGCACCTGCTTCCAGGGACAATGGCATAGCTGGGCTCTGCTAGGAAGGACCAGCCTGAGTCCTGTCTGGTGTGCACTGTATGAACCTGACACCAAGCTTGCTGAAAGAAAGAAGCTGGGCATGCAGTGGCTTCTTAGCAGGCGATAGTTATTATCACCAGGACGTGACGCAGCCCTCGTCTCCAGTGGAGTCCCCTCTCTAACTCTCAGGGCAAAGTCACAGATTTTCAGAAGGACCCTCAAAAGCCCTTTAGGAAGCTGCCACACTGAAAGGCGTTTCTCCCAGGTCCAGTACGTCAGATTCTCCTCGATTCTGGACAGATCTCTGCTTCCTCGGCATTTACCTGTGAGCACTTGTGGGGAGTCCATCTGTTTAAACGCCAGAGTGACAGAGATCAGATCACCAAGGCATGTGGCAGCTGAGACCCCCGAGAGAAGGACAGACTTCTGCTACCCATTTCAGCCTCACTGAGTGGACAGACAGACAACACTGCTTCCAGTGTCATGCTGATATTCTGCACTCCCCCACACCACCTTTTTTTTCCCCTTTTTGACCTTTATTGTCAAATTCACGAAGGCGCATATGCATGTGGCAATTACACTACAATATTACAGTCTGTTCCCGGCTAAGTTATCACCATCAAATCACATACTACGTGGGTCAGCACCCAGATGTGAACTGCCAGGTCCATCTAGCTGGAAAATGCTTTGACATTTGGACTACCTTTTCCCCAACACATGACTAAAGCTGAAGAGGGCATATTTGGAAAGCAAATTTTGTGGTGATTCTAAGATAGCTCTTGAAAAACTGTATGAGGATACCTCATACAATTAAAAACAGAACTATCATATGATCCAGTAATTCCACTCCTGGGTATTTATCCAAAGAAAAGGAGAACACTCACTGGAAAAGATATCTACAACTCTATGTTCACTGCAGTATCATTCACAATAGCCAAGATATAGAAGCAACCTAAATGCCCATCAACAGATAACTGGCATACATATATGTGTGTATGTACTTGTGTATTTATACATGCGTACATCATGGAATGAAGTCCTCTGATGGCTCAGATAGTAAAGAATTTGCCTGCAATGCAAGAGACCCAGGTTCGATCCCTGGGTTGGGAAGATCCCCTGGAGAAGGAAATGGCAACCCACTCCAGTATTCTTGCCTGGGAAATCCCATGGACAGAGGAGCCTGGCGGGCTACAGTCCCTGGGGTTGCAAAGAGTTGCACACAACTGAGCATGCACACATATAGTGGAACATTACTCAGCCATAAAAAGAATGAACTGTTGCCACTTGTGACAACATGGATGGACTTTGAGGGTATTACACTAAGTGTAATAAGGCAGACAGAGAAAAATAAATATTGTAGTTTTGCACTTAAATGTGGAATCTAAAAAGAAAACAAATGAACAAACGTGACTGAACAGAAACAGTGGTATCCATGCAGAGAACAAACAGGCAATTGCCAGAGGGATAGGGGTGGGTGTATGAGAGAAACAGGTAAGAGATATCAGGAGGTACAGACTTTCAGTTAGAAAGCAAATGAGTCGTGAGTACGAACTGTACAGTGTGGGGTTATAGTCAACAATGGCATCGTATCTTTGTATGATGACACAACACCTAGACTTACCACGGGGCTCATTCTGAAATGCAGAGAAATATCAGATCGCTCTGTTGCACATCCAGGGCTAATGCAGCGTGGCAGGTCAATTATGCTTCAAAAACACACAAACTCATAGAAAAAAAGATCAGATCTGTAGTTACCAGAGGTAGGGGTGGAGGATGGGAACCTGGATGAAGGGAGTCAAGAGGCACAAGCTCCCAGGTATTTAATGTGCAGCGTTATAAAGACAACCAACACTACTGTATGTGTTACATGGGAAAGTGGCCAAGAGAGAAAACCTGAAGAGTTCTCATTTCAAGGAAAAAAATATATTTTTTTTTGTTTCTTTCATGTTGTGTCTATTTGAGATGAAGGGGTGTTCACTAAACTTACACACAGCACCATGTCAGTTGCATCTCAATGAAACTGGAAGAAAAATAAAATAATGTCATTCTTGGATACTTCAAAGAGTAAAAGTGTAGTAACGCAAAGATTTGGCTTTCCCAAGGAAACTGTGATCATGAATGACCAGAGCTGCCCATGTCTCACCACCTCCCTGGCCTGACCTCACAGGGTGAGCACTTGTGTGGAAGTCCAGGCCAGGGGAAAGCATTGCAGCAAACAAAACTCCACCCCCGCAACCAAGACACACAGGGTGGGGAGGGGGAGTAAATGTATCCTGGCCTCAGAGGACCTACAGTAACCTTAAAAGAGAAAACTTGAGTCAGTTAGCACTCACTTTATACACTGAACCCAGGGCTTCCCTGGTGGCTCAGCTGGTAAAGAATCTGCCTGCAATGTGACCTCGGTTCAATCTCTGGGTTGGGAAGGTCCCCTGAAGGGAGGGTATGGCAACTCACTCCAGTATTCTTTCCTGGAGAATCCCATGGACACAGGAGCCTGCTGGGCTACAGTCCATCGGGTTCCAAAGAGTTGGACAAGACTGAGTAACTAAGCAAAGCACAGCACAGAAGAGCCAGGAAGAACTGAGACCACAGAGTAGGGGTCAGGGATGAAGATGGGGGTGACAGGAAGGAGGTGAAATAAGGAGTGAAAACTGTTGAAGGCACATATGCCCATCAACTTCCCGCAGACACATTTGTCATCTGGGAGATTAGGGCAGATTAGGGAGATTAGTGGAGCCCAGATCAGAAATCATCTATCACAAAGCAGGGGACTCTGATTGGTTGGGTCTCTCTCTACTCCTCTTTCCTTCAAAAGACAGCAAACTAAAAGAAGTGTTAAGAGCTCAGGGTCTGAGCCACAAAGGTGCTGTGTGCTTAGTCACTAAGTTGTGTCTGACTCTTCGCAACCCCAGGGACCTTAGCCCGCCAGGCTCCTCTGTCCATGGGATTCTCCAGGCAAGAACACTGGATGGGGTTGTCATGCCCTTCTCCAGGGGAATCTTCCCGACCCAGGGATGGAACCTGTGTCTTGCATCTCCTGCATGAGCAGGAAGGTTCTTTATCGCTGCGCCACCTGGGAAGCCCCTGAGCCAGATCATCTGGATGCAAATATTGACCATCACCTGGTTGCTTCATGCCCTGGAGCAAGTTACTGCTTTTTGCCTCAACTTCTTCATCAATGAAAATGATAGTAATACCATCTATCTCAAAGGATTGTAAGAGATAATGGTTGAAAAGTGCCCATCCGATAGAAAAACATTTGGTAAATATTAGTTGCTGCTCTCCCCAGATCTTTAACTATTCATGCAGGGCCCGTGATAACTGACGTGTGTATAGATTATTGACAAAGCGCCATCCTCCTCAGGCATCCTGAGGCTGGAGAGGAGCTTGGGATGTCACTTTGATTTCATGTGTGTTTATAGTCAGCAGAAATTAATTCACAGGCTAGATGTGTCAGTTGCCATAGGCTTCAGGTCCTGCTCAGAAAAGACCCTGAACAAAAGAAAGGAACATCCAATGTCAATAAGTGAATCTGGAACTTCCCCAGAGTGTGCTCTTACTCAAATGAAATCACAGCAAACGTGAAATTTCTTAGAATGGTCTCCCTCGGTAATCAGGTGGAAGCTTTGCTCTTTACATTTCAGGAGAAAAGCTGTAAGAAATGGGCCTTTTCAAAAACCCCAAATTCACACCAGAAAAAAACAAAGTCTGGAATATCTCCACACCAGACTCCATCACACACAATCTTGTTGAGAAGTCGTTACTGATCTTTGCAATTTCATAATTCCATTTGAGGGTGGGTTTTCCCAATCTATGTACCACTCAAGGACTTAAACTGTGTTGGTTGTTTTAGAACAAAGAGGCATCCTTGACAATGAGACTCTCACAAACATTTTCTGCTGAATTACCCAGTTGACTGTGGTTTGCCATCTCCTGCCTTTTCATAAGGCTTGACATTTATGGAATTCTCTGCTGTACTCATCTTTGGAAAGTAAACTGCTGAAGAAGGTAGCTCAGGTCATATTCATTACAGTTTTAAACAACTCCTTTTTTCTCCCTATTTCATCATGCGTGGGTGTGTGCTAAGTCAATTCAGTCATGTCCAATTTTTTCAACCTTATGAACTGTAGCCCCCCAGGCTCCTCAGTCCATGGGATTCTCCAGGCAAGAAAACTGGAGTGGATTGCCATTTCCTTCCCCAGGGGATCTTCCCAACCCAGCGATCAAACCTGGTCTCCTGCATTGCAGGCAGATTCTTTAGCATGTGAGCTACAAGGGAAGCCCCCATATAACCCCAGCTATTTGGCGGTGACTATATTTCATAGAATTGGACACAACTTAGCGACTAAACCACCACCATCATATTTCAACATGAAAGTGAAGTGTTAGCCGCTCAATTGTGTCCAGCTCTTGTGACCTCATGGACTGTAGCCTGCCAGGCTCCTGCATCCATGGGATTCTCCAGGCAAGAATACTGGAGTGGGTTGCCATTTCCTTCTCCAGGGGATCTTCCTGACCCAGAGATCAAACCTGAGCCTCCTGAATTGCAGGCAGATTCTTTAGCATGTGAGCTACCAGGGAAGCCCCCAAATAACTTCAGCTGTTTTAAGATGAATATATTTCCTCATAGTCATAATTAATTTCATGGCTCAGGTACACAAAGAGATTTAAATTAATGTTTATAAAATGAATTCGGCTCTCCCTCATTTTATTTAGAGTTCTCCATTGTGTATATATTCAAATTGTAATGGAGAGGCAATTTATGAGAGATCTCTCGGGTCCCTGATTCTGGGTCCTCTAGAGGATTTATTATTCAGTTCTCCTCTTCCCTTGGGGCCAGAAGACTGACCATGTGGCTGAAAGACAGTGGCTTTGTCACTTTTTGTTAAAAATAAATTGTTCATCAAGCATCCCATTTGGTGCATTTCATGAAGCTCAACAGTGGGGGTTGGGGAGGGTCGAGGTGGGGAGGGAAGCATGGAGTGGGGCACCCTAGCTCAGCAGTATGGATGCAAGTTTAGTGTGAATGAGGTGGCAAGTGTCATCTTTAGTTCTATATATGTGAAGCCACATGCAAGGATGCACAGTCCCAGAACAGGTCTGGGGAAACCTGGTCCTAATCCTGCCTTTGTTCTTATCTCACTCTTGATCCTGGATGAAGCTGTTGGAAAGGACAAGTTCTAAGTTCTCTTCTAGCTGTGAAATTCTGTGATTTACCAGCTTAACCAATTGTAAAACGATTCATTCGCTAGTCCTTATTTCACTATGTCTTTGCGGTTCGGATAGTTGATTACACACATACATACGCATCTCTAAAATTACACCTCTTTGCCTGTATTGAACCATGTCATGATCAACAGGAAAAAAGACAAGCTGGTTAGTTACTGGAGCTGCCCCGTCCAACACGGGAGCCATTAGTCACTGTGGGTGGCTGTCTACATGGAAACATGTTCCTCCAGTTCATGAGCCATATTTCAAGTGCTCCATGGCTGCACATGGCTAGCGGCAACAGTCAGAACAGGGCGGCACAGATACAGAACATTCCCACCATCGCTGAAATTTCTACTAGACCAGTGCTGTCATTAGAAGCAAAGCTTCTAAATAAGAGACAAGCTCAGATGCCCAAGACTGGCTACTACTCTAAGGAGTATTCCTCTTCCTCATCCCAGAGTAATAAACCAAGATCTCCAAAGCCAGTTCCATAAGCAAATAGTCATTCTGGGGGGCAGAATTTAAAGCATCTCAAATGCCTGCTTAAAAATACCTTCCCCATGAGTTTGTCATGGGGTTTCCCCACCCACTCTCTCCCACTTCCCTCTCCCTCCCCCGATGCTTGCTTCCTCCTCTGTCTGCTGATCCCTGGTATCTAGTAACCCTGACATATTAACTCAAGGAGTCAGCAGCTAAGAGGAAAAAATAGAGCATGTTTCCCTCCATTCAAATGTGCCATTTGTTATACAGCATAATATTGCCTTTTGGTTTTAACATTTGTTGATGGCTTTGAGATGATTTTAGATGGACTACAGATAAGCTGCTAAAATAAGAGAGTTCCTATATGCTCTTCATACAGCTTCCTCATCTTACAGAACCATACTGCAATGATCAAATCTGAGAAATTAACATTAGTATAATTCTACTGAGGGCTTCCCTGGTGGCTCAGCAGTAAAGAATCCATCCGCCTGCCAGTGCAGGAGACATGGGTTTGATCCCTGGGTCGGAAGATCCCCTGGAGGAGGGCCTGGCAACCCACTCCAATACTGTTGCCTGGGAAATCCCACGGACAGAGGAGCCTGGTGTCTACAGTCCACAGGGTCGCCAAACAGCCAGACATGACTTAGTGACTAAACAACAACAACATAATTCTACTAGCTAAATTGAAGATTTTATTTGGATTTCCCCGATGTCCTTTTTCTGTCCGGGGTCTCAGTCCCAGCATGTCACGCTGCATTTAGTTGTCCCATCTCCCTATCTCCTCCAGTCGGTGACAGTTTCTCAAATCTTTCCTTGCCCTTTATGATCTTGACAATTTTGAAGAGTGCTGGTCAGTTATCTTGCAGAACCGTCCTCAGCTGGCTCTGTCTGATGTTTCCTCATGATTAGAATGAGGTCCTGCATCTTTGGGAAGGAATCTTCGGAGGTAACGTATCCTCCGTGGTGCCTCATATCAGGAGGTAGACATGTGTTCTCTGGCACAGGGGCAACTGCAGCAAGTGGAGCTCAAGAGAATGCAGATCCAACACTGCTGATTCTTACATCTGCAGCCGGTGGTGTCAGGGGTGGGAGTTGCAAGAGATGGTGTTAGGAGATGAGAACTCTGGGGTCTTCATCGGATAGATCCTGTAAGGTAATCTGGTGGTATTATTTCTTCTTTCATCCCTCTAGATTCTCTGGGATTCCCAATATCTTTTTAAAAATATGTATATATGTTAGTCGTGTCTGACTCTTTGTGACCCCATGGGCCCCATGGACTGTAGCCCTCAGGCTCCTCTGTCCATGGAATTCTCCAGGCAAGAATACTGGAGTGTGTAGCTTTTCCCTTCTCCAAAGGATCTTCCACACCCAGGGATCCAACCTGGGTCTCCTGCACTGAAGACAGATTCTATACTGTCTGACCCCCCGGGGAAGCCCATATATATGTTATTTATTTATTGGCTGTGCTGGGTCTTTGTTGCTTTTCTCTCGTTGCCATGAGTGGAGGCTACTCTCCTGCTGCAGTATGCAGGCTTCTCGTCGCACTGGCTTGTCTTGTTGCTGAGCGCTGGCTGTCAGCCCATGGGCTTCAGCAGCTGCGGATTGTGCACTCAGCAGCTGTGGCCCTCGGGCTCTAGAGCACAGACTCCGCAGTTGCGGCGCACAGGCTTAGTTGCTCTGTGGCATGGGGGATCTTCCCAGACCCTAACCCATGTCTCCTGCATTGGCAGGCGGATTCTTTACCACTGAGCCACCAGGGAAACCCCCTCAATATCTTTTCTGAATCAGTTTCTTTTCTGCTTAAATAAACCCCAGTAAGTTTCTGCTGCTTACCATTAAGACTGCACAAATGGAGAAATTGGAACCAGAGGCGGTTATAGGAAACAGAGCTCAAGGTAATGAGGGAAATCTGGGTTTGGTTATCAGGCTGAGTTGTGGCAAAAGCAGAAACAGTGCAGGTAAGAATGGGACTCTGTCTGGTCTAACACGTGGTGGCAAAGTGCTCATGTGACCTGTGGCCCTCCAAATGACACATCCATTCACGACAGACTTCTGGGGGACATGTGACTCCTGCCAAACAATGGTAGGAAGGCCACAAGGAACTACAGATCTAAGGGTAGGGCTCACATATGTACATTCTTGCCCAAAGCAGAGTCAGAAAAACATGGGACTTGTCTGTTAATAAACTCTTATTACTTGCAGATAAGTCTAAAGAAGCCAACCAACAGCCAGATTCAAAGTTGGATCCTGAATGCTAAAGAACTACAGTGAATTCTCAGCTTTCAGTTCAGTTCAGTCACTCAGTAGTGTCTGACTCTTTGCGACACCATGAATCGCAGCACGCCAGGCCTCCCTGTCCATCACCAACTCCTGGAGTTCACTCAGACTCACGTTCATCGAGTCAATGATGCCATCCAGCCATCTCATCCTCTGTCGTCCCCTTCTCCTCCTGCCCCCAATCCCTCCCAGCATCAGAGTCTTTTCCAATGAGTCAACTCTTCGCATGAGGTGGCCAAAGTACTGGAGTTTCAGCTTTAGCATCATTCCTTCCAAAGAAATCCCAGGACTGATCTCCTTTAGGATGGACTGGTTGGATCTCCTTGCAGTGCAAGGGACTCTCAAGAGTCTTCTCCAACACTACAGTTCAAAAGCATCAATTCTTCGGCACTCAGCCTTCTTCACAGTCCAACTCTCACATCCATACATGACTACTGGAAAAACCATAGCCTTGACTAGATGGACCTTAGTCGGCAAAGTAATATCTCTGCTTTTTCAGTAGGTATTTTTTGCAGAATTTAGAGCATTGATCAGCAAAGAGTAAATGCCTCGGGGTTGAAATGGGGAGCTGGGGAGGATCTACCAGGATCCTCTGGCTCCCCCTGAACCTTCCACAAAGACCCACACCAGGGAGAGGAGTATTAATACATATCTGTAGACCGAACTAAGTTTAGTTGACACAGGAGAGTCTGGGTTCACTGACTTAACTCAGGCAGCTGGGAACAGTGTCAGTTATTTATTTATTTAGTCAACTGAAGCCTGTACTCACTAACAGTACCTGCTGAATGAGATTTTGATATTCAGATTTGGGGGATATAGTTGAAGGAATAGATCCAGAGGATTCAAGTTTGAAGGAAGAGGACTGTTATTAATACAAGCAGATTTATCATAAGTGAAATGTATTTCCTCAGATGTACCAAAGAAGGCCCCAAGAAAAGTGTCCCTTCGTCAAAGCACTGAGAAATGCATGGGTTAGGTGAGGGCCAACAGTATTTGTGGGCTTCCCGGATAGCACAGTGGTCAAGAATCCGCCTGCCAATGCAGGAGACATCGGTTCAATTCCTAGGCTGGTAAGATTCCCTGGAGAAGGAAACGGCAACCCACTCAAGTATTCTTGCCTGGGAAACCCCATGAACAGAGGAGCCTGGCGGGCTACAGTCCATGGTGTCACAAGAGTCAGACACAACTATGCACGCATATACTGGACTAGCATGTACCTGTATGGCACCAGGTTGCCATTTTCTGTAGGCTGGGGTGATGGTGGTTCTAGAAATCACCCACTCCCCGAGACCTGGAACATCACTCTAGTCTAGCAGTCCCTAACTGTTTTGGCACCAGGGACCAGTTTAGTGGAAGACAATTTTTCCATGGACCAGGGAGTGGGAGGATGTTTTGGGGATGACTCAAGCACACTACATTTATTGTGCACTTTATTTCTTTTATAATTACATCAGTTCTACCTCACGTTATCAGGCCTTAGACTCTGGAGCTTGGGGACCCCTGCAGAAGTCAGAGAGGGAGATTTCAGAGACTGAAGTAGGAAATAAGAGTTCTGATCAAAATCCTCTCCCAGGAGACTCAGTAAAACCTCATCCTCCCAGCCTCCATCCCTACCTTTTATTAAGTGTGTCATCTCCACAATTCCCAGACTCCTCACTTTGGCTCATCCGTAGGAAAGGAGCAAAGGCTACTGGGTCAAAGAATTGGATGGAAATCCCTGAAACATAGTGATGGGCCCTTGTTGCAGTTGTTGCTGTTTAGTCCCTCAGTCATGTCTGACACTTTTGCAACCCCATGGATTGTAGCCTGCCAGGCTCCTAGTGACTGCCACTGGCAAACAGTAAATCCCAAACTGTGCCTATCTTTGGGAGAAGTGCAGAGATAAGTTCTTTGACCAGAGATTAGGGGGGTCCTCAAGTACGTTCATCAGCCAGAGCCAGTGTCTGTTGCTTCTGACGAAGGATGCTCATGGGTAAAGGAGTTGCACCGAAAGTGGTTACAGACTTCAGGGTGATGCTGAGGGTAGACGGCTTTTGGAGAATGACCTATGGTGGATTATCACAAGGTTAATAAAGTGGTTTTACTCCGTAGAGGGAGAAGTGGTCTCCCCCTACAGAAATAAGTCAACAGAGCCTCTGGTACTTTCTATGCAGGTAATAATCTAAAAAAACAATGCTTTTTCTTTACTTCAATCAGTAGAGATATCTGAAATTTGGCTTTGCCTGGTGGGCCAGCAATACATTTCATTGCCTTGCTACGAGCCTCCATGCCAAGGGGTCATCAATCATCTTTCATTCCCACTGGTCTGCTCCTCTGCGAACACCACAGTAACACGACTTGGAGAGCAGTAAAGAGTAGGTGCCAAGACATCTGGGTAAGTTAATATAAGCCAAAGTTATCGGATACACCCCATAAAAATGAAGGCCATATCAGGACAGTTTCTAGCAGTCTGGGAGGAATGCAGCCTACCTTCTCAAAGTGGAGAACTGATTGTTGTCCCCTGTAGCCCCTGAGAAAGCAGCACAGCACCTCGGGAACTTCTCTAGAGTCTAGAGGTAACATCTGGTAGTGTGGTTCCCCTCATGAACCACGTCACTTGAAAGGCCACTAGCACTAAGCAGGGCTCACCCATTCTCCGCGTGGACCAGCGGCAGACACAGCCCTGCCCAGTGAGCCTTGTGACGGCAGACAAGTGGTCCCAGCATGTCTATAGTAGGTAGGGATACTGTGGGAGATCTCAGCCAGGCTCTGCAGAGCATCACAGCAGAGGCCTCTGGGTGTGAGAAGCAGAGCCACAGTCGTTTGGGAGGAATGGTTTTTCTTCTGAGCAAGAGGCATTGCTTCTGGACTCTTATGGGTGTTAAAAAATCTCAGCCTAAGACACCAGGTAAACCTGAACGGCACATCATGAAGTGGGTTTCATCTCATTCTCCAGGCCATAAAATCAGGTATTCCCAGATGCACCCATAATTCAAGTTGAACGGATCCCGGAGGCACCAGAAAATTGTGTGAGCAGATGGCTCAGGCTCCCAGTCTGAACCCTCCTCCAATATTACAACCCTTCCTTCAACCTAAACCTGCGCCTTGCAAGCATTCTCCTGACAACATGCTGGTGTCAGCCAGAAAGAGACCGCCGAAGAGTTACACTTGACTCAGGGCTGGCCCAGAAGGATGGCTAAGAAATCTTCCCAGTCGCTGTAACTTTGACTTTTTCCATTCTCTACTTCACCTGGAAGGAGACAGAAGCTGAGGTCAGTCTCTACAGGCAGTGGTTCATTGTTTGGCCCTATGGTTTAGCCATAGGGTAAGAAATGGGCTTCCCTGGTGGCTCAGACAGTAAAGAATCTGCCTGCAATGTGGGAGACCTGAGTTTGACCTGGGTCAGGAAGATCCCCTGGAGGAGGGCATGGCAACCCACTCCAGTATTCTTGCCTGGAGATTCCCATGGTTAGAAGAGCCTGGCAGGCTACAGTCCATGGGGTCACAAAGCGCTGGACATAACTGAGCCACTAACAGTTTTAAGGAAATGGAAAAGAGTAAAAATTTAAGAGTTGGTGACCAAATAAGGGAAAGACTATGGACTGGAAGAACAGGCACAAAGAGTACCGTGTAAGTACTCATGGGAAGTCCCTCATGATGGACGAAGCTTTCTTTACTAAGGTGGATGTGATGACCTATTTTCTGGGTAAGTCAACAGCTATGCTCACTCAACAGGTTCATGAAGTAAGTGGCCGTGAAGGGTGCACAGGAAGCTAAGCATGGGCTCAGAAACATAGGGCATGTCCTCACCTGGCTGAGTAACCAGCCTGTCAGCAGTACTGATTAACCCTGGGCGTGAATACAGTGCCATTTCCAGGAGGAGCAGCCAGCCTCCTGGTAGCTGGTTAATTACATTGGATCTTTTCCATAATCAAAGAGGTAGCAATTCATCCTTACTGGAATAAACACTTATTGTGGATTTGGATTGCAAATGCTTTTCTTCCTTTCACACTTCTTCCTCCAAAACCCACAGTCTTATGGACGCCTTATTAATCATGACGGTCTCTCACAGTCACATACAATTACTTCTCACCAAAGCATGCACGTCTGAGCAGAAGACAAGACACTGAGCTGGTGTCGATGAAAGTGAAAGGGAAAGTGTTAGTCACTCAGTTGTGTCTGACTCTTTGCGACCCCATAGAGCCCACCAGGTTCCTCTGTCATGGACTTTTCCAGGCAAGAATACTGGAGTGGATTGCCATTCCCTTCTCCAGGGGATCTTCCAGACACAGGGATCGAACCCTGGTCTCCTACATTGCAGGCAGATTCTTTACCATCTGAGCCACGCGCCTCACCAATTATACCATGTCGCCCACTTCTCAAGAGCAGCTGCCCTCACAGAAGAATCTACTGAAGACTTAGATCTAGTAACAGGACAAGTAGAAAAAAAGAAGCCTTGCTCTTAAGTTGAATCAAATGACCTTGCCAGTAAGCAACCATTTTTGACCTACAAATATGGTGAATTCATAACAGTCAACCTAATGAGTTATGGTGTATGGAATGTGCTGAGTCAGCAATCAACACGTGATGTCCCCGCCTGCGAAGGGTGGACATGAGAATGTGATGACCTGATCACTGGAAACCATTCTATTTTCTGATTCCATAGTGCTGGGCTTTGCTTAGAGGCCTTAACAAGATGAGCACACTTCCTCTAGATGAGGCAGAAGTGGTTCCACTCTACTCAAAGCTGAGACTTACACCTGGATTATGACCCTCTTCCATTGGGTGAAGAGGCCAAAAAAAAATTGTGTGTGTGTATTTGGTGATGGGGGTGTTATGGATTTGGGCTGGAGTAATTAATCTGCTTGGAAAGAGGAGATGAAGTTATTGCTCTACCAAGGAGAGAGCGACCCACAGGTGGGTTCCAAGAAGCTCCCTGGGGAACCTCAAAGGATGCAATGTTCTTGGAACCTGGAGAGGTGAGTTTTGATAAGTTTTCTCTTTCTGCTTAAATGAGACAGAATTGGTTGTTAGAAATTGTAACGAAGAACTCTGCCACATTGGGCCAGACCTCAGGCTCATAATTGTGAAATGGAGGTAAGAAGATTGTCGACCGTAAGGCAGCGGTTAGGGACACAGCCTCATGACTTCTTAATTCAAGTCCTTGCTCTGTCACTTTCCAGCTGTGGCCTCTTCAGCACATTTTTGATGTTACTGACCTGTTTTCTCATCTATAAAATAGAAATGACAATCAAAGCACCATATCATAGGGCTTTTGTAGGAATTAAATGAGATAATCTGTACAAAATGTATAAGCAAGGATGTTAGCTATCATTCAGTTCAGATCAGTCGCTCAGTCGTGTCCGACTCTTTACAACCCCATGAACTGCAGCTCACCAAGCTTCCCTGTCCATCACCAACACCCGGAGTTCACTCAAACTCACGTCCATCGAGTCGGTGATGCCATCCAACAATCTCATCCTCTGTCGTCCCCTTCTCCTCCTGCCCCCAATCCTTCCCAGCATCAGTCTTTTCCAATGAGTCAACTCTTCGCAAGAGGTGGCCAAAGTACTGGAGTTTCAGCTTTAGCATCATTCCTTCCAAAGAATACCCAGGACTCATCTCCTTTAGGATGGACTGGTTGGATCTCCTTGCAGTCCAAGGGATGGACTCTCAAGAGTCTTCTCCAACACCACAGTTCAAAAGCATCAGTTCTTCGGTGCTCAGCTTTCTTCACAGTCCAACTCTCACATCCATACATGACTACTGGAAAAACCATAACCTTGACTAGACAGACCTTTGTTGGCAAAGTAATGTCTCTGCTTTTGAATATGCTATCTAGGTTGGTCATAACTTTTCTTCCAAGGAGTAAGCGTCTTTTAATTTCATGGCTGCAGTCACCATCTGCAGTGATTTTGGAGCCCTCCCAAAATAAAGTCTGACACTGTTTCCACTGTTTCCCCATCTATTTCTCATGAAGTGATGGGACCAGATGCCATGATCTTTGTTTTCTGAATGTTGAGCTTTAAGCCAACTTCTTCACTCCCCTCTTTCACTTTCATCAAGAAGCTTTTTAGTTCCTCTTCACTTTCTGCCATAATGGTGGTGTCATCTGCATATCTGAGGTTATTGATATTTCTCCCGGCAATCTTGATTCCAGCTTGTGCTTCTTCCAGCCCAGCATTTCTCATGATGTACTCTGCATAGAAGTTAAATAAGCAGGGTGACAATATACAGCCTTGACATACTCCTTTTCCTATTTAGAACCAGTCTGTTGTTCCATGTCCAGTTCTAACTGTTGCTTCCTGACCTGCATACAGGTTTCTCAAGAGGCAGGTCAAGTGGTCTGGTATTCCCATTTCTTTCAGAATTTTCCACAGTTTATTGTAATCCACACAGTCAAAGGCTTTGGCATAGTCAATAAAGCAGAAATAGATGTTTTTCTGGAACTCTCTTGCTTTTTCAACGATCCAGCAGATGTTGGCAATTTGATCTCTGATTCTTCTGCCTTTTCTAAAACCAGCTTGAACATCTGGAAGTTCATGGTTCACGTACTGCTAAAGCCTGGGTTGGAGAATTTTGAGCATTACTTTACTAGCGCGTGAGATGAGTGCAATTCTGCAGTAGTTTGAGCATTCTTTGGCATTGCCTTTCTTTGGGATTAGAATGAAAACTGACCTTTTTCAGTCCTGTGGCCACTGCTGAATTTTCTAAATTTGCTGGCATATTCAGTGCAGCACTTTCACAGCATCATCTTTCCGGATTTGAGATAGCTCAACTGGAATTCTATCACCTCCACTAGCTTTCTTCGTAGTGATGCTTTCTAAGGCCCGCTTGACTTCACATTCCAGGATGTCTGGCTCTAGGTGAGTGATCACACCATCGTGATTATCTTGGTCATGAAGATCTTTTTTGTACAGTTCTTCTGTGTACTCTTGCCACCTCTTCTTAATGTCTTCTGCTTCTGTTAGGTCCATACCATTTCTGTCCTTTATTGAGCCCATCTTTGCATGAAATGTTCCCTTGGTATCTCTAATTTTCTTGAAGAGATCTCTAGTCTTTCCCATTCTGTTGTTTCCACTATTTCTTTGCACTGATCGCTGAGGAAGGCTTTCTTATCTCTCCTTGCTATTCTTTGGAACTCTGCATTCAGATGCTTATATCTTTCCTTTTCTCCTTTGCTTTTCACTTCTCTTCTTTTCACAGGTATTTGTAAGGCCTCCTCACACAGCCATTTAGCCATCATTACCTACATCTATTATTGATGTGAGCCATAAAGAGAATTATCTGAAATTATACGGTGTTTGTTATTCTTTGGGCTCTACCTGCCCTTTCCTTTTCCCTCTGGTCATCCTTAGTGATGCCTACATAGAGGTGGAAGGCAGGCCATCTCCTGTGCTGCTGGAAGGAGTTCTGGGGTGAGAGTTAGTGGGTCTGAGTATTAATACTTGCCTCTCACTGTGTGGGCTGGAGACACTCAATTTCCTCATCAGTAACTTGAGAGGCTTGGGCTTCTCCAACAAGCTCAGATATAAGGGGAAGAGCTACAAGCTGCATTTTCTTAGACCCCCTATCTCTGGGATATGTTCTGCAATGGAATGTTAGATAGGTGTTGCACAAAATAGAAATTTATTCATGTTCAAGTTTATCCTAGCACCAGACCTAATGACAGTTCCCCTCAAATATTTCAGTCAAAGAAATCAGAATTTTCATATGAGCTGCTGCTGCTGCTAAGTCGCTTCAATCGTGTCCAACTCTGTGCGACCCCACAGATGGCAGCCCACCAGGCTCCACCATCCCTGGGATTCTTCGGGCAAGAACACTGGAGTGGGTTGCCATTTCCTTCTCCAATGCATGAAAGTGAAAATTGAAAGTGAAGTCGCTCAATAAGTGTCTGACTCTTCGTGACCCCATGGACTACAGCCTACCAGGCTCCTCTGTCCATGGGATATTCCAGGCAAGAGTACTGGAGTAGGTTGCCATTGCCTTCTCCGTCATAATGAGCTAAGCCATAGCCAATACTTGGAACAATATTGGGACAGCCTTGCAAGCATGAACTAGGATACCTCACACTTCCTAGGTGTGTGGAGTGCAAAAAAAGAAAAAAGAGTTCCAAGTTATTTGTTCCCCGTAAAAAATAGAATATGAAATTGACTCAGAAAAAATGACCCAGCCTTTATAGAACATGTTAGATTTGAGTAGTTTACTGACTATATTAAACAAATAACTTGAAGAGAAAGGAAAAGATTTAGTCATCCCCAGAATGCTGAAAGAGGGATAATTAATGGGGACATGATGTCATTACTGTAAATGTTTCAGCTTTAATTTTGGAAGTTTTCTGAATTTTATTCCTCTCATTATATTTCTTAACTAAAATTTAAAAGTGTTGACTAAACAAAAAATTCTAAAGAGAAAAGCCCAGCGAGGAGGGTATATTTCACAATTTGGGGTAATTACATCTTTGTAAATTGCAGCTCTTTCATTCTCGTCTTGTTCAGAGGTATAGTGAGACATTAAGTATATTTCAAATGTTTTTAGGAAGAAGTCTTGCACAGGACTCCCTAATTTAGGCCATAAAGCTTGCATAGGATCCTGGGGGAAAATGTTTCCTAAAGCGAAAAACTGGCATTGTTTGCAGATGATAGAATCATTCACCTGGGAGGGGGTGGGGAACCAATCGATAACAAACCATTAGAACTCATCAAGAGTTTAGCCAGGTCATCAATGTGATCAACCTACTAAATGGCAGAAAATAACCAACTAGAAATTTTAATAATGAATAAAATCCTTCACTCACAATAGCAACAAAAGCTGTAAAGTGTCTTAGAATCCTGAAGAATCCCGAAGTGCTTTGTGAACAAAACAAAATTTGAGGTGGAACATAGAAGATGACTTGAAAAAAAAAAATAGAGACATAGTCCATGTTCTCAGATAGATGATTTAACAGTTTGTGTCAGTGTCTTTAAATTAACCTATAATTGCAGCGGAATCATAATCATGATTAGAAACTGCATTTTTGAGGAACTTATATTAACATGTATATGGAAGAATAAAACATCTAGATCCATGTTGAAAATAGTAGAGAGAGGATTTTTCACACTAAATAATAAAGCGTATCATAAGCCACAGTAAGAAAAAATATGAGACCAGTAGAAGAGCAAAGATGTTAATGGAATATTACACACACACACACACACACACACACACACATACAGCTAATATATGATCATGGTGACACTGGCTTCCCAGGTAGCTCAGTGGTAAAGAATCTGCCTGCTAATGCAGGAGATGCAAGAGATGTAGGTTAGATCCCTGGGTCAGGGAGATCCCCTGGGGAAGGGAATAGCAACTCATTCCAGTATAATACCTGTCCTGGAGAATACCATGGACAGAGGAGCCTGGTGGGCTACAGTCCATGGGGTTGCAAAGAGTTGGACACGACTAAGTGACTAACATTTTCACGTTGACATATGGCAGAAACCAACACAACACTGTATAATATCCTCAAAATAAAAATAAATTTTGTAAAAAAAAAAAAATCACAGCAATATCTTTTTGGATCTGTCTCTTAGAGCAATGGAAATTAAAAAAAAAAAAAAGAGGCAGGCAGGAGGGTCAAAGTGAGAGAAAGAGATGTGAGGATGAAAGAAGAGGCTAGAGGAATGTGCTGTGAAGACAGAGGAAGGACCACAGCCACAGAAGATAAGATATCATTAAATCTGAACAAAAGACAGGAAGCAGGTTCTCCCCTGGAGCTTCCGGAAGGAACCAATCTGGCCAACACCTTGACTTTGGCCCAGTGAAAATGACTTCAGGCTTCTGACCTCCAGAATCGTAAGAGAATACATTTGTGTATTCTCTTCTGTCAGCTTGTAGATGTGTGTAACTGTGGTGTTGGAGAAGACTCTTGAGAGTCCCTTGGACTGCAAGGAGATCCAACCAGTCCATCCTAAAGGAGATCAGTCCTGGGTGTTTATTGGAAGGTCTGATGTTGAAGCTGAAAATCCAATACTTTGGCCACCTGATGCGAAGAGCTGACTCATTGGAAAAGACCCTGATGCTGGGAAAGATTGAGGGCAGGAGAAGGGGACGACAGAGGATGAGATGGTTGGATGGCATCACTGACTCAATGGACATGAGTTTGGGTGGGCTCCGGGAGTTGGTGTTGGACAGGGAGGCTTCGAGTGCTGCAGGCTCATGGGGTCACAAAGAGTTGGACACGACTGAGCGACTGAATTGGACTGAACTGAACTTCTTACAGCTCCAATAGGAAAACTAAAATGTGCTGAAATTATGCAAGAGTTAGAAGCAATGTAGTAAATATACACACATCAACATAAATTAAGCTTAAAATGTTCAATGTTAAAAGAAAAGAGTTTTTAAAAATATGTTTGTTGGCTGTATGATTCAATGTTGTTAAGATATCTTTTTGTTCAAGTTGGTTTGTAGACTTAATACAACCCTAATCAAATTCCCAGAGGCCTCTTCTGTAAAATTTGACAAGCTATGTTAGTTCCATATACTAAAGTTATATGCAGGTTCCATCTACTAAAGTTTATATGCAACTACAAGGAACTTGCAGACTTGGACACGACTGAGTAACTGAACTGAACTGAACAGCAAGAGTACTAGAATAGCTAAAACAACCTTGAAAAAGAAGAATGAAGTTGGAGGACTTGGATTACTTGACTTCAGGACTTACTATAGAGCTATAGTGATCAAGACAGTCTGGTTTTGGCATGAAGAAAGAAAAGTAGATTAATGGGACAGAATACAGAGATCACAAACAACCCCCAAAGTATGACCCATAAGAAAACAAATTGATAAATTGAACTTCACCCAAACTAAAAACTTCTGCTCTTCCAGAGGCTCTATTAAGAGAATGAAAGAAAGCTGTAGACCAGGAGAACATATGAAGTATATAGTAAGTGATAAAGCTCTTGTATCCAAATTATAAAAATAACTTTCAGAATTCAATAATAAGAAAACAAACACCCTCCTTCACAAGTGAGCAGATTTGAACAGACACCACACCAAAGGAGATATACACATGGCAAATAAGCACATAAAATGTCCTTAACTTCCTTAGTCACTAGGGAAATCCAGATTAAGACCATAATGACTACACCACTACATGCCTACTAGAATGTCTAAAATTAAGAGGACTGTCTACACCAAGTGTTGGCAAGTGTGTAGAGAAACTGGAACACTTTTGGCAGGAAAACAAAATACACTGCAAGTGCTTTGGAATGAAGTTTGGCAGCTTAATAAGAAGTTAAACTTATACCTACCACTTCCAGACTTCAATTTCTATGCATTTTTCCAAAAGTAATCCATCTGCCAATGCAGGATATGAAAGAAACACACATTTGATCCCTGAGTCGAAAAGATCCCCTGGAGTAGGAAATGGCAACCTGCTGTAGTATTCTTCCCTGGGAAATCCCATGGACAGAGGAGCTTGATGGGCTACTGTCCCATGGGACTGCAAAATAATCAGACGTGACTAAGCACAGAACAGCACAACACAACAAAATTGTATCTCCATTAAAAAAAACACCAAAAATCTCAAAGCAGCTTTGTTTGTAATAGCTGGAAACTGGAAAAAATCAAAGTGTCCATCAGCAGGTATCCAGGTACATAAATGATATATCCATACAGTACTCTATCACAGAAGGAATGAACTATTGATACATGCAAAAGGAAGGAATCTCATAACTGTTATGCTTTATAAAAGAAGGTAGGCAAAAAAAAAGAGTATATAGAATAAAATAAAATTCCATTTATGTAAAATTCTAGAAAACATAAACTAATCTATAGTGACAGAAAGCAGATCAGTAGTTGCCTGGAGATGAGGGGGTGGGAAGGGGCAGGAGCGGTGGTTACAAGAAACCAGAGGAAACTTGGGGAATAATAAATGTGTCATTATCTTGATTTTGGTGATGGCTTCATAGGTGTCCAAAGTTATTTAAACATGTCTATTACAATATTTGCCAATGATATCTCAATAAAGCTGTTAACTAAAAGATACACTCACAAAATTTTAAAAGTAGAATGAGATACATGACTATCATTTGCATAACTAAATATATGTGTGCACACAAAACAACATTTTGTACAAATAAACATACATATCTGTGATACACATATTAGAAAGCGTCTCCTAGGTGAGTGGGAGCTGAGAGACCAATACTGGTATAGAAGAGAATTTTAAAAAGCAATGAAAGAAGAGAGAGACTTTTAGAGACCAATGAAGATGAATGAGGATCACAATGAACTCAACCCTCTGCAGAAAAATTTTTTTTTCCTCACTATTTATTATAAAAAAATTTTCCTAGGACAAAATACATTTTTGTCTCAATTCAAAACAGGTATTTGGAATCTCAGAAATACTTTTGAGGCAATAATTTTGTCTCCAAAGAGAGACAAGTCCTATGTTAGTGCTTTTGGAGATGGACTTGTGGCTGTTATGCATCACATCTCTGAAAATCCTGCTAGAAATCCTGACAGCAGCAAAATGCTGTCATTTCAAGAGGGTGTAACTACCTTGATGCTCACAAAACTCCATCATACCCTTTACATGGGCCCATTGCCCAGATGTTTAAGTACCTTCAAGCTGTGTTTTCGTATGTATAGCTACTAACTCCTAGTGGCTGGTTCCCTTTAAATAAAGCCACCAGTAACTAGAAAATGCACTTGGCAGAGAGGATGCCCTATGTAAAACATTTTTTTTTTTTTTTAGTTTATTGCAAAGAAATGGGGTGGGGAGGGTGGTTAGAAAATAATTAAAAGTGTGTGCCTCCTTACAATGTGCTATCTTCACTAACTGAACTTCTAACCTGACATAAATACATTGCACACTGTAACCTGTTTCTCCTGATTATTAACCTTGAGCATGGCAACCTATAAATCATTCCAAAACAGCTGGCGCTCAGCATTGCCCCAAAGGTATATGATTACGATCGTTTTATATATATCTTGGTATGCAGACATGAAAAATTCATTGAAGAGGTTGGTATTGTAAGACTCATTGTAATGAATTTTCTCAAAAACATAGATCATGCTTAAAATAGGTGTCTGCTTATTATAATGCAGCCATTTATATCTTCTTGAATTACCTTGCCCATAGCTCAGCCATTTTCTTAAAGTCAAACACGATGATACCTAAACAGATTTACTGCAGTCACTTTGCACTGCTTAAAAGTAGAACTTTGCTTTTCTCCCCCTCCTTTCTATGTTAATGCCTACAGAATCCAAGGGTACAGATTTTTTTAAAGGGAATCGTTTGGAAGGTCATTTCTTTAAAGGCACCCCATTTACTCAGGTTTGTCAACCAGGAACAAATAGAGTATAGAAACCCCCCAAATTGTTATGCTTTTCACAGCTCACCAAGATGTTCCACTGCTCCTGTAGAATGGTTCATGGCAAAATTTATTAGAATAATAAAATGTTAGTGCTGAAAGGGTCCTGAAGTGTCACTGGGTCTTCACTATGTAGTGAAATAGTTCCAGAGGGTGTTGATCTCCTCAAGGTCACAAGTCTGGGAAGGACGAGCTTCCAGATTTGGCACCGACTGTCAGGTGTGTGATAGCAACAAAATAATCACTCAGCTAGTACTCCCAGGTATAGGTTCAGTGCTAAATGCTGGACACAGGCTAACCCACTGCTCCCGGCAGGCTACCATCATCATCACCACCATCACCACCAACACCTTCACCATCAACATCACCACCATCATGTCTAAGCAAACAGGCCCATCGAGGTGGAGCAGCTTGCCCTGGGCATGGACTTGTAAATAGTCAAGTAGGACACCAGCAGACTCACTCCAACCCCAAACCACTGCTTTTTATGCTTTTTACTTCCCCATGATGATTTCTTATTTTTTCCTTTTCTGATGTGGCTGGCCAGACTTGTAAATTGTTACTTAATGAATTCATAAAGTACACAGAGTGTTAGTTTGCTGGGGCCGCTATAACACAGTACCGCAGGTTGGGCAGCTGAAACAACAAATTTATTCTCTCACGATTCTAAAGGCCAGAAGACCAAAATCAAGGTGTCTGCAGGGTTGGTTCCTTAGGAGACTCTTTCCTTGGCTTTGGTGGCCATTTTCTCTCTGGGTCTTCACCTGGTCTTCCCTAGGTCTGTGTCCCAGTCTTCCTTTTCTATAAGGAACCAGCCACACTGGATTAGGGCCCACCCATATAACCTTGTTTTCCCTTAAATCATCTCTCGAAATACCTAATTTAAAACAAATAGGTTTAATTCCTGTGGGTATATACAACGTCATCCTTTACTGGGTGTGAGTTGTTAAAATCAGCAAACCTTTGTCAGCGTATCCTTTGAAACGAGGCTCCGGAAAAGAAGAACTGGTTCTGGCAGGTGACTTGTTTGCTTGCATTTCGGCCCCTCCTGGGAGCAGCACCTGACCCCACAGTCCATGTGTATCCAGTGGACCCGGAGCTGCGGCATTGGCCACCACTGTGTCCAGAGGCACTACTGCTATTGGAGCCCAGTGTCTGGACTGAGCAGCGTGGCAGCAAATTACGTGGTAGACTTCGCAGGAATGAAGGTGGAAATCCAGGCTCCCCAAAAGGCAAGCAATCACACAAAGAGGGCTTTTTTTTTCCCTTCTCAACTCGCAGTATTCTTCATAAAAATGGAAAGTGGACGGCAACTCTCTTGGGCCTATTTCGTTTTGTTCTGATGGTTTTCAAATATAATTTTTTTAATTTATTTTTAGCTGTGCTGGGTCTTCGTTGCTGTGCAGGCTTCTCTCTACTTGTGATGAGCAGGGGCTACTCTCCAGTTGTGGGGCACGGGTTTCTCACTGAGGCAGCTTCTCTTATTGCGGGGCCTGGGTTCTAGGGTGCACAGGCTTTCAGGAGCTGGGGCACGTGGACTCAGTAGTTACGGCTCCTGGGCTCTAGAGCACAGGCTCAATAGTTGTGGCACACGGATTTGGCTGCTCCATGACATGTAAGATCTTTCCAAATCAGGGATCAAACCCGTGTGTCCTGCATTGGCAGGTGGATTCTTTACCCCTGAGCTACCAGGAAAGCCCCTCTGATTTGGTTTTATACTGAAGTGCGAGTATGGACCCAAGTTCAGGTCCTAGATGCCCTGGGGTGGAAGGGGTGGTGACTGTGGGTGTTATCTGCCAGGTGGAACCTGGGGTAGCCTGGCAGGTGTGCCATTCAGGTCTGGGGGCCACCGTCCAGAAGCCAGAGAGGGAGGAAAGGACTCACTGCTATCCTCGAGCTCTGTATCAGGACAGTGGGGAGATGCCCAGAGGTGTATTTCATGACCCTGAATTTCTATCTATGGGCCTCCATCCTAGTGAATGAGGGAAATAATTCATCCCACTAAAAACAAACACACACACTCATACCAGAACGGAGCAGATACAATGGGGCCAACCTTCCCTGTGGTACCACCACCACCACGCACGGTCAGGATGCACAATGGTGGCCATTGTGAATGTGTTTATCTTGCGCCTGTTCTGTTTGTGGTTCTGTATGCATTATCTCATCCAGCCTTCAAAACGGGCTTATATGGTAGGTGCTCTCTGCATCCGAGTTGGTATGGGAGAAGAGGGAGGCAGTCATGACCACCAGTCATTACACAATGGGGAGAGGCGCCCTCTGTCCCGGACGTATGTGGGGGATGCTCAGTTTAGCTGTGAACTGGGTTCTGCTCTTCAGGGAGCAGTCTTGGGTCAGTTTTCCAACTCTAAGTGGCATTAAAAGCAATTCCCGATCAACTCAATCTGAATTTTCTGGCTCCCTTTCTCGCTACCCTCTCAGAGAGGGAGTCACATGCTTTGAGGAACAGATGAAACTTAGGGACCTCCTTTCCAGAAAGATACACACACATTGTGCATTCAACTCCAGGAACTAGGAGGCCACCTTCACCCCAAGACCCAAAGCCCAGCCACAGGCCCAAGTTAAAAACTCTTGTTTTAAAGCTCAGTTTTCCCCAAAGCAGGCCACCATCATTATTGAATTCTAAAATCAGTTTAGAGGGCTGTGATCATTTTTAATGAAATAGAATACAACAGAGAGAGTGGATTAGAGGAAAGATACGTTTAACAGTGTGAAGCTCTGGAAAAAATGTCCCAGTGTGCCAGCCGTATTTCTGCCTCATGTCTCAGAGCCAGCAGCCTGGAAGCCTCACCCCCTGCCTGGACTGCCTCCTCCAGGCTCTGTATTATTCTTGCTGGATGAGAACTGACCAGTGTTTTCAGGACAGGCATCAGCCTCGTTTCTGTGGGACTTTCCTTGCAGACCCCAGCCACTTCCTCAGTGCTTTTCTTTTAAAATTTTTTCATTTATTTATTTTTGGCTGTGCTAGGTCTTCATTGCTGTTTCCTCTAGCTGTTGTGAGCAGGGGCTACCCTCTAGTTGCGGTGCACAGGCTTCTCGTTGCAGTGGCTGCTCCTGTTGCGGCTCCCGGGCCCTTGGGCTTCCGTAGTTGCAGCACAAGGGCTCCGTAGCTGCGGCAGCTGGACTCTAGAGCACAGGCTCAATAGCTATGGCTTAGCTTAGCACGAGTTTCGCTGCTCAGGGATTGAACCCACCTCTCCTGTACTGGCAGGCAGATTCTTCACCACTGAGGCCCCAGGGAAGCCGTCTCAGTGCATTTCAACTGCGCTTCCTATGCTGCCCCACTAACATTTCTGAGGGTGGTCTTAAAGGCATCCTTTATTGAGTGTCAATTCAGTGCCAGGCTCAAAAGACTCTGCACAGTCACTATTTCTAATCTTCGCACAGCAGTACAAGGCAGGCATGGTTGTTGTTGTTATTATTTTTATTCCAGGTTTACAAATGAGGGCGGTAAGGCTCAGAGGGGAGCCGAGCTCTGGTTGAGCAGGGCAGCTACACAGTACGGAGTGGAGTTGCCTGTTGGCTGTCATAATGTGGTAGAAAGATCTCTGGGTTTACAGTCCAAACACTTGCCTGTAAGACCCAACTAAGCCACCTCCTACCTCTTGGGATGGCTGAGCCTTCATTTCAGTTCAGTTCAGCTGCTCAGTCGTGTCCAACTCTTTGCAACCCCATGGACTGTAGCACGCCAGGCTTCCCTGTCCATCACCAACTCCTGGAGCTTGCTCAAACGTCCATCGAGTCAGTGATGCCATCCAATCATCTCATCCTCTGTCATCCCCTTCTTCTCCTGCCTTCAATTTTTCCCAGCATCAGGGTCTCTTCCCATCTCTAAAGTCACAACTAATTACCGGTTTCAAAGTTGTCTCAGTTAAGATAATGCCTATACAACAGGCTTTAAAATCTGTAAGCTGCAAGCAGATATGTGTTATTTACACAAACTGCATCAGCAACACGCTAAGGGCCCAGACAGCCAAGACCCTGACTACACTCTTTGTCCCTTGTCCCGACCTCCAGCAGGCATACTCTCCAGCTGCACATTAAATATTTGCCAACTGATGGCTCGTGCTCCGTCGGTAAGTCATGTCTGACTCTTTGCAACCCCATGGACTGTAGCCCGCAAGACTTTTCTGTTCATGCGATTTCCCAGGCAAGAATACTGGAGTGGGTGGCCATTTCCTTCTCTAACCGTAACTGACGGCTACTTAAGAACAAGAGTGATGCCTATTATTTCCTTTCTCTAGCAAGCTTTACATAAGTGTCTGACCTTCATACACAAAAAGACTCCATGACATTTGTCCTTGAGAGAGAGAGGAGGCTTCATATAGGAAGCCCAAGCACAGAATGGCTGCCTGAATCCATTGAACAAGGGTGTCCAGGTCCAGGAAGTAGTCGGCTGTGGACACGGGCAGCAGGAATGTTGTTCTCAGCCTTGATTGCCATCACTTTCAGATCACTGCCAGTGTGCCAACAAGAGGAGTGACATGATGACTGTTCACACAGGAGGGGCTGATATGGGAGCCATTTAACTGAAGTCTCTAATTTGGCCGGGGGTACCTGATGCTTAGAAAAATTTAAGGCAGGAGGAGAGCAAGGTGACAGAGGATGAGATGGCTGAATGGCATTATTGACTCAATGGACATGAGTTTGAGCAAACTCCAGGAGATCATGAAGGATGGGGAAGCCTGGCATGCTGTAGCACATGGGGTTGCAAAGAGCTGGACATGACTGAGTGAATGAACAATAATAATTCAAAAGTCTAGATGGCCTTGCCTTCAAGTTAATCAAAATCAGTTTAAGCTGCTCATACTCTGGAAATGAGGTCGTCAGGTGCAGGGAGCTAAAACTACCTGGAGCTGAGGACAACCCACCTTATCACCTGCCCTACTCCAGGGTCTGTGGGCTTAGGCTCTCCTTAAATATTCAGTACACTTAAGAGTCAACACATTAACAGCTGTCAATCAACCAGCTAGGATATTTTGACCTGGAATAGCTAGTAATAGCTAGTCTAGGACTTCCCTGGTGGTCCAGTGGTTAAGAATCCGCGTGCCAATGCAAGGGACACACGTTCCATCCCTGTTCCAGAAGATTCCACATTCCACAGGGCAACTAAGCCCATGTGCCCTAGAGCCCATGGTCGTCAATAAGAGAAGCCACCACCACAAGAAGCCTGCACACCACAACTAGAGAGTAGCCCCCAGTAGCTGAAACTGGAGGAAGCCCGAAAGCAGCAACAAAGACCCAGCGCAGTCAAAAATAAACAAATAAAAATTTTAAAAAGCAACTGTAAGTCTGTCCAAACCCTCAACATACAGAGGATCCCCGTGTCTCCTTGAGGTCTGGGAGAGACGTTGGGCTCCCGTAACCCATGGGCTCAGCAGCGGCATTTCAGCTGGTGGGAGCAGGGCAATCAGCAGCCCACCCCCCTACCATGTACCCTGCTCCCTTGTGCCTCAGTGCTACAACATCTACAAAATAAAATCGTGCACTTTCCAATGTACGCAAACATACGTAGAGAAATAAGTTTGAGGATGTCGGGAACATGTCAATGAGGAGATGAGTTTTGGGCCATTTAGTCATTTGAGTTCCAAATACAAAGAGAAACTGGAGAAGGGCATGGCAACCCACTCCAGTATTCTTGCCTGGAAACCTCCATGGACAGAGGAACCTGGTGAGATACGGTCCATGGGGTCGCAAGACTCAGACACGACCGACCACACAATAGCACAGTACAAGGAGAAACACCGAATTAATTGCAAACTGCTTTCCCTCCGGAGTCTGTTTGTCTGTTTCACACCTTGGTCTCCCAGTGCCCTCTCACCTATCACAGGTCAGAGCTGTTGTGCTCGGTTGGCCTGCTCCCAAACCACATTAAAGAAACAACAACATAAACACAGAAAGCTTCACTTCCCTGACATCACAAATGGTATTCGGGGTTTTGCAGTGACTGTCCCCAGTAGGAAGATTTTAATGGTAATAAACAAGTAACACCTGAGCATCTCCTAGCACTAGGCAGCTTTCCAGGTGAATGGTAAAGGGACACTTTCTGCTTTAACTGCATCCAGCTGTCGTGATGCCAATGGTATTTTTTCTCAAGAGCCGGTGAGAGGCCCGGGGCAGAGCCCAGCACCTTGTCCTTGAGTTGCCACTGCTATTCTACTCTCTGTTTTCTCGAAGAACACACAGGTGCTGCACAGAATGAGGCTCGAAAGAAAAGAGGGTTTGGAGTTGGCCTGTAGCCCTACATTTTGGAGAGTGAGAGGGAAAGGGAGAATTTTCAATGGTTTTATGTAACTCTTTGGGCTCCTGAGTCACCCAGCAGCTCCCCAGGCTGAGGCAGCAGACACCCAGAGGCTGTGAAGCAGGCCAGCTCTGTCCAGGCAAGAACAATGCCTCTGCAGTCAGACAGAGGCCTCTCTCATTTTTCCAGGGACTCTTACAATCAGATGGAAAGGATCCTGGAGGTACCTCAAAGGGTTTCCAGCCTCATGAGAGAGCAGGAGCTGGCAGCTACATTTATGCAAACCCATCTTGAGAGCCACAGTTGCCCAGAAAAGTCCTGTGAGTGGGAACTGGGGCCTGACCAAGCTGCTGGGGTCACATCCACCCTCACAGGGTCTTCAAGTCCTAGACTCAGCTGGGGCAGCCAGTTCTGGGCCATTCAGATACACGACTCACAATCCAAAATCTAGAGAAGCAGCTTCAAGAATGTGCAAAGATATGTAGACTATCAGCTGCCTAGGTTATATTATCCAATCAGCAAGAATGTAAATAAAGCAAGCTTGGAATTGTATACTTTGTTAAACTTAAACATCTTTCAGTCCTGTCCTGGGGTACTTTTGTCCTATAGCACGAGATTCTAGTAACTTCTGGCTTGTTCTTCAGATCATAACATCAGTTGTTACTAAAAGAGTGTGTAGCTTATTCTCCCTTAGGTTGGGGGATCTTGTTTAAGATCGTAGATGTGAATTAATGTGAACGTCAGGTTTATACATAAGATGGACAGCCCACTGCTGGACACAGCCAACACTGGAGATGTCTGAATACTAATTCTTGTCACCACACTTGTTTCAGCTCTAGGACTTGAGCAACTGATCCTATCTCACCCAGTAAACAGGTGGTGGCAAGAACTTGGAACTAACCAGGGTGTGGTGTGGATTAACTCACAAGTGCCTATTAACAAACAAAAATGCTGAATTCTAAAATGGTAAGCGCTTCCCGATTCCCAAAGAAACATGGTGAAACATGTTAAACCAGATGAATTTTCCATTCTCAAGTGTGATGTGTACTCCCCAAAGTGTTACATTTACAGCCAGCTTAGGTTTCAGTCATTTTCCTACATCTAAGTGGAAGTCTCTTTCACTGCAGTGGACAATTAGGAGATGGTTTGGGGCTGCAAAGCCTGTGAACCTGCTGCAGTATCTGGCTTGAGTCACAGAAAAGAATCAAGTTTCTCTCATTGGTTAACTTTGAGCTTTCAGATCAAAATGCAGAGGGGGGCCAGGGACAATGAAATAAGCCACCAAAAGTGGAGTATTAAGTGATTTCCAAACAATATTTTGAGTTAGTGTTTCTCTTTATTATACCTTAGAAACCTATTATGCCATCCTTCATCTATAACTCAAATTCACCATGACATATTTCTCTCAGAGCCCAGTAAAGAGTGAGGGAGAAAGGTTCACAGGAAGAAACCTACCAGGAGATGCCACTATACTTAAGTAACATGTCTGTAGTGCCTTTGGAGATGGGTTTTGCCATCTTTGTTCAACTGATGGATAATTCAACTGGTTTTAGAGCTACATGAATGATAGGAGTCAATTGTTCTGGAGAGAAAGATGTCAGATGAAACACTACTTGAAATTTTAATTGTTGTTAAGCTATTCTTCAATTTCATTTAAATGACATAGTAAACATTCATTAAGAAGATGCAAATTAAAATTCAACCCTACATTGGTAGACTCAGAATAAGATCTACAGACCAACAAGCCCATAAGGAGGGTGGAGTTACATTGCCAAGGCATACACACAGTGTTTTAGTTTTGGCTTAGAGACTCAAGAATGGGAGTATTAGGAAAGTTCAACAGAAACCTTAAACATAGAAATGACAGTCGTGTGTGACTGTTTGCTATCCCATGGACCATACAGTCCATGGAATTCTTCAGGCCAGAATACTGGAGAGGTAGCCTTTCCCTTCTCCAGGGGATCTTCCCAACCCAGGGATGGAACTGGGGTCTCCTGCATTGCAGGTGGATCTTTATCAACTGAGCTAACAGGGAAACCCCCAGAAATAACTGGTAGAGTCCCAAATACTTTGAAAATCACCATTCTAACTCCCACAAGAAAAAATCTCCAAATTAGGTAACCCTCCCAACAAAAAAATTCAACAATGAAATACTCCCACAGAAAGAAGTCTTACATTAAATATTCCAAATGGTAATTGATCCATCTATTTTGTCAAATGTAGTTTACTTTACCATAAAATGTCTATAAAACCATAGTAAATTTTACCTGTGCTAAGAAGATACATAAAATTGCTCATTAGAGAGCCAAATTGAATGAGTAAGATATATTTCTACCTTTTAAGTGCTTGTTAGTAGAGGTCATTTACATTGTTTTGCTTCTTAATTTATTGGCTCTGGAGACACACTCATGTTCACTGCACACACGTCACTTCAACAATACACACATCCATACCTCCACTATTTGTTAGAAATCATTTCTAAAAACTTCTCTCAAAGATGATTAACAAATAATTTTCACTTAACTGAAAAGATAACTTTCTAAGAACATGGATAGAAGGGTTTCTGTTCTTTGGATCTTCTCTATTAACACTAATCCTGGAATTAAAAAAAAAAAAAGCACTGTATACATTCTTCATCTGTTGGTTTAACCTTTGGGTATAATCCAGTAGGAGCAATCCTGAAAAGTTAATTTGAGTTATTCATGTAATGCAGATTGGAAGCTCTGTTTCTTTAAAACGTATCCTAAATCCATTTACTGCTTTCCATTCCCATTGCTGGGCTTGTCAGGTGGCTCAGTGGTAAAGAATCTGCCTACCCAGCAGGAGACACGGGTTCAATCTCTGGGTTGGGAAGATAGAAGGAAATGGCAACTCACTCCAGTATTCTTGCCTGGAGAACCCCATGGACAGAGGAGCCTGACAGGCTACAGTCCATGGGGTCACAAAGAGTCAGACATGACTTAACAACTAAATAATAGCATCTTCGTTGTTACTGACTGCCTTAACCCAAGATTGAGTTCCTGATTCTTCTTTCCAAGCCATTTTTTTCCCCCACATTGCAGTCACAGTGATTATTAAAAACTACAAAACAAAACATGAATATGATATCACATCTCTGCATAAAACCTTCCAAGGACTTTCTACGGCACTTAGGAAATCCAAATCCTCCATGAAGATCGGTTTGGTCGCCCTCCCCCATAACTTCCAGGCAGACAGCTCCTTGACCCTGCTTCTTCCAATCTGTCAACTGTGGACCTTTGCAGTGACTCTTCCATTTGCCTGGAACAGTCTCCAACCAGCTTTGTCTGGCCACTGCTTCTCATTACCCAGCTGTAAACAGAGTCATCCCCTCCACAGTGAGCTCCTGCCTATCTTCTATTTAACAGTATGCCTCCATCTACAAGATCAAACCAGCCACTCCTAAAGGAAATCAACCCTGAACACTCATTGAAAGGACTGATGCTGCAGCTGAAACTCCAATACTTTGGCCACCAGATGTGAAGAATTGACTCACTGGAAAAGACCCTGATGCTAGAAAAGGCTGAAGGCAAAAGGAGAATGGGGCAGCAGAGGATGAGATGGTTGGATGGCATCAATGACTCAATGGACATGAATTTGAGGAAATCTGGGAGACGGAGGACAGGAAAGCCTGGAGTGCTGCAGTCCATGTGACTGCAGTCTGGAGTCAGACTAAGCGACTGAACAACTCCACCTACAAAAATTGTATTTGTATCTGTTTATCATCTTTCTTTTAGCATATAAGCATAATGACAACATGCCTCTAGTTTATTCTTATTCTGTTTTTCATTATACTCTTGCCACTAAAACAGTATCTAACACACAACACCTAGTAAATGTTTGTGGATGAATGTTAATTACCCCAGCACACAGGTTAAGTGCTTGGGCTCTGGAGTTAGGTCAACCTGAGTTGAAATACCAGGTTTGCAATTTACTAGCTTTGATGCTCGGTCTTTTCTAAAGACTTGATTTCTTTATAAAATAGAAATATTCACGGGGCAAGATAAATCCAAATTTAAGAGAGGTAACTGAGACTCAAGTTTCCCTAGTCAGAGCTCACAGTCTTCCAGGATCTGCTTCATACAGACTGTCTCTTAAATCCCAATCTGAGATTTAAGGTCCCTTATGGAAGGGCGGGGCTTCCCAGATGGCTCATCCAGTAAAGAATCCGCCTTAAATTCAGGAGATGCTGGTTCAATCCCTGGGTCAGGAAGATTCTCTGGAGAAGGGAATGGCTACCCACTCCAGTATTCTTGCCTGGAGAATCTCACAGAGGAGCCTAGTGGGCTACAGTCCATGGGGTCACACACAGAGTCGGACACAACTGACGGACCAGTACTTGCATTTCATGGAGGCGTAAGGGAGGGGATGTAAAAATACAAAGCCCTAAACATTTCAAATCATCACTAAATAATTATTTTCAGAAACCCGAATGTGGTATTTCAAGAAACTATTAAGGAGGCTCTAATCAGACTGCTTGGATTCAAACCCAGCTTCCTGTATTTACTGTTGGCCTGTTACTTAAAGAGTCTCCAGGTCTCAGTTCCCTCATGGAAGAACAGGACTGCCTTCAGCAATGCCATGGAAAACACTTAGCACCTTACTTCTTAATTTATACAGGGCACCCAACCAACAGGAGTCACGAAGGATCAGACCGAATTTAAAACATTTCTTAGATAAATCCGAGATCTCGTATCAAGAATTTATTCCATTAAAGAGAGAAAAAAAGAGAAAAAGATGCATTTTTTCCCAGCATGGAACATTGCATAACTTTAAGGTCACCTTCACACATCAATTGCAGATGACTCAGCCAGCCGCTGACCTACCTATCACAGCAGCGTTTCTTCTGGCCACAAGCAGTTCATGCCTCTGCTTTGAAGATCATCACTGTTCTCAGCATCTTCCTGCAACAGGGACAGAGTCACATCGTGTGCTCTGTTTACCGGAGGTCATAGGAAAACTTAGAATGCTATAACGAATTTCCAAAGAAGACTCTTTGGGGCTCATTTTATGAAACATTTTCTCCTTATCTAAGGGCCTATGTTAAAGCTTAAAAAATCTTCCAGTTACTTAAATATTTAAGTTCTCTATACTTCGTGCCGTTCTAGTCTTAGTATCCATGATTTAAGAACTCCGTTCCAGGAGACATTCTCTTAGAGGCATTAATTGTCCTCCTGGGCACAACGCAGGCGCTTTCAAAAAACAGAAAAGTCCCAGTGATGGATGAAACCACCACGGGGTCTCTAAGGTGGAGGCTTCACGAGGCTCTTTTTCCAGAATCGTCATGGGAATATTTTCACCTTGGGATGGGAACTCACAGAACCTCATTGTCTAAAAAGAACTGGGACAGTCTGTCCCGTGCCACCTGGGGCGGGGGATGGCCTGTGTGCGTCCTGGCGGAGGGCGTGGAGAGAAGCTACCCGCAGACCAACGCCACCGCTCACCAACCCCACTGGCTCTTCCTCTGCTTTTTAATGGCAAGGACAAGGCGCTTTGTGTTTGCTCAAGTGACAACAAGATGAAAACAGTGGATCTCAAACTTCGGTTTACCTGAAATATCAAAGGTCGTACAGAGGTGCACTGATCAGCAGCTCCCAGGCCCCGCGCGTGCACGCGCGAGAAGAGGCATGTGTGCGTGTACCTGTCAACATACCTGTGCACGCTCGCACGCACTTGCTTAAACGCATCCGTGTTCATTCCACGTGGCTCTTCGCCGCCCTGGCTCGCAGCCTGGGTCCGCAGGACACTGGGGAGCCTGCCTCTGCGTCCCTTGCTGATCCCACACCTTGTATTTTTCCACCCATTAACTGGGGATAAATGACCCAGATACCGTGCCTATTAAAAGCCTCGTTTTTCTTTTGCCCTCTTGTTCCTCGGTGTACCACATTATCAGATGCTGCACACGTGTATAAGTGTTGTCAGTCTTGGATGCCCTTTTGAGGACATAATGGGAGGATTTTGCGTGCGGGTCTATTGAGATATCCGGAGTAGAATTATGTAAAGGCAATTGAAGGTTTTTCTTCCTGTCTAGTCTGAAGACAATTACCAAGAGCTAATCTGGTATAGGAGAATATATCAAGAAACTACAAAGGCCAGAATGCTGTATTTGCATCTATTGCGAATACAAAAAATAGAGTGACCAGTTCCCCTACCCTACTACATTCTATAATTACATCTCTGCATATCGTGGGCCACTTTTATTAAAAGCATCATTACTACAGTTGGCAGCAATTTACATTTTATCTTACATGATAGCAGTTTTCAAAGAAAAAAAATAAAAGGACATCACAACAAAGAAAAACAATACATTTACAAAGTCATGTTTGTAAACTTCAAGGCTAGTTTAGAGCTGAGGTAACGCTGTTTTAGCTTTGTGGCTAAAGTAACAAAGTCCTTTAATTTAAAAAAGGTACCTGATTCTCTCTTCTTTCACTCTTTATTAATTTCATCTATTTATTTTGTTTATACCAGTGCATTACAAGACCACGAGACAATGGAACTGCAGTTCTGTCTGGCAAGAACCCTCCCAGTAGGTTAATTTCCAAAGGGACCCTTCACATTCAACAGCTGCCTTATTATTGCTGCGCCTCGGGACAGAGACGTTCACACTAAGGTGGAGATTGTCAGAGTGTATGGATGTGTGTGATGCGTGAGTGTGGGACCCCCCGCCCCCGTACAGTCATAAAGGGAAACAAATGAGCAAGTATGATATGTATGGTAAATTTCATCTTGACCTTCACAGCAAAAAAAAAAAAAAAAATTAAAATTAAAAAATTAAATATATAACTTCATACTTCCTTTGAGCAGCACTTCCTTCCATGAGTGCCACTCGGTTACAAATTGCTCTTTATTATAATACCAATGGTACCAAAAGAAAAAGTAGAGAACAAGGGAAGAAAAAAAAAAAAAGAAGCAGAGCATTATGTAAGTTTCCTTAAAAAGACAGGATCACCTCTCAAATTTCATCTCTCCTAGGGATAATAAATAATGCACTGCACAATACTTAATGACCAAGATACCTTTTGACACACCTGTATAACATGACTTGGGACTTTTTTTCTTTCTTTTGCTACACTATGTTACAGAACAGCTTATAAAACTAGGTATGAACATTAACTGTGAGTGTAAACAGTAGGACTACCACTTGTCAAAAGTTTTTAAACACTTTAACTGGAAACTGGTACTGGTTATTCATCATTTTCATTGTTTTCTATTTCGTCCCCACCGTCGAGGGAGTCCAGCTCTTCACCCTGGGCGATCTCGTCTTCCAGGACGGAGGACTCGGCCGTCTTGTCCAGGCTCTCCTCGGCGTCGCTGCCCTCGAGGGGCTCCTCCTCCTGAAAGGCGGCCCCCTCCGCTTTGTCGGGGGCCTTGTCTTCGCCGGCGCCCACGGCGCCCTGGAGCCCCGCGAGCGCGGGGAAGCCGGGCAGCGTCAATCCCCCCAGTCCTGGAGGTAGAAACATGGACGGGTAGAAGAGGCCGGGGGCCATGGTGGACAGCAGGAAGGGGTTGAAGGCCAGCGGGTTGGAGGGCAGGCCGGCCGGGCCGGTAGCAGCACCCACTGATCCGTTCGCGGAGTCTGGGCCCGGGACGGCGTCTGTGCTTTTCTCCGGGTCCTTGCTCTCGTCCTCGTGCTCGCCACCCTTCTCCTCCGCCCTGGACGCACCGTCCTCGGCATCCGTGGGACCGGCCGTGGCCGCGGGGCTCCCGGCGGCGGCGGACAGCGGGGCGTTGAGCAGCCCCCCGAGCCCAAACATGCTGGGCAGCCCGGCCACGCCCGGCAGCATCAAGGGCAGCACGGCCGCCGGATTCTTGGCGTCGCCTCCGGCCGCCGCGGCAGTGGCCAGTCCCGGAGGGAAGCCCATGAGGCCCGCCAGCTGGAGCGACTGGAGGCTTTGGAGGTTCTGCAGGCTCGTCAGGTCCATCCCCGCGAACAGGCTGTTCACCAGCAGCGGGTTGATCCCTGACGTGGAGGCCACTGCTGCGGCTGCCGCGGCAGCCCGGGCGATTTCACTCTTGGGCCTCCGTCCGCGCCGGCTTGCCCCTTCTCCCCGCACCACGGGTCCAGTGAGAAGCCGGTCAAACATTGACTCCGGAACGAAGCCCTGAAGGGAAGGGAGAGGCAAACATGGGCTGTCAAAGTTGCGAGACAAAACCTCATTTCCACCTAGACCTTTGTGATAAACTCAACACTGATGGTTCAGAATGGAAATACACAAGCAAATTATTCCCATTCAAAAAGCTCAAGGATAGAACCTATGAAAGCAAAGCTTCTCTCTTTTAGCATTATACAGCTCCTCAGATTATGCTGAATTTCAGGGGAAAAAAAAATGTGAAAGGGTACTCTATCAATGGGGGTTTTCCTGGTGGCTCAGTTGTAAAGAACGCACCTGCCAATGCAGGAGACATGAGTCCGACCCCTTGGTTGGGAAAAGGAAATGGCTACCTACTCCAGTATTCTTGCCTGGGAAATCCCATGGACAGAGAAGCCAGGTGGGCTACAGTCCATGGGGTCACAAAGAGTTGGACACGACTGAGTGACTAACACTTTTCACTTTCAAGTAACATTTTAGTATTTATCCTGGAGAAACAAAAACTCATCTTCACACCAAAATGTGTACACAAGTGTTTTACAGCAATTCTGCTTGTAACTGTCACAGTCTGAAAACAACCCAGAGTACTTCCATGGGTGATAGTGAACCACACCCAGGGTTATATCCAAGCACAGGAGTGTATCAGCCGTGAAACTTCGGACACATGTAACCACTTGGATGAATTTCTGTATGATGAGTGAAGGAAGCTGTCTCAAAAAGGTTATGTAATTTACACTTCTTTATGCGTGACATTCTCAAAAAGACAAAACTCTAGGAACGGAGAACAGATCAAGGAGTGAGTGCCCTGGGCTGGAGGTGGAGACAGAGAACAATACAAGGGAATTTGGGTCAGCAATGTAACTGTCTATATTCTTCTGATTATGGCAACTGTTCAAGAAACTATCCACGTGTGAAGATGAATACAACTGTTCACCAAAAGAAAAATAAGCACTTTTACTATATACTTTGTACAAATAAAAAGAATAAAGACTTTATTAACAAATTAATTGCAAAAAGAAATAGTGAAATAAATATCTAGGCAGAATTGCTGTATTTTTCATTTGTTTATCTTAAAACCAGAAATCACAGTTAATCTTAAGGATCTCAACCACCATAAATTCCATTCCACTGATGCTGTTACCCAGGTTTACCTGGGGGCTTTCTCCCTAGAGTAAGTCTGCCTCTAATACCATAAGTGTGTATTTGTATACAGTCCTTTAAATCATAGCTGTCAAATTAATCCACTTTGGATTAATGACATATGGATACAAGGAATGATGATGTATTGATGATCTATGGAAATGATGTACTGTGTCAATTCTTTTAAGCCAAGAATAAATTATCATTGAATAATTAATAACCAGCAGAAAATAAAGAAAAATTCAGGAAAACTATTTTGTACAGATACCTTCCTGGACAGAGAGGCAGAATCTGTACTTACAGACTGCTTGACTATGTCCGTCCAGTCTGGGGCCACTGCAAACTCGGGGTTTTCTTCCAGCCACCGGGGCAGATCCTTCATCGGAGGCGCCATAGCTCCACCCATCTGGGGAGAGGCATTTGGAAAAAGACTTAGAAACTAACAAGTTCTTCCCTCTCCCCCCCACCCCATTTGTGTATCTACACAGATACATACACATATCACATGTATTCTGGAAGAAATATCAACTTATAAAGAGGCTGGAATAAAATATTTCTTTCTGGGAAAAGACATCCCAGAGAGATCAATTCTCCTTCCCAGGATTTACCTTCTTCCCATTTCGTTTGTTCACGACAGGCACCCTTTCTTCTCCTGTCAAAGTGTTTATATCCAATTTATTAGGGTTTCGACATCTGTGTCGTTTCTGTTTCGGTTTCTGAAATGAGGAAAACAGCACATCTGCATTCTTCTGCAAAAAAACATAAAAATACAAGAATCATATTTAGTAAAACCATAGTTAATACTTATTCTTTCCTATATGGATGACAAGCAGAACAGTCAGGCCATTTTTAACTACTATGGAAATTTCAAGGATCATTTTAAGGATCAGAAACCCTAGTTTTCTTTGAAAGGAAAAACTATTCTCCTTCTCCTATACTTAAAGAACAAACTTGAAAGCTGAGAATATGCTTTTTTTCTCATCTGTCAATAACCTTCTTCAAGTCTTGACTTCAAATGTTTCACTGAGTCATAGTATTTTAAAAGGAAACTTTCTCTTGCTCCTTTACTAATCTCTACTCGATGATGTGAATGGATACAGAGATGATCTCATGTCTACGCCATGAGAATGTGCACGAGAAAAAACAGCCTAAGGGATAGAGAGTCTATGCAGGAGGGTGCATTCTGAGTGGCAGAAACTCACCAAGATAAAATGCAAACTCCCACATTTAAGCTTGAAAAAATTCAATCACGTAAGTATAAGACATAAAGCGTGCGCTGTTTAAAGCTAGCAAGCAGTTTAAGTGACAAATCATCTAGGGTTCCTGTCTGATGTTTAATAAACGGCATGAGTGTTAGTTGTTTAAGAAAGACGCCAATAAAGCCTCAGGCTGCATTAGCTGCTCAGATCTCTTCCGGAACAGCTTCCTAATCTGTGCTGGGCAGATCCAGTCCAGAGACCAATTAAAGTGTGTTGGTTGGGGGTGGGGTGTGTGTTTTTCTATTAACGGGACCACCTGGAAACCACACCATGTGAAGAGTAATGGGAAAAAAAAATCACATCTATTTGGTGGGAGAAGGAAAAAACAAGGAAATGCATACTAGGCGTCTTCAAATAGCTACGAGGCTGCTCTTCACACTGGACAGACCTGAAGTTAGTTTCTCTAATGTAGAATTTTTTATGTTTTTGTTTAGTTACTAAGCTGTGTCCGACTCTTTTGTGACCTCATGGAGTGCAACCCGCCAGGCTCCTCTGTCCATGGGATTTCCCAGGCAAGAATGCTGGAGTGGGTTGCCATTCCCTCCTCCAGCGGATCGAACCCACGTCTCCCGAGTTGGCGGGCAGATTCTTTACCACTTGGGCCACCAGGAAAACCCCTAATGTAGAATACAGAGTGATGAAAGCTGGAAAACGTTCACACTGACAAGACAGACTGAGGGACCAGAGACTTCCATGTTCTACAGGAGAAGGAGAAGGACTGACCGGGCAAGAGTCCCCTGCAACAAGTCTCTGCTCAGTGATACTCACTGGTACATAACTTGGCATATCAACAGTGTAAGTGGGATGCAGCTTCAGCCATTCAACTAAATCCTTATTTTTAGGCGCCTCCTCCCCCACCAGCCTCGTCCCATCTTCGAGATTTATAACAGGGATCCGTGCGTCTGGGTCCAGGTGTCCAGGAGAAGGAATGTTTCTTGTAGGTGGGGTCTCTATATCCTCTTCAAAAGCTTTGGTCACTTCAGCATCCTCCTGCAGAAAGAAGACAATGGTCTCAATTCTTGAGTGGAGAGAGCGGTCCTGACTACGTCCTGGCCCAAGGAACCAGGAGCCTAGCGGGGTGGGTCTCTTCAAAAGGGAAAAAGGCTACTTGAAACAGTGGCAGTTTCGGAACAGCGATTAAGTCAGAAGATGTAACTTATTCTTCACACTGTACAATTAGTAATAAGGTAGAAAATTCACAGTCCATCTCTGCTCCATGTTTGAGACCCACTAGGAACACGACACAGGCAGGGGAGTCTGAGCCTGGTGTGCCTGAAGGGGTGGGTAGCCTCTCAGTCTTTCTTGGGAATCCCTGGAGAGCGTCATTAAAGAAACGAAAATTAGGGGACTTCCCTGCAGGTCCAGTGGTTAAGACCTCCAAGGCAGGGTGCACAGGCTCAAATCCCTAGTTGGGAAACTAACATTCCACATACGGCACAGTACAGCAAAAAAAAAAAAAGAAATTATAGAAATTATAATTCACAGAATGTTCCAAAAGCCAGTTCATGTGTAGCTTTTTGGCTTTCTGCACTCAGTACAGTTTTGTTGGTAGTACAATATTTCATATCAGGCCTGTGTGGCAACACTGGAAAGATGAATTAGTTGAAGCTGAGACCTGACCATCGCCCAGCCACTGGTCCTCAAACTCTGCATTGCAACCTGCAGACGTCGTTCACAAGGCCCATCTGCCCAGCCATGCTGCCACCGCTTTGGTTCAGGTCTCCATCACTGGTCCCCTGCATCACTGCAGTACTTCTAAACGGCCCCTCTGATTCTACTTCCACCCTGTTTAATCCAGTCTCTACTCTGTTAGACAGGAGGCAATCTGCTGAACTGCACCCTTCCTAGTTCAAAGATTATGTTACATCACTTCCCCTAGTTAAGCTAACTTTGTAATTGAATTCCCATCACCTTCAGGATAAAATCCAAGTTCTTTAGCTCGGCTACCAAAGCCCTCTGTGGTTTACATCTCACCTTATGCCCAAGCTCCTCTCTGCTGAAGCTGCCTCCTCATCAAACTCCCTGGCCAGTAACTTTCAGTTCATCGGACACAATGGGTTCTCCCTGGCCACGGTCCCTTTGCACATGCTCTCCCAGCCCCCTCTTTTCAAATGACTTACTCCCATACAACCTGCAAAATTTAACTGAGGTATGACCACCTATAGGGAAACTTTCCCACCTGTTTCTGCCCACATTCTCCTCCTTCCATTCCCATTCTTCCTTTGGGTTCTCAAAATACCCCAGGGGCGCCTCACAACAATGACAGGTTGTTATTTATCTGTCGCCCATCTTAAACACTGCGTTCTCTGGTGTAAGCACCTGTCAGGCTTTTATTCTCTGCATCCCAGTACCTGGCACAGGGCATGGCTGATTCCCACAAGGCTGTTGAATGCAGAACGGCTGCATCCTTGCTTTTCACAGCTGCACAGTGATCTCCAGCATGATGTCAACATGAGATTTTAGGATTTGTCTCATTCCACACAAGTAACCTTGCTGACCTCTACCGCTCTTCACTACTCAGTTTATTTATAGATCCATTCTCCTTCTGTTTTATGTGCTCACACAAAACCCTCTATAACACCAAATGAGGAACTGCGAAATTCCAACATTTAAAAGTAAAAAAAAATAATTAAAATAAACATACATTCTCTAATATCTGTTAAGAGTTTTGAGCTAGGTTGCTAATAGGACTTTAGGGGGGAAAAAACTAATAAACTCTTAGAGATAGCTTAAAATATGTGAATGAATAAAGTCAGTCGTAAGTCTATTATGGTGTTTATAATTACAATAGGAAATTGTAATTGCTAATTCCTGATCCTGGGTCCACAAAATGAAATTCAAATGGAAAGATGATTTGTTGATGTTCCCGGAGAAAGGATTTTCAGTGAATTAAACCTATCAAAGCATTAGGGTGGTTCCCAGCAGGGGACCACACACCTAGCAATGGCGTTGCTTTAACTTGGGGAACAACTAGTCAAACTGATACCCTGTACGGCATATTTTTTACAAGATTCTAAAAGTAAATCACATGATCCACAAAAATGACCATTACTATGACTGGTATATTCGTAATTGTCATGAAGTCGCTCAGTCATGTCTGACTCTTTGTGACCCCATGGATTGTAGCCCACCAGGCTCTTCCATCCATGGAATTTTCTAGGCAAGAGTACTGGAGTGGGTTGCCATTTTCTTCTCCAGGGGATCTTCCCAACCCAGGGATCGAACCCGGGTCTCCCTCATTGCAGGCAGACGCTTTACCGTCTGAGCCACCAGGGAATTTTTGAAAATAAATTACCTTTTAATCACCTGGATGCTTCTAAAACTCAGACCCATGGCTAGCCCACTTCAGCTGTGTCTACTCTTTGTGACCCTATGGACTGCAGCCCGCCAAGCTCTTCTGACCACAGGATTTCCCAGGCGAGAATACTGGTGTGAGTTGCCATTTCCTGCTCCAGAATCAGACCCAACTAGGGGACAAGTTTCAATGGAAGCTTGTTTGTCACTTCTAGACCTTAATTCCACCATGTCTCCCTACTCTTTACGGTTATTAAGCTTCCCTTAAATTCAAGAACTCAAAAATGGGGAAATAATAATACGGATGAAATAAGGAAAAACATATTTAAACAAACCTCTCCCCTTGGCGTTTCTTAAACTGTGTCTACCGCCCAGGGGATGGGCCCACCACCCGTATGCCGGCTCATCAGGCACCTGTGCTGATTCGGGTTTCGAATCCACAGGCTCACTGAGTTGTTGTTGTTTAATCTCTAAGTTGTGTCCGACTCTTATGTGACCCTATGGGCTGTATCCCGGTAGGCTCCTCTGTCCATGGGACTTCCCAGATAAGAATATTGGAGCAGGTTGCTATTTTGGTGCTTTGTACCAGTCTCAGTGCTTTAGAGGGGACCTTTGTGTAATCTGGTTCCTGGGAGAAACTCTTTCATTCTTAATGGGGTGGCAAAGTTTTAGGTGAGTGGTTGAGACAGATCAGGGCACAGAGATATTTTGATTACACTGCACTCATTTCCTTTGAAGAAGTAAATGTCAAAATCCAATGACACATATATTTCCTGCAAACCTAAACTAGCACAGACCTCAATTCAGTTGAGATTTTTAAAATACCCATTTACAGAAGTGGGAGAATTTGCAATCACTAGCTTTGCATATGAACACAAATCTTCAGTCTGAAGCTGAACAAATCTAATAAATGTTGGGCCCCAAACATATTGATACTTCTAAGAGCAGAAGTGTTTCCATCTCGAGGTTCACAGGTTATAGGCTCAGAAGAACACGTGTTTGTGTGGGGCTAGTCTGCCGAGAGTAATCAATACATTAGGGCCTTGGGAAGAATAAATCCTCAAACTGCATGTGGTTCAGGCTGAGTGATCTGTGCCAACGCTCAGCACAATGTTCCAGCCCAGAACCCCAGCTCTGTCCACGGTGGCTCCTCTGGTGGGAGGCACAGCTTTCACACCACACCATGGAGGGGCACACGCCCCAGCCTGGGCAGCAGAGCCAGGACTCGGCTGCCAGCGTGCACACGTGGGTGGGGAGGGGGGACACCAGCCCCTGGACTTACTGCACTCAGTGATGTCCGCTTGTGGCTCATAAACAGCAGGTCGAGGCCCTCCACGTTTTTCCTCCTTCCCCGCCTCCGCTTCATGGGGGGCTCTCCGTCCACGAGGGAGCCATTGAGCAGATGTCTGGTGGGCGTGCGGGACAGGCCGGCCTGGAGCAGTTCCATCTGAGTCTTAAAGGCATCAGACACCGGCGTGGAGATGTTGGGCAAGATCAACTTTGAAGTGAGAGATGAAAAGTTTGAGGTAGAGCTTGCTGCCTCTCTCGAGGCCTTTGATAAATCGACCACTTTCTCTTGTCCGTTCTCCGAGACCACCTGAGACCCCCGCAGCTGCGCCACCATCTCCATGAGGTTTCGCCGCTTGGCAGCTCTCTCGGCCTCGATTTCGATCTTCCTCCTCCTTCTTCTCCGCTGGCGAGGCACAGAGAGGTTAAGGGCATCTTCCTGTTGAAAAAATCCCCACAGAAACAGTGAGCCCAGCCTGCACCTGCTGCACAGCGGAAACCAGGGATGAGAAGTTTAAGGAATTAAACCACTGAGGCCAGAGCAGCCTTCTTATTTCAAATGGGACCAGCCAACACGAGCTTCCAACCTGAGTCAGGAGAGCTTATCTCTAGGCTCCCCGGGGAGGGCGCTCTTACTGACCTTGGACAGCTGAGGGGAGGCGGTGAGTTCCTCGCTCCCGCTGATGCTGGCCTGGCCCACAGCCGAGAGCTCGGCCAGGGTCCTCTTCTGCAGGGGACTGTCGGCGGCGGGGGGCGTGTAGCCGGGGATGAGGCCTTGGAAATCAAACATCTGGCGCCTATTTACCGGCCATTTGCCTTTCAACACTGCTTCACAGATGTTGTCTAATCGGTTTATCATTACTCGGTCCTAGAGAGAGAGAAGAAAAGTCACACGAAACCATAACAAAGACCTGCTGAAAATGACGAGATGGATACATCCGCAGAGATGCCAAAGAGCGGAAAAGGCTTAAAAGTAAGCAGAAAGCAAACAAGCGAGAGAAGAAGCCAAACCCACCAGAACCGCTTTAGTCTGCTGCGAGGTCCGAAGGTGGCCACAACACAGACCGCTCAGTATTTCTCAGTTATGAACACTGAGGCGCATAAATAGGAGGGCATTACATAACCACTGCCTCTAAGACGTCCCCGTGTTTTACAAGTCAGGCTGTTCGGGCTACAGATTGTTGGTGTGTGTTGGTAGGTGACCATGGATGGAAGCCTGCACTCCGACTTCACCACATGCTGGACTGCAGCCTCTCCCAGGAAGTGGGACATCATTAGCGTCACTATTAATAAAGTTCAGCATTACAAATGGGCACCAACCTAGGAACACCTAATGAGTGTCGATTTGCATCCTCTACCTATTATCACTTCAAGTTTCACTGAAGCGTGGACGTTAAAAATTTCTAATTACAGCTCTTAGACCCAGTTTCCACAGATTAAAAGGGCCTGCTACTAGGGGCCTCCGGGCTGATCTGGGAAGCTCCCTTCTAAACTCAGTAAGGGAGATGAGCAAAACAAGGGAGATAAGGGGGGTGGGGCCAGGGGGCAGGGGGCAACGTCTCTGATAGTACAGTCTTCAGTTAAAAATTTCACATTGTTTCTTTCCAACGGACACTATGTGAGACCAGCCTGGGCCATAGAGACCTTTTTTTGTGCTGTCTGTCTTAAACCAGACAGCCCTGTTATGGTGATTAGGAAGATTATTTCCCCACCCTGAAAAACAGACCCAAATTACACAGAGATTTATTATAAAATTATACTAGTTAGCCAAAAGAGTAATTTCCACTTTGCTTTTGGTTACAGATAACTACATTTGCGATTATCTCATAACGTATTTGAGCAAATGGGTCAGCAGCCCATCCTCTGCCCAGTTCAGAAGATTACAGGGTTCCAAATATATAGCAAGCTGTCTTAGATCTGAAAGTTCTGCTTCAGGATATTAAAAACAAAACAAAACAAAACACTGTTTTAAAAGTCCACACATTTCCCTTGTGCACTGTTGTTGGGATTGCAAAATGGTACAACTGCTGTGAAACACAGTACAGAGGTTCCTCAAAAATTAAAAGCAGAACTACCCTATGATCCAGCAATACTACTTGTATGTATGTACCAAAAAAAAAAAAAAATGCAAGCAGGGTCTCAATGAGATATCAGTAATTCCCATTTACAGCAGCACCATGATAAGCCAAGAGAAGGAAGGAGGCCAAATGTCCCAACGGTGGACAGATGGATAAGGAAAATACGGTACAGACACACAATGGACTATTATTCAGCCTTAAAGAGGAAGGAAATTCTCTTACATGCTTTCCCAAAGATGGACCTTGAGGACATCATACTAAGTGAAATAAGCCAGTCACAAAAGAACAAGTACTGTATGATTCTACTTCTGTATGTCAAGTTCACAGAAACGGAGAGTAGTATAGTGGTTATCCAGGGGCAGAGAGGGAGGGGAGTGGGATAATGGGTATAGAGTCTCAGTCCTGTAAAATACAAAAGTCCTGGAGATCCTTTTACAGCATGAAAATATATATATATGATGTGAATATATGAATATATTTAACACTACCCAACTGCACACTTAAAAAATGGTGAAGACTGTAAATTTCATGGTGTGTTTTTTACCACAATAAAATTTTTTTCAAAAAATCCACACATTTCATTTTATCAATGGGTGAGTCTTTTGAAGCAATAATCCATCGACTGTACTAGACAAATAACCTAAAAAACCTCAAGGAACCAAAGAGCCCTATAAACAGTTGTTTTTTCTTACTTTCTTTGCTTCTTGTCACCTTTCCTATCCTATATGAAACCATTCTACAGATTTTTTTTCTTTGCGCTTTTCCAGATCATTCTTTTATAAGAAAAAAAAAATCCAGTATACAATCTTCATACATTATGTCAAAGTTTACCTGAAAATTATTTGAAAAATCAAGGTAGAATGATTTTCTTCACCCCATTTACTAATTTGGTCACCAAATAACAACAAAATCCCACCAACCTTAGGCCAAAATGAGAAGGCAAACGTCCTTTCATGAAGGAGCTGAGCTACAGATGGGTCACCATCCTCCATGTAGAATCCATCCCGGGTCTCATCCCTAGCAGTGCTCATGGAAGCATTGCTCTCTTCATCAAAATTCTTCCCTCTAGAAACAGCCCCTGCTGAGAAATGAGTTACTGTGCATCACCCACAACCAGAATCTTTCTGAAAAGAAGTGTAGACGGGAAAGGAATTAATGTCTGAATGCTGACGAGCTCCTTTGTATCTCGTACCTACTATGGCTAGAATGGTATCAGGCATTTTGCAAATCCCGTCACTCAAAGCTTGCAAGGCCCCTTGCACGTAGCTGGCGTTACTCCCGTTTAACAGATGAGGAAGTGGAGGCTTGGGGGGCTATGTCACTAGTCAGTGGGCATCCTGCTGCAGACAAGTCTCGGGGGAGGGTGGTGATAGCCAAGCCTCTGACCCGCAGGACCCTCTGCTCCTCCATCAGAAAGAGGACTAACGTGTTGGCCATGATTCCGAGCTGAAGCTCAGGTAGAAAAGTGTAGCACGTGTTTTATTTTTGTTTCGTGGCAACCTACCTGGGACTTAGGAAGACAACTGGTTCTTCCTAGATTCTACTCCTACTCTTTATTTCTGAACGTAAATTAAATTAAACATCATTTGCCTTAAAATTGTTATTGCCTGTAAAACCTTCTGAGAAGCTGGAAGCAGTGCGTTCACAGGTCATAGCAGGGCAAAACACACATCTAAGCATTACCGATACCATCCTAATGAAAATGTACACTCATTACCCTTTAAAAACCCAAAGATGACACAGATCACATGACATGAAGACAGCTGCTGGGGTGGGGCCAAGAGAGGCCTGAGGATCTGTTAGGTCTTACCTTCAGGCTGGGAAGACTCTTCTGACTTGTCATCATCTTCCAGCTTTTCCTCTTCGTCCTCTTCAGAACCCTTCTCAGAAATGGACTTGGGCCCGGAGTCCACACCGACCTCCACCCCTCTGGGCTCACTCTTCCCAGCCCCCGGCTCCGCCTCGCGGTCCTGCCTCTGGTCCTTGCCGCCACCCTCGGCCTCCTCCTCCTCCTTCCCCTCGGGCTTCTCGGAGGCCTCTCTGGCCTTGGCCTCGGCTGCCCCCGCCTTGTCCTCCTGACCTGGGGCAGCTGGGGTGGCGGCGGGGGTCTGGCCAAAGCCCAGGGCCAGAGGGTTCAGGGCGTGGGCGCCGCCAGCCCCACGGGCCTGGGCGAAGCTCTTGTGCGCGTCCAGGAAGGAGAGCTCGGGATCGTTGAGGATGTGGTAGTCCGTGCGGCTGACGCCGTGCTTGGCGGCGCCCACCAGCAGGTCCCGGTCGTGCCGGCCGCACTCCCACCACTCGGGCAGGTCCAGGCTGGGCTGGCAGAGCTTGAGCCGCTCAGCCAGCTGCGGGTGGTGCAGCACCTGCTCGCGGATCCTGCGCAGCAGCTCGATGCGGTACAGCGTGCGGGAGGCACGCTCCTCCGTGATGGGCTCGATGGCCGACGACAGGTCCGGTGGCTCTGCGCGGGGGGCAGGAGGGAGGGAGGGGGGAGGGGGTAGTGGACCGCGTGTCACTGAGAGGTGCAGCGGGAGGTCCCCGAACCCGCCCAGCCTCTCCCATCCCAGGCTGTCCAGCACGGCCTGCATCCTTCGGAAACCTTCCGCCCCTTCCGGTCCCCACCAGGCTCCCATCCCCACACCACCGGCATCCCTGGGGAACCTATGCCTGGTCCTCCTGCTTCTCCGCATCCCTGGGGACTTACCATCATCCGGCTTGGCGGGCATGCGACACACCCGCCGGCACATGGCCACAAAGCAGCTGAAGTACTTCTCCAGACTCTCGTCGGACTTCTTGTCAAGCCTGGCAAAGGCTCGGAACTGGTTCCAGTCGAACTGCTGCTTCGCAGGGTCAAAAACGACCCCAAATGTGGACACCACGCGGTAAAAGTCCGCCTCCTCCCGCCTCGTCCACCTGTCAGAGAGGAGATCTTAGCTGTGGACTGGTCCCCGAGTAAAAAGGCTTAAAGGTTACTGCTGCTTCTCCTTTAAACTGAATCCATAGCGCTTTTTCTTTGTTTTTTTGGGGGGCGAGGGGGTTTGGTGAGGGGGCTGGGTTTGATGGCCATCCTCTTGGATGTGATTCTTGCCTCTACAGGCCAGGAAGAGCGGAGGAGAGAGGCAGGTACCAGGGGCTGAGGAAACCCTAACAGGCTCACTTTTGCCGCTTCTCCGATATGATGGCCTCCCTTTCGGCTTCCAGGGCCCGCACTTCCTCGCGGGGCCGCCGCCTCCGCCGGTCTGTCTTCATCAGCGCCTCCTGCCGCATCTGCTGCCGCTTGTAGCTGCGCTGGTAGGCAGTGATGAGCCTGCGTAGCCGGGTGGTCAGCGTGGAGGTGCTGGGCCAGTACAGCTGGCCTAGCTCAGCGCTGCCCTCGCTGTGCTTGCCTGGGGAGGCGGGGAGAACATTCCTGAATGAGAGAACATTCCTGAATGTGTAGCTATGACTTTTGCCATAGGTAGGGTTTCCCATCCGTAGGGTTTCCCATCCAAACAGGATGACTTGCTAACATTCAAATGATAGCCTGGGAAAAATCATGGTGGTGCTCTTAATACTTCCCTGTAGCCCAGATGGTAAAGAATCTGCCTGCAATGCAGGAGACCCAGGTTCGATCCCTGGGTCAGGAAGATCCCCTGGAAAAGGGAACGGCAACCCACTCCAGTATTCTTGCCTGGAGAATTCCATGGACAGAGGAGCCTGGTGGGCTACAGTCCAGTACATGGTGCCCCAAGAGTCAGACAAAACCGAGTGACTAACACTACTACTGAGGAAGTATGGAAGTTTCATATTAGTATGGAACTCATAAACCATTCTTTCTCAATTCCTTAGGGGGGAGAAAAAGCCAAGTTCATATATCAATCATACATAAAGAAACATACTTTGTGCCACAAACTACATGGTGATAATGTAATACAATAATGTTGAACATAAAAACCAATCATATAATTGTTACCTAATGATTTTATATCAGGGGAAAAGTAGGGTAATAGTCTCAATAAACTGGCAGTTATTTCAGATATTTAACAAATTTCCTGCTTCCATGAGCTATGTTTCTGTAGATGCTTAAGAGTTTTCATTAACTGGTATAAATCATAAATATATAAGTTGTCTTTGTCCAAAAAAACTGTTATTTTATCAAAGAGATTGAACATAACGATTAACCAAGAACCAGCAGGAGTTAGAATTCTTCACAACAGAGAGCAGTAGATGAAGTGCCATTTGGAGACACCACCCTGGTGGAGAAGCTGCAGCCTGGCTGTGGGGCCTGGCCTGAGTCCCACTCCTCAGCTCTGCTCCCCCCAGCTTTCAGAGTTGTACCTGGGGCACGTATTTCCATGGGCTCTTCCTTATCTTCCGGAGGAGAATTTGCAAATTCCTCAAAAGCAAAGCAAGAAAGACAAATTATTTTAATTTGGGGTTCTATTTTGCTTTTTCTTTTAAAGGAAAGGCCATTATCTATAAAGTTTAATAAGTCTTATGTGGGCATATAATATTTTACTGGGGCCATAAAACTGAATGTACTCAAGTTCTTACATCTATTTCATCCTTGAACGGCGTTCTGGTTGGTTTATATTCCGGGTCTTCATCTTCTCTATCAAATTCTCCCCTGTACGAAATGTTTTTTAAAAATGTTTAAATCACACTGATTAGCAAGAGACCGAAGGAGCCTGAGAAAAAGGAACAGCTCGCCTCATGCTGCTTTGAATTCTGAGCCTGACATCCAAAGCGACTCTGTCGGTATTTAAAATGTGCTGCCGTGAGGGGCGGAGGGTGTGTGTGCACGCAGTGGGGTGTGGTGGTGGTGGGGGGTCATGATCATTTGAAAAAGACAAGTTGCAGATTATCTAGATGCTATATTGTGTTTAAATAGTCATCATGATACATAAACAAGACTATACTGGTAAACACCGCTCAAGTCCAAATCAGATGCAGTGCAGTGCGTGGTGCTGTGTAAGGACTGAACCCTGCCAGTGGATCTGACACTCTGACACTGACATAAAGTTTATTAAAATTTTAAAGTGTCCTTCTTACCCGTCACCGCCATCTGCTAGCATGTCTGTTCCTCTCTGCTCGGCAGCGATGGCCTTGGCATCGGGCATACCAACTCGTTCCAGGAAGCACAGCGCGGGGTCAGCTCGCATGGAGTTGTACTTCTCGTACCCTGCGCCGTCCCCCCAGCCCAGAGAGGACACACACAGAGACAACGAAGGCCCGTCACTCATAGAACCACAGCATGGCTGCCTCACAGCAAGTTCATCTCTTTATAAGATGACGGTTTATGCCCTATTTAAACTAACCAGGCTGAAGTAGCTCATTCTTGGAACACTCTTCCCGGGGCAGATTTGGGGGGGGCGGGGGAATTTTCACGGATGTTATCAGAATGACCTTAGTAAATACTAATGAAAAAACAGGTTCAGGGTAACTGCAAGATGCCCGGGAAGAGGTCTGACCCTGTTGTCCCCAAAATCTAATTTTGCTTGGCATTTAAAAGGCAGCATAATGTTCTTCGATGACCTCTGCAGTGGTCCAGCCCACCCTCCCTTGAGCAGCTTCAGTCCTGCAGGAAGTCCACCGCCGGCTGATACATCCCTGTCTACGTCAGGCCAACGAACCTGTCTGATCAGGTTTAAGATGATGCGTGTCAGTAAGATGACACTGTTCCCTCTATGGTTTTCAAACTGCAATTTGCTTTTTGACTGCCCAGGTTGACTAGATGGGAAATGGCAGATCCCAACAGTGCACTGCGGGAAGATGGCTTTTGAGGCTGAGCTCACAAAACACGGCTGCAGTGCACAAGCAGAATGGCACAATTCAATTAGGGTGTGTACAACACCACCTCGGCTCCTAACTGCTGTAGAGCCGCCAGCCAAACTGTAATCATGAAAGGTTTTATAAGCCATCATTCTCCCCCTTAGTCAGGCTGGGCTGCCGAGAATACCTCAGCGACCTCCAGAGACTCGGGATTATAATCAGGAATCGTTCACTGTATATATCATGCCAGTTCTGCATCCCCGGCCTTTCAAAGTTAACAAGGCTGCGTCCCACTCAGGGGAGCCGCGGGTTCTCGGCACTGACATTTGTGAAATATTGCTTGGAACAAAGCCCAGGAGGCACTTGTACAGATTAATAGCAGAGGTTAAGCCCACCGTCCACTTTGACATGGGCTGGCAGAGCGCGCGAGGGGAGCCGTGCTGGAAGTAAAGTTTCCGAAGAGCTATAGGACAACTTGGCTATTATTAAAACAAATATGGTTTGGGTTCTATTTACAGCCAAGGAAGAAATGTTTTCTTCTCAAATACTCAACAAACATTCAAAAACAGCATCTGATATTTACAGTTCATATTAGATCTTTCGTGTAGGGAAACCGTAGACGCCAAGAGTCCTTTGGAACTAGCCTCATTAATATTATGACTTTGGAGACTGTGCAGAGAGCTCTAAATAAAGACAAAGACACATGGTCAAGATGGGGTCTGATGCAGACGCCCCTTACCGTGCTTGAACACGCCAATGAGGAGGGACTTGTCTGCTTCCTTATCCCACCAGTCTGTGGGGACTTCCGCGTGGAAAGGTTCAGGTATCCACACGTCAGCTTCACTGTAAAGACAACCACTGACGTGATATTTACAATAGACCCCATTGCTGGAAAAGAATGCTAAGTGAGGAGCATGACACTCACCCCCTTCCCACGACAAGCACCTGAGCATCGTGGAGTGGGGTGGGGATGCTGGGGCGGTGCGACCCAAGGTTGCAGGGAAGGGCAGAAGTCGGCCGCCTTCTACCAGGACCAGGAGTAAACTTTATCACACAGGACCCTGCTTTAAAGGTCACCTCAGAACACGAGTCATTTAGTTCACACCTTTTTGTACGTCCACACAGACCTACAAACAGGCTTCTCCCAATTCTCCTCATGTCCCCAGGCTGGTAGGACAAACACTGCATTTGAGATGCAGAAAGAGAGATGCGCTGAGGATGCAGGAGATTTGAAGCGTGCCCCCACCCTTGATGTGGACTCCGACCGCCTGGATGGTCACGGCGAGGAGGAACACAGGCGCGTACCCACCTGGAGTCGGCGCCCTCCAGGATCTTCTCTGCCTGGTCTCCTATCACTTCTTGTCTCAGGTAGTAGAGCATGCGGACACGCAGCAGGACCCTGGAGAGGGAGACGGGGGAGCGGGGGGAAGTTCTTAACTCCGGGACTGTTTGCCAACAGTGGCTTTTGGCAGCTGCTGCTGTTCATCCATCATCCTGCCAAGGCTGATTAGCCATGCTGTATGGTAGGCTTGAAGCGTGACAGATGGTGCCACATAATCACCTCTGCGTGTGCTTTCTGCTGGCTTCCAACCGGCCTGCCTGGCAACCGCGCCCCCTGCACGGGAGGGCCGGCGCTCAGCCCGGCCCAGGCGCACTTCATTTAGTCCTACCTAGCGCAGCTTGTGAAGTTTAGACACGTAGCCCACCACTGCCTCTGAAGTATTGAAGCAAGTTTGTAAACAACTGAGCAGATGGCTTTCAGTAACTGTTCTGCTTCATTATCTCATAAAATTTCCTCAGCTGCTGCCTTAATACCATTTTTGGAAGCACATCAGAAGTTGTAGGAATAAACGAGATATAAAATCTGGTTTTACTACCTGACAATAAACCCTCAATACAGAATGTCAGGTTTTCCAGATTATACAACTTTGCTTCCGAGGAAGGAAGATGGTGGTGGGGGTGGATCCTCGCCGGGCCACCCCTTAAGGGGCACTACCCATGTTTTATTCCTTCTAGCTTACATAACCTGGAAGCCCAAATTGTCACTTACCAAATAATAATACAACATCACAAAGGAGATTAAAGTGTGTCCGGTTTGCTGAAGTTCTTAGTCATTTTCAAGGAATTGGTTTTTAAAAACTCATGGAATTCTAGGAACCAAATTTTCAATCTCATGTGGATTTCCTCAATGGCGTAAAACTAATTCTTTGGATAAAGCCCACCTGGTAAACGCTCCAAGAACTCTCAAGTCTAGCATCTCCTGGACTGGCCCTGGTGTGCATTCAGGACAGACACCTGAAGACCACCGCCTTGTCCACGAGTAGACAAAACCAAGTGCAATTCCCATCACACTCTTGGAGAACACTTCTCAATCCGTGTGTCACGTGTACTACCACCAGTTCATTTGATCCTCACAGTAACTCTAGGGCAAAGTGGGACAAGTTACGATTTCCATTTTCTAAGCTAACAGAACACAAGTGACGGACTTCAAAGTCAGAGTCACTTTAAGCATGGATCACTCAGAAGTAGGCCGTCTGACTCCACCACTCTGTACTGTCTCTAGGGATGTGGACCTTGTACATATCAAAATGGCAAGTAGGGGTGGCTTCACCACGACAGACCACTCCTGATCACACACAGACATCCTGTGTACCACCTGCCCCTGATCGCACACAGACACCCCCTGTATCACCCACCCCCGATCACACAGACACCCCCTCTACCACCCACCCCGATCACATACAGACACCTGGTGTACCACCTGCCCTGGATCACACACAGATACCCTATGTACCACCTACCCCTGATCACACAGACACCCCATGTACCACCTGCCCCGATCACACAGAGACAACCCATGTACCTCCCACCCCAGATCACACATAGACACCCCCTGTATCACCTGCCTGCCTGTCCAGCATGGGGGCTGCTCCTGGCCACCCTGGGTTCTCAACAGGCAAAACGCAAAGCTGTAAAGACCTGAATGTGCTCCAAAGTAAGATATCTTTTTGGAAAACTGGTTTTTATTAAGATTTCTTTCTCTGGATAAGATTAAAAAATTGGCTGTGCCACACTGAACCTGCAGAAGCGAAGTGACAGTGTGGGCAGCAGTGCCCGGCACGAGCAGAGTCTGCAGCCTAGGTCTCCTCACAGAGGATGCTCAGCCAGGACGCACCCTCCACCTTTCCCTGGATCTTCTTTCATGCACCAAACCTCAGTGCAGCAGCACTAACCCTAGCAGTTTCTCTCCCTTCAGGAGAAGACAAAGTTTTCTACCTGATGAGGAGTTTTAGTTTTGTGGATGGAGGCTTTAACAAACGATTGTAACTGTGAATGTCATCTTTCTTCTAGAGGAAAAAATTCAAACTCATGTACAGGCAAGCTGAGTGCCCCTAAGGAATACATGGTGGGTCCTGGTAGGATAATGAGGTGATGGAAGGTGGCCTTGGACTCTGAGGGGCTTGCATGTGGTGAGTCAGGATGCCTCTCGAGTCCCCAGTGTTAATCTTCATTCTGGTGGCTGGTCCCACTAGGGTCTGTTTTTTGGATGAGCATGCAGGTCAGGACTACAGGTGCACTGAACTGTCCCACCCCTTCTGCCTCCTTCAACCCAAGACAGTTCCTGTCTTTGTCTCTTGAAACTTTTGAAGAGGACCGGTCAGATATTTTCCAGGAGATCTCACAATTTGGGTCTCGTTTTTCTCTTTAACTACTCATCCCAGAGAGGAGGTGGAGACATGGCCAGTTCTCTTGAGACCCAGGTAAGATGTAAAGAGCACGAGTTACAGCTCACTTACTAACCAGGGAGGGTGCCCTATGGAAGTCTGTGATTGACATCAAAGCAGGAAATTAAAAACCACTGTCTCAGTGAGGCCTGGGAACAGAAGCCTGCCCCCACACTGAATCCCTTCAGTTACGGTTTGTCTGAATCCAGAACTCGTAAGGTTATGGACCCTAACTTCACAGAAACTGCAAAGAAATAGAAGTGTTCTAATAGCTATGAGTGGAGCGGGACTTTAAGGAGAACCACTAGGCTATGAGAGTAACAGTGCTTTCTGAGGTGCCAAGATGGTTTGAGGTAATGGTTTCGAAGACTCAGAAAGGAAAATTTTTGTCAGTCAAAATTTAAGAATAGTGATCAAAGGTGGTCCCTGAAAGCACCATTACATTTAAAAAGGGACGAAAACCATGAGTCAGGGCAACCCAGGAGAAGCAGGTGTTCTCTAGGAAATTATTTCACTGAGGCTTTCGACAACCCTGAGGGAAGACAGGCTTCGGACATGGGCGGTGGGTTGGAGGGGACGTGGTCGAGAGCAAGGGCAGCGTCCCTCAACTAGCTGAGGGACCTTGAGTATCCGAGACTTGGTTTCCTTGTCTGGTAAAGGGGGATAAAAGAGCAAGATGACTCGTCTTAGACAATTCAAACAGAAAATCCATAGGAAGCGCTTGGCGTGCTGCCAGTAATAGGTACTCAGACTTCTGTTGCTGCGCTATAGAGACAGACATTTATTGAAGCTCTATTTGACAAGTAAGGAAAGCGAGTCTGAGAGGATGATAAGCTTGCCCCAGGTCGCCCCAATCAGGAAGGGTGCAAGATGTGCACTGGCTATGCTGCTGAACCCCAGATACTGAAACACATGCTCAGAGGAGGGGAAGCATCCACAGGTGGAGGTGCTCAGCAGCTCCCAGAGCTCCGAGCAATAAAGTTAATTCAGGCCCAGTTCCCTTCAGTTATATATAATCAGGTTCTGGAAATAAAGGTGAGGAATAGGATTCTAAAGCTCACAGGTAAGAAAAAATGGACCCAGCAATCGAGGAGTCGTGCGTGTATGTGTGCACACGTGCACATGTGCTAAGTCACTTCAGTCGTGTCCGACTCTTCACGAACCTATGGACTGTAGTCCACCAGGCGCCTCTGCTCATGGCGTCACAAAGCAAAAAATATTATCTAAATTCCCCAGTCCTTTCATGGGAAGCAGTCAGTTGAAGGCAGGATTATATAAAGCTAACCACAATTCTTCATGACCCGGATAATCACAATGGTGTGATCACTCACCTAGAGCCAGACATCCTGGAATGTGAAGTCAAGTGGGCCTTAGAAAGCATCACTACGAACAAAGCTAGTGGAGGTGATGGCATTCCAGTTGAGCTGTTTCAAATCCTGAAAGATGATGCTGTGAAAGTGCTGCACTCAATATGCCAGCAAATTTGGAAAACTCAGCAGTGGCCACAGGATTGGAAAAGGTCAGTTTTCATTCCAATCCCAAAGAAAAGCAATGCCAAAGAATGCTCAAACTACCACACAATTGCACTCATCTCACATGCTAGTAAAGTAATGCTCAAAATTCTCCAAGCCAGGCTTCAGCAATACGTGAACCATGAACTCCCTGATGCTCAAGCTGGTTTTAGAAAAGGCAGAGGAACCAGAGATCAAATTGCCAACATCTGCTGGATCATGGAAAGAGCAAGAGAGTTCCAGAAAAACATCTATTTCTGCTTTATTGACTACACCCAAAGCCTTTGACTGTGTGGATCACAATAAACAGTGGAAAATTCTGAAAGAGATGGGAATTCCAGACCACCTGACCTGCCTCTTGAGAAATCTGTATACAGGTCAGGAAGCAACAGTTAGAACTGGACATGGAACAACAGACTGGTTCCAAATAGGAAAAGGAGTACGTCAAGGCTGTATATTGTGACCCTGCTTATTTAACTTCTATGCAGAGTACATCATGAGAAACGCTGGACTGGAAGAAACACAAGCTGGAATCAAGATTGCTGGGAGAAATATCAATAACCTCAGATATGCAGATGACACCACCCTTATGGCAGAAGGTGAAGAGGAACTAAAAAGCCTCTTGATGAAAGTGAAAGAGGAGAGTGAAAAAGTTGGCTTAAAGCTCAACATTCAGAAAACGAAGATCATGGCATCTGGTCCCATCACTTCATGGGAAATAGATGGGGAAACAGTGGAAACAGTGTCAGACTTTATCTTTTTGGGCTCCAAAATCACTGCAGATGGTGACTACAGCCATGAAATTAAAAGACGCTTACTCCTTGGAAGAAAAGTTATGACCACCCTAGATAGCATATTAAAAAGCAGAGACATTACTTTGCCGACTAAGGTCCATCTAGTCAAGGATATGGTTTTTCCAGTAGTCATGTATGGATGTGAGAGTTGGACTGTGAAGAAGGCTGAGCACCAAAGAATTGATGCTTTTGAACTGTGGTGTTGGAGAAGACTCTTGAGAGTCCCTTGGACTGCAAGGAGATCCAACCAGTCCATCCTAAAGGAGATCAGTCCTGGGTGTTCATTGGAAGGAATGATGCTAAAGCTGAAACTCCAGTACTTTGGCCACCTCATGCGAAGAGTTGACTCATTGGAAAAGACTCTGATGCTGGGAGGGATTGAGGGCAGGAGGAGAAGGGGACAACAGAAGATGAGATGGCTGGATGGCATCACGGACTCGATGGACGTGAGTCTGAGTGAACTCCGGGAGTTGGTGATGGACAGGGAGGCCTGGCGTGCTGCAATTCATGGGGTCGCAAAGAGTCAGACATGACTGAGTGACTGAACTGACTGAACCACATTCTCTAAACACATTGGCTAAAACTCAGTTATCCACATGTCCACAGCACCATCATTCACAACAGCCAAAGACATCCGTTAACCCAAGTGCCCATCGATGGATGGATGAATAAAATGTGGTCTATACACACAATGGAGTATTACACAGCCATGAAAGGGAACGAGCTTCTGGTAGAAGCTACAACATGGATGAGCCTTGAAAACAGTATGTTCAGTAAAATAAACCAGCTGCAACAAGGCAAATACTATAACAAGATACCTAGAATAAGCCAGTTCTTAGAGACAGATGGTGGGACAGTGTTGTCAAGTGCCGAGGGCAGGAAGGGCGAGAAATCATTTAATAGGAGCAGAGGTTATATTAAGGTCCACGAAACGGTTTGGGGTCTAGACAGTGGTGATGGGCACACAGCAATCTGAATATAATTATTCCCAATGAACTGTATACTTACAAACAGTTAAAGTAGTAAAACTGTGTTTATGCATCTTTACTACTGCCCCCCTTCCCCCCCAAAATCAGTCTTCTAAAGTCAGGCTTCCACATGACTTGACATCATGTTTCAAGAAAAAAAAAAAAAAAAAACAATAAAGCTGCGCCATGAGAGTGCACTAGTCTTACTGATGGATATTCAGTATATACACATACTTGAGTACACGTACATTTAAGAACCAGAAGGGCTGCCCGCTCTCCACACCCGCCCTCCCTGACGTACTTGTTGCAATGGTGCTTCAGGTGCTTCTTATAACTATCCTCCTGGAACAAGGCGTCTGGGTTGCAGCCAGCCAGCCAGTCGGCATCCTGTACCACTGGGTGTGAGCTCTGGGCTTTCACCTTCTTGCCCTTCCTCCCCCTGGGCACCGGGGCTGACAAACCTAGAACCGGAGTAGTCATGATGATAATAACAATAGACACTGTCCACGACCCCAGTGACCTTGTCAGGATCAGGAGTCAGGGACACGCAGGGTCTGGGGCGCCTCCCAAGCTCCTCGGAGGCTCCCGGGACCCCAAGCAGGAGGTGCAGACCCACCGGAATGGTTGACTAGGGCCCGCGTCTGGCCATCAGCCGTTGGCGTGATGAGATCCCAGATGAAGCTCTTGATGTTCTCATCCCCCCGGTAGTGATTGAGGCAGTACACAAGGATGGTCCTGCAGATGGTCTCCACATCCTGCTCGCTGAGCGGGCGCTTGTAGCGGCCATGGGAGAGGATGTCCGTCCACCGCCCCCAGCTGCAAAGCAAATCTCCACATGTGGACGGTGCCTCTGACCTGAGACCTGGGGCTCTGGTTTCAGAGGCAGGTGGCAGCTTTAGGAGGGCTCGGGTCAAAACTAGTGACATCAACATCAGGCAATGGGAAAGCAGTCCAGGTGTAGAAGCTAAACACACACACACACACACAGCTGCAGGGTGGGAGCTGACACCTGCATTTCCAGCAGGGACCTGAAAACCCTCTGCTCCACTCCTCAAGGGCGTGGTTCCCATGTTCTGATGCTGACCTGTCATCTGAGATGAAAGGTGACAAGTGGCAGGTGTGACCACCCCCACATCAGGAAGCTGGTGGCTGAGGGTGTGGCCGCAGAAGCAGCTGAGCATCTTCCGATACCCAGACGTGAGGTGGTCTGCTGGCTCACATCGGACCTTCAGCCCGGAGTGAGGAAGATTAACAACCAACCACACAGGAAGTTATCAGAAGCATCATTCATTAGAAGCATCATTCATCAGCTTGAAAAAAAAGTTATATGTGATTTTCATTTTGGTAAGGTGCTGTGTAATGTGTTAGAAGGAAATTATAAGGACACCCCGATAATTAATGGAAAGCCACGAAAGGTCTCCCTCTGAAACAAGTCCCAAATATAAGCACTTATGTGTCCTCCTGTGAAACAGGGAGAGAAAGGGCCGTGGACAGGCCCCCACAGGCGGGTGCTATGTGAGCACACCTTCCCCAGGCTCCAGGTGCTCAGGGCAGAAATCAGCCCCCAGGCGAGGGGCACAGCCTCACCAGTGGCTTTGCCTCTGCCCCACCTGGTCCTCCAGCTTCCAGATTTGTTCTTCCAGTTCCTCAAACCACAAGGTTGGCCCTAGCCTTTGGGCCTTCGGACCCACAGCTCTTCTTGCCGGAAACTCTCTTCTCCCTGTCCGACACCCCACCCTTACTCTTACTCCAGCTAATTCAAGATGTTTGTTCATGCCGCCTCTGTGGAATGCCTTCTTTGATTCCCCCACTTAGAAGCAGGAAACAGCACCTGAGCTGCCTGTTAAAGGAGAGAGGACCTGTCTTTCTGGGGTGGGGGTGGGGGTGCCATGGCCATCCTGCTCACGGTTGAGGAGGGAAGGGCTCTACAGAAAGACAGATAAGCATACCTTCCAGCTTCGGCAGCGATTAATATGCTCTGTTGCTAAAGTCAGCAGCAAAATTCTCAACTTTGACAGCTAAGATTGAATCATGGAAACAGGTGAAGTAGCAAAAGGCTCAGGTGGAGGGTCTCCGCCAAGTAAAGACGGCCAGGAGAGAACCGCCGGCGTGTGGAGATGACGCGGAGAGGGGACCCAGCTGCCAAGACATGGGACGGGCTACAGTGCATCTGCCTTCACTGTAAGCAACCACTGACCCAGCGCGCACTGTGCCTGCTGGCATCACACTCTGCCCCAAGGACAAAGGAGGAGCCCTAGGCCTCAAGGAGTCCTTCACTGGGGCTCTGGCAGGACGTGACCGTTAAGAGCCGTCACGCGACAGGCTGAGTGTGACAGCACGTGCAGGAGACCCTTAGGGGCGGGAGGCGGGGCAGGATGCTGAGCTGATGCCCGCTAGGAGGTCAAGTGCGGGAGGTGGTAGGCAGATCAAGTGTGGGCTGGGGGAGTGGGGGCAGGGCTGCTTGTGGAAACAGCACATGGCAGAAGGTGAAGGGTCTGTCCTAAGAGCAGCCCTCAGTGCCGTGGGAAGGACCCACAGGACAGACAAGGGCCAGGTAAGATCCCTGTCGGCCACGTTAGCAGCATATCTGTGTTTCTTCTGAAACTAATCATGATCTATTAGAAGAAAGAAATCACAGAGCAAAAGTCATCAGATCTATAGAAACAGTTTTTGTGGCAGGTTTTGCATTTGAGCAATATTTGCTTACAGTCCCACCAGGTATGAGAGCATGCTTGTTTAGGAATTCTGATTTGCGCCGAGCACCCTGCCTTTGGAAGCCCTGTGCCATGGAGTTTCAGAGATGGATTCAATGTGGATCCTGCGGTTGAGCAGGAGAAATACGACCCATTCAGATGGTTGAAATGACCTCCACATTTCAGATAGGTAGGAAGAGCTTTACAAATGAGACCACTGCCTTTAACAAATTTTTATAACAGAAAAATGATGAAAGAGTACCAAAAGTGATGAGAGAGTGGTAATTTTATGTGAAGGAACACTAGAAAAAGATGTAATTCTGAGACTTCCATTCTGAGTTATTAGTGATCAGCAAGTGAATCTGAGTCTGACATGATTCCTTAAAGGACAAATCCCCTTCAACTCTCTGAGGATCTGCACAGCTTTGAGTTCTTTAACCACCTGGGTTGCGCCAAAAGCATTTGTGTCCTGGGCAGTCACAGAAACCCAAACATAAATTAGAGTTTTTCCTACACCACTTGGAATTCTAACCATTTTTTGAATGAAATTCCATTTCTCACATGGGCTTGACTCACCCATAGACGAGCAGGTTCTTCTCAACTCGGAAGCACTCGCTCCTGGCATAGCCCTGGGACCTGTCTGGTGGCCGCCGCGGCTTTGTGCAGGGCTTCTCCTCTGAGTCGCTCTCCAGGTCTGAAAATTCCATCAGCTCGTCCTCCTTCACTGCACTATACAGCCTGGTTTGCTTCCTCACTCTCGGAGTGTCAATAACCAGGTTGTTCTGAAAGACAGCAGATACTTTGAAACTTCTGAAAAGGAAGCCCTGGGAGAGGTCAGACAGGGAGTCAATATGACCGCTCACTCACCCTCCCGTTCAAGGCATCGATATCCAATTCTGCCTTCTTCGCCCACTTTTGCCAGAAATTTGGATCATCCAAGGAAATATCTGTCCTATTTCCAGATGCAACAAAGCTGGCCTAAAGGGGGAAAAAGATATTCATTACTTTGCAAGGGTTTTCTCAGAGGTGAAATGCAAAGCAGTTTCACTCATTCATTCACTTGAACACACAGGCATCCTTCCACTGTGTGCGTGCCAGGTGTTATGGTCAGTGGGACTGGGACAAAGGACTGTCCCTTAGGCAGCTCACTGTCCAGGGGTTGAGACAGATCAGGAAATAAAAGATGACAGCACAGCCTAATAAATGACAGATGACAGAGGTATGTACAGATGCAGCCAATATACAGAGGGGAGCCCTAGCCAGGCTTAGGTGGGGTGGGGGCTCCTGCTGGGAAGAGAGAATATGCCCTCCGGAACACAGTGCCCAAACCAGCCTGTTAAAATCCCACAGAATAGGGCTCCCCTGGTGGTCCAGTGGTTAAGAATCCACCTTGCAACACAGGGGATATTGGTTTGATCCCTGGTCCACAGAGATTCCACATGCCAAGGGGGCAACGAGCCCTCTGCACCACAACTACGGAGCCTGTGCTCTGGAGCCTGGGCGCTGCAACTGCTGAGACTCTGAGTCGCAACTGCTGAAGCCTGTGTGCCTAGAGCCGATGCTCCACAACGAGAGAAGCCACCACAATGAGAAGCCTGAGCACCGCGACCAGAGAGTGGCCCCTGCTCGCTGCAACTACAGAAAGCTCAAGCACAGCAATGAAGACCCAGCAGAGCCAAAACTTAATTAATTAATTTTTTTAAAAGGCCATAGAACAAGAAAGCAAGTGGGAATGTTCAGGATGGAGCATGTGCAAAGGCACACGGGCCAAGAAAGGTGATTGTGTCATGTAGCCAGGGATTCGGGTGGTCAGGGGTGTTGCCCAAGGTCAAGCTGGTGAGGCAGGCAGAAGCTGGGGCCAGCAGCGCCTTGCATGTCCTGTTAGCAGAGTCCAAAACCCATCCTCAGGCAGCAGGAAATTCTTTGAAAATGGGAATAATCTCGAGAGGGATGAGACCATATGCAAAGTCACCTGTCAGAGGGACCACACCAGTGTCCTGGAGCAGGGGGTGGGATGCGGGGAGTACAGAACAGAGCAGGACAAGCTGCAGCCAGGGTTTAGGGAGGAAATGGGGAAGATCTGCAGAAATGAAGAAAAGGAGACAGGCTAGAAGGTGGTCTTTACAAGGTAAAATTACAGGGGTTAGAATGTGAGGGCATGTAAAGCCTGAAGGAGGAGGAAGCCATGGAAAGCCCAGCATTCAATTCTGGCATCTGAGAGGTGTGACTCAGGCGAAAAAAACGGGTGCGTGCCCGTGCACACATGCATGCACAGAGGTGGAGGGAAAGGGAGAATGGACCTGTTTTGGTACCGAATGAATGTGAAGTATCTGTGGGGACGGAGAAAAGAACCTGAAAAGAGGTCGAAAGATGTGAGGGAGAAGGTGTTGGGTCACTGAGCCCAGACAAGGAGAACCTTTCAAGACCGGAGTAGCTGTGCGAAGTGGAGCAGCTGAGACAAGTGGAGTAGTTTCAACAAGTGGAGCAGGTGGGGCAAGTGCAGTAGCTGGGATAACTGGATATCCATATGCAAAAGAAGGGAGCTGCACCTCTGTCTCATATCACACACAAAAATTCACGCAGAAAGGGATCAGAGACATCAAAGTTAAGAGTGAAAGCTATAAAACTCTTAGAAGAATGCACAGGAGCAAACCTTTGTAATCACAGGTTAAACAGTGGATCAGAAGCACACATGATAAAAGAAAAACATGGGTAACCCGGGCTTCTTAAAATTAAACACCATTAAGAAAGGACTAAGGGAAATATTTGCAAATTACCTAATAAGAAACTTTTATTTGGAACACTTAAAACTCAATTTAAAAAAAACATAACTGAACAAGGTTCAAAGCTGTTCAGAAGATCTGAAGAGACACCTCCCCAAAGATGATATATATCAATACTTGGCCAACAAGCACACAAACAGATGCTAAATAGTATCAGAGAAAGGCAGATCAAACCAGAGTGGGCTATCATGTCACACTCGGTAATAGGGTGGTGATTAGAAACGACAGACAACAAAAAGTATTGGTGAGGATGTGGACAAATGAAAACCAAAGGCAGATCAAACCAGAGTGGGCTATCATGTCACACTCGGTAACAGGGTGGTGATTAGAAAAGACAGACAACAATGTGGACAAATGAAAACCCTAACCACTGCTGGTAGTACAGTCACTTTAGAGAAGAGTCTGGCAGTTCCTCAAAGGGTTAAATGCAGAGTTACAGAAGACCTAGCAATTCTATTCCTGGTAATATAAGCAAGCGAGATGAAAACATATGTCCACACAAAAACTTGTACATAAATATTTGTAACATCATTCATAATAACCAAAAAATGGAAACAATCCAAATTTCAGCACCAGCTAGTGAATGGATCAACAATCAAGGTCCATATTCAAGTGTTAAATAAGGTGGAGCCATAGAATGGGATGTGGTTCAGCAATAAAAAGAAAGAAATTAGTGATAACACGCTACAACATGGATGAGCCCCCAAAACAGGCTAAGGTAGTGAGGCCAGACACAAAAGGCCACGTGTTGTATGATTCCATTTATATGAACTGTCCAGAGTAGGCAAACCTAGAGAGACAGAAAGCAGAGGAGTGGTTGCTGGGACTTAGATGGGGAGGAGGGTGGGGGGAGGACTCTTAAAGGGTGACGGAAATGTTCTAGACGTAGATATTGGGATACTTGTACATGTCTATATATGGTAAAGGTGCTGGATGGTACACTTAAAATAGGTGGTTTTTATGGTAAGTAAACTACATTTCCATAAAGCTGCTCAAAATGAAAGTGGAAAGTGTGGCACTGGGCTTGGAGGTGGGTGGGTGAAGCCTCAGAAGGGGCGGGGGGTTGGGGGGAGCTGGGGTGGGTGGGGGAGGGGTAGAAGCTGGATGTTGGGAAATGAGTAGAGAGTAAGGCAGTGGAGCAGCAGGGTCAATAACACTGTGTGGGTTGCTGGTGTGGTTTTTAGCTACAAAAGGAGTTATGGGGTTGCAGCCAGAGAGGAAAGCAGATGGGGGACTTTTTCAAGATAGGAGTGAGCTGATTGTTCTCAAGGCTTCATCAGGAATCAAGATCCCAGGAAAGGAGGAAGGTGATGACAAAGCAGAGGCTCAAGAAGTGGAAGGGAGGGCGGCCAGGACACGGAGAGAGGACGAGCCTGGGGAGCCCGGAAGCAGGGATGGGACAAGGTGAGGGTGACCCTGATACCAGACGCATAGAACATAAAGCACATTTTGTGCGTCAGGGCCCCCACTGGGATTAAATCACTAATTTCTTAACGTGCAACATAAAGCAGCTGTTACGTGTGCTTCTCATGAGCGCATTACACAGCCTCTGTTTCGCTTCCCCAGAAGACCTGCCTCCTGGGTGGGTCCGCACCTTAGCAAACGTGGAGCCCTTGCCCTCGGACTCGATGGTGATGGTGTGGGTCCGCCGGAGCAGGATCTGGTCGATGTCTTCTTCACAGAACTTGGAGCCCTCATCCTCCTCATCCATGAGCGCACCATAGGCCCCCTTCCGGAGAAGATCCTCTATTTCTTTCTTGGAAAGCTGTTGTACCTGTGTTAGAGAAGTATTTAAAGTCATTTAGACAAAAGAAATCAACCCTGAATATTCATTGCAAGGACTGATGCTGAAGTTGAAGCTCCAATACTTTGGCCACCTGATGCGAAAAGGTGACTCACTGGAAAAGACCCTGATGCTGGGGAAGACTGAGGCAGGAGGAGAAGGGGATGACAGGATGAAATGGTTGGATGGCATCACTGACTTGCAAACGCTGAGAGATGGTGAAGGACAGGGAAGGCTGGTGTGCTGCAGTTCATGGAGCTGCAAAGAGTCAGACACAACTGAGCTACTGAACAATAACAAAGAACCGAAATGTCTGGAGACTGAACAAATGCTTACTTTTTTCTCCAAGACAGTAAACCTCAATTATGACGAAGTAAATGTGACCAAACATGCTTAAAATATTGAGGCCAAAAAATTACCAGATGAGGATGATTTCTCACTGGGAGCTAAACGAAGCAAGGAGCAGAGTGAAGCACACAGGGTGAGGACAGCAAGGCTTACCCCATTGGGAGCATTCTCCCGTCCGCTCATGGACTGCAGGACTGCCTTGTCCAGACCCAGCTTCAGGCTGGCCTTGTCAAACATTTCCCTTTCATAAGAATTCCTGGTAATCAGCCTGTATATCTTCACAGATTTGCTTTGTCCTATTCTGTGACATCTAGCCTGAGCCTGAAAGAAAAAGCAAATGCATGGCCACCAGAGAAAGAGAACACCCTACTGCCAGTTACAAGAGCATCTGTTCTGATAAGTAGGTGTACCGTTCAACAGTGGAGGGTTAACATGCCAAGAAATGACTTTCACATTATCAATCAATTGATTACCGGTTGGTTCATTTGCCCCGATCATGGGACACTGCCTGAGCGACGGCAGGATTTCAATTTATTGGTCTGATGTAGCGGAACGACTTTCCAAAGTGGGGGAGGGGTGTACCAGAAAGGTTTTCTTGCATGTTTACCTGGAGATCATTCTGGGGATTCCAGTCAGAATCGAAGATGATGCAGGTATCAGCAGCAGTGAGATTAATGCCTAGGCCTCCTGCCCTCGTACACAGGAGGAACACAAACCTATCAGAGTCAGGCTTGGAGAACCTGTCGATAGCTGCCTGACGGAGGTTGCCTCTGACCCGGCCGTCGATCCTCTCATATGGGTACCTGGAAGATGTCAGTGTCAACAAGGAGGCCTGGCAGATGGCCACAGGACATGTGTTCCTTTCCTGGTGCTTTTAAGAACGTACTACAACATGGGATATAAATTAACAGGCTCGGGCTTCCCTGATGGCACAGTGGTAAAGAATCTGCCTGCAATGCAGGAGACAAGAGACTTAGGTTCCATCCCTGGGTCGGGAAGATCCTCTGGGGAAGGAAATGGCAACCCACTCCAGTATTCTTGCTGGAGAAATCCCAGGGACAGAGGAGTCTGGCGGGCTATAGTCCATGGGGGTCACAAAAATGTCAGATACTATTTCAACATCAAGAAAAAGCTGTCCTCCCCTAGCCCAGAGAAAGAAGTGGAAAAATAGAACTACCTGCAAAAGCACGCGTCATATGGGACAACTGTCATGCCCATCCATAGCTTTCAAGAAGAGCTAAGACACAAGCCCCCACCCATCCCCTTTATCACACAGGCCACTTGGAGGTGAAGCGTGTGGAGCCCAGTCCCACATTCCCCCCACCCCCCACCCCCGGGGGCTTGGCCCTCACCGTCTCTGAATGAGGTAGTCTTCCAGGATGTCCAGGCAGCGCACCATCTGGGAGAAAATGAGCACCCTATGGCCACCGGCCTTCAGCTTCGGCAGCAGCTTGTCAATCAGCACTAGCTTGCCAGCAGCCTGGATCATCGCCTGGAGCTGAAAATCTGGAGAGTCGGCATTGTGTGTTTCTTTAAACTCTTCCAAAATTTTCTCTTCAGCACCTGCGGAGATTGGACAGCATAATAGGAATACTGTAAAAGGTTTTTTTCTTTTATTACTGAAAACAACAAACCTGCTTTCAACACCCACTGCAAACAGCAGGGCCCAGAACAACGCATTCGCGCTCACGAACACACATCCGTCCACCAGCTCAGAGTGGGGTCTGCAGGAAACCAGGGAGGTAGAAGAGGGATCAGAGTTTTCAGCATGACACATTTTCAAGCGTTTGGGGGGGAACCCCCACATTTTCCAACAAACAAATGTTTGCTGTCTGTAGAAACTGAATTTCAACAACAGACTGTCAAAGCTAGAAGTGGCAGAAACAAGCCAAGGGCCGGATACCTACAGAAAATTTGGAACCTAAAATGCTAAAGAAATGAGGAGCTGTTTACTCGCGAAACATAAACACACATAACAAAATCTGTTCTGAAACTAAGAGGCAAGGGAACAGAGTTCTAACAATTGCTGTGCAAGGGCAGTCATCTGTGTATCTAAACTGCCTGTTAATATGGCCAAAAGGGCTGCAGCAAAAGGGAGTCCCGCTTCAGGGATAATATTGAGAGATTTTTTCAGGAGATCTGAGCACACATCTTCACTGCAATCTCTCCATCTCCCTCTACATTCATTCTCATTTGATAATTTCCTAAAGTACAAAAGTTCTATCTTGAGTTATCCAAAGCTTTAAACAATCAACCTCTGTTTAATGAAAGACATTGATACCTAACCCTCTCTTCTAATAGCCCCTCAGAGACTTGCACTTGCTGCGGGTGCATCAGAGAGACTGTCACCTTCCTAGGGACCAAAACTCTTCCCACCTCTGCCCCTGACACCAAACACACTTGTCCAGGGAGTAGCCGGCTAAGCTTCCTGCAGCCGCTTAAGTGGCTTAACTAGAATTAGACAGCGGGGTCCAGGGTAGGGTGAGGGGGTTAATCAGGGCCCGGGCACTGTGCTCCACCCTTGCGCTGGGGATGCAGGGTAGTCACTTCTTTGGGAAATACAGACAGACAAATCCATCTGATGGGATTACTTCCCAGCCTTAAACCACATCAGGAACCTGACTTCTTAACCATTGGTTTTTAAACATGAAGGCACTGTACTGATGGGGATATGAGACCCTTCCAGGGTTTAAGGGCCAGGTCACCTGGGCCACCAGAGCTGCCAGGACAGAAGGGGGGCATGCAGCCACAGGTGGGACAGCAGTGCCCCCACTTCCCTTTTCAGAGCACCTGTGGAAATGAAGTCATGACCTGATCATATCCAGAAATACAGTCTGTTTGTTATTAATCAACAAAGAATCTTTCTGAGACCAGATTACAGTCACAAATGCCTGGGCTGGGCCGGGAGGTCTGTGCAGAGCAAGCCACTGCTGTTTCCCAGGAAGGGCCAGGCAGAAAATGCCAGCGGGGTGGGAACTGCCGCTTCTCACTCCCTCTCTCTCCCATGTGAATAAAAGGCTAGTATTCGGGATTTCAATCTGAAGGGAATGAAAGGCAAAGGTTTCTCTAAGAAAAGGTAAAAACCAAACTGCTGTTGAAGAGCATCAGCACGAATATCCTTGAATGAAGCACCCTCTTGAATAAATGTTCTTGCATCCTACATGCTTGCTAAGTTGCTTCAGTCATGTCCAACTTTTTGTGACTCCATGGACTGTAGCCCATCAGGCTCCTCTGTCCATGGGGTTCTCCAGGCAAGAATACTGGAGTGGGTAGCCATTTCCTTCTCCAGGGGATCTTCCTGACCCAGGGATCGAACCTGCATTTGTTATATCTCCTGTGTTGGCAAGCAAGTTCACCAAATGTCCCTGTATAAAGTCAAATAATGTTTTCCAAAACAGAAAATTTAGAAATCTAGGTTCTAGATTCAGGACAAGAAGGTCCTCAGGAGACAGGGGGAACGGATCATATCCACATATTACATTAGGTTTTTTCAAAACGTTTCTTCCTGTTGGATAATATACTATAAGCAATTCAGAAACACACTTCACTTATAATATCTGGGTAGTTATTTTTTGTTAAAATTAAGATATTAATATCAATCCATAATCAAAATATACTATTTTAGATATTTTAGTGAATAGTTTTCAAAAATGAAATAATCATGACAAAATTAATGTGTTTGAACTATTTTAGCAGAAAATTTGAAAATATAAATTCAGTCAAATCAGTAGAGAAATTTTTTTCATTTTAAATTTATTTAGATGAGAAAAGTACCTTTCCTTCTTTTTCAATTCTACCAATAATACATCATCAAAAACTGTCAGAATTAAAATATGTCCTTTCTTATCTGACAAAAGTTCTTACTGAATTAATTCAGCTCTTTGCTATGAATTCAGGCTCTTAAAGTGGCAGCCAGTTGTCACTAATAACGCTTCCTTTAAATATATCAGCAAACATATTTCCTATGCGATGCTTTCAGCTATAATTATACTCTGTCTGGGCTTCCCCGGTTGCTCAGCAGTCAAGAATCTGCCAGCAATGCAAATCATATAGGACATGCGGGTTCTATTCCTGGGTTGGAATATTCCCTGGAGGAGAGAATGGCTACTCACTGCAGTATTCTTGTCTGGAAAATACCATGGACAGAGGAGCCTGGCGGGCTACAGTCCATGGGTCACAAAGAGTTGGACACAACTGAAGTGACTGAGCACATATTTTCCAGAAAAGCTGAAGAAAGAAGGGCAGGGAAGATGTCCAGGAGGAAAACCAAACTGACCTCTAAGCCATTCAGTGCAGTTCAGTTCAGTTCAGTCGCTCAGTCGTGTCTGACTCTTTGCAACCCCACGAATTGCAGCACGCCAGGCCTCCCTGTCCATCACCATCTCCCGTAGTTCACTCAGACTCACGTCCATCGAGTCGGTGATGCCATCCAGCCATCTCATCCTCTGTCGTCCCCTTCTCCCCCAATCCCTCCCAGCATCAGAGTCTTTTCCAATGAGTCAACTCTTCACATGAGGTGGCCAAAGTACTGGAGTTTCAGCTTTAGCATCATTCCTTCCAAAGAACACCCAGGACTGGTCTCCTTTAGAATGGACTGGTTGGACCTCCTTGCAGTCCAAGGGACTCTCAAGAGTCTTCTCCAACACCACAGTTCAAAAGCATCAATTCTTCAGCGCTCAGCCTTCTTCACAGCCAACTCTCACATCCATACATGACCACAGGAAAAACCATAGCCTTGACTAAACGGACCTTAGTCGGCAAAGTAATGTCTCTGCTTTTGAATATACTATCTAGGTTGGTCATAACTTTCCTTCCAAGGAGTAAGCGTCTTTTAATTTCATGGCCGCAGTCACCATCTGCAGTGATTTGGGAGCCCAAAAAGATAAAGTCTGACACTGTTTCCACTGTTTCCCCATCTATTTCCCATGAAGTGATGATTCTCAAGGTTATCAATTACTAAAGATTTACCTTGATACTAGATCTGTAAACATCAATCAGAAAATTAAAAATTGGAAATAGGCTATAAAAAGCCCAAATACTCCAATAGTGTTAGTCACTCAGGTGTGTGTGACTCTTTCGTGACCCCATGGACTGCAGCCCACCAGGCTCCTCTGTCCATAGGATTTCCCAGGCAAGAATACTGGAGTGGGTTGCCATTTCCTTCTCCAAGGGATCTTCCCGATCCAGGGATCGAACCTGAGTCTCCTGCATTGCAGGCAGACTCTTTACCTACTGAGCCGCCAGGGGAGCCCAAAAATACTCCAATGGCACTGCCCTAAATTAAAGTACTGCATTTGTATTTAAAAGTGTGTCTGTGCACACATGTGTGTGTGTATGTAGCAGAGACAACTTTAAGGAAGTGTGGAAGTCTGTTCCCTTAAACAGATGGTCACTGTGAGGGCAGGAGCTGCAATGTTATCCAGTTATACTAGCCACAAACAAGTAAGAAAATATTTCTCTTGAAGATTACCCTTTGGCTCTCTGAAATTCATTCCATCACAAGCTCAGCCTCATCTTCTTTCTGCTCACTGTTCTCCACACCCCTTCTGCCCAACAACACGGACTCATAAGTCAACCCAAGCCATCGGGGACCCCACCACGTCTTCAACAGCATTTCCACTCTCACATGCGCACATGTGCTCAGCTGCTTCAGCCACATCTGACTCTTCAACCCCACGGACCACAGTCTGCCAGGCTCCTCTGTCCATGAGATTCTCCAAGAACACTGGAATGGAGTCTCTTGGAGGCTACTGTTCCTCTTTTCAGACATCAAATGAAAAAAACTGTGTATTTGTGTGTGTGTGTCTCTCAGATTACACACACACACACACACACACAGAGCTCTACTCATACCACCGACCACCTTCGGCCCAGCTCCATCTCCCTAGCTCAGGACCAGGCTGTAGACACCACAACGGCCTCACGGGCTCTTACACACATGAGGATGAGCAAGCGGCAGCACTGAACACACAATGGTCACGTGTGAGTCTCTCTTGGGAAGACCAAGCTAAAAGCAGCAAGTCTGAAGCAGAAATGCACCAAGGTCACAGCACAGCCATGACCTCAGGTGCTGCGGTGAGGCGGCTCCAGGGAGGGACCACTCTGTCATTAGTAACTGCAGATTCCGGAGGTGAGCTGGCCCAAGGAGGATAGATTACAAAACGGGGAGAGACTAGGAACTCCTGACATCAGCTGCATTTGAACCTCACGGATTATGATAGTGACAAAAAAAAGAAAAAAAACAACCTGGCTTGGTTCCTTCGCCCCTGGAAAGCACCCTAACTGCATTGCTGGCCAATCATAATTGTACACAAACACCCCGATTGAGACCACCATCACTTTTCTTTAACCCATATTAACTCCCGCCTGGATGACAGCAGTAGCCTCCTAGTGGGGCTTTCTGTTTGTATATCTTTCCCTACTCCCATCTGTTTATTCATATGACGTTTCCAGATCAATCATCCTAAATCCCATGTCTAATCATTTCTTAGCTCCACCAAAATTCCACAAGCTGGCATCTAGGCTTCCCATAACCAGGTTCCACTCTGTCTACGGTTCACTGTCCCATTGTTTCGCACACATACTTTATATCCTGGGCAGGTTCCACATTGTTCTGCCTCCTTCTCTTGTCTCCTGCGGTTACATCAGCCTAAATGCCCCTTCCTTTTTTAACTATAATGGGCAAAAGCCTGTCTCACTGTCATCGCTTTCGAATGGCTTTCCTGCTCTCATGCCTCCGGAGTATTTTACATGTCACAGGCATGAATTCCTCTAATGATTTCTGGAAGAGTACGATACAGGTTCTTACTCTTATCAGTTACATAACACTATCAATTTAGTTAAGAATACAGGAAGATCATGAACCATGCTCTTGATTATCAATGCTCGAGATAACCTCTCACTCTTAGAGAATGGATGCTGGAAGCCTCTGGACTGAGAGAAGTTCTTTCCCATCAGAGTTTTGAGGCATCCAACAGCTGCCTCTCACACCAAAGGTGCTCTTTAACTTCTCTGATGTAAACACACACACCTCATTGGGGGTTAATTTTTCTTTTAATTGTTAGCATGTGTGATGGCTTCCAGCCAGCGAGCACCGTCACCTCCTTTCAAGGAGTGGGATGCAGATGCAGGACAGGTGATGTGAGGTCCTGCTTCAGGGACCATCGGGGACAAAGATGTTGCACCTACGGCTTCACAGAAGGAGGCATTGTGAACAGGAAGATGATGAAACTCACACTGGGGCAACTACAAACCATACAATAACACGTGTGGAGGGAGGCAAGGATTTCTGGGGCTTCGACAACGACTGAAACAAGGAGCCAGGCTTACCGTTGATAAGGTAGGGGTGATTGCAGCACTTCCGTAATTCCATCATAGTGTTTAAAAGGTTGGGTACGTTAGCTTGACCACCACCTTTGGAAAGAAACGTGAAATTCTTCTCAAGGATGGCTCGGTAATATTTCTTCTGAATGTTTGTTAGCTCCACTTCAATGATAGTTTCTTCTTTGGGGGCCAAGTTCTTTTCCACGTCCTCCTTGAGACGTCTCAACATCATTGGCTTTAGAATAGCCTGGAGTTTTTGCACCTACAAAAGGATCTTAAGTAAATACTGGTGTTGGGACTTGCTAGCATGGTAAAACATAGTCTACCATAAAAAACCAGGAGTCTCTTATTTATCTACCTTTCACTTTCGTTTGTCGAAGGGTACGAGGGCATTATCTTACAGCTCTCATAATAGGAGCATGTGAGGGTTGAATGTCCAGTTTCTGATGGGCTAGTTCACCTGGCCAGAGAGTCCTGAACAGCCAGGAGGCTTGAACGGAATACAGCAGAAAAGAACCCTATTCATTCTGTCAAGTTTTCCCTTCTGTTTGTTTTGAGCCTTTGGGATGATGAGGAAGGAAGGGAGAAAGTCGTAGGAATGACTCGCTTCAGTTCTCTTCCTTTCTAGCAAGAGCTGACAGAATGTGTGAGTAAGCCAGGAGCTCTCTGGTCCCTCTCTGTTCTCATCTCTGTTGACTGGCAATAGGACACGGCACACCAGACAGCTCTGATTTATTCTACGAAGGGCAAAACAAAACAGACTTCCCTTGAACTAAGAGAAGAGGTTTTAGATGGTAAATTAGGGGAGGGGGCACATGAAGACCAAGATTTCAAGCATCAAGTTTGTTTCAAATAGAGCTTAATAACCAACACCTACATAACTCTCACGATGTATAAGATAACTGGCCACTTTTCATACCCGATACCATATTTATTTCTCATAGAAATCCTGCAAGGTAGTTAGGAACCATGTTTCTAAATGAAATATGTAGACTCAAGAAGAGTAAGCAATGTGAGCAAGCAGGAGCTAAGACTAGAACTTTGCATCTCCAGGACGGACACAGCTTGCGAAATTTCAGCCACTTCTGACACTACCCCCAAAAGCACACAAGGCAAAACCACCAAACTTGACAGGACAGCAGCTGAAGAGTAGGTGGACAGGTACGGAGACTCCGTAAATCTCAAGAGCCCTTCAGGAGGGCAGAGAGACCAACCAACCAGCCAGGACATCGCCTTAATGAAGACTCAGAACATCCAAGGAAAGGATGTGTAAATCTCACTTGTCTACTAGGTGGGGGGAAACTGACATAATTTACATTTAAAAAAATAGTTAAATCTTAATGCTTTGGCCCTTTGGGAGTTAATCCTCAATTCAGTGACTGAAATACAAAAGGAGCCACGGTAAGTACCTGCTCTTCGGTTTTCAGATCACCAAATTCTTGCATAAAGGTGGTTTCCGAAGGGAAGCGAGTTGGTTCTAAGAAGTGAAGCAAGCTGAAGAGCTCTTCCACTGTGTTCTGGAGCGGGGTCCCCGTCAGCAGCACTTTGTGTTCCTATGGGGATGCGAAGATAACTGAGCAAATCATAACAAAAACCATAGCCATGCCAAAGCCTCCCTCGGGATCAGCATTTCCCCAATTCCACTCGTGGTCGCTGAAATTCAGCATCCACCCAGCATAAAACACAGGAATAAGATCCGAAGGCAGAGATGCAAGAAATGTGGTCTCTGTCTTAGATTCCCAGACCGTGTAAGCGTGGTCTGCTATTCTGTTTTTTCCTGGGATGTTTAGGTCAATGTTTTGGCAGTGTGGCCCTGCACGTCTCCTGCGTCTCGTGGCATCTTTTCCCACCAAAGTTCAAGTTTTGCCTCAGATCCCTAGCTCAGATGAAGCGCACGTGCTCCTTTTCTGCTCTCTACAGGGCTGTGCCCTCCCCATCTGCTTCCTGCATGACTCACTTAAGAGACAAAAGAAGGTTTTCTACAGGCAACAGCACATGAGAACCTGTTTTGTTCAGCAAACATTTCAGTCTAGCAAAGAGGTCAGCTTGGTTTCAAATACCACAATCATGTTTTTTTTTTTTTTTTTTTCAATAGAGGCTACTTCTTACTTTGTCTCCTTGAACCAAGGTAGGTATTTTCTTTAAGGCACTTCTTCCTGTTAACGAGCTTTTTCTTCAGCTTTCTTTATGGATCCATACCCTTGTCCTCTTATTTCTACATATCCAACATGGTGACCAGTCTTAATGACAATGAATTTACTCATCTTAAAGGCTTTATTACGTTCTACTTTGGCCTTCTAGGACACCACACAGTTAATAAAACTATTTCCAAAAGTGGCTACACCTTCAAGGAGGTTCGAAAGAGATATTCTGACTTTACTGGAAGTCTGACAAGGCTTGACTGCTGAGCAGAGTATGTGCTCAGTAAATACTGGATGGTGATTTGCCTGAAGGCATGCTCATTTTTTCAACATCTATTGAGTCTTATCTGTCAATGAAGCCCTTTGAAACCACAGTGAAGCAGTTAGATTTGCTTTTATTCTTCCTTTGGTTTCTTTTAAATAAAGAGGGTTCTGATTCAGGAAGATACACATCGTCATCTTCTAACTCATTAAATTCATAAAGAGTAAGGAGCTTGCAAACCAATGCAAGATTTTCTAACGTATAAGCATACTGGTGGGTAACATGGGCCAAGTCCCTGATTTCTTCCAGTCCTGAATTACTTTACCCAAGAATTTTTAAAAATATTGCCATAGATTCAGGAAAACCATTACTATAGTGGAAGAGCTGTATCAATACTAAAGATCGTCTCTCAGTTTTTTTTAATATCCTTTATGATCAACGGAAATACTGAGCTGCTAACCAAAATACTTCAGCAAAAGTAATTTTAAAATTAACTTATTTGAAAAACAAGAAAAGAATTTTTTTACGCTGCTTCCCTTCAAGTTCTTTTTAAAGCCAGTTCTATCAAACAGTTACACAGAGAACCCTTTGGTAAGGTTGCACAGGTAGTGAAATTACACCAGGTTTCCCTTTGAAAGTCATTATTAACATAAATACAAATAATATACAGGTGTCACAAAATGTCAAGTAAGAGACAGGCTATCAGGCTTATCACATCCAAGTTCAACTTTGCCAGCAGCTAAGCTTTCAGCTTGAAAATGTTGCCATTCCTTTTAGCTCTGATGGAGTGACATTCACTTAATTTCATTTCAGCAAAGTCTTTAATTTGTGTGAGGCCTCCTGACAATGAATGATGAGCTAACAGAATCCATGAAGACCCTCCACCACCTTCAGAGGGTCCCCTCCTGTCCATAAGCGACAAGGAGACGGCCCTGCCTCCTGCGCTCCCATGGAGGGGGCAGAGAACACAAATGCCCCTCAGCCCAGCAGCTTCTCGAGCGTCTGCTTGGTGACCGGAGAGTTGAAGATGCTGCCTGGTCCTTGCCTTCTGAGAATCTACCACTTTCATCATAACTGCATCCAGCGCAGGTAACAGCCGTTCTCTGTGACCTGCTCTGTGGTGGGGTGGAATTATTATTTGCCATTTTCACCATGACTTATTCTAGGAAAGATGAATAGAGACTGGTCAGTGGATATGTTCTCATGATGTATATTTGAAGTAAGGATTTAAAGACTAGGCAATGACCAGACCCCATGGACCACAGCCTGCCGGGCTCCTCTGTCCATGGAATTCTCCAGGTCAGAATACTGGAGTGGGTAGCCATTCCTTTCTCCAGGGGATCTTCCAACCTGGATTGAACCCAGGTCTCCCGTACTGCAGGTGGATTCTTTACCGTCTGAGCTATCAGGGAAGCCCAAGAATACTGGAGTGGGTAGCCCATCTCTTCTCCAACCCAACCCAAGAATCTAACGGGGGTCTCCTGCATTGCAGGCGGATTCTTTACCAGCTGAGCTACCAGGGAAGCCCCAGTGAGCAGTTCAGAAGGGGACAAATGTATATATTCTAACTCTGAACAATGATATTGCATTCCATCAACAACTCTTGATCATTGGAAAAAACAATTATTTTGTTCATTTGCTAATCAGAGCTTTCTGTGGTGAGACATGAATGAGTTATAGGTATGCCAGGTCCTTGGGGCAGCTGACAGGCTGAGACAGTCAGGATCCCAGGACTGGTCACCTGTGGCAGTGGCCAGCCCTCTTGGCTTACCGCAGTATGATACACAAATATTATCATTTTCTATATGTGTCACTGTGGGAAAATGGTTAGGGAACACTACCGTATATAACAGAAAAACTATCTGGATAACAGATTCTAACCCATTAAAGAAGCGTTACTATAAACAACAGAAAATCCTTTGGAATCTCCTAGTGACAATTAGATTGTTGGATGTTGACAGTTAAACAAACTGTACTCACCAATGAAAGGCTATTTTGTAGTAAGAATCCGCTATCTGGGAGCACAGAAACTAGTAACAGACAACTCAGATGAACGCAGATGACTACGCCTTCAGGAAACGGTGCCATAAATGTCTCTTATATGCACCCCTGTGGAGATGGGCCCCTACTCAGAAGGCAGTTAGGTTTCATAAGAAAATTAATGTTCACCTAAGTGTTCTTGCCTGGAGAATCCCAGGGATGGGGGAGCCTGGTGGGCTGCTGTCTGTGGGGTCGCACAGAGTCGGACATGACTAAAGCGACTTAGCAGCAGCAGCAGCAAACCTGAATGGGTTTCTGAAAGTGTATTAGTCATGCAGTCAGTCCCACTCTGTGACCTCATGGACTGGAGCCCGGCAGGCTCCTCTACCCATGGAATTCTCCAGGCAAGAATACTAGAGTGGGCTGCCATTCTCTTTCTCCAGGGGATCTTTGGACCCAGGGATTGAACCCAGGTCTACTGCACTGCAGGCAGATTCTTTATCATCTGAGCCATTTCCTCAATGTAAGACTAAAACTATCATCTGGAGAGACTTGTTACAGCCCTAGTGTTTCTCTTCCTCATGTTTTCAAGATTATTCAAAGTGTTCTAATTTGTTTTGTGGATTGAACACCAAAATAGTACAAACTGCTCTGAGAAAGGTCTTAAGGATGGAAAACTCCACTCTAAATAGGATAATTCAGTCAGACTTTTCCCTTTAAACAGAACTAGATTTTGTTTGTTTTTAATTAAAAGAATAGCTGGCTAATCCAATCCCCTTAATTTAGGAATAAAAGAAGCCGATTCAAAGAACCAGCTGCAACAGAAAGCTTTTAAGTGTTCTTTTTGGTGGTACCAGTCTTCAGTAAAAAAAAATTTACAGCCATGAACATACAGAATATTCTTTTCCATCTCACACTCTCAATTAACAAGAGATCAAATTAATCTATAGAAGTCAACATTAAAGGATTTAAAAAATCTTTTTGTACCTTTGAAAAACTCATCTAAACATCTAAGACATGCTGAATAACAATATCTTTGCTTCTGAAATGTACATTAAAAATAAAAACAAGTGATCAAAACCCATCCTGTAAACTACAGAGTGAACAGAGGCCTGAGGGTGACAGAGTCATGTGATAATGTCTGCTAGAAGACCACGCAGCAGTGCGGTGAGGAAAGCCAACCAAACTCCAACCACTGCCACAGTATGTTATCCCAAGATACTCCTACCGGGGGAAAAAAAAAATCTAAAACAGTCTACTCACGAAGTCCTGACCATCTCTTGGGAAAAGAGTATGTAACAGACCTGGTCTAAAACTCCAGATCAAATTCAAGGCCTTCTCATGCACTGAACTTCTAAGTGTCTGGACAAATTGGGCCAATTTCAAATATCCACTCAACTTAGAGAGAAAAACTACACCTACAAGCCCTAGAATATAACTGGATCATCATCATGGAGCTAAAGTTTGGCCCAATGGCTTACAATGTGGCAGTACTTACAAACAGAAGGGAAAAGCAGACACTTGAAACTCAGCGGAAGTATCATGAACACACTCTGCTGTGATAACAAGTGTACAAAGACACCAGCCAACAACAGAAGAATCAGGAAGACAGCAGCAACTTTTAAGTAAACTCAGGAGCAAACATGTCACAGGATTTGACAGGCTTTGCAAACACCCTTCAAAGGGATTGGCCGGACTCAGAGCATCAGGAATACTGAGTCGGTTAACAATGTTATCCAAGTTCAAGGGAAGCACCAATATGACCACTAACCAAGTCCATCATCTTGAGTCCCTCCAAGAGCTTGCAGTTCCTGTTCTTCAGCCTGTGGGCTTCATCGATGACTACACATCGCCAGGGAATACTCCGCAGCTCAGGACAATCGGTCAGAATCATCTCAAATGTAGTGATGATGGCGTGGAACTTATATGACCCCTTTATCACTCGACCCTATAATAAGGACTCTGCGTTACTGTTTAGCATTGAAGATTACATTAATAACTTTAAGGATGAATAAATAGCATAAGAGATATACATATATGTTTATCCTTTTGGGAACACCTTTATTTATACTTTATTTTCAAGGTATTTTTGGAGGTTTTAAGCTCTTACGGTACAACAGAGTTTTAAAATCTTTCCTTTTTTAAGGAAGTTTTGCAATTTGTTGGTAAAATTTCCAATCCAGTTTTTTTATAGATAAGATGCAGTAAGTGTGCCTATTCTAGTTACATCCTATAGACTCCAACAGGCAAAAGGCCAGAGGGGCTATGTACTAAGGCAACGTTTTAAAAATGTTTTTACTTTTTAAACCTTTTTTTTTTTTTCATTTTGTAACTTAGTTTTCACTTTTAACGTGCCAACATGAAAAAAGCATTCAACTCAGGACAGAACTATCAACAACTTTCCAAATGTAAAGATCAACACCAAAACACATTTTAATATTCTTCTCCTTTAAGTAATTGTAGGTCAGATTTTACATTCAAAGCAAATAAATATAGAACACAAAACTCTGTCCTATTTCCAGTTATAGGACTTGCATTTCACCTATTGCTTAAAACTATTTTATTATAGCACATACTATTTGTTCTTCTTTCTCTGTCACTTATAATGCTTCAGGGTCAACATCAAAGATAATTTCATACAGATAACTAGAATTAGTTAAAAGTCATAGCAACTGCTACTAAGAGCCAAAGTATAAATTATTCCCTCTGGGTATATTCAATGCACCAGTTAATGTTAGGTGCCTAATATTTTTCACTTCTAGAAACAATAAAGAACACAATATGCTTCCCATTTCCATTTAATAACTCTTTTTTGGTTTCACTTTCTTTTAGGGTTTAAAAAATAAACCAGATTAGGCTATCAAAGCATTGAATGATTTTCAGCAGCCATCCAAGGTAAAAATAATTTCATGTGTTCTAATAATTAGAAAGACCAAGGCTATAAAAAGGAAGACCTGTCGTCATAAGATAAGGAATTATAATCCAAACATAAATTGGGTAAGAAATCTAAACAAAATTTCTTTAGTTCTGAAAAATCTAGACATTCCCCCAAAAGGTCTGAAAACCATTTGAACATTCAATGTGTTAAAGCACCCCTACGTGTAAGGACTGTCCGCCTAAAACACTTTACCTGGGGATCTTTGAAGTACATTTCATACAACTGAATGGTCCGACGGCTAGCTTGACTCCCATGGTACACAACCACGTTCAATTCTGTCCAGGTCCGGAATTCCCTTTCCCAGTTGGGGATTGTGGACAATGGGGCAATCACTAAAAAAGGGCCATGGATTCCTTTCAAATATATCTCATAGAGAAATGTAATGGACTGGATAGTTTTTCCCAAACCCATTTCATCTGCTAAAATGCAGTTTCGCCTTTGGGAGGGAAATAAAACAAGGAAACTTTCATGAGTACACATACAAGACAGCGCTTTCTTGTCACAAGGTAAGTGTATATATCCATTAAACTCATAAATGCATGCCTTAAATGCTTCTTTAAATACAATGAGATACATTTTTCAAACAAAATGTTCGGAGACACAGAAAATTACTTCCACATACTTCAATCAGTCTCTACATTAGTACATGCTAATTAGACAAATATTAAGCATACTGCCAGTGTTTGCTTTTTTAAATAATTTTTATTAGCGAGTTAAAATGTTGCTATATTTGATCAATACTCTCAATAACTGCAGAAGAGCTATTATAGGCTTTCTTTAAAAGGTGAAGAAAAATGCATTTTACATACATGTTGTACCAATTGAAAAGTAGCCAGTTTACTCCCTCCAACTGGTATTCCCTGAGTTTGTTATTGTTTTTATACTCCCTGGAACTCTCCGATTTCTTCCAGTCATCAGCAGGGGGTCGCTCCTGTTTCAAATACAGGAAATCCCGTTAGTGGTTTCTCACAGACCACACCACCCGGCTGTGTGCAAATGCGACCCTCCACCACCCGCCAGTCCTCACCACACGCTCTGTCTCTGGCTCCCGGGACATGAGCTTCTCAAACTCTTCAATCTTGGCTTGGTCTATGTCCTGCCTCAGCTCCCATGTGCTGTCTTCATAAGGCAGTGAGCACCACTTCACCAGATAGTGAGTCACAGGCTGGGCCGGGTTTAAACACAGCAGAATGATGTATGAAAAACATGCACTCTACTTCACTTACTGACAGACACTACCCCAGCAACAGCGAGACGGAGCTGGGAGACGTTTTAAAACTGTCACCGTCGAATGAGGAGCCCTTGGTTAGTGTCTAAAGGAACTGAAAATACAGTTAAGTCCCCACATATGAACGAGCTCTATTCCAAGAGTGCATTCATAAGTCCAACAAAGTTAGCCTAAGTACCCAGCTTGTGTGTGTGTGTGTGTGTGTGTGTGTGTGTCTGTGTGTGTGTGTGTGTGCGCGCGCACATCTACTGCACTGGCAGGTGGATTCTTTACCACTGCGCCACCTGGGACGTAGCCAACTAATACAATAAGCTATATACACCTCTGCTTTTACACTTGCTTCCAAACATCCCGGGTTTGAAATAAAGCTACTGTACTCTGTAACAGTACTGTGCAGCAGTAAAGTACACAAAAGGTCAACCATCTGTCGAGGATGCACACACATGACAACATATGCCAGACACATGAACTAACCTATGCGACTGGACATGCACACACACGTTCACACCTTTGAAAATTTGCAACTTGAAGGTTCGTATGTAGGGGACTTTCTGTAATATTAAATACTGTCAGAACAAATTGATTTTTATCTAAGCCACTGGTTAAGTCATGTTCAAAAGCCAAAAAGTATATAGAAATAGCTAGTAAATAACAAAACTGAATCTGAATCTTATTCTTATCTGTGTGATCATCAGGCAACTGATTCAGACTCACAGGGTAACTTACCTTGGTGTGTTTACATATTTACCTAACTGGCTACTTTCTTAAACAATGAGAAACAGGTTTGAACTTATTAGAATTTCTTCTTTTTTCTTAAAGGAATACTGTCTGCATGCAATTGCTTTAAAGTAATGTGTTTGAGCTCTAGAAAACTGGAGAGCAAAATACCTTGGGTAATGCAGACCAAGAAGATCTCCTTTGCCTTTCTTCTAGAAAACATTTGGGTTTTTGGATCTTCATTTTAGGACAAAGGTACCGATTATTAAGCCCTAAAACTAATAGTAAATCGATAAATCTCAGCTAAATTTAGACCAAGGCTCTGACCTGGCTGTGATGTTACAAACATTTGCTGTACTATATAAATAAAATATGGGGGAAAAAAATTTTTTTTAAGTACAACTAAGCAAAACTAGAAAGGTAAACACTGTATTACAGATATGGTCTTTGAAACATCATGGACCTTGTGATACAGAATTTGGATTAAAAATGGGACTTCACTGCAGACTCTCACTAGACAAGCAAGATTCAAACATCCAAACACTTTATGCAGTTTAATTTACAAGAAAAAGCTAAGTGACAGACCTCACGGTGAGTAGGCATATCCTTACTAAGACACAATGCTCAGAAGTCACTAGACGCGTGTTTATTCTTACGCGATGAGTAGGGTGCCCTACCAACTGCCCTTTACAACCTCTTTGGGTTCTTCAAAGCAAAACGGGCATGCTGAGACTCAGATCTCACAAAAAGAAGGATTCTATAGCATCCTCCATGTACCGTGTTAAATGAGGTCCATCAACTTCATTAGCGATGTCTTCTGTTACTTAACATTGAACTGCGTTTTTGCTACAAGGGCACTCTTATAAGCAGAATTCGTGCTACATAACAGATTTACACCAAAATATAGTAAATTCCTTACTGATCGTATCTGGAACTGTGCAAAGTGTCAGTGCTCTCTGCTTCACATTGAAAACTGATTTCTTTTAAAAAGCTCTCAGACTAAAACAAGCAACATTTTTACTGTGATTATTAAGTCCCCAAACTAATAGTAAGTTAGTACATTTCAGTTTGGTTTCGACCAAGTGTGTCATAATACAAGGCTGTGAGCAGGACCAGATCTTGAGAATTCATGATGGTTCTCCATAAACACACGTAGGCGGTCTGAGCCACTGCCCCCTAAGACAAATGGTCTTCTGTTACCTCTCCCCGGTCATCTGTGCTACGTGCAAAGTCCATTATCCGGTCAACCTCCACATAATCTGGATTAAAAAGCTCATCTTCAATCTACACCAAAGGGGAGAAAAAGAAAGTTAAAATGTTTATTTAACTCCTAAGAATAAACACTATTTCACTTTTCATCAGGCAGTACTATTTGGGGTCACAGCAATACAAAATTTATATTTGGCAAAGGTCTGTTATATTAATTGAAATGCTATAATTTAGCAAAATCACTCCCCATGAGGAAATCAAGAGTTCTCAGACTTTGTTAACTGGGTCTTTTAATTACTGTGTGAAACCTTTTTACTGTGAGAGAATGTTTAAGAATATTTTAAATCAAGTGTGAAATTACAATTCACTAATGAGCAATCCAAAAGGCTTATGGCACACAATGCATTTAGCATTCTTGAGACTGTAGTTTGCAAAAAAGATCAGAACTGTGCACAGTAAGTGCTACCAGAGTCTTGTAACTGTCTGATGCCTTATAGCATCATTTGCAGAATGTTATTCGAAAGCTAAAAACACTGAAACCAGTGAATTCCACACTTAAGCGTGAACGGAGTTTATATTGTTTGGTCACCTTTGCCAATCAGTATTAGTACCTTATCTGAATACAATCTTGGCATACATCAAAGTGTTCTCACATGATTTATTTGTATTGAACACAGAACATTTGGCTAAAAGTATTGAGGATAAAGAAATGAGGCTTTAAACATTGGGTTCTCTAGCTGAGACATTAACAGTCTTTACAGAAGTAACGCTGCTTGTCTGCAAACTGATCTCACGTAAAAGAAGACAATTTGGCTCAAAGGGAAGTTACAGATTAAGCCATACTTTAAAGAAGTCAGAGTCAGATAAGTTAGAAAAAAAAAGACACATTACTATGTGTTCCCAGAGATTAATTTATCAGCAACATAACTTCATTAAAATGCTTTGCAAAAACATTAGATACTGTCCACGTCCCCAAAGTTGCAGGTTGAAGAGCCACCTGGTTACAGTCAACTTCAGGATAACAAACATCCTCTGGGGTCCTGTGTCCACTTAATGCACCCAGTTTGGATGCTGTGGACTGTGAATCATGAAACAAAACCCAGAAACACCAAGAGTGTGTTTCAACTGCCTCGGGTATTTACCTGGAGTTCATGACTAAGGCAACAAAAACCTTTGAAACACTGTTAATTTGAAGTGTTAATATATTAAATGCATTGGCTTGTCAAAGCTTCTAGATTTAGGTGCCCAGTATCTACGTATTATGCATGTAGAGCACAAACACTAAACCTTTCCACAAACTAGGATTTTATGATAAAAGCTCTAAGGCAACTTGTTCTTAAAACAGAATCCTTTATTAAATCTGAATTAAAATCCTTAACTTTACTCCTAAACATGTTTATCCTTCAAGCAAGTAATCTATGCCAGCACACCTGTGATTTCCAGTCTCAATAATTTTTCTGAATAGAGTTTTAGTTGCAGTGACTTAAAAGGAAGCCTAAGTAATCCCACGGACAGAGGAGCCTGGTGGGCTGCAGTCCATGGGGTCGCTGAGAGTTGGACATGACTGAGTGACTTCATTTTCAAGTTTCACTTTCATGCACTGGAGAAGGAAATGGCAACCCACTCTAGTGTTCTTGCCTGGAGAATCCCAGGGACAGAGGAGCCTGGTGGGCTGCCGTCTATGGGGTTGCACAGAGTCGGACACGACTGGAGTGACTTAGCAGCAGCAGCAGCTAGGTGAATCAGAGAAGGCAATAGTGGTCATGACTAAAAATTTCAAAGTAGCAGAACTGGGGGGTGCCTGAAGCCAGGACCATTTATAGGACACGACAAAGGACAGGTATGTGTGTGAGCACACCTGCGTGTGTGTGTGTGTGTGTGTAAAGGATCAAGAATTGATATCCTTCTCTGTTAACCCTCAGATCCTCTTTTCAGACACAAGCTTATGCTCCTATTTAGGACAAAGCTTAAGATTTACTGTTACTAAGTTACCAGGAAGATAATGTATTTCAATCTTGTAATTGTTGTTCTGTCGCTAAATCATGTCTGATTATTCGCAACCCCGTGCACTGTAGCACACCAGGCTCCCCTGTCCTTCACTGTCTCTTGGAGTTTGCTCAGACTCATGTCCATTGAGTCAGTGATGCCAACCAACCATCTCATTCTCTGCTGCCCCGTTCTCCTCTTGCCCTCAATCTTTCCCAGCATCAGGGTCTTTTCCAATGAGTCAGCTCTTTGCATCAGGTGGCCAAGTTTACACTACGCCTTTGGGGGCATGGAGTTCAGATTCCAGGAGACCCCAGATTTGTTACCTGAGAGGATAAGTCTGGACTCTATGACATAAAAGCACTGCACACTCGTTGGTCTGTGACCCCCCTCCCCCATCTCCAACAAGGGGTCGGGCTGTGAAGTTGGCCATGAAACAGGTATGATTTTCCATCCAATTTCACACTTTTTTTAACAGTTTACATTCTGTTAAACTCCTTCATGGAGAGGAAAACGAATGAGTCGGCCAGGTTAGTCTTTCAGTGTGACGGTTTCTCTTTTTATCTGCTTGAGGCTATAAATGAAAGCAAACGGGTCTAGGGACCCCTGGAGGCAGCCCGCGAGAGCCTTGTTTACGTAACTGACTATGCTGGAAGAGAACCGTGGCTCTTCCTAAACTATGCAGGCATTCTTTCCTGCCCTAGATATTAGTCAGTCAATCAGTGTTCGTTGCTCAGTCACGTCCGACTCTGCAATTTCATGGGCTGTAGCCTGCCAGGCTCCTCTGTCCATGGGATTTTCCAGGCAAGAATACTGGAGTGGGTTGCCATTCTATTCTCCAGGGGATCCTCCTGACCCAGATATTGAACCCGGGTCTCCCACACTAGGGCAGATTCTTTACTGTCTGAGTCACCAGGGAAGCTCTAAGTATGGGTACCTCGTTATCTTAATTGATAAACTAGGATAAAGGGGAGGGAGGTAAAGATATTAGATATTATATCAACTCCTGTACCACAGCGTATCATCTGTGAAAAGAAGGTCAGCAAACTCTCTGACTTTAACAAGAGAAATGTCACACACCTTCCCCAATCGAAATAAACGTTTACATCCTAGAACTTAATACTAACTGTAGAGGTTTTGAGTTTTTAATCTGCTAAACTTTTTTTTTAAGTTTTTTTTTTTGGATATAAACCATTTTTAAAGTCTTTACTGAAACTTTTTACCATATTAATTCTGTTGTTTATGTTCTGGTTGTTTCACCACAAGGCAGGTGGGATCTTAACTCCCTGACCAGGGATCGAACCTGTACCTCCCGCAGCAGAAAGCAAAGCCTTAACTTGTGGGCTAAGAGAGTCCCTTACCTGCCTTGTGTCCACTTAGTTTTTCACTGTCTACTAAGTGTACTTCCATTACAAGACTGAATCATACCACTATATTTCCACATAATCTCAGAAGGACCAGTTATCTTCTAGACTAAGCAACAGGAAAAATGAGAAATTTCCTGTTTACAAATTATTTTAGCAATAACCAGTTACCAATATGCAAGTAACAGGACCAAATGAGGCAAACTAGTTTCTCTTAATAATATGCTGACGTGAAATTCAAAATTTAGAACACTTTAAAAATGTAAATACTTTAAAAAATAAAAATAAAAATGTAAATACTTTAGAAAATTAACCAGGTTTTTCATACCTCTGACAGGAATTTGTTCTGGCCTTGCTTTGCCTTAAATCGCTTAATCTTTTGCTGAATTCTCTTATCTTTTTCCAGATCTTCTATAGACGCCCATTGACAATGAAGATAAGAGCTAAAAAAATAAAACGATATGCTTGAAACAGAAAATAATTGATCTTTATGATACATGTTCATTATCACTCTCCCCACAAAATCAACTACACAGATGACTAACAGAATAACCTGTTTAATTACTTACTCATAGAGGCTGCTGAGCCACATTTCAATATAACTACTAATGGTTAAGAATAAGAGAAAATAATCAATAACAGATACTAAAATTTGCCTTCTGTGCTGGGTCTGCAGTTCTCTTACCCATTTCCCATTAAAAAGAAAGAAAGAAGGAAAAAGACCTAATAACAGGCTGTTTTCATAAGTGAATGGATTTTACTCCAATACAAAACAATTAGCCCTACAAGATGGCTTTAATTATGGATTTGTTTTGAGCTTTTTATCATTAAATTGAGAAATAAAAGGTTTCTGTCAAGTTTAAAGAATTCAAATTTAAAATAGCAAAGGTAAACCTCATTTCCTCCTTCTAAAACAACCGGGGAGAAAAGGAACACCCCCACCCAGCTCTAGAACATCAGTACCCCCAGCCCTCTCCTTGTTAGTCCTTCTGCCAGGAGCTCTGAGATGACGCCCCCTGGGGTCCCTTGTGAATTCTTCACTCTCCAATGCCTACTCTCTTCTCTCACTGGTTAGTCTCTTCTGTTGAGACTCACCACCTCTGAGCAGCTGCTGCTGTGTCTTCTCTAACCTGAACTTGAATACTCCCCATCCCACCTTTCCCTTTTCATCCCCAAGACTCACAGGTATACAGCTAATGTTGTATAGTACCTTTTTGACATTCTTTCATTTAGTTATTTCAATATCCTTTAGTACTATCATCCTCTCCCTACCCCACATCCCTATAACCTTGCCTGTCTCTTATTTCTCTTTTTAGTGATGACATTTTAAAAAATGAGGTGCTTTCAAAATCAAGATACTACTACTCTTAGAAATTATGTGGCCACTACAAAAATCTTTCAAAAAATGATTAATGATATGGAAAAGGCTGATGACATTAAATATCATATCATTTTTATTCATTTAACATCTAATATGCATTTTCATAGGTAGGACAAATTTAGTCCTACAGTGGACTGAGGGAGATAAGGATTTTAAATACATATGCCTTGTATAGATATGAATTGATAGACGCCCTGTATGCGCGCGCGCGCACACACACACACTCAAGGGAAAAGACTCAATGAAAACGCATCAAAATTCTAGCAGTGATCATTCTGGGCGGTAAGACTGTAAATATTTTTTACTTTTGACTTGTATTTTCCAAATTTTCAATAAATAACATGCAATACTGTTATAACCAAAACCAAATATTATAAACATCACCTAGTCTAGTTTCCTAACTACTGGATAGAAAAAGGTATGTGAGCACTTAGCACCTTTGTCTTGGCTGAGGTGCACATGCCTTTAAAAGTGTCGCCAGGCCGGCCATGAGGGAGATGCAGGCCCTTCAACAGCTGGTCCAGCCCTGCCCTCCCTCAGGCAAACTAGGCTGAAATTTTGGGCAGTGAAATCAGCTCCAACTAAATGGAGAAAAACCACAGGCTTCTCTACTAGGATCAGAAACAAGGCAAGGATACCTATATGTCCTCTACTGTTCAATATCACATTCTAGGCATTGGCCAATGCTGTTAGATGAGAGAAAATAAGAGGAGTGGTAATTGGAAAATAAGAACTCTATTTGCAGACAATATGACTGCGTAACTGGAAAACCCTAGAGGATCAATTAGGAAACTAATTCAAATAATAAAATAAAATAATTCAGTTATATAGCAGAATATAAAATTAACAGACAGAAGTCAAATGTCCCCATTTACACAAATAAAACAGAAGAAATAATGATAGTGAAAACCTCTTTTATAGTATCAACAGAGAAAAAATACTTAGTAATAAATTTAATAAGGAACATGTGAAACTTGTATAAGGAAGCATTTAAGATCCTCCTAAAAGACACAGAAAGCAAGCTGAGCCAAGAAAGACATCCTTGTTTTCAGATAGCAAGACTCAATATAAGAAGTAATAAATTTGTATTTATGTAAATAAAAATATAAACAACTATTTTAATGGAGTTAGACAAGTGAATGCTGCATTTATATATAAACATGAACATGCTAAACATCCAGAAAAACCATAAAAAGGAACTGTCAGGGGAAACTCCAATAAACCAGATAACAAAATACTATAAAGCCTCTATAAGTAAAATAGTATGCTATAACTTGTGAAGAGACAGATCAAAGGATTAGAGTAAAGACAGACAGGACCCAATAAATATGTATCTTCAGTTTATGATAAAGTGCACCTCAAATCACCAGGGCATAGATGGACTTTTTAATAATGATGCTGAAACAACAATATCTGGAAAAGAATAAAATTAGAGTTATGCTTTATACCACGTACCACGTGAATCAAGAACCGAAACAGAGAGGATAAAAACATGCAAATATTACAGAAAAACACAGAAAATTCCTCTTTAGCCAGGGGTAGGGAAAGGATTTCCAACTACGATTCAAAAGTAAGAACTAATAAAAGGAAAGACAAACAAATCGGAATATAAAAAACTTAAAAAAAAATACAATGCTATACACAACAATAAATAAAGTCAAATGACAACTAAAACTGGGAAAAGATAGCTGCAATATATAATATAGATCAAGGACTAATACCGCATACATATAAAGAACTGTTAAAAACGGAAGGAAGCACAACAGAAAACTGGGCAAAAGATCTGAACACATAACTAACTTACGAAAAGAAGTTCTAAATCACTTACAATAAAGGAAAATGGTACTTAAAACCACACTGAAATACAATTTCCCACAAAAAGTAAACAAACACACACATACACACACATAAACACACACACATATACATACAAACACATACACACACAAACACACATACACACACAAACACACATACACACACAAACACACATACACACACAAACACACACACAAACACACATACACACATACATACTACATTGGAAATGTTGTGTGGAAATGCGTGATCTCACACAGTATTGGTAGGAATGCAAACAGAACTATTAGACATTGCAAAATTCCCTAGGAGAAGTGCATTTATGTTTGCCTTTTGATCTAGCAATCCCAGTTCTAAAAACTCACCCTGAAGCTATGCCTCCAACAATTCGAAAATATGTAGGCATGAAAATATATATTGCAGCATTATCTGTAACTATAACATATCAGAAGCCATTTACAAGCCAGCACACATGGGAGATTGGCTGGGTAAGTTATCACGCAGATGTGCAGTGGAGTACTAGGCAGCTGTAACAAAGAATGAGGAAGACCCTATGAACTGATTTTGAGTAACGTAGTACTCATAGTATTGTGAAAAAAGCAAAGTGCCAATGTGTATTGATGATATTCTTTCATGCTTAAGAAAGAAAGGGAAATAACATATAAAATAAACCAACCTATCGATTTACCTATCTCCATATTCATGCCAAAAATTACAGGAAGGATAAATCTGAGATAAATGAGAAGGTAAGTAGGAATGGGGTGGAAAGGAAGGGAGGATGGCATTTCTTTGGGTATCGTCTTGTATATAATTCTGACTACTGAAGCATGTTAGTATTTCATGAACTTGAAAAAAAAAAAAAAGCCAAAAAAAAGAAAAATCAAAGGATGGCTGTTGCTACACCACTTCAGTGGTGTCCGACTCTGTGCGACCCCACAGACCGGGTGGGGCCTAAAATGGATTACAAATACAAACAGAAACTAACGAGCCAAAAGTAGTGTTAGTCACTCAGGTGTGTCCAACTCTTTGTGACCTCATGGGCTGTAGCCCGCCTGGTTCTTCTGCCCATGGGGTTCCCCAAGCAAGAATACTGGAGTGGGTTACCATCCCCTCCTCCAGAAGATCTTCCCGACCCAGGGATCGAACCTGTGTCTCCTGCATTGCAGGCAGATTCTTTATCGTCTGAGCTACCAGGGAAGACCATAATAAGACAAACTGAGTATCAAATAAATAACATCCCACTGAAGCGGGGCAGGAAGGAGAAGGGCTAATCTGACCAAGAAGCACTTAGAAAAAGCACTTAGACAACAAAAAATGCTAACAAATACTGAATGAAGCTAGCAGGCTTGTTTTTCACATAAATATGGTCTAATAATTCTGAATCCATTTCTTACATATTCCAGGATTGACAAATAAGAAAATATATTATGGATCACAGAAAATATATTATGGATCATATGTCTACTGTGACAGGTTTCTCACAGTAGAAAACAGAGAGTTATTAATATTAGAAGGGGAAAGAATAGAATGAATCCCGTGGCATTGAAATAAAATTGGAACTATCACTATAAAGACATTGTTCTTCCTTGTTGGCAGGTTGGCAGGTAGACAGAAATGTGTGGGTGTATACAATGAACATTTATGTGTGTGTGTGTAACATGTATGTGTATATGTCATACATACATGCATTACCATACACACAGGCACGTGGATGCCCTTCCTAAGCCCAGAAGCAATGACTCCCCAGTGGCAGTGAACACACCTAGTTAAACCTTGGTTTCTAAATGCTCTTCTCCAGTAAAAACAACCAAGGCTCCAAAGAGAAAGGACCAATTCCAGGACTTGAACAGGAAGTTTTGAGATGCGTCAGGAACATCTTCTGGTGCCAGAAACTAAGGAAGTGCTCGAAGAAGGACAGGGACAAGGTAAGCGAGGGAGGAAACAGCCTGATGGGCTTCCACTGGACAGGTCTGGGATCAAGTGAGCACAGGAAATTATGCCATGACAGTAAGGGATTATGACCCCTGAGTAACATAAGACTCCACACAGGAATTCTTTGTACTGCTGTTGCAATTTTTCTGTAAATCTATTTCAAAATTATGTCAAAATGAAAGGTTAACAAAAAGTTTTCATTTTATGGAAATTTTAACTTCCTTTAGAGCACTATAACATCAGAGAGGAAAGCTATTTTTTAGCACCACGCTGCTTCATCTCACATGACTGATGACTCATCTCCCCGGCTGGCGGCCACGGCGGCACCTGGTGAGGTACCCCAGGGGCTAGGGTTGGTCACAGGCCAGTTGAGAGGATTTCTGAGAACCAAACACCATGGGCCTCAGCACTCCACACTGACGGGGATGGGTGTCTATCTAGTCGAGTTGTTTCCTGGCAATAGATAACTTAAACTTCTTGACTTGGAGCGCAATTTGATAAATCCACCAGAGAGCCTTCTCTCTGGCTTACTTGGTTGTCTCCTCCTTATCTAGTCTTTCCATCCACCTGATAAGACTACATGAAACCACGTCTTGTGCATACCTGGCATGTGTGTAAGCTTCTCATGCTCTGCGTATAAAATGATCACCGCATCTGACGCTTACTGAGCATTTTTCATTTCGCTGAACTTTTACAGCGACACTGATAAGAGACTCCTTCATCTTTTTACCTGGTGGACGGTTCTGCTCACTAGCGTCAGGAAGATATCCATCCATTAACACAGTGCCAAATGCGACAGGGGGTGATAACAGAAACCATCGGGCCTGATGCTTTTTTGAGGGTAGGATAGATTTTCTTAGGCTGTCTTGACAGCTCCCTGAAGGCTCTCTTGAAACCCCAGAATTCAGTAATATGACACTTGATTTCCTGGCCTTAAAAAGTTTAAAGTACATTTAATGTTTACGTTATCAATAAATATTTGTGTCTTTATTCTGTGATTGTTATTTGCGTTAGAGAATGGCTGCGGTCTTTCCTTGGTAGGATGCATATTGATGCTTCAAACTAGGCTGTCCCATCAGAGTGTGCTTGGTCCTAGCATCCTGCCTCCATCTCTTAGAATCAGAACAACAACTCACAGTGGTTTGTGACTCAGTTTTTTCAAAGTTAAGCAATTCAAATTCACTAAACACAAATCAGAAATAAAAACAGATCATCAAAACTGTAGCTCGCTACATTTCAAAACTTGAGATGATGTCACGATTTTTCTAGCGCTTTTACCCAGGAGCAGAGTTCTCATTTGGGCACAGATGAAGGCAGGGTACCTGGCCTCACAGAGCAAAATTCATCTTCAGAGGTCAAGCAGATATTACTTTCTCTGTTATTATATGAGTTTCATCTCCTCTAAAAAGAACTTCTTGGTTATGCATAAAAGCTAGTCAACCTTTATACCAATTATACATTTTACAGAAAAATAAATCTTATCAACTATCTAAGATACAAAAGTTAGGAGGCAATGGCCTCCACAGCACTGAATAAATCATACCAAAATTTCCCCATTGCCAATTAAAAAAAAATTCCTGATTACTTTTTACTTTTGTACCGTGAAAATATACTCCCCCATTCAAAAAAAAAAAAAAGTCACAATGTACTTACAAGTTTTTATATTTCACGTAGAACTCCTCCACTTCTACCTCCTCTCCGGATTCCTTCTGCAACAGAGGAAAATTTCAGGCATATACTTGAAAGCATCTACTAGAATGCTCCGAAAGTAATGATTTACTCCCGTCTGGACACACATAAGGCATCGCAGAAGTGGCATGGGATGTTCCTGGAAGGATGAGCACGTGGTGAGCTGGTGGGAGGCAGTCGGATGAGGACGGGCCAGGCGCTACCCGACCGGCTCCGGCTTCTCAGACATGAATCACTTTAACTCCTCCCTAACCACATGCAGCTTCATTCACAACAACCTGACCCCAAATCTGGCTTTCTGCCAAACCCACAGTGTTAAGTAGACGCCAAGTGTACCATTTTCGCAGGCAGCAGCCAATTAGCAACTGCTCTCCTGAATGCCATATGTATTATTTTTGGCTGCCTCATGGCAACTTTACATTGTGGGTTTTGTAATGTTTTAAAATATTTAAAAGACATTTATTCGTCCATATAGTTAATAACTCTAAACAAGAAACCATATAAAACTAAACCTTGTTCCTAGGGTGTAATTTCAGTGCATCACTATTGAGGGTTTTAGTTTGACTCGATGGTACAATTAAAATCTCTCAGACAAGATGTCTCACACACGTAGCAGCCAAATAAAATTAACACTCCAAATACGACGTTGAGGTGAGGTTAACGTGGTGACCCGTCAGCCAGACCGGGAGTGCAGTGGGCAGATTATCTAGAATCTCTCCCTTGATCCTGCCTACCGTCATGTCTGCAGAAGATACCACGTGGATGATATTTTAAGCATCTCTTTCAATATTTTTTTTTTCCTTTTGGTTTTAGGCTGTTAAACAAGTCGTAATATGTAATTTTCTTCTGGAACATTTGATCAGATAAATCAGGGATGTAAAACATAAACACCACTTACAGATGTTCGAAGATTGCTTTTACACTGTTACGAGAGCACCTGCCTGGAGGGTCGCATTTGGCTGCTAGACGGCCTCAGAGATGCCGCAGAGAAAACTAAGGCAAGTCAGAGCATGACAGAGGACGAACAAAGGAACAGAGACATTTACTGGGTGACAGACTGGCACCAGGTCCATTCAAAGACACTGGGATCGCCCTCAACCCTTAGCCTTCAAACTCCTGTCAAAGACCGCAGACTAACACTATTCTTCAAAACTCTTCCAAGTTATCAGTTAAACTTAAATATCAAGCAGCTTTTCCATCTGCCAAGAGATCCCCAATAAGGACACTGAGGAGTATGGCCAAAAGCCATTAACACGTGGTCCTACCCTCCCTATAGACTGTCAGACTAGGTGAAGCAAGTCAGACAGAGAAGGAGAAATACTGGGTGACATCCCTTATATGTGGAACCTAAAAAGAAATGATACGCATGGAATTATTTACAAACAGAAAGAGACTCACAGACTTAGAAAATAAACTTATGGCTGCCAGGGGAAGAACTGGGGGAAGGGAGAGTTAGGGAGTTTGGGATGGGTATGTACACAGTGCTATATTTAAAATGGATAACCAACAAGGACCTACTCTATAGCGCAGGGAACTCTACTCAATGTTACGTGGCAGCCTGGATGGGAGGGGAGTTTGGGGGAGAATGGATACATGTTGATATGGCTGTGTCCCTTTGCTGTTCACCTGAAACTATCACAACACTGTTAATCAGCTATACCCCAAAACAAAAAGTTTTAAAAATTAAAAAAAAATCTGGTCCTGCCCTATCATCATCCTAAAACATTTTCTTTTTTTTAAGTATCACCAATTTTATTTATTTTAAAGATTTTTTTTTTTAATGTGGACTTATTTTTTAAATTTCTATTGAATTTGTTCCAATATTGCTTCTGTTTTAGGTTTTGGGTTTTTTGGCCTCAAGGCCAGTGGGTTCTCAGCTCCCCGACCAGCATGAAACTCGCATCCCTCACACCGGAAGTCTTAACCACTGGACCACCAGGGAAGTCCCTATAGCAACGGCAGTTTCTTTTTTCTAAAAAAAAATAATAATAACTATTTATTTACTGCTGGCTGTATTCAGTCTGCATTGCTGCATGAGCTCTTCTCTGGTTACGGTGAGCAGGGGCTACTCTCCAAGTGTGCTGTGCAGGCTTCTCTCTGCTCTGGCTTCTCTTACTGCAAAACACAGGCTCCAGGGTGCGTGGGCTCAGCAGTTGCAGCTCCCGGGCTTTAGAGCACAGGTTCAATGGTTGTGGTGCATGGGCTTAGTGGCTCTGAGGCATGTGGGATCTTCCAGGATCAGGGATCAAACCTGTTTCCTGCGCTGGCAGGCAGAATTCTTTATCACTGAGGCACCAAGGATGCCCCAGAGCAACTTTTTAATCAATTTGCACAGAAAACCATCTGTGTCCCAGATTGTATTTACTTTTATTATTTTTATATCAATTTTTATTGGACTATAGCTGATTTACAATGTTGTGACGTGTCCCAGACATTTTAGTTGTCCAAGATGAAATGTTTGCTAGATGCCTTCAGTATACACCAGCAATTACTGTATCGATAAATTCTGGTTGCTTTGAGTCCAACCGTCCCGGACTCACCTTACATTTTTCTAGCCCTAGTATTACCCAGTTCCACGCCCACATTTCAGCAATCATTTTGAGACACATTATCTTGGCATACAACTGGGGATTTCAGTAGAAAGCCAAAGATAAGACAGGGGCCAGCCAAGGAGAATGAAAAGCCAGGAAGAGCCTAGATCTCATGGTGCTTCTCATAACATATCATGAAATTTAAACCTCGAATGGAATTCAGATGTCTGGTCTGCTGTTTTAACTTTTTGATGTTAACTCTATTTCTTTCAATTCTGAAAAAGGTTTCCAAAATTACATACCTTGGAGGTAGTAAAAAGACAAGCTTTGTCCCTCCCATGGTCTGTCATTTCCTGACGTCATTCTTTCAGAGCCTTGCTCCTGTACTGTCATTCCCGTCTTACTCTAAGTGGTCTCACCGACTGGAACTGCTAAGAGGGCCTCAAAGCACACAGGATGATCTCCGAACAAAGAGGTCATTTTCATTCTGCCTCAGTTCTGCTCCAGAAGGCTCAGACTCTTAAAGGTATCAACGCTGTGTCCCTGACTGTCACACAGACCTATTTTCTTGTTGGGATCAGCTATGCTTCAAGGGGGCGTGCTATGGAGATCTCAACAAGAGGGTCTCGAGCTCTCTGGGAGCAGGTGATCGGGTTCCAGACCTCACTGAGCAGCAGCTGGAGCAGGTGCAGAACCGTTTCAGGTCCTAGTTCCTTGGGATGTTCTGAACTAGATCTCTGTGCTCTGTTCAGTGACCACTCATGTTGGATCATCTTCCTGCTCCCACAACTGTAGGTAGATCCTCTTCCTGCTCCCAGAACGGTAGGTGGACCCTCTTCCCACTCCCAGAACTATAGGTGGATTGTCTCCCTGCTCCAGAACTGTAGGTGGAGAGCTAGAGAACTGTTTTGCCCTTCATATCTTATAAATATGATCACACTGGCCTCTTCTGTTTTACTTACAGCAAAACAATGAACAAAAGAGTACGAATTCATCAGCCCTCAGGGGCATCCTTTTAATTATTCACTAAATGGCAGTCAGTTTGACCAGACTCTTAAGACAGTTGAAAACAGCCCCAGTCCCCTATCTTCACTCCTCAATGTTCAAAGCTCTTTCTTCAATGGGCATATCCAATGAACAACTGAGTCAAGGCACCACTACTGAGCACGCACACACACATACACACAAAATACTCAAATCTACTGGGTTAGTCCAAAAGGGTCTTTGGGGTTTTTCCATAATCTTATGGATGGAAACCCCCCACCAACTTTCTGGCCAACCCATTATCTCTAGGACAGCTACCGGTAAATTTGAGAGTGCTCTGAAGTAATTTTACATACTCAGTAGACTAGTTTTGAGAAATGTGTTTATCCTTTTATTAGACGCTTAGAGTAGTCTATCAAAATCCTTATTATTCACATGAAGTTGAAAGTTCCAAACATATTAAGTTATACTTGTCCCACTGTTGCCATGAAACAGAACCTTAACCAGGCATAAATCAATTCCTCGGCCACCTGGATTCTAAAACAGTCATTCAGCAAATGATAATCCAAGCCTGAAAGACCTTTCCCAAGCACCCTATTACTAAATTAAGCAGTTGCATTGAGGAAACAAAGCTAAACTTTAGGGTGAAAAGGTGGAAATCTTATTAAATAATGCAGAAACGAATGAGAAAGTGCCTTGATGAAAGTAACAATAAAGAAAAGGTATGAATCCATTCTTACTTCTGGCCCAACCTACTGTGTACTCTATCAGAGGTATCAAATCATGGTTTACTTAGGAAGAAAATAGGACATCATGAATACAGAATTCACTTTCAAAACTATTTTTGACCTTCCGATACAAAAAGGATTTGAATTGTTTTCCCCCAAGGACAGATGGCTCAAGGCAGAAAGGGATATACTATGACTCACTGTGCAAAGAGAATTAACCTTTACACAATCCAAAAGTCCATTCTTAAACCTATCTCAATATTCAAATACAAGTACCACCTATGTTCCTTCTACTGGGTCTCATGCTTGTGAATTTGGGTTTGTTGTTGTTGTTTAGTAGCTGAGTCATGTCTAACACTTTTGTGACCCTGGACTACAGCCTGCCAGGCTCCCCTGTCCATGGGATTTCCCAGGAAGAATACTAGAGTGGGTTGCCATTTCCTTTTCCAGGGGTCTTCTCCACCCAGGGATTGAACTGGTTTCTCCTGCTTTAGCAGGTGAGTTCTTTACCACTGAGTCACCAGGGAAAACCTAACGTGGGTCCAGAACAACATAGATGCCTGAGCCATCCCCATGTAACACGAGCTGCTGAACCAGGGAAGTTCTACCAGATGAGTTCTGTGCGTTTGTGTGGCTCCATCATAAGGGATGGCCCTTTAGAAGCTACAGGGATGAGGTCAGCGGATTGTAAATTACCTGAGTCCCCACTACGTGTCAGCACTGCACAGGGGCAGCTCTGCAGCCCTCAGCCAGCTTCCACGGTGCTGCCAGGGGGAGACAAAGGCACCTTCTCACAGCCACGTCTTCAATTATTCAAGGTAAGAGGAAACAGACCCGCGGGGCCAGCTAGAATCCACAGGAAAATCTCAAATTTCCTTTTGTTTCTATTTGCCACACTTTCGTCCACTGTTACTAAGGCTGATAACTAAAGTAACTATTTCGAGAACATTAGCAGTTTAAAAAGTGAGTACCTGCTAATGTTTACAATTTTCTGATGGTTTTTTTATTGCCCTTTATGAAATACCAGTAATCTACAAGCAAGTCAATGAGCTCCATATTTCTTATTTTAAATCACACCTCAAGGCATATCTCTCTTTCCAGAAAAAATTTCCCATTACTTTTCTTCATCCTAAAATTCACCAATTCAACAAACACTCTACTACCCTCACATACAATTACAGTGATTTTTTAATCTCTGGTGATAAGATGAGCCTGGTCATCTCTAAATGGTAGTAATACCTACTCCTAAACTGGGGGTAGCTCTCTTTCAAAGGTAGGAAAGAAGGAAAAAACTAGCCCTATAGTGGGCAAGACAGAAAGAAAAAGCAATGCCCTCCATCATGTATAGTCTAAGCAGCTCTGAGTAATAGAGCTGATTATAATTTGCAACCCCCAAACCTGCTGACTATGCCTACCAAAGCACTATCAATTGAATGAAAATTAATATATCCCATGCAAACCACAGGCTATTTACTCAAGTCACTTCAGTTCGGTGAAGGGGATTACGCTTCATACTATGTCAAGCATTTACATTCTGCCATATATCTACAATTCACAAATTAACAATTCTAGAGTCATTAGAAGGACTAAAACACAACCTTTCTAATTAGGTTAATAGTGCTCATTTCTGCTTGAACAGGAGTGAAATTTGGTTGAGATCTTACATTCATCAGAGAGGAAATTCTCAAGGTCAAAGAGTCACCAGGTAGGTAATTCCATATATCTTCATTCTCTACACTCATTTTGAAAATATCTTTTTTTTTTTTTTTTTTTACTTTTTATTTTGTATTGGGATATAGCCGATGAACAATGTCGTGACAGCTTCAGGTGAACAGCGAAGAGACTCAGCCACACATACACATTCTGTGTGTGGGATTTTGATCCGATGACACCCTCGGTTGGTAATAAAATATCCGTTCCATTTCACTGCAGTGAGCTGGGCTTGTGTTTCCCTGTCTGACTGAATACTCTGGCTCAGCATCGCCCAGCAGAACTCTCTGCACCATCTTGAAAATATCCTGACATGTTGCTTTTATTTTCATATGAACCAGAATGTTATCTTCTGATAAAAATCTATGCCTTGAATAACACAATAGAACAGCAAAACAGTACTGGAGCAAAGGCAAAGAAGAATTTACCACTGGTAAAATACCATTTCAAGGACCTCTAGAAAGTATTTGAAGAGTTGTTGTTAAGTCACTAAGCTGTATCCGACTCTGTGACTCCCTGAATTGTAGCACACCAGGCTTCCCTGTCCTTCACTATCTCCCTGAGTTTGCTCAAACTCATGTCCATTGAGTTGGTGATGCCATCCAACCATCTCATCCTCTGTCGCTCCCTTCTCCTCTTGCCCTCAATCTTTCCCAGCATCAGGGTCTTTTCCAAAGAATCAGCTCTTCACATCAGGTGGTCAAGGTACTGGAGCTTCAGCTTTAGCAACAGTCCTTCTAATGAGCATTCAGGCTTGATCTTTAGGGTTGACTGGTTTGATCTCCTTGCTGTCCAAGGTATTCTCAAGAGTCTTCTCCAGCAACACAATTTGAAAGCATCAATACTTGGTGCTCAGCCTTCCTTATGGCCCAACTCTCACATCTGTACATGCTTCCTGGAAAAAGCACAGCTTTGACTATACAGACCTTTGTTGGCAAATGGGTATCTCTGTCTGGGTATACTGTCTAAGTTTGTCATAGTTTTTCTTCCAAGGTGCAAGCATCTTTTAATTTTGTGGCTGCAGTCATCATCAGCAGTGATTTTGGAGTCCAAGAAAATAAAATCTGTCACTGTTTCCGCTTTTTCCCTATCTGTTTACCATGAAGTGATGGGACTGGATTGCCATGATCTTCGTTTTTTGAAGGCTGAATGATTTTTTGAATGCTGAGTTTTAAGCCAGCCTTTTCAAAGATTTCACCTTCATCAAGAGGCTCTTAAATATTTCCTATTTGATAAACCCAGGAGTTCACTTTAAATCTTGTAATTCCTCCACTCCTCATCTCTCTCACTGGAAGTTACACTTTGTATACACTTTACATTTTTTTTCCCCAGAAAAAAAAGCTTATTTTACATGTCAAAACAATGAGGTTATACTTCCACCCACCTTGAAAGCAAAGAAAAAGAAATAACTGCACTTGATGATGATTCAAGCCAGAAGACAGAGATCTATACCTAAAGGAGACCATCTCTAGAGACAAACAAACCAAACACAGTTTGCTAGAACATGTAAATGTACCTGGATGCCTATGTACTTCTTCAAACTAAAGCATTTTCTCAAACTGATGAAAAAGGGGAAAGGTTGACAGGGAGTCTCCATCAATAATAGAAGTAGTGTTCCTAGAATTCACTGTCACAGTGTGTGTGCCCCTGAGGGACAGGGGCACCAGGCTAATAAAGGATACTTAGGGCTCACCTTCACGAATCAACATGAATTTCAAATAATTTGGAAGGATAAGGTATATTATCTTCAAAAATCATACTGAAAATATTTCAGTATTTCACTTCTGCAGTAACAAAAAAGAAATACTAGTGAATATTTCAATTGCATATGAAAGGACTTTCCTGGCAGTCCAGTGGTTAGGACTCTGCACTTTCACTCTAGGTGGTGCAGGTTCGATCCCTAGTTAGGGAAACTAGGATCCCACGTACTGCAAGGCACAACTGAAACAAACAAACAAACAAAATCCCCAGTCAAACAAACAAACAAAAAAAGAAATTAGAATTCAACTGCATGTGAAAAAATGCTGCGAAAAGTATGAGAAAACACCTACTTGCTAAAATGATAAAGGGAGCTTCCAGGGTTGGGGAGTGGGGGTAGGGACCTTCCTGAGAGAGATGACAGATTCATATCTATGATTTTTTATGAATAATATTTATGAAATAGGCAGCCTATGAGTCCTATACATTTCTTTTGAGATGTTTTGAGTTCCTGCCTACTCTAAATGGGGTAATAAAGCACTGACTGTTTGATACATTTTAATTTCATTTGGGGTTGAATATCCCAAAGATTGCTACTGGACTAATATCAATTAGACAGGATTAGAACCATCAGCAGAAGTTTTATTTTACAATAGTGAAATTTTTAAAAGGAAACTGTAAAACAAAAAATAATTTTGAGTCATACCCACACCACAAGTTTTGATAACTCCACATGGGCGCTTACCTGTTTTTTTACTGAACGACTGCTCATAATTTTTTCTACCACTGGACCATCTGCATCAACAGATTCCTAAAAAATAAAGCAGAAGGGATGAATGCAAACAGAGAGCATACCATTCTAAGCTACAAAAGTGAGAAACCATTCCCTTTTGCATCTCCCTCCAAACCCTTTAAATTCATACCCTTTAAATCACTGGGCAGGATCGCCAGTGGGAAATACAATTGAAAAGAACAAAAATCTCCCTCTACAGAAAGGCAAAAAGGGAGACCTGTGTTTATTACTTCACGATTATGTGGTTTAATTGCATGGACTAGCATGGATCCCCAAAGCCAAGGAGCATTCAGAAACTCCAGCTGCCAAGAGAAATGATCTCCGCATGATGGCAAAGACCTGACTTCTCCCTGTCTGGACCCATGGGGTAAATATACTCATCATTCTGTTATTGTAGGCAGCTTTGATCTATGGAGGTCACACAAAACGTTACAGAACAACCTGACAGAGTGCAAATTACCAAATGAATTACAAAACTGCATTTAATACATTTTTCAGTGGGTTACCAGTTTGTTAACTAAAGCACAGTGATGGTAGGAAGAGGACTTTAAAAGGCGGGGGGGGGGGTGGAAAAAAGATATTCACAATAATCAATCCTCCATCACTACCCATATTTTATAAGCTCTTTTATCCATCATTTACATTGCATGGAGAATAAAGTATGCCCTGCTGGGTACTACACGGCAGTAATTTCATAAAGGGGTTCTTATGATGCTGAGCAGCAGGAGACAAGCCTGAGTGGCTTATTAAAGTCCCAGAAGCTATACAGCACTGAACTCTCAGAGGGAAATTCAGTCTCCCTGCAGCCCAGCTCTGACTCATCCTCAACAGGGACCATCAATTCTCCAAAACGGTGTCAAATTGTGTATCACAGGCTCACACTAAAATAAATTTCAGTGAACAGGGTTTTTTAAAAAACCTACTTCTAAACCACTGATTTCCCAAAGTGTGTTCACCAACACGAGATGGATGTTTCCAGCTCAAAGTCCAACACTTCAAATGAACTTCTCAGATACCAGCTATAAAATCTCCAGCCTACTCTTTGAAATGCACGCTGGAACCCCGCACACCTGGTTGCTCACCTGTGGCTCTGACTGTGAGGTGGTGGAGGGGGAGTCTCTCCCAGCAGCATCTGCGTCATCGGCCTCCTCATCAGAGATCTTGAACTCCAAGTCCTCGGTGTATCGCTTTCTCTTCACTTGCCTGCTGGACCGTCGTTTCTAAAACAAAAACCCACCATGGAGGGCTTAGAAAGCTGATGCTTATTTCTGTTTCTTTACATTCTGTTTCTTAGAATGGCAAGGGTATATTTATATTATAAAACAACAATGATCTTAAAGAAAAGTCACCAACTATAACCTTGTAAATCATACAAAACATCACACTGGCAACAAATATAATGGGAAAGGGGGAAGTCTGAAGTCAGACACCTGGCAGGTCAAGGTCCTGCCACTTCCAGCTACGTGGCCTTTAACTGGGCAACGGCAGTAACAACACATCTTCCTCCTCCTTCAGGTAGTGAGCTGCTCAAAAGCGAAGGCAATACTGAAGCTGGGTGGTGGATATATAAGACTTCATTAGGCCATCCTATTTTTGTATATTAAAAAATTTTTTTTCCATGATAAAAAGTCTAAAAAAACTGAAGGCGTTAGAAGGTACTTTGTGAATTATAAAGTTCTATATAACTACAGTTAGATTATTATCCAAGGTGGCAATAATATTTCAGAGGTCCATTTAAATAGAAGGTGTGCATTTTAATCTTGGTCCTAAAAGAAATAGTCTGAACATTTCTGAAGAGATGAAGGACTGAGTGGCAGAATTTATAATGAGCAACTATGATAAGGAACTTTAAAAATTTTTGACTGCACTAATTAAAATGCAAAGGACTGTTAACAGTATTAGTGGGAACACTGACAAGATGCTGTCTCATCCAGTGGACAAAGTAGAACCTAATACACTTTTGCAGGACCAGAGTGGTCAAAATGTAAAACCTGCCCACTCATTCTGGCAAGCAAACTCCTAGGAAGCTACAGGATGCATCCAGAAAACAAATGGTTAACTAAAAAGAAAAGCAAGTCACATAACAATTGGTTCCTTACAATTCCAAGATTAGAAAAACCTTGTGTATCTATCTGCATATGTGGGCCATCAATATAATAACTCCTCCAGAGAAACACACTGTGTATCTTGTTTACTTTCCTATGACTCAATGAATATTTGTTTTAAAAAATTAATGTATATGTGCATGTTTTCAATAATAGGAAAAAAATCTGAAAAGACACAACAAACTGTTAAAGGTATTAATTCTGGGGAGTGAAATAAATGCAGCAGAAGGAAAGAGTCTGCACTTCTTGTTCAAAACAATTCTAGACTGCTTGACCTTTCTGATATACAAATAGGTTTGTCTGTTAATTAAAAATGGAGATAAATAACTTTCTCATTAATACGTGTATGTGATAAAATCTAAGCTAACTCTAAAATGACTTGTGTAAGTTCTAAATCACTGAGCAAGGCGAGACTATTACAGATGAGCTGGCAAAGCACACAGAATAAAAAGAATATGGAAAAAAGTAACACTGATACAAACTGATTTCTAAGAATTATGAAGAAAAACCTTCTGAAGAGCCTTGCGAGTTTTTTAAAGTTGGGACAGTGAGGCAGAGAGAAGCAAATCACCCCACCACATGGACCTCAGGAGGTATGGGCCAGAGACCAATAGAGCCCAAGTCGGGACCACCAAGCTCCAGCACCCTGTACCAGAGAACGGGACCCACTGCGTTTTACTGTATTACGTCTGTGATTCCCCTGCTCTCAAAAGGGAGTGGGAGCCCGCTCACAATACAACTGGTACAACAGGACCATCAGATGGGTCATTGGAGACTGTGAACTTTTAGCTCTGCATCTAGGTATTGGGGGGAGTTAGGAGGAGGCATCCAAATTCTGACTTTCCCCTCTGACCTCCCTCTCCTCTCCAGAATAACCAATTCCACGTGGAGGTGACACAGAGGCCAGTGGGGGTCCTGCCATGTCCCATCCTGCCCCACGTTACCTTGTGAGCCCTGGCATCGCATGTCCCCATGAGAATGAGCCTGGTCTCTCATTGTGTGACCTTGAATGCATTATTTTAGGGACCTCAGTTTCCCGATCTGCAGAATAGGGGTAATGGTAGTAGCTGCCTCATAAGTATGCTGTGACGATCACAGAAGGGAATTCACTGGAAGCATTCAAAATGGTGCATTCAAAACGTGCTAATGCTAAATGCAATTAGTAGTGTTACGGTCATCAGCAACTAGCTCCACTTTTGCAAGGAAAGTCAGGAAGCAGTGAGGCTCTAAAGCCAGGCTAAATTACACAGCCTCCTTCCTCTCTTCCCACAGCTCATCTGAAGTAACTCCTCTTCTGCCTCACTTTATCACCTCCCACTTCTGGCTGTCAGCTTCTTTAAGATGCAAGAGCCTGTTATCAGGAACAACATTTTAATTTGGTGAGATTTAGCATAATCTCTGTATTTCATTTGATGTATCAATTTCGCTAAATGGAAACGGATTAATCTTTATTCTCATCTTTATGTCATTACTGTACGGAGAACATGCTACGGATGACACGTCTGTGGTGCTTTATCAGGCTTCCGTGGCTGGAGCCACACCGCCCCAGGATTCTTTCAGTGCAAGTAACTAAACGTCCTTGGACAGAGTCTAAGACAAACCCACTTTAAACTAAACCCCACTCTGATAATGAAGAAATGTTCCAGTGCAATAAGACAGAGACTTTTTTTTTTAATATAGAAATGTATGTATGAATATAACTTTTATAATGAAAGTTTCTCCTCACATCAATTTTGTGTTACGTAAGAGTAAAAAAAAAATATACAGTTAGAACTGAATTTTCTGAACTATTTAAATATTATATGGCTTCTTTACCTTCTAAATAATAACTGATCTTAAGTTCATTTATTTTGGGTATCAAGGTTCCTTTTCCAGTTTCCCAACATAAAATAATTTATTACATAATAGGCTTCTTTAAGATCTGTTAGATGATTATTATTTAAAAGACTTGGGGAGTATGGCTGATTCATGCTGATGTTTGAGAGAAAACAACAAAATTCTGTAAAGCAATTATCCTTCAATTAAAAAAGAAAAAAAAAAGATTGGGAGGGGATCAAAGTAAAATGTAAGAATCACACTTAAAGGTCAAAACTTTTGAATTAACAGCAAAATAACTTGTTAAACTTGGATTGTTTTAAGAATTTTCTTATAGCTAAAATAGGTATACTGAACAGGAGATTTAAATGTGCTGTCACAACCTCACTGTGGCAGTACTTTGTGACACCATTTTCAGTTGGGTAAAAGAAAAAATAAGACATGGCGTTTACTAGAGTTTAAACAAATCAATCATAAAACTCAAGAACTACATGCCCTTTACTGAAGTGTGTGCGACAGGAAGAAACACAACAAACCAGCAGGCAGCATCACTTCCTGTGCGGAGACACAGGAGGGACACTGAGAAAGAGTGACTTGTGTGGTTACTGACTTCAGCTGTGCAGCCCAGGACAGTTCAGCACCAGCCAGTGAGAAAGGATGCACCGATGTCCATTTGCATTGATTAGCATTGTCTATAACTGAAATGCAGAAGAGGGAAAAAAACACAAAACACTGGTATTTCATAAAGCCCATTTGGGTCTGCATTAATACAAATGGATTTTTAAGATTCAGTAGTGTCTGTGAAAGAACTACATAATTTTCTTGACCTGTGTGAAAGTCTTCCTCATATTGTCCAAATAACTGCATGAAGGTCCTAGTTTAAGCAAAGACAATTCGGGGGGGGGGGGGGGGGGGGGGGGCGGGGAACCACCTGTGAGCATAAAAATTAAGCTCAAAATCATTAAAAATACTTTCGTTTAAAACTCCCTAAACAATTAAAAATATCTACTCACCTCTCCCATATCTTTTCACTGACACACATTCATTCATTCATTCATTCTCTCTTTCCCCCTTTCAGGTCCTCTTAGGTTAGGCCATTCTGTGACTATCGGTAACAGGGAGTTCTAGTTAAACACACACACACAAACAAAAGCTATCTGAAATTCTTTAGCACAGAGCTGTATATTGCAAGTACTTTGTTACTAACTTTGAAGCAAATTAGTAGGTACAAGGAGTACTGAATATGCACCAAACCATTAGAAAAGGTCAAACTTGCTTCCAGGGGCTGCTTTCTATCCTGGCAGGACGCTCAGTAACTGCTACTTGACAGCAGAGATGTCATTCACAGAAGCCACGTTCCCAGGCACCCCAGAGGACCACGCTGGCATGCTTCCAGGGAACGTAACAAGGAAATAATGTTCAACAGTCACGTGGAGGGATCCCTTACTTATAGTCCTCTCAGTGGAGGCAGTGTGCTTTACACGCAAGAACCTGAATTCCTGATGTTTATTTCAGGGCCAGTCTTTCAACTGATTCCTATAAAATTGTCCCAAAGTCAGGAGAATCTAACACTGGACAATCGTGCAGAGCTGCCATCCAGAAAGTCACTCAGTTGGTTCATAGAAACTTTAGTATTACACAAACACATCTCGACTCTCACCGTCAGATGTCAGAAACCTTAAGATGAGGTACAGATTACATCTTCAACTTTGTTATGCAATATAATTGACAGGGAACGAAAGTTAGGAGAAATTTAGAAATGTGGATGAAGCTCTTAATGAACCAATATATTAAGAATACATTAACACTAACATATACATAAACATCAAAAGATACATTTACAGAAATAAATGTAAAGAGCCTGTTTTATTTATCATAGAGTCAAAGATGGCAAAGCCACGAAGTCAGGAGTTTAATTTCAGGTTGGCCGCCCAGCTCTCAGCACAATGAATATAATGTTCCAGATAACAAAAACCCATCTTTACAGCAGCCCTATAACAAAGACAGGTGGGTCCAGTGCACTTGATATGCAGCTAAGGTTACCCACGCTCAACAACCACAGCTCAGGATCAGAATAAAGGTATTACCTGAACACCTGGGTCTTCATCGTCTTCGGGAGGAGGGGATGGTGGGGGCGTTTTGTCCAAGTCTGAATTTTCAGAACCTTCTGTTTTTCCCTTGTTGACCTTTTTCTTCAAAGCACTTGCTTCTGAATCAGGTTTCTTATTACTAGAATCAAAGTGGATCACTTAGTGTTCACTTTTTCATGAGGTTTTCCACACACCCCATGCCTCTGTTTCCCACACAAACATCCCCGAAGTATCAATAACTGTGGATAAATCAATGCATGTTGGCCATCGAGAGTTAAACAGTACTTACTCTCAATTAATTTTTACAGCAAAACCCCATACCGATGACCTTCGGCAAATATCTGACCTAATTAAAAAGAAATGGCATGCAAAAACTGCTAATAATCACACAGAGTACATTTGTTTATCAAGACAATGAACAGTCTCTGCCAATACAGAAAGCCCTGATGAAAAATCAGATTAAGAAGTTGTTTTGCTATCAAGTTTTTAAGGCACCAGACTATGTTTTTAAGACTTTCAAGGAAAGCTAGAACATAATGATCATTTTTTCCTATCTCCTGTGGATAGCTTTAAATACTCCTAAGTCCTTTTCTTAACTAGTAATATTGCATGTCCTCTTTTACATCATTCAGCTACATTTTAATCCAATTTATAATCTTTTAAAATATAACAAAATATATAACAATTTCCTCTTCTACACAGTTTTATTTAATGCTATGTTCTTAAGTAAATATAAGCTTTGTTTTGGTGCTAGGCGTTTTTTTTTAAGGTGTCACAATAGCCTGTTTTTCAAAAGCTAGCTCTCCAAAATACAAAAACATAGCAGAGTGACCCCAATAATTCAAGTTCATGATCCATAGCATGTTTCCATCAAAGGTTAACAGGATTTGAATGTTACCAAAGTCAAAAGACAAGAATGAACTGTAAGAAAAAAAAAAAAGATTTTAAATTTAAGTCTACCATCACCTTTAGAACCTTTATTTGCCATTCTTTTAGAATGCACTCTTAGTGCCACCTTTCACAGCAATTTCCAAACCAGCCTCAAGGTTTCCTAACATTATTTATTATCATTTATTATCCAACATTTAAAACAATCCAACCTCAGTCACTATTACTTTTTACTACTGAAAACAAAAGATACATTTCAAAAACCTTTAAAAAGTTTGAGCTTGTAAATTCCTAAAAAAATATGCTGCCAGAATGCATTAAGTAGCATTTTTGTTTCAGTCCCAACTATTACAAAAGGAAAAGAGGCCAGGATATCCAAACGCTTTAATTTCAGTAAAGCACATGTCATGTAAAATATTTCAAAAGTATGTGTTAATATAATTGCACACCTAAAAGGGATTTTTGTAACGAATAAATAAGATATTTGATAATACTAGTCATTTTCAAATCCTCAGAGCTTGTTTTTTATTTTGTGCTGTTAATATCCTAGCCTAGTAAATAGTCCCATAAGGAAAAAACTTACAATGATTCAAGATTATAGCAAACAGCAGTTAGGTTCACAGACTTCTTTTTAATTAAAAAAAAGCGGGGGGGGGGGGGGGGGCAGTGTCCTAAAAACTTTAGGCCTCCGAAAAATCCACAGAAAGCATAATATTTTTTAAATTAAAAAAAAATCCATACAAGAGTTCCTCATCCAACTATCCCAGTGTTTATGCTACACATGGACAGCAGTCTCCCCTACTATGAGGCTCCATTCCCAGCATTTATTTCCGCTCTAACTGCCACAAATTATACAATACTACAGCTGAACGCTGGGCCCCTTTCCTTTCATCTGCACGCCAAGAGCAATCAGATTACCCTGGTAACCAGCGGTCACATGACCAGCACCTGCTCTTTTGGCTGGATGCCACTGACTAAAGCCATCTGCTTCCCTCAATCAGCTTTCAAACATTCTCAACACCTGCGCTGCAGTGTTTTGTGGTTTCTTTTATCAAATCAGTGCAAAACTGCTTCCAAAACTTTACATATTTCTCAAATTTGTTTAATCAGAGGTAGGCCTGTCACACAGTTGAACAGCTGCCAGGTAAAGCAAGTTGGCGGCTCGTCCTCTGCCCGCGCCCTCTCCACCCTGGAGCGCAGGACACCATTTGATTTAGTGGGGTTACTGCACCCAGGGTGAGCCATCCTCCAGGAGAGAAAGGCTCGCTGTCCCGGAGCCTGCTGGAGCCCAGGTCTGAGGAGACGTCAATCTGCCCAAGAAGAGACGTGTTCATGCGTTTCCATCTGTCCTTGGCTGGGGACGCGCGCCATGGAAGCTCTGAGACCACCCGAGGTCGCATGGACAGAACGCCGGCAGCCCAGGGAAGCGCCCAGCCCAGCTCCGATGACTGGAGGATTTCTAATCTCAGCAGATCCTGTGCTGTCCATGCTGCTCAGAGGCAGCTCAGCGTTTCCTCGCTAGCATCTTCTCATGACATCAGCACATAAACCAGGAACACACGAAGAAGTCAAATGCTACAAAGTCTTCATGTCACCCCAACACACGACAATCAAGGACCAGAGAGAGTTATTTACATCAGATTGCCTTTGCCACTATTTTGCAGTAAGCTCATTTGCACTTTCAACTGTTACATTAAAACTGCTTTGCCCCCAAAAAGCCAGAATCAGAATTTTTTTTCCCCAGCCAAGGAGGGTAATCAGAGCACTGATTTCAGACAGTCCTCAGTTCATGTTCCAACTTTGTCACTGCTAACCTGAATGTGATCCTGGATACTTCTTTAAATTTCCCTACGTCTTTAAATTTCCCTGAGCTTCAGTTTACTCATCTACAAAATGAGGTTACTAATTACACCCTGCTCCAAGACTCGATCTTTCTAGTGCCTGGCACCCACAGCTGGGAACTGTTCTCTGACTATGGCTCAGACCCACAGGGCAGAATAACCAGCAGACACTTAAGGACAGGCCACACTACATTGTGACTGCTTCATCTAAGCCACTCGAAGAGAAGGAACATCCTGTATCAACAGAGCTCAACACCAGCTCAAAGGACAAACGAGCAGACCAGCCCAGCAGCCACTGCTTTAGTGCAGACACATATCACATCTCACCGTGACTGTCACAACACCCAGACTGCTGGAAAAAGGACACGAATCCCAGGGCCACAGCCGTGACTCAGATGTGTGAGGTTCAAAACTGATCTTTCGTGATGTCAAAGCCAAAACATACACATTCCTCTCCCAAGTTACAATCCGGAGAGCTTGAGCGCATGGAGAGGGCAGCTCTTCCGGTAGAGGAGAAGGGAATGGTATTAACAAGGATGCTACACCCCATGACCAGACACTATGAGGTGGGGGAAGAGACCCTGGGCTACTTGGCGCAGATCTACAACCTCACAGCGCCTCCAACAGCTGCAGCACTGGCCTTGGCCCGGCACCCCATCCGCAAGCATGGCGAGGAAGACTGGGCTGCATGGGGTCCCCCCCGAGTGGCCTCCGTGGAGAAGCCACGTCTGTCCTCATGCCTACCCTAGACTGGCTCTGCCCACCTCCTTCCCCAAGCTCTGAGATGCAGTCCTGCCACCCAAACAACGCCCTCAAACCCATCCTCCGGGCACCACCAGGGCAGCTGGCTTACAGGCAAACCTGACCTAGTCATTCTGCTGAAGTTCAGTTCCACGTGTATTGATGTCTGAGATTCTACACGCAGCTTTTACAGTCAGCGACGTGAGCTTTCTTTTTCTATTCTTCCCATGTCCTAAACCCCCCATCTTCCACCCTATGGATACACAGAAGCACTTTTGAAAGCATACACATGTCTCCTCAACCTCCACTGCCCCTCGCTTACTCATCTGCAAGGCTTAGGTGGACATCACTCACTCAGAGAACCTTTTTCTGGCCACCAAAGTCTGGATTAGTCAGATCACGCACCCTCTACATGCCACACGACATATCCCACACACAAGGGATATTTAAAACACACAACCCTGAGGGCTAACATGACTGCAATGCAGTGAAAGCGAAGTACTGTGTGTGTATCTTTTTCTCCAAATATCCTGTAAGCTCAAGAAGGAACTGTGTCTTATTTATCTCTGTATTCCTCATGTCTGGTCAGGTGAGGTTAGCTGAGTGATTTAACTAAACAGTAAAAGTAACAGGGAAAACAACAAACACCTACACAGTCCGGACTGTTTGCAGCTCAAGCTCTCTGGTTGCTAACGCATTTACGATAACCCCACATAGATTCTATCTTTACGAAGCTCAGTAAAGTGAGGCTAAAGTACTACCCAAATAGAGTGAAACCTAGCAATGCCTCAAACCCTGAACATCTTTATACTTCCCCTCTGTACTCACAAAAGTTCTTTCATTTCCTGATCCTTATCGCCCATCATTACTGGTGTGGCCGAGATGTAGGGCTGCCCCCTCGTGAAGCTGGGCGGGCCCCTGTATTCTTGGAAAGGTGACTTCTTTCTGGGGATGCTGCTGGGGGATGGCAGGGCCACTGTCCCTCCACCAGCTTTACTCACATGTCACGTTTCACCATGAGAGGCAGGTCATGGTGGTGGGCAGAAAGATGTGCTCAGGGGTCAATGGCTAAGTAACACTTACGTCACCTTGACAGACCAAGCTCTGAAGTTCTGTTCCCTGCCCCATGTGATCAAAGCCTGCACCACCCTGATGAGAACTCCGAGAAATAAGTGGTGGGTTCAGAGAGGAGGGATTTACAGGAGGGGATCAGCCCTTCAGAAGGATGGTATTCAGCGTGTGGCTGTAAGAGTTCACAGCCATGGGCCAAGGGATGGTCCCTGGAAAGGGGCTGGACATATAAATCCCAGCTTGGATATAGCACATGAACAATGAAGATTTTCTTTGGTGAGAAACAGTACAGGTTTTTTAAACAAGACTTTCATGCAAAAGACCAGGACTTACAGGAAAGCCAGCTAGCTGCCCTGGTTTGTTACAGAGTGTAAACATCGACTAACATTAGCCTAAGGATCTAAGTCCTCCAAGGAAAGAAAGTTTGAAAAGGAACCATACTGTGGAACCAAATGGGATCAGAGGAATCGAGTCAGCTAGTGAAGCAGCTGAACAGCAGCAGGGATTCACCACACAGACCCTCAGACGGGACACGCTGGCGAAGGGCCTCCTCACATTGGGAAAAATCAAACGTGAGGTTTGTGAACATTAAACAGGCCTGTTTTCAGGAAATCAAGCCAAAGTGTCACACAACTACTGTCTTTTAGGAGAACAAAGAGTATTGAAACATATCCTTATATTTTACATACTGAAAAGGCTTTTCCATAAGAAACCGAATGTCATAGATGAGAAGTGAGCAACGTTCGTGGCGCAGGAAGGGTGTGACTTGTCATGATTCAGAAAGATCACATATGATACAATCCCTGAGCCACGAGGGTTGCAGGCTCAAGGCTGGTAGGAGGAAAGCGTCTGGCCTCTCAGCACATCTTCCTCTGAGTTTTTAAACAATAAAAAAGAAAATCAAAAGATAAAGAGGAAAATTTAAAAAAAGAGCAAGATAAAGGACTGAAAGTTCAAAAGGATCAATGAGGGCAACATAAAATGTGATATATCATGACGTAAGGCCAACTCAATAAAATAAAAATGTTAAAGTCCTAAGATGTTTAAAAATTTTTATTTAATAGCTAAACTAGGGTGTGATAAAAATGCGAGAGGCAGAATAAACTAGTGAGGTAAGCGTGAAGACAAATTCTGCGTGACAGACAAGAAAACCATACATCAACACTTTCATAAGAAGGCCATCAGGGTTCCCTGGACCAAGGGCCCAGTGGTGGTCAGCAGCCAGTCCCAATGCTTGAGACTCCCCACAAGGAGAGTACCAGGGTGGGATGGGAGGACTGGAGCAAGGCCCCCTTTGCCCACAACCTCCCAGCAATCAGCGCTCAGGTGCTGAGCCACCCCCAACTACTCCTCAATGCCACCCACAAATTCTTCATCCCATGCTCCTGTTTGAGAAAGAGAAAGTTAGGAGAGCTGAGAAGTGAAGGAGAGGGAGTTAGAGGAAAGAATTATGTTTTACTTCTGAACAACAAACTTCAATGACAATCAATAAACTTTTTAAGTTATTGATTATTTATTAACTTATTACTTTAAGTAGCTTTTAGAGCATCAACTACCCCCAAAGTACCTTAACTGTGCTAAATTTCTAGAAAGAGAATAGCAAAGAAGGATGGGAAAGATACAGAAACCTAACCTGCTTTCATTTAAAATGTCTATTTCAGACTCAGTACCACTCACCCTTGTATCTTTCTATCAAACTGTCCAAAATGGTCAAAGCAGTTAAACGCTCAGCCTAGTAAGCAGCCATCCCAGGACCCGCCTAGCTCCAGAGCCCAGGTCCTGGGGAAAACCTCTCCTGGTAAATGTCTTCTGTTACTTGGACTCATCCCTGGGCAGGTTCCAATAACATCAGAACTCTGTCCTAAGGAGGGGCTTCCCTGGTGGCTCAGATGGTTAAGAATCTGCCTGCAATGCAGGAGACCCGTCCTGGGTCAGGAAGACCCCCTGAAGAAGGCAATGGCTACCCACTCCAGTATCCTTACCTGGAGAATCCCATGGACTGAGAAGCCTGGTGGGCTATAGTCCATGGGGTCGCAAAGAGGTGGACCCAACTGAGTAACTAACACTGCACTCTGTCCTGAGGAGAGCTCCAGCTGACCATTTTATAAAGAAGAATGTTGAAAAAAAAAAAAAGAAATGAAACAGAAAGTACAGCAGAAAGTCCTCCTGAAAGAGCTAAACCCGTTTTTAATGTTGAATAGATTCTAGGTGTTGGGGAAAAGAAAGAAAAAAAAAGACATCATGCAGTCACAAATTATCACTGAAAGACTAAAGGTTCCTGAGTTTTATGGACTGAATCAATGAGGGCTTCCCTGGTGGCTCAGTTAGTAAAGAGATCGCCTGCAAGGCAGAAGACCCAGGTTCGATCCCTGGGTCAGCAATATCCCCTGGAGAAGAAAATGGCAACCCACTCCAGTATTCTTGCCTGGTAATAATCCCACGGACAGAGGAGCCTGGTGGGCTATAATCCATGGGGTTGCAAAGAGTCAGACACGACTGAGGGACTAAACCACCATCAGAAGTAAGACGGAAGCAAAGTCTAGTAAGCTAATGTGTCATCGGATACCAGAAGCTCAGCAAACATCAGCATCAGCCCGAGGCTCTGCCTGGCACTGAGACACAGTGCAAAGGACTGGGCACACCACTCATCACACAACTAGGGCAGAAAGCAGGCCTTTCACTACCCTTCTACCATGGGATATTCTTCGAAGAGCCAGACAGCAGGGCCGGGATTTGGCAGCTTGTGCCAAGTCCTAAGATGCTTGTCTGTTTCATGAGCAGCATTCCCACGACCAGGACAGGGACAGTGTGGGAGGCGGTAGCAGCCAGACCCCAACTCCCCTAGATTCAAGAGCATCTTCTCTGATGCATCAGGGTGGCTAAAGTCAACCCCAGAGATGGGCAGCCCACTCTCGATGTAACTGGGTGAGGTCCAGAGGCGGAGAATTAGGCTCAGCAAATTTAAGGCCCATGAGGAAAAAAAGAATAAATTTTACCACCCACCCAGACAGGAGAGGCAGAACTCCCACGACATTACACTGTTCCTACAGGAATCAGGGTACACATAAAATTAGTCATCTAATGGAAGTTCAAGGGTGTTATTTTTCTAAAATTAAAAGACAGAGAGCGAGAGACAGAGAAAGCAGTGTCTTTTTTCTTAATCCTATACCTTCCAGCTCCCTATTCGACACTGAGAGCTCAGTCACACAGGCATCTATGGGGAGGATAGCCAATGCAAGGACTGGCCTCTCACGTGCCTGATGCTCTCACAGTGGCTTTGCATCCAACATCCCACGGGGGCCTTTGGGCAGAAAACAACTAGCAGGGAGTGCTTTACATATCACGTGACAGGTTCAGCATCCGTACAAAACTTCATACTTCTCAAAAACGTTTGTTTCACAACCATAGAAATCTTTTAACAATAATTTTGGCACTAGTGGTAAAGAACCCGCCTGCCAATGCAGGAGACTTAAGAGATACCGAGTTCGATCCCTGGGTTGGAAAGAGCCTCTGGAGGAGGAAAAGGCAACCCACTCCAGAATTCCTGCCTGGAGAATCCCCACAGACAGAGGAGCCTGGAGGGCTACAGTCCATGGGGTCGCAAAGAATCTGACACGACTGAAGTGACTTAGCATGCACACGTGATTCCTCCTGCTCCTCATCTTCCAACTCTGACGTCACCACCACGTCTCCTATGCCCCACCCTAAAATCCCACTTAGGAAAGACTTCAGAGGAATGCGTCTCCAGGAAAGCCACCCTTCACACCCATCCCTCTGCCTTCTAGGGCCTGCTCACCTCTCCTCTGATGGGTGCAGTGGGACCTACTGCACCTCCCCCACACAGACCACAATGCCAGCAGGCCTTCACTCTTGAATTCCGCTGCAGCTCACTGGACAGGAAGGGCCAAACCCCCAGCAGGCCCAGTGTGGTCCATGCCTGCACTCAGCCCAGAGCATGAGTCAGCAGAACTTCTGTTAAGGGTCAGTGTTGCAGGGCCTCCTGTCCCCAGTAAGTGTAAACGGACTCAGGTACTGTCAGACGTCAGTCTGTACTGAAAAGCAGCTGACCACTCTCTCTCCCTGCTTGTCTTCATTTAAGATAAACCAGAAGGGGGAAATGTCATAATGTGGCCTGTCACTGGCACAGGAAAGGATCCCAGGTGGTTCTACTGAAGGAAAGAAGGATTTGGGATTAAGGAGACCCCATGGACATGTTTGCTCTCTTCTGACTTCTGAGTCCTTTTGGCTTCCCAGGAGGCCTTATTGGTAAGGAACTTGCCTGCCAATGCAGGAGACATGAGACATGGGTTTGATATCTGGGTCGGGAAGATCCCCTGGAGGAGGAAATGGCAACCCATTACAGTATTCTTGCTTGGAGAATCCCATGGACAGAGGAGCCTGGCCGGCTACAGTCCATGGGGTTGCAAAGAGTCAGACATGACTGAGCGCATACATGGCCCGTTTATCAAAGAGAAGACAATCTTTGAGATCAGCAGGTAAGGGGGTACCTGGCCACACCCCTGTCCCAGAGCTTGGATGTACTGACCAGGAGCAGACAGTGCAGGCCCGTGGGCAGGCAGATCGCATGATGTTCATGAGAAGTTCTTAATCCTCACCAACACCGAAAGGGCTCAACAGTCCCTTTGTGACCACATGCTAGAGAAACCTATACCCACTTGAGGCACAGCATCTAAAACAGCTAATTCCGTCTGAACAGGTATTCAGTGTCTTAGGTCAAAAACCAAGTCACAGCATGTGAGTAGAAGAAAGAACAAATAAACAGAAGAAGAAGAGCTGCTGGCTTAATTCAGTTTATCCGATGGGGAGATACCTATCGAGCAATTCTGTACTTATTAGTAAAATGAGTTTAATGGTTTGTTTTGTGTGCAAATAATTCTACGTGTTTAAGAGCACACTATAAAATATGTATTAGTTGGTTGAAATACACCACCATTGGGCTTGCTGACTGAATGAATGAATAAAAGTATTTCTCAGGTAAATGTTGCTACTCTCTAGGATCATAATTGAGAAGATAGTATCTGAAAAGCTACCGTTGTTAGAAGAAAGTCACAACATAAATATTAATGAAAGTGTCGTATGCAAAAAAATACAGTTTACATGTTTACTTAATATATCTTTCTAAAACAAGAACAGTATGGTTGCTTTCCACTTTAAAATATCTTCACTCTTAATTGAGAAGTAGCATTTTTAGCTTCCTACTAACTTTAATACTTGGGGGGAGGGGCGCAGAGAGGGGAGCAAGGAGTCAGATGAATTCCTAGAAACTGCACCAGAAGCGAATCTCCATGGCTTCTTTGAACTGAAGCTTCAACAGTCAAGTCACACCCTTTGGCCAAGTTCCCTTCTTTATGTACATTCAAAGAATCTTTATATAGCTAAACGCACTACTAAATCCTTCAAAGTCATTCAAAGGAAGCACTTCCTCCAAATTCTCCCTTTGCACAAGGCCCAAGCACACACAACAGAAAATGCATTGAAGGGAAGGCCACAAATCCTCGAATTTCAGCTCCGTGACCCCTTCCGTATGCAAAAGAGTATCCTTTCCAAGCCACAAATGTCTGAGCCCTTATTTTCAATATTCTCTGACAATATTAGAAGGCTATAAAGACACCTGGAGAGCTCACAGGAAAAACATGTGGAAAAATATATATTTAAGGTAAAACGGAAAGGGGGAAGAAAGATATAGCTCTAACTAGAAAAGAGGAATATGGCCTGTACTTTTTTTTCCCCCGCCATTAAGATATTAAGTGACTCTTTCTGAAATGCTGACACCTTTTTCTGTTTCCCTACTGTTCTACTATGCAGGGTTTCCCTGGCGACTCAGCAGTGAAAGAATATGCCTGCAATGCAGGAGATGCAGGTTCGATCCCTGGGTCAGGAAGATCCCCTGGAGAAGGAAGTGACAACCCACTCCAGTATTTTTGCCTGGGAAATCTCATGAATAGAGGAGCCCGAGGGGCTAAATTCCATGAGCTCGCAGAGAGTCAGACCTGATGACCAAACCACCACCACTGTATGTAACAGCTTCTGGACAGTTCTTTTAGGTTCCCCTGAATAGGCAAGACAGATTCAATCATATGTTGTTGCCAAAAGGGCCAGTTTGCTGGGAATGGCCACAAATTTAAGCCTCAGAGACTCAAAGGAATGAAGTGGGAGGACAGATTGAGAGAATGAAGCCGTGGAAGCACACAGGAAAACTGGTCCCACTGAAGACAACCATCCTTTCTCACGTGCTATGTTAGCACAAGTGTGTCAATGACGCAAAGCCAGTTCTCTGCTGCCTGGACACAATGCAGACCACTAACGGGTCACTGCTGTCACCAGACACTCAGAGCATGAGCTTGTTACCAGAAATCTTGCGAGTGACCCAGTAGAGAGGGCCAAACGGGAGAGATGTGAGCGGTTCTACAGTAACTGTTTCCTTCCATTTCTGTTTATCCCTTCTGTTCCAGCCCTCTGTAGGAGAATTATTTTCTGTATAAACAAATTCATCAAGTTAACTTATTCAAGGATGGAAATAACTGGTATCACATAACGTTCTGCAAAACAAAATTGCCACTGCTGTATTCCAGGGCTTACAGCAACCTGCTCCAGCAATTCAACCCCAGCACTGACATAACCCAAACCTCCCATTACCTTCATCACTGCATATTCAATTTACATAATTATTCTGCTATGCTATTCAGAATTTACATGCAGTTGTGTGCAATCTGCTTATCCTTGCTTGGGGGACACTTTTTCCTTCCTAGCCTTAAACAAGACCACAACTCGAGTGTCTCTGTTCACCTGACCAGCAGAAACACTGCAGCTCAACAAAACAATGGGTTGGCTGGTTAATTAAGAATGACACTCCCTGTTCAGTTACCATATTCTCAGACAGCCACGCTCACCAGACCATCAACAACAGGAAAACCTCTCTCAGGCACGTCCTCACCACACTTCATCCTAAGTCGGCAAGTGGCCGGTTAAGAAGTCAAGTCACTGGTGGCCCTCCTGGTGGCCCCCCATGTCTCCAGGGCATGCCCCCTCCCCACTGGCATTCTCCAGATACTACAGAAGGGCTCCCATCAGTTACTGTCACACCACTTGGGGGAGAACAATTGTCACCTATGGCAGCCATTGACAGAGACTACTAGTCACAAGAAGAAAAAAAAAGTACTAGGCTTTCTTCTTGGGAGAAGATAATCACACATCTTCCTCCTGCTGAAAGCCTGTGACTCTAGGGCACGGCTGCCACTCAGTCTCAACCATGCTGACCGCTCCCTATGCACGGACACACACGTCAGGCTGGGTGGCCAAGGCCACAGACGAGCATCACCGAAGGGTCTTCTGAAGATAAAGGCACAGTCTGTACCTGCACCAAGGAGGTGGGGGAGGGGCCTGGAAAGACTGAATTTGATGCTCCAAGCTCCTAATGGTTGTTTATGGCAACTAGGGACATTTCAACAAGTTTCACTGTTAAAACAAAATAATTTAGTATCTTCCCCAACCTTGGAGAAGGAAACAGCAACCCACTCCAATAATCTTGCCTGAAACATCCATGGACAGAGGAGCCTGGCAGGCTACAGTCCATGGGTTCACACACTGTAGCGAGTAGAATAGGACATGACTTAGCAACTAAACAACGTATCCTACATGGCCTAAGGATGTGCTAAAGTCCATTTTTAAAGACAGGGTCAGTCTGAGGTAGACTGAGAGCTTCAAAGAATACAGCTGGGAATTGATGACCAGTATCCAAGATAGAGTGGGGTTTTTTCAATCAATTATTACCATTAGGTAATAAACTCAAAACACTAAGATAAAAATTGAAGACAGATATATTTTGAGGCTAGTTCTGGTGATATATTTTCTGAACTCCAGAAAACTTCTTGAGACCACACACTCTTTCACATTTTAAGTTAAAAAAAAAACCTTTCTTTTTAGATTTTGCAGAAATAAAGCACATGTCTCTTCCTACCAAAAGCACAACACTCAGATTTAAGCAACTATATTTTTAAAACCCCCTTCATAAATCAGACCGAAATTCTAACAGCATCCTCTTGGCTCACATCCCTGTCTTAACACAGTACCTGCAAATAGTAAGCCCCCAATAAAATATTTCTTAAGTAAATGAAAACGAAACTTATAATGGATTGTGAGTTTAGAAGAGTGTTTGTACAGAGGAAAAAAAATAAAGGCTTTCAATTGAGAAACCACATACCAAGGCATCAAAGAATGCTCGTAAGTAAATGCAAACATCAAGTTACCTATTAGACCCGATTATTGAATATATGGTTCTCCATATCTACAAGGAAGTGGTCCCAGGATCCTGGCAGATACCAGAAGCCAAGGATACTCAAGTCCCTTGTGGAGGGCGAACTGTAACTCGGTTATTTGGGCACCATATATAGCACTGACAACAAAAGGTTTTCTTTTAAGTACTTTGATTCAAATTTACACTACAGAATAATGCATTGGGTTGTTTAGATATTTTCAGCAGGAAGTTGAAAATCCCAGTTTGTCCTTCCGCTTTGCAGCATCTCTCTAGCCACAGAAACCACGCCCTCTTTGTGTACCTGCTCTTGATACACAGGATCGCCCACAAGCCCAAGGCTGCCTGGCCCGCAAGCTCGCAATGCGGGGATCCAGCGCCCTCAGCCTCAGGGCTGACTATGCATGTGCGCCACACGCATGCACATTCACACGTGGGGGGTTACGGTGGGGGTGCATATTTTCTACACGAGTTTTACAAACAGGTTCGGGGTAACCAAGTCTGACCATACTTCCATCTGGAAACTATATTTTATAACATGAGCCATATTCTGAAAAATAGATTCAGATGTTTGGAACTGGTTCAGAACAGTTGTAAGAAATGTTCAGTACAAATGAAAAAAATTAGTCTTCAATGTCTTTTCCTCTCAGTTTTTCTTACTGAATAAATATGCCTCCTGGGGGGTCAGAGAGTCAGTGGGGAAGTACGGAGGGGAAGGAGGGCGTGTAGGAGGCTTTTCCCCTAGAACCTAAACTACATGGTCTTATCTATCTAATGGCATATCTAATGGGTAACTGCTCTTGGATTTGTCCCATGTCGCCCACTAGGATCTCCACCCTGCCCCTGGAAGGCTCACTCTGCCTGCCAAATGGGGAGAATTAATTCTCCTGTTTCAACTTCTGGGAAGCAGGACTGAAGAGCCTGCTGAAATATAGTGACTCGCCTGGCTTCTATAATCCTCCTTACCCAGTTTGGCATTGTTGCTGAAAATGAGGTTGGTGGTCTAAGCTTACAAAAAATTATGCTGGTAACCTGGTTCTATTTGTTAAATGCCAGGTTTTCATAAAAATATAAGACAGTGATTTTAAATAAGAAACTATTCTTCACCCAGTAACATTTCTAAAAATCTACCACCCGAATCAACAACTCATAATAATGGGAGTCCTAAATTGTAGAATGCGTTAACACCTTCACTTGTTAGTTTGGGTGTGAGAGAAAGAAGCTTAACAGTAAGGACAAAAATCAGAGTGACCCCCGCCCTTGAGCTGCCCCCTCTCCCCCCCCGCATCCCACAGGTTGTAACTGTTTGGTGTTTGTGTCTCTACTGTTTGGTGGCGGGTGTTTCTGCCCGCAGCCTACCTTGACTTTTTGCTGGATTTGGGTTTTGGCGTGGCAGTTTTTACTTTCTTTTCCTTTGGCTCTTTGGGAATCTTAGGGGCTTTCGGGGTCTTGGGTTCCTTGGGCTCTTTTTTCTCCTTGGGTTCTTTCAGTTCCTTGGGATCTTTTTTTGCCTTCGGCCTTTTCTTTTTCTTTTTCTCTTCTTGGGACCCGTCTAGTGAGTTCCTGTTTAGTTCTTGGTTATCAACCCCACCAGGGAAGTCATCTTTACCAAAGTTTTTACTGGGATCCTCTGCAACAATGTGGTTGTTCTTCTTTTTCTTCTTCTTTTGCTGTGGCTGCTGTTCTATCGATGGCAGGTAATCATCACTCTTCACTAGCTGCGCGTTCGGTCCACTAACCTGAGTCATATCCGGCACTGGTTTCTCTAGAAAGGGCTCCGATGGAGAATGCTAAGAGATACAAATAGGAATTGAAATTAGTTTATCATTCTTCGTAGTTTAGAAAGGAACTGAAAGTTAGTGCTGACAGTTCTCAAACTTACTCTCCACTCAAGGCAGCAAACTTAACCCACTATACAGCTGTGAAACTTATCATTTTGTCTCATCCAAAAAAAAACAGATTTCGTCAACAAGAAAGCTTTTAAATGAATAGAGTTAAAGTGAGCAACTTAGTCATTCAGTTAAAAAAAAAAAATTCTGTTCAGGAGAGAAAATTTCTCATCCAATTTAAAGACACTTTCCATGTCCTTAGCACCTGTGTAGGAACTGATGAAGGATGAAACAGCAGCAAAAGCTAAGCCACAAAGATGGAGTTCAAGTAGAATTCTCCCCATGCAGGAAAGGGAAATTAAAGATGGATAATCAAGTCCCTTTTAAAAACAGCAGGCAAACTGAGCACTGTAAGAATCAGATATTGTGAAAGTTTGAAGTCTGAGTATAAACACACAAATCTTATACAGTACAAGTCATTTCTAATTTAAATGACATTCAAATGTCAAATTAAAAGCATATATGCCAGCTTATATGTGGACAGGACTTCCCTCATAGTTCAGTCGGTAAAGAATCTGCCTGCAGTGCAGGAGACCCAGGTTCAATTCCTGGTTTGGGAAGATCCCCTAGAGAAGGAAATGGCAACTCACTCCATTATTCTTGCTTGGAGAAACCCATAGACAGAGGAGCCTGGCAGGCTACAGTTTATAGAGTCTCAAGAGTCTAACACAACTGAGCAACTAAGCACACACATACCAGCTGAATAATTTGGGGTTGGTTAGATTTCTGGTACTGACAGGCAAGGAAGATAATGTTTTTATTAAGCTATTAAAGCTTCACATTTCCAAATCTCACACAGAGGAAGGGAGGGAAGAAGGGAGGCAGGGGCAGAGAGAGTAAGAGATTCCCCCAGTCAATCTGACATGACTTGCAGATTTTTTTTTTTTTTTTTTTTTTGGCAGGAGATTTTTAACATCCACTAGGACCGTATCCCGGAGAAGGCAATGGCACCCCACTCCAGTACTCTTGCCTGGAAAACCCCATGGATGGAGGAGCCTGGTAGGCTGCAGTCCATGGGGTCAGAAAGAGTCGGACAAGACTGAGCGACTTCACTTTCACTTTTCACTTTCATGCACTGGGGAAGGAAACGGCAGCCCACTCCAATGTTCTTGCCTGGAGAATCCCGGGGATGGTGGAGCCTGGTGGGCTGCCGTCTATGGGGTCACGCAGAGTCAGACAAGGCTGACGCAACTTAGCAGCAGCAGGACCATATCCAGAGATGGTCTTTAATACTGTGGAGAATACCAACACCTGGGACAGGATGCTGACAACAGGGATAGAGGACAACCTGTCTCCACTGTAAACTATGACATCTAATGCACCTTTACATTTCAACGCAATCCTTGAAAATGTTACATCTGCAAGCGTCATTCATTTTCTGCCTTTTTTGTATGCTTCTCCAGACACTGGATAGTAACTATAATATAAAGAGCAACAGTAGTAACAGCCACAAGTGTGCATGGAAAACTACCACATGGTGGGCCTGTGCTAGGTAAGCACTTTAGTCTGGGACACTGTTCGATCCCTGCGCCAGCCTGGAGAGCTCTCTGTGGACATAGACACATTCATGTGATGCATGTGCCCAAGAGCGATAGAGGCAAGGTGCCCGCCCACACGATCCCAAGAGAGGAGCCGCCAGAGAGGCCAGGTCTGCAGGGGATGTGAGAGGACCCCAAGAGAGGAGCCGCCAGAGAGGCCAGGTCTGCAGGGGATGAGAGAGGAGCTCAGATTGCAATTCAGATTCCAATACAACCAAAATGTGATCATGTACCCCTGTTTTTCAGAAAAGAAGTAGAATCTGAGGAGGCTGGGTGGCTACCCGAGGCCACAAGGGTGGGGGGCCCGAGGTGTCATCTGAATCTAGGTTTCCTACTAAATCCAGCGCTCCTCTGCCTGGCTCCTGAAACCTCACCCAGAGGCCTCATCCTCATGGGAAAGGTACTGCAACTTCACTTTCTTCCCAGTGTTCAGTGACCCTCCAAAAACTCAAAGAAAAGAAACCACTGCCAGGAAAGAAACTGGTTGTTCTGTTCCCACTAAAAGCTACTACAGTTACCGGAGGAGCCTACATTCAGTTCTGCAGCTGCGCTGGTGTAAGAGAAACAGCCGGAGTTAGAGTTGCGAGATGAGAGAGGACATTCTAATCCGAACCCTGCCATGAGGTGTATTATCTGGGGGGAATCATGCCACTTTTTCTTCCTCGGCAAAAGGAAGCATTTATCCCAAAGTCTCTTCCAACATCCTACGATACTAGAAAATCTTCAAATACATACTGCTGTTTCTTGGTCAGAGCTGAGAGGGGAAGATCCTGAAGGGGAGAGGGGAAGACCCTGAAGGAGAGTGGGGAAACCCTGAAGGAGAGAGGGGAAGACCCTGGAGGATGCACAGGAGGAGACTGGAGCCAGGGCAGAAGAGTGGGGATGCACGCAGCTGCAGGGCCCACCCAGTGGTGACAAAATGAGCACATCCTGGCAAACATTACCCACCTGCCCTAACAAACGCTTTCAGCAAACACCAACCGAGGACCTAACCGAACTGTCAATGGCTGACATTCACAGCAACATGGATGAACCTTGAGATCATCATAGTGAGTGAAGTAAGTCAGACAGAGGAGAAATATCGTATGACATCCCTTATATACAGGATCTAAAAAGAAATTATACCATTGAACTTATTTACAAAACACAAAAGAGACTCACAGACTTAGAGAATAAACTTATGGCTGATGGGGAGAAGAATGGGGAGAAGGAATAGTTAGGGAGTTTGGGGTGAAGAGGTACACACTGTTATATTTAAAATGGTTAACCAACAAGGACTTGCTATATAGCGCAGGGAACTCTGCTCAATGCTATGTGGCAGCCCGGAAGGGACGGAAGTTTGGGAGAGAATGGATACAAGGATATGTATGGCTGAGTCCCTTCGTTATTCACCTGAAACTCACAACATTGTTTGTTTATCACCTATACCCCAATACAAAATTAAAAGTTTTTTTTTTTAATTTTAGTATCTGAGAATTAATGGGATCTGATTCAACAGTTTTACTATATCTAAGTTGCTAGGGTAGAACTAATTGTTAAATATTATTTACTCGTGTAAGTACAATGGAAAAAGCCAGATCTTTTCATAAGACACATGGAGATCAAACTTATTTGGGACAAGCTATTTGTCAGGAAATGGAAGACAAGGCATTTCCTGGAAGGGGAAGGAAAGAGGAAAGTCTCTGAGTAAACAGTGCTTACAGCTTAGAATGGTGAATTAATTCCAGGTATGTGTACCTTTCTCTAATCTGCATGGCATTAACTAGGGTAACCAGATGCCAGCTTCCGATGAGAGATACCTGTTCCATGGATGTGAGTCAGAAAAAGCATATAACACATAATACCAGAAGTCGGAAAATTCATCTACACTTTAGCATACAAATCATTTTGGATGCTCCTTTCAGTAACAAATGAAGCCATAAATTAGTATCCCTTAAAAATTTAATCATCTGTAAGAAGAGGTTGGCAGGGGGGAATGTAAAGACCAAATACAAAAAAGATATGAAGGCTGTTTGATAGGCAGCAGAATTCTGTTTGAACACTGCTTGAAGTCGGGTGGGAAAGGTGCTTAGAAATATTATAGTGTTTACCAGACCCACATCTCCTTAAATCTTTTAGAGAAAAGCTGTTTTTGTAAACATTTAACAAAGAACAGATGGCCTGCCTTAATCATGCAGGGGAAAAAACCTGGAGCTCAGAGTAATACCCTGACAAAGTCTCCCAGGTCCAGCCCCCTCACCCCCCCTACACACACCCAAACGCATGGTACAGTCTTCTCTAATGCTATTTAATTTTACAGCAGACATTTTCCCATCATTTCCCACTGCCTGACAGGTAATCAATGCCATTAACATCTGATATCACCATATAGGGCATTCCTAAAACCTCTCATTTATTAGGGTAAATGCAGAGAATGTTAGATACCAAAGGTATTTTGAAATACACCCTTCAGGACTTCCTGCTTAACACATTTTCTATCATAGTTTCATGTGCCTGTTGGAGAATTATGGAACTTGGAAGGACTGTGCCATGCACTTTCGGAACTGAAATAGAGTGACTGATATTTGAACAATAAATAAAAATCATCCAAGGTGTGTGCTATCCAAAAAAACTACCATAAACTGAAGATGATTTTTATCAACTCTATGTTTCATGAACATATAAATTAGGCAAACACATTAACAAGTTTCCTCATGTAAAACAGCAGAACAGACTGTAAATTTAACCAAAGAAGAGATGGGTGAGGGAGGCAAGGCCAACCCCTCTGTTACCTTTAAGCAAAGGTGACACCAAAGGCTCAGGAACCTGCAAAAGAACATTTAAAAAAATGCATAAGGGACTTCCCTGTCGGTCCAGTGGTTAAGACTCTGAACTTCCCTGCAGGGAGCATGGGTTCAATCCCTGGTCGGGAAGCTAAGATCCCCATGCCACTCAGTGTAGGCAAAAAAACCAAAAAAGCCCAAAAAGACACTCTACGTCCATCTCCACTGTGTTTTCCCTCCAACATGAACCAGCATTTTTTGACTTCAAAGCCTATCTTATTTAACCATGTTTTTTCTTAATTATAGTCTTGAAGCCTCAACTTGCTCTCAAGGTCAGTGACCATGAGTCAGTAAATAGCATGCAGTGTTTCCAACACGGACGATCCCTGCAAACCAACACTGTTCGTAATACCGGACGTCTGTGGGCAAACATTCTACTCAGCGAGTGACACAATACATATAAAATCAAAATGCTACTTTATAATAAAGAGAAGATACTACCAACTAGATGAAAGGACACAGTGCTTCCGGGGGAAACATCCCACCCCACAAAGTAGGCTGAAGAGAGGCAGGCACTTGGTGCTCAGAGAAACTGAGATCCAGGGGGAGAAGTGGCAGGAAAATTGAGCCGCACGTGACAACAGGTGCAAGCTCAAAACACTCAACTATGAATGCAATGGCTTGTAAAATTACAGATATTAAGTAGCCATTTAAGACTAAAAAGTACAGGGACTTCCCTGGCAGTCCAGTGGTTAGGACTCTGCGCTGCCACCGCAGGGGCACAGGTTCAATCCTTGGTCAGGGAACTGCAGTACTGCAAGCCACATGGAGTGGCTAAGAGGGGGAAGAAAAAAGACTGAAAAGTACAATTTGGTTGTTGGAGGTTTTTTAAATGGCTTTGGAGACATGTTCCCATTACTGGTTTTCTTCACTTCTCTTTTTCCAGTATTCCACAGGCTCTCAGTCCCTCTACATTCTTAAAAATGAATTCTGGTATGAACACTACAGCTCAATCGCCAGTCTAAATGTACCAGGATTCAACAGAGCATTTAGCAAAGGTTTTGTAAATTCCACTGAGATTTAAACATCTTTTTCTGATCAATGACATTGGCAGAAAGACCATCTCAGTAATACCTCGTGCTCAAATCACTTATTCATCCAACAAACATTTGAGGATGTAACAGTGAACCAGGGAGCCTGGGTGCCTGCTGAGGGAGGGCAAAGCATGTCACCCAGCAGACACCAAGGAGGCTTTCTGGAAAAAAACACGGTTCAGGGAGGCAAACACTGGCCAGGGGTTCCTCCCTTGATGGACCAGCCGGAGCAACAAACCACGTCTAGGATGTGGTGGACTGAAGACACAAAAGTACCTCACAGGGGGCTTTCAAAACTTTCCAACAGTTTTCAAAACTGTTGGAGAGGAGATCAAGATGAACAGGTATTATTCTGAATGGTCAACTGAAATAATTTTTAACTTTCATCCTTTGATATAAAATTACAAGGACAGGAACAATCTTAAGAATCAAGGATCAGAATATTTTCTGTTGGACCAAATTTGGTATCAAGAGTCAGGGACTCAAGCTCAAGCCTTTCCTATACCAGTTAGTTTTATTCAGCTCATTTAAAAAGACCATTTCTAAGAAAAAAATATCAAATGAACAATTTTATAAACATAGACACAAAAATGAACAGTATCACACTTGTTGGTCATATGACTTGAGAAGGCAAAAAGTATAGAAAAATTTTTTTCTAAGTTTAGGATTTTAAAAAGTGTTCCGAGAAAAGAAGACTCAAGTCATGGGAGTTTTGAGAATTCTGGGTTAGACAATGTTAAGCATTTTTCTTCACTGCAAAACTCTTCAAACCCTTACTACACTCTGAAGAGGGACAGGACACAGTGGGCCATACAGATATTTAACTATGGCATTCTTTGTCCAAGAATATCTTGAATAAAAATGTTCTTTAAAATGTACTCTGGATTTAAGCAGCTAAAGCAGAGCAAATTCATCACCTCTGTGGGAGGAATGTGAGAGAGAGAGAAAGAGGGCTTGTCTTAAAGCCGTGGTTACCAAATATTTTAAAAGCTAGTATACGACTCTATGAATAAATACAATTTTATATAAATGCACTGAAAACAGCTTACTCAATTATGGTCATATGTAGGAATAAAACAGGGACATTAGTATAATCATATAATCAATTGACTTATACAATTTCCATTATAATATATATATGCAGTGAAGATAAGTTAAATAAAATTAATTTTAAAATATAATAACTTATCTTAGTGTGTCCCTCAGAATCATTCGTTTTAGACTTGAAAAAAAAAATTTAGTTACTGTGAAGTATCTCATTTAAAAATCATCTGTAGGCATTTTGACAGCATCTACACTGTAAGTGCATTTTGAATGAGAAGAGTCCAAAACAATGAACCAACTGGGCATGTGGAATTCAGTGTTAAATAACTTCCCATCACACAGTGAATCCTGGCCACCTTGCAGTGCTCAGGGTGAAACTACATCACGGGGAGTGTCACTGGCCTCTGTAGTGTGGGACATACTGTGCTCTGGTGTTTTCATGGGCAACTGGACCTCGACAGCCCTGCGGAGAGATGCCATCAATGCTGACCCCCTTCCCAAGTGTCTGAGAAGTTCTGAGTGGCACGCACTCCCTCCCAGTGCAGGAGAACAGGGCGTCTGGCCACTGTTGCTCCCTGTCGCCGCCCTCTCTCCGTGTCCATGCAACCAGACTGTCACGCTGGGCTGGGTGCCGCCCTGTGGCTGAGCGAGGTGCCAGCCGGAGGGTACGGCTCTGTGGCCACCATGCCAGTTGGGTAACAGGTCAATTCTAGTGCTTAGCAAAAGCACCAGACCAAGTACTCGCCTTACATTTTAAAAGCATATAATGAGATGACATGTTTGTCCCATCCAAATCACACACACACACCCACACACTGAGGGCACAGAGTTAAAGTGATGTTAAAGTTTTGAAGTTTTTGTTTTGTTGTTTCTCCATTGCTTCACAAGTGCCTAGGAAAATCAGCTTAGTTGTTTAGACAAGACTTGAATGTTGCGTTAACATGTGTCAGTTCTCCAAAGAGCCTATGCGGTCATCAGACCACGCCCCTAACCTTGAAATCTCCTTCCCCAAAGTACTTGTAATAGAAGGGAAACGCAGAGGGGTTGGTTGAGAAAAGCCTCACTCCTCTGGGTAGGGGAGAGACAGAAACCAGCATGAACACAACACGATTGAAAGCCGTTGAGTGACTTCCTGGGCAGCCTGGACGGCACACAAGGGGACAGTCCCTGCAGGCAGCAGGCCCACCCACCATAAGGATGACACCCACTCTCCTCCTACAGCTGCCGCACCATCCGCCCACCAAAAAGGAACAGGGTCTGCAAATGTGGCATCGCAGTGCCTCTGACTTCCAGTAACCAACCCAAACTCTGACCCCATTAGGGGAATCTGAGACAGGGCCAAACTTTCACCCTCTTGTTCCGAAGGTCTTGCTTCCTAAAAGCAGTAAATCCTCAAGTGTTATCTGTTACTGGACATTACTTCCTAGAAGTAAAAACAGGAAAGATAACGAATGTGCTCGGGGTCCTTAACAAGGCCAACTGTACTGTCTCTCCTTTCCCTCCTGTTTCTTCCTTCACCACCTTGCACAGGGCACCCTGCCCTTAACAGCCTCCACTCCACAATCACCAGAGAATGAGAATCTGTAGAACTAATCCCAGTTACAGGGGCATTCCTCTTCCCTATTTCCAGTTATCTCTAAGGTCTGTAAAGTTCTCAAAAGGCTGTTTGGATGCTTGAATTTGGCAGCAGACACCCAGAGCTGAAGCCACCGAGCTTACTAGGGATCAAGCTCAGCAAAACAAGACAGCAGTGCTTCCGGGCTGGTCGACATGTTTTGCATAAATAGAGCCTATTCAAGCCACTAAGGACAAAGACCAAATTTACATACCAAAAATAGTTTAGTTCAATTCAGTCGTTTGGGTTTTTTTTTTCTTGTTTTTACTGTACACTTCCATTGTTGTTTTCTTTTTTTTTTCCGCTATCACTGGTGTACCTAAAGTTCATTGATCCTTGAGTTAGAAAGGGGGAACGTATAGAGTTTGGCCCTGGAAAACCAATTCATTCCACATTTGCACTTCATAGACTTCTACTAGCCCAAAAAGGTCAGTGTTAAAGGTAGCTTACAATGCTTCTCCTATCAACTTAAAAAGTCAAACCTCAATAGTTCTGTGTCTTTACCTAACACAGAACAATCCCAGGGGTTTGTGTAGAAATGGGAATAGAACAGTCTTTAAGGGGAAAAAAAAATCCATTTGTAAGGAGCTCAGTAATAAAGCTAATTTACACCCAGTAAGTTCTCCAGGACTCAGAGCTTGTGAGGCTAGCGAAAGATCTAGTTGCAATAAATGCTTAATGATAGATTGCTTTGGTTCTATTAAAAAAAAAAAATCATTCACATCTTGTAGGAGGCAGAATTCTAAGGTGACCCCACAATCTCCACCAAGCAAGCCGCGAGGGGGACCTGTGGCTGCTGGCCAGCAGACGTGGCCAAGCTGAGAGGGACTCGCAAGTATGATTAGAAACCCCAAATCAGTTGGCTTTGAGTTACTCAAAGGCAGGCCTGACTTACTCAGGAAGCTTGTGAAGAGGGTGTGGGTCCCCCCTTGAGGGCCAGACATTCCTTGCTGCCAGCTGGGAGCAACCCACCATGGTCACGAGCCAAGGGCAGCCTCCAGAGGTCAAGGACAGCCCCAGGCTGAGGCCCCAAGTCACACAGCTACCTAAAGTGAATTCGGCCCACAACCCCAGTGGACACAGAAGTCAATCCCTGCCCAGCCAAGACTCCAGATGTAAACACAGTCCCCACTCCTGATAGTAGCCTGAAAAGGCCCCAAGCATAGGAGGCAGCTGAGCTGGGCTCAAATCCTGACTCACAGAAACAGGGGATAAGAACACGGTATTGTCAGAAGCCACGAAATCTGTGGCAATTTGTTACGCAGCAACAATGCATACCTTAAAATCCCCAGCCACTCACGTCTTAATTTTTTTTCAGTCTTTCCCCCTCCCCATCCTGGATCCCCCTTGCATGTAGACATCCCACTGACCACAGGAGGACAGAGAACACAACAGGACTTGTTCATCGCTTTGCGATGCTGCTCTGTTGATGGTGACACTGAGCCCTCCTGTGCCAAGCACCTCTCTGTGCTCACAACCCACCTGGGGAAATTATCCCCATTTGATAAATGGGAGAACTGAGGCACACAAAGAGGTGATGCATTTGTCCAAAGTCACAAAAAGCTCGTTATGAGAGTCAAGATTCAAGCCAGGCACCTCTCTGTGGAGCCCTCATCTTAGCCACTACACCTATTACCTGATCACTGCAGCTCACCCATTCCTGTGAAAATCACTCAGTCGTATCTGAGTCTCTGCAACCCCACAGACTATAGCCTGTCAGGCTCCTAGAGTGGGTAGCCATTCCCTTCTCCAGTGATCTTCCCAATCCAGGGATCAAACCTGGGCCTCCTGCACTGCAGGCAGACACTTCACCACCTGAGCCACCAGGGAAGCCCATTCCTGTTGCCGTGTCTTCAGAGAGGAGGAAGGCGTAATGACACAGACAGCTGTGTGCGAAGTACCAGCTGGACAGAGGTGGGACCCACTCCGACAGGAAGAACCGAGATGAAATGAAGGGTGTAGGTGCTACAGGCAGGCTGGAGTCTGACACTCTGAGATAGTTAAGCACCACTGAAACCATCACAGGGAGATTTTTTTTTTTAATCACTGTGTTCAAATTTTAAAAAAGAAGGGAGAAAAAGAAAAGAAACTGCACTACAAGCAATATTAAAGGTTCCTGATGTGTATTTTAACAGAAAGTTTCCTGCACCTTAGAAACAGTCGGTTTAACACTTAAAGGGGATTGTGTCCCCATGACTCCTTCCAGCTGGAATTATACATGAAACAGAAGATACCAAAGCAATTAAGTATTTTATAAACACTGCTGAGGGGTCAAAAAGAGGGAGGTTCATTCACTGACTAATAACGCAGTAATAAACAAACAGCAATGTTATGCAACTGAGAAAATTATTATAATTGAATCTACACAGCTGGGCAAGAAGAGAAGGCTGGTTATGTATATCAGCTCACAATTGCTTTGTGTGGGTAGGTTTTAGTTTTAGAGCTGGTTCAGAATGGAGATCCTTCTACAGTCAAGATTTTTTTTTTCTCTCAACCGAACACGATTCCACAATTACAACTGCAGGAGGGAAAAGAACTCAATGAATTGCTCACCAATTATTTGCTCCCATTTGAACTACAGAGGGGTCCCTATGTACAGAGTGGGCAGGAGGTGAAGCTTTCTCGTGATGTGCTCATTTCAGACCTCTTCCAGAGACATTTTACCTTGTTTGTGCACGGGCGTATGAATAATGAATGACTGTGACTGGGGGCCACATTGGAGGGAAAGCAGCAGAACAAAGTCGCTTCTCACATTTTAACATTTGGCTCCCACTGTGTTCTTGGAGCTCCCTTTCCACCTTGATATCTGCCCCTCTGCAGAAGACAGGCAGAGAAACACCGCCAATTACTGCACTTAAGTGTACACAGGTGTGTCTAACAGGGTCGGAAAAGCGACTGGTACATTTCCCTTGAATTGTTGAAGTTTTAGCATCAAAATCAGAAAAGCATCATTATTCTCTAGGGTTCAAGAACGAGCTGAGTAAAAATCCACCATCCTTCCATCAGTTAAATGCACTTAAAACACAAACCAAAGCAAAACAAGCTTCTTTTCTGAGGATATTTCTAACTAGATGTTACCCTTTATTACTACATGAATTCTTTTCTTAATTAAGTGACTCCATCTCAACAAATCTGTGATCTATGTCAGGTTCCCATCTGCCTAAAACCTAACTCTCCTGAAACTCGGAAGGATGATTAGCTAACCACCAGGGCAGAGGTACCAATGTATTTTCGACAGGCACACATTTTACATCGATGATATCTATTTTTATGAGATAAAAGTACTAAAGCTTTAATGGTGGCAATTAAAACAGCCAAGAGTTTGAGCAGCTCGATGGCTGAGTCACAGACCTTTTACCTATAATGGGATCCATTATATCCCTGAGCTCAGTTTGAGGGAGTAAAAGAGGAACGGATTTTTAAATATGGTGATAAAACAGCAGTACCCTCTGAACTAAGCAGCTTTAGTTTAAACTGCCGTGTGACCTACCCTGTGCCTAATGTCAACATCCAGTTGAGCAGCCTTCTTCAAAGTTCTCAGATACTTCTGTCTCTTTGAAACTATTTGAACAATTTGAAGGTGCTACAAAGATGCTGCTACATCATGATGAACATCTGAGTGTATCTGTTTCTATTTTAACTTATTTGTATTTAAAAACATCACTTTTTTGAAAATGCGTAACTTCAGATGACTTGTGACAAAATCTCACTTATGTCTAAAATAATAAATATTTATATTGATATTCCCTTTTAAAATGTAATTTAGGGGTATGAATAAGAATGTAATTATTCACAAGGAGACCGTGTAAAGTTTGAGCAGTATTTATGGATGAACATCAGCAAACAAAGGAGTGGGGGTGTTTTTCATGGCATTTTAGCATTATTTGAAAGTATCAGGATCATAAGCTCTGTACTTGCAAAAATGTAATAATCGCCCAACGTCCAGTCCAACACTAACCACTTCTCTAATTCAAGAACCCTAAAGATTTTCTCTTTTGCTTCTATTATAGCACATTCAGAAACAGAAATGGAAATTATCTTGGGAACAATCTCACTCACAAGTGTTTGTATCTGTTACTATCTTGATCCCTAGAGAGAGCAGGCAGACAGGAAACAACCTGAAGAAAGGGTTTACCCCCGACCAGGAAGGACCCAGCTAACAGGGGTGGGCAGCCATGCAGCCGCCTTGGCCCAAGAGGCCTAAATGCAGTCAGGTCTCTCGGGGCTGAGGATCTGTGCCCCCACCAAGTACGCCGGCATTAGCCAGATGCCCCCTGGCCGTGTTCCTCTGGGTGCTGGCAGCTCTGTCAGGATAATTCATCTGAAGGAAGAACAGCAGGGTGGACTAGTGAATTCACTATTAGGCTTGGTTTTGAGCGTTTTTCTCTGTGGCAGCTTTATCAAGTGTGAAGACCTATCATCTCAAGACGCCTCAGCTTCCTGTCTGTAAGACGAAGAAGTGGAGGAGCTGGTCTGTAACGGCTTCCAACCCTAAGACTCTATCATCCGATATTCTCTGCTGTTAAAGTCTGGCGTCAGCCCTGCTTAAACTGCCACCCCACCTGTCCAGCAAGAAATGAGCACTCGTAAAGTGAAATGAGAAGTGAAGATCATTTCAGAGGGAACTATTAAGGAAGTTTTGTAGATAAACACAAAAAACAAGACATTTAAAAACCTACAATAGAAAGCCCGAATTAAATACGATATACCGGAATTAGAGATGCAAATGAAATCTTAACATAAACAATTTACTTTCCCCATTTATAAAAAGGAGAACTTTCAGAACTTCACTGCAATAATTCATAACTTCATTTCATAGGTACCTAATGTCTATAAGGTTTTCTCCTAGTAAGTTCAGTCTCTGCTCAATATAATGTGTTGCAATATTTATTAAATATCTTGTGCATGCATGCAAGCTCAGTCGTTCAGTTGTGTCCGACTCTTTTGCAACCCTATGAACTGTTGCCCACCAGGCTCCTCTGTCCATGGGATTCTCCAGGCAAGAATACTGGAGTGGGTTGCCATGCCCGTCTCCAGGGTATCTTCCCAACTCAGGGATCAAACCTTCGTCTCGAGTCTCCTGCACTGACAGATGGATTCTTTGCCACTGAGCCACCGGTGTATGCACAAATAATAACACTCAGGTATAAAAGAATCATTCACGTTTGTGAATCCCTGAACTCACGGATCCACAGCAAATAAACCATGGGCAGGTGACGGGAAGGGGAAGAACAGAGGGGAGGTGGGAAGGACAGAAGCGTGTTGTTCACAGCAGCCACAGGACCTGGAGACGAACACACATGAGGAGCACTGGGCAGGGACCTCTCCCAGCCCTGGAAGGTTTGCTGAGAACTTCTGAGGGGAGCCCTGTTGACTTCAGGGAGGTGGGGACCCCCAATTCCTCACAACACAGCTGAGTGCGGTGTGTAGCACACATGCTCCTCACCCGGGGCCAGGCCACACCAGCCAGGCAGCCCCCAGCGGGCTTCTGATCACCCGCAGCGAGGAAGCCTGGGAGCGACCCTCTTTAAAATCGTCATTTATAAGAAGTGGGCCTCAGGAATGATTTAAACAGCGGCAGCCTCCAAACCTCCATCCCTCCCCACTCTGTCCCACCCTCCTGCCTCCCACACTGGTCTCTCCACCTTGATACCCTCCACCCCTCACCCTCGCTCAGGTTCTCAGTGACCCACTGAACCTTTCTGGATCCTTGTTTCCTCCAGCCTTGCTGCCTCTCTTCGCTCCCCTTTAGGACAGAATGCTCCAGGGAATGACAGCGTTTGCTGCCTTCCCCTGGTAGGCAGAATTCATACTCGTACTCCACCTGAACAGCCAGCCTTCCTCATAGGGAACCCCCTCCCCCATGCTCCTGAACTGTCAGTAGGAGCCGACAGCCTCACCCCCAGCTTCTTCAGGGACCTCACAATAGCCTCACCACCCCTCATGAGCTCCTTCAGTGCTGGTTTCCCATGAACCTCTCAGCCCATAACTCCCGAGGTGCCCTGGACCCTCACATCTGGATCTGAGATCTCTGCCTTCTCCCTCAGCAGGGGTCACGGCTCGAAACACCACCTACCCGTGGCTGATGGCTCCCAAGATTCCTTCGAGATTCTGGGCCCCTCCCCTGAATTCCATTCGTCCCCATGCAACTGGCAACCTGACCTAGCCACCTGCACGCCCCCGACAGGCATCTCACACTCCATGAATTCTAAACCAAACTCCTGATTTCTTTACTGACTCCAGCTCCACCAGCAGCAGAAGCCAGACATGGGGAGTCAGCCCTGATCTCGGCTCAGTCTCACCCAGCACTTTCACTCCACTCTGTGGTTCCTCCTGGCTCCACCTACAACACACACAGGACACACCCTCTGACGACCCCAACTCCACCCTGTCTAAGCACCTCGAGACCTGCCTGGACCACTGTTGCCACAATCTCTGCACCTGACCCGTCTCCCAGGCTTGCCATCCAGCCCAGTCTATTTCCTGCACAGTCCCAGTGATCCTCTAAAGATGTAAATAGGACCACAATATACCTCTATTCAAAACCACTAGGACCTTCTCCTCTCATTCACAGTAAAATGGCAAGTCCTCAGCATGGACTACAAGGCCTCAAATGGACCCCTGCCACCTCCCAAACCTCATCTCCTGCAAACCCACCCCCCAACCTGCTCTAACTACGCTGATCCTTTGTTGTTGTTTAGGCACTCAGTCAAGTCAGACTCTGGCGACCCATGGACTGTAGCCCGCCAGGCTCCTCTGTTCATGGGATTTCCCAGGCAAGAATACTGGAGTGGGTTGCCATTTCCTTCTTCAGGGGATCTTCTCGACCCAGGGATGGAACCCACGTCTCCTGCATTGGCAGGTGGGTTCTTTACCACTGAGCCACCAGGGAAGCCCATGCTGATCCCTTGTTTACTGTCAAACAACAAAGGGCAAAAGCTCTCCACCTCAGGATCTTTGCACAGGCGGCCTCTGTCCTCGGAAGACTGTGAGCCTCTGATAGGCCATTTGTCTATATACAGGTGACCCTTGACAACGTGGATTTGAAAAGCGGGGGTCCACTTACTCGAGGACTTCTTTCCAGCAGTGCATGTCACAGTACTACACACTCGGGGTTGGCTGAATGCGCAGGTATGGAGGACCCATGGACACAGGGAGGACAAACGATAAATTATACTCATATACTCAAGTGTGTGAAAGGTCAGTGCCCCAGCCACAGAGTTGTTCAAGGGTCAACTGTATACAGAGGCATATATACCAGAATGTGTGCCTGTCTGTCTCTCTCTCCAACACCTAAAGCAGGAACTGACACATACCATGGGCCTAGTATTTACTGATTATGAAACGTTCCCCAAATGTTAACACAGACGTCACACCTCCAGCCTTTGTCTTGATTACATACATGCTCTGTGGGAGCTCCTGGCGACTGCTGTACCGCCAAGGTGCCCACAAGGGTATCCTAGGACACTGTGGACTAATAAATGCGTAAGTGAGTGAGTGCACATTCTTCTGACTGGTCTGAGGCAATGTTGAAACATTTGATGGCCTTTGAAAGCCGCACATTCTGCCTGCTGTCTGCACAAATTTCTCCTTCATTCCTCCTCTTTCCCTGACTTAAGCACCCCCTTTCTTCCTGACCCTGCAAACAATTAAGTTGCATATCTGCTCCCATGTAAGTCTGCACTTCTCTCTTCTCATTGCAGGGACACCACTGTTTAACTAGACTTCTTTTAAGGAGAGAATACCTTCTTTTTATATCTCCATGACCTCACAGAGTGACTGGCATGTTACAAATGCTCCAAAATGCTGCCTGATGAATAAATGGAGGGTGGATGGATGGGTGGACAGATGTATGAGGTTCTCACCCTATCTTTAAATAATATCTTTAAAGAAGTCTCAACAGGCCCCAAATGCTGTCCCTCTGCTATGAATGGATCACCATCCCGCAGCTCATTTCCAACAAAAGCACTCCTGGGGAAGAGACCTAGAAAGAGTTCTCAGAATCTGGCCTCCAAAAATATCGTTGGTAAGTGCTGAACTACACTGATCATATATTTTTATCTAAGACAGCTTATCATTTTCTTCTACATACATGTTTAAAATAAACTTTAAAATTCTAATGACTCTGAGCTGTGAAATATTTCAGTTGCTTTAGGTGGAAGGTTAAGGCATGGTTGCAAATTTTGACACACGTGTGCTTCTCTTTTTTGCTCTGACCACAGCCCATCTCCCGAGGGGGTGGGGGAATGATCATGTACCTTGTGCTAAAGCCCAGGAGGAGAAGCCAGGAGGCTGAAGGAGGCGCCTGAGTTGGCTGGAGGGATAAAGGACCCAGGGTCTACACTGGGTTTAAGGAGCTTCGGTCTAGTCCTCAACCACAAGGTCATGAAGCTCTAGACCAGGCTTGTCACCACGAAGCCCGATGACCTACCTGGCCACAAACTCCAGAACTTCACTCACCATCTCACTTCCTGCCCGTCCACTGCTGAAGCAAGACACACCCCAAAACCCTCTGCTCTCTTTGCTGACTTCTTCCACCAACCTGTGAGGCCACCACTCACCTGGTTAAGCAACTGAGCAATGTGGGAGCCCAGTTCTCCCTCCCTGACCCCACCACGCACACTGCCGCAGTCCTGCTTCCAGGACTACCTCCCACCCACCTTTCCCTGAGGCCTGGGGTCTCCGAGGCAGCGGCCCCCAGACACACGTGGCCTCAGAGCACGTGGCAGGTTTGATCTGAGAGGGGCTCCACGTGTAAATCACACCAGAACTCAGAGGCTTAGGAGGAAAATATGTGGATGATCTTGTTAATATCTTTGTATTAAATATTATTTGTTGAAAGGATATTCAGTTATTACATGCTGAAACCATATTGTGGGTATCTTACATTAAATGTGGGCTTCCCCAGTGGCACTAATGGTAAAGAACTTGCCTGCCAGTGCAGGAGACATGAGATACACAGGTTCCATCCCCGGGTCAGGAAGATCGCCTGGAGGAAGGCATGGCAACCCACTCCAGTATTCTTTCCTGGAGAATTCCATGGACAGAGGGGCCTGTCGGACTACAGTCCATAGGGTCGAAAAGAATCACACAAGTGAAGCGACTTAAACACACATGCACATTAAATACACAAAAATGAACTTCCCTGTTTCTTTGTTTCAATGTGCTGAGGAGGCAATTTTACTCAACATCTGGGGCTCACATCCAGTTCCCCACTGGGCAGCACTGCCCAGGGAAGTCCTCAGTTTCTCTGCTGCCCCCTCCCCCCATTTCCCCACTCCACTCCCCAGGGCATCTGCTCTTTCCCACCTATTAGCTCTCCCCAGAGTCCTCAGGTGAGTGCTCCGTGACCCTCAGATCTGGCTGCCCTCCACCCAGCAGGGACGACTCAGCCCAGAAGGCACCTCCTCCCACAGGATGCCCTCCAATACCGTTCTCCCCATGCCCCCCATGGCCCCACAGTGCCCCTCTCCCAGGCTCTGCCTTGGGTACGGAGCACTGCATGGGCACCTGCAGAATGAATGTGCCCCGCCCTGGGGATACGGCACAGAAGGTGATGGACAGGAACCCTCCCCTCATGCCACTTAGAACATAGAGTGGGATACAGAGTATTTTAGCAACAATACAGTCACAGAAGTAGTAATAATATAATAATGAGGCATTAATGGCAGTAGTAATTTTGAACTGTAGTTGGAGAAGACTCTTGAGAGTCCCTTGGACTGCAAGGAGATCCAACCAGTCCATTCTAAAGGAGATCAGTCCTGGGTGTTCTTTGGAAGGAATGATGCTAAAGCTGAAACTCCAGTACTTTGGCCACCTCATGTGAAGAGTTGACTCATTGGAAAAGACTCTGATGCTGGGAGGGATTAGGGGCAGGAGGAGAAGGGGACGACAGAGGATGAGATGGCTGGATGGCATCACCAACTCGATGGACGTGAGTTTGAGTGAGCTCCGGGAGTTGGTGATGGACAGGGAGGCCTGGTGTGCTGCGATTCATGGGGTCGCAAAGAGTCGGACACGACTGAGCGACTGAACTGAGCTGCATTCACAAGCAGCATGCCATGCAGAAGGCACAGTTCGAAGCACACTAGTGCATGATCTCAGTCCCCCTGCTGCCTCAGTCGTGTCCGACTCTGTGCGACCCCACAGACGGCAGCCCACCAGGCTCCCCCGTCCCTGGGATTCTCCAGGCAAGAACACTGGAGTGGGTTGCCATTGCCTTCTCCAATGCAGGAAAGTGAAAAGTGAAAGTGAAGTCGCTCAGTCGTGTCCGACTCTTAGCGACCCCATGGACTACAGCCGACCAGGCTCCTCCGTCCATGGGATTTTCCAGGCAAGAGTACTGGAGTGGGGTGCCATTGCCTTCTCCATCAGTCCCCCTAACAACAGTATTTGTTAATGTTGTTAAGTCACTAAGTTGTGTCCAACTCTTTTGTGACTCCACAGACTGTAGCCCGCCAGCCTATTCTGTGTATAGGATTTCCCAGGTGAGGATACTGGAGTGGGTTGTCATTTCCTTCTCCAGGGGATCTTCCCAACCCAGGGAGCAAACCTGTGTCTCCTGCATTGCAGGCAGATTCTTTACTACTGAGCCACTAGAGAAGCCCCAGCAACAGCATTAAGCAGATATGATTCCTACTGTATAGATGAGAAAACTGAGGCCCAGAGAAGCTATGCGGTTCACCCACAGTCACACAGCTGATTCCGCAGTGATGAAACCAGCACTCCAAGGCCATGCTCTTCCACGCTGCACCTGCTGCCTCCCAAGACGAGCGATTGCAACGTAGAGAGAAAAGACGTTACAGAACAAGTGATTTCTAAACTACAGGTGAATGTTCTGGACAGAAGTCTAGGGTGAAAGGGTCTGGGAGAGCTAGAATCAATTCACCTTCTCTGGGGAGGCGAGAAGGAGAGAAGGCAGAGGAAGATGGGACTCTGCTCACTTGCAGCTGCAGAAGGAACTTTTCTACAGGACCTGCACAGGACCCCTGAAGACACGAGACAGGATGACCCAGAAGCTTGGCCCCTTGCATGGCCCCTGGACACAAGAGCAGGGGGCCTGTGGTGCTCACTCCTTGTCTGGTGAGTCAGCCTGGACCTACTGTCCTGACCGACGCGAAACCCGGTCCCCCTGGGAGGAATTCTCGAGGCCCTGCCTAAGGGCTTCTCAATATTGTACTATCTTCATCCAACGGACAGGTACACTTACCTAGACATTAAGGAAATTTCTGATGACAAAGTTACAGAGTAGACATGTTACAAAACCACCAGCCTATGAGTTTACCCAAGTGTACATGGCAAGTAGCCAACAGGGATCCAAAGTAACCCCAAAAGCACACCTTCCTTAAGAATCAGAATCGCTGCTTAAGGGGTTGTGGCCAAGGGCGAGTTAAATGATCAAACAGCTAAGCAGACATGACATACTTGAGTAGACTGCAAAGTTCACATTCATTGTAAAGATGAAATGTGAGATTTACTAGAAATGCTTATCTTGTCAATTCAAGCAACATCAAAGGACTCCCCTCCACTCTTAGGTTCTCTTTTTTCTTTTTCCTTTTGGTGACAGCAGACAGCAGGAAAGTGGGATGAGCAATAAGCAAAGATTTCCACTGGTTACCTTTGAAGAACAGCGATTTTGCTTTTCAAGTGCACGTCCTCCCATAAATGCCTTCGTAAACTTCAACACTGGATGCTTTTCACAGTGTGAAGATGGCACTCGCCGGAGGAAGGAGAGTAGAGACTGTATGCCAGGTGATTCCGGTCTCAGCACCACCTCACTGATCTGTCACTCGCTCCTCCACGGCCCTCAGGCCAGCCCCCGCACAGTCATCATGCCAAGCACGGCACTAAGATGCTCAGGCACTTTCTCTCCTCAGACTGCAAGTCTGAGAAGTCTACAGGGGCTTCTCTTATCCACCTTCGACCTCAGAAGCCAACAACACAGCCTGGTACATGGTAGCTGCTTAGTGTTGTGACAACCATCTCTGGGTGCACTGCGACATCGTGTTCAGAAGTCTGCTAAAATTTCACAACTTAACAACAGGAGTTAGGTAGGTGAGAATTATATAAGGGTATGAGAAGAGTTAACCATTGAGACTGAAGCTGGTGGGACTCAGTCCTTGTCTTACGGGACACCTCATAGTAAGAGCATGTGACACCATCAAAGGTCCCCTGCTGGCCACTCTCTCCTCTCCTGGGATCCAGGACGAATGCCTGGTGGTGGTCTCTCTTCACTGCAGGTCCTGGGACCCTCTTAGCCTAGAGTACTAATGATGGGCTGTACAGGGGCCCTGGCCTCACCTTCCTCTTCTAACCCTGTCAAGGCCTATGGCAGAATATTATCTACACAGGGCTTCCCAAGTGGCGCAGTGGTAAAGAATCCACCTGCCAGTGTAGGAGACACAGGTTCGATCCCTGGGTCAGGAAGATCCCCTGAAGAAGCAAATGGCAACCCACTCTAGTATACTTGCCAGGAGAATTCCATGGACAGAGGAGCCTGGTGGGCTACAATTCATGGGGTCGCAAGAGAGCCGGACACAACTTAGCAACTGAAGAACAACAGCATTTATACAATTATAGCTGTTAACCTCATCCCCCAATTCCCATATCCAACTAGCTATCTGAACTGGAGTCTAGGAGCCCCTCCACACTAACATGTCCAAACTGAGTTTCCTGCACTCACCTGTATCTTCAGATCCCTCAGCTGCGCCAGTCAGAACCACGATGGCTCTCATTCTCTCAAACCCCATTTCCAATCCACTGGCACAAACCGTCACTTCCTAACGCCAGCGCCCTAGTCCAGGCCACCACTGCATCTTGCCTGATCGATGGCCTCTTTGTGCAACCGCACTTGCCCTCTACCTATTTCTCAGAGACGCACGGAGTGAGCCTGCTGACATACCAGCACCTCGTGCCACTCTCAGGCGCAAAACCCTTCGACAGCTCGCCATCTCACTCGTGGTAACACTCAGAACTCCTCAGCAGAGCTCACAGCACCCTGCTTGATCTAGAACCACCCCAACCCCTGCTTTATTTACTCTTCTATTACTTTGCCAACAAAGGTCCGTCTAGTCAAGGCTATGGTTTTTCCAGTGGTCATGTGTGGATGTGACAGTTGGACTGTGAAGAAGGCTGAGTGCCGAAGAATTGATGCTTTTGAACTGTGGTGTTGGAGAAGACTCTTGAGAGTCCCTTGGACTGCAAGGAGATCCAACCAGTCCATTCTGAAGGAGATCAACCCTGGGTGTTCTCTGGAAGGAATGATGCTAAAGCTGAAACTCCAGTACTTTGGCCACCTCATGTGAAGAGTTGACTCACTGGAAAAGACTCTGATGCTGGGAGGGACTGGGGGCAGGAGGAGAAGGGGACGACAGAGGATGAGATGGCTGGATGGCATCACCGACTCGATGGACGTGAGTTTGAGTGAACTCCGGGAGTTGGTGATGGACAGGGAGGCCTGGTGTGCTGCGATTCATGGGGTCGCAACGTCAGACACGACTGAGCGACTGAACTGAACTGAACCAAAGTTCCTATCCCCTCCCTCCCTCCACTCCAAAGACACTGGCTTCTTTGCTGCCCTCAAGCATTCCAAGCACACTCCTGCCCCAGGGCCTCTGCACAGGCTATACTGGCTTCCGCCAGGCGTGTACAAGACTTGCTCCCTTTACTCTACTGGGGTGTTCTGCTCAGTGTCACCTCCAGGGCAGGAGAGTCTTGGCAGCAAAGAGTTCCACTAACAAATATCAAAGCGGGCAGTGCCGGGGTAAATGCCTGTTTAGTGGTGACAGTCATGCAGGCAAACACTTTTTAATGTATTTATTTGAACTTAAAAAAAAAAAAAAAAAACTAGAATTTTTGAAAGTTTTTTGTTTCAAAATTCTTGTAGGAAACAAAACGCTTTGAATACTTCTGCCTTATCAATTACAACTCTACAATTGCTCTGTTCGATGCAGCAGTCACCGGCCAAATGTGGCATTTAAATTACTTAAAGTTAGATAAAATTTACCTGTTCAGTCACACCAGCCATGGTCTAAGTGTCTGTAACCAACATGTCTACAGGCTACCATAAAGGACAGTACGTAAAACACTCTGATTCACCAGAAAATTCCACTGGGCAAAGCTGCTCTGGAGTCTTGACTGCTTAACTGGCTTTGTTTCTAGAGGAAATTCTGGATTTTCCCACAACCATTTTTATGCTCCCAAACGCCAGCAGCAGGTGAGAGAGTTCCATCCAGGTGACAACGCCTACTGGAACCCAACTTTCAAGACATAATGTTCATCGGATAACCCTCTTATCTGGTTTCTAAAGAATAGGGCTCTGGCTTTCCACCATTAAGATACAAATTAGTGCTTTGGACTCTTTTTTTTTTAAATTGAGTTGAGACTCATGGATATAGAATTCACTATTTAAAAATGAATAATTCAGGGACTTCCCTTTCAGTCCAGTGGTTAAGAACCTGCCTGCCAATGCAGAAGACACAGGCTTGATCTCTGGTCAGGGAGGATCCCACATGCCATGCAGCAACTAAGGCCGCGAGCCACAACTACCGAGCCTGTGCTCGGGAGCCCAGGAGCTACAATACTGAGCCCATGAGCCGCAGCTACTGAGCCTGCGGGCCTAGAGTCTGTGCTTCTCAACAAAGAAGCCACTGCAACGAGAAGCCCGCACACTGCAGCTAGACAGCAGACCCTGCACACCACAACTCGAGAAAGCCCAGTTGCAGCGACAAAGACCCAGCACAGCCAAAAAGAAATAAATATAAATAATTCAGTGGCATTGAAGATACCGATAATAATTTAGATTCTTGACTACCTAAACAACTTGACAATCTTCTGTCAAACAATCTGTCAAAAGCCTATCCATGACCTAATTAACAGACCAGAAGTCTGGAAATGTGGAGATACCTCAGATGTGCAACCCATCACCTCAGGCATCCTTGGTCCATGTATGCTTCTGGGAGTGTCCCCTGGGCCACAGCAACCCAGCCCCCACAGGACAGCCTGCGCCCTGTGGTCCTGAGTGCCACCACCTGGGGCGGAACCATCCAGGGTCAAGGGAGGAAGCAGAAGATGAAAAACAACCAGAGAAACCAAAACTATCTCCACACGTGTTATAAGACTACTCTTGTCAAGAAAGTATTTGTGATGCCCATCAACACCTCCTACGTATAAAATACACCAAGCAAAAAGTTTCTCTCAGGATTTCATCACACACACACACACACACACAAATCTCTGAGGAGGGAAAAAAAATTCCTTCTTTCTGATGATGAGAGTGATCACCTCTCCGGCTTCCCTCTGTCCACTTACCAGGATGCCCAGCCCAGCAGCTGAGGCTGTAATTAGCATGCTTCCTTGGTCTCCATTTCAGAACCCAATTTCCTGTTTCTATTTCACACACACACACACACACACACACACACACACACACACACACACAAACATTTTGTCAAAATGTCTCAAATCCTTTTTGGAGAAATACTGACTAAGGACTATAGCCTAGATTTCCATTGACTCCATTTACCCTCTGCCACTAACCATACATTAGAAAATTTGAGAACACAATATTAATCTTAGGATAGAACTAATTCACCCTAAAGTAACATCTTCAAACAACTCAAGTTTCTCTGTTTGTTTTCAGGGCCAAATGAAGGCCTAGGGTCTTGGATCAAGAGATCCACACGGGTACACATGCCCACCCCGAGGCATGAGTACATACACCCTGCGGGGCTGATGGTCAGGACACAGCCAGCAGCTTCTTCTTCCAGGAACGAGGAGACGGAAATTTTACAGTTCAATATCAAATTTAACATAAAACTGTAAAAAACCTTTTTCAAGGGAAAAAAACAATTTTACCAACTGTAGGAACAGCTTTTCAACGAACAGACCAAGTAACAGCACACATCTTAAACAAAGTACTTTCGACTGGCATGTCTTTGGGAAGAAAATTTAAACAACAGCTTTCTAAAAGATCACTTATACTTGAAAACAAGATGCTCTCCTCACATCACTAAAGAGACCGCACCGTGTTGAGCGACAATTGGCAGGTACGCAGCGAAGATTTACTCCAAGGATCACGAGGCGAACCTCGTCGGCATCGCCGTGCGTGCGTGGCTCTCTGTCATCATATCATCTCACCATCTAGCCAGGCCCACGTGGTGAGAGGTGAGAGAACAGCAGCAGAAATTCAAAGCTGACACCAGCTACGCACCCAACAAAACACTGCCCTTTCTAGGTCTACGCGCTACATCTTATTTTCCTGTGATTTAAATAATTTGTCTTGTTTGGTTATACACACTGAGCTTTCCAACATGCCTGTCACTAGCCACATATGGCTATTTATATTTAAATTAAATTAAATTAAAATTTACGTGCCTGAGTCTCACTCGCCTCTTTTCAGATGCTCAGGGGCCCCACGTGGCTGGTAGCTTCTGTACCGGACAAAGCAGACAGTGACAATTCTCAGCCTCAACACAAGTCCACAGACACCACTAGGCTAGACCTTTTCTACCAATAGGTTACCGTGAGATATCCAAAAACATGGCAAACTTTCTTGCAAAAATAATTTGGAAAATACTACTTTCTGACAAACTTTGGTACACAGCTAAATATACTTAGAGACTTTCCCCCCTTAAACAATGAATTAAATGAAAGAATATGACACGCCTGAATATTGCAGCCACTCTACAGTAAATATTTCCACAATGTGAAGGGAGGGCTTCCCAGGTGGCTAGGTGGTAAAGAATCTGCCTGCCAATTCAGGAGACGCAAGAGAAGCAGGTTCGATCCCTGGATCAGGAAGATCCCCTGGAGTAGGAAATGGCAACTCACTCCAGTATTTTTGTCTGGGAAATCCCATGGACACATGGACGGAGGAGCCTGGCCGGCTATAGTCCAAGGGGTTGCAAAAGTCGGACACAACTTAGCAACTAAACAACAACAAACAAATGTGAAGGCAGCAAATCATTTTACACAAAAGTTGTAGAATATGGTTCAGAAAAGTCATACGTATACACATCCTGCACATGACGCTGTAGAAACACATTATATCTGGACATTAGATAATAACCAACAGGTTTTACGTTTACTTTTTTCCTATCTCATTTTTCAACCAATACTTTTATAAAATGTAAAAAACTGCGGTGCATAAAGCTTGAAGATGATAAGCCAAGGGCTTCTTCCTTATCACCAAATGGGAGCTAAGATGCAGCTGTGATCTTTCCTGAAAAACAAGACTGGGGCTCCAGCCTCTTTGGGGCTCTAAAGTTTCACAGCTCAAAATAGCAAACTTCAAAAAGTGGCTGCAGTGTTAGGAGTTGCACAAAAACCATCGCCAAAGTTGCAGACCTCACATACTCTAAAATGTGAATCACCTTCTTAGGCAAGGCTTTTACAATCCAGCTACTAAGTCAAACTACAACAAATTATTTTGTGATTGTTTCACTGTAAAACATGAAGTCACATTCAGAGCTTCAGACGGTGCTCCTCCTTGGTGACCGGTACACACTCACCGAATAAACTCAACACTGCAGCTCAAGGTGCGTCAGAGCCTACGGTGGAGACAGTAAGATATGGGCCAGGGTGACAGGGTGAAGAGGATCACTTCAAGTATGGTTAACAGCTGTAAGTTTACATTTGTATTTAACCAGGTCAAGACTTACTATATATAGGTGTAAACAGAGTTCAGGGTTAACCGCTTGGATGCTGGAGGGAACACTAGTCAACTTCCCTCGCAACACAAAACAGGATACTGGCTTCACCCCAGCAGCCTCAAGGTGCTGATCGCCAAGTAATGGCTTTCACCTTGGTTACAACTGAGAAGAAATTCAACACTGAGAAAGCAGTCAGTCTTTTATCTACAGTATCCAATTTCCTGGGCTTTCCCAGGAGACTCAGTGGTAAAGACTGCCCGTCAACGCAGGAGATGAGGGCTTGATCCCTGGGTCAGGAAGATCCCCTGGAAAAGGACGTGGCAACCCACTTCAGTACTCTTGCCTGGGAAATCCCATGGACAAAAGAGCCTGGTGGGCTATAGAGTTCATGGGGTCGCAAGAGTCAGGTGAATTAGTGACTAAATGGCAACAACAATCCCATTTCCCTGAGATTCAATTAAAAAGAAATACTGTAAAGTGGTAGCAATTTTTGCCCCCTCCTCCTAAAAATATTATCAATTTGCATTTGCTTTATGGAGAATCTGATATCTTGGGTGTTAAGACACTGAAACACAATATTCTATTTTACAAAATAAGGGAACGGTTTTCTACTTTAAGATGAAAGAGTAGACAATGGGGAGAAAAATTCTGAGAGCTCATTTCAATGACTACATTTACAAAAGGTATAATAAAATAGTTAAAAGAGCTCATTTCAATGACTACATTTACAAAAGTTATAATAAAACAGTTAACACTCGTTGGGGACTTAACTGCATGCTGTGTACTATGCTACAAAGTTTACAGCCATAATCTTCTTTAATCCTCACAATAATCTTGTGCAATTGGTACAAATATTATCCTAAGGAAACTAATGTTTAGGGATGTGTCCAATTTTGGGCTAAGTCAAAATTTTACTAAGCAAAACACTGGAGAAGTGAGAGTCAAATGCAACTCCTGTGTCCTGAAGCCCATGGTCTTCAGAGCTCCTCGTCCCTGTATGCCATCTTCCCCCCTCCCCAGCCCCCACCACCACCTGCCCCCAACCTAGCACCCTCTCCCCACAAGGGAGCCTGGTGGGGCCATGAGACCCAAGAGCAGGTGAGAAGCGTCTAAACAATGAAGTAAACTCTGGATTAAACAAGTAAGCTGACGCCTCTTCCCATTAACTTACTCTTGGAACTATATTTATGTTTAATATGAATTATTATTCTAGCATCTAACGCGGCACAGCTTGGAAAGGATGACCACTCAAGTCTGCAACAAAGGAAACACGAGCTTGTCACATTTGGCTCATTTTTGCTCTATAAATGACTAGTTTCTTACGGGGTTTTTTGGTTATTTTTTCCTTCACCAATGACACCCTAGCTTAGAGACTTTATTTATAAGAAGTTACCAGTCATTCAGTCATATCTGACTCTTTGCGACCCCATGGACTGCAGCCCACCCAGGCTCCTCTGTCCATGTGATTCTCCAGGCAAGAATACTGGAGTGGGTTGCTGTTTCCTTCTCCAGGGGACCTCCCCAATCCAGGGATCAAACGGGGCTCTCCCCAATTGCAGGCAGATTCTTTACCGTCTGAGCCACCAGGAAAGCACACTATTTATAAGAAAGTACTGGTTTTCAAATTGCTTGCAAAAACTAAATCTGTGAGCTTTATGCTCAGCTCTACTAAGAACAGACCTTTTCCAAAATCAAACCTTGGAATGTTTCCTTCCCTAGGCTAGGTCTCCCACCATCATTTCCAAGGCAGACAGATGCCCAGCGGAGTCAGAGGCTGAGTCTAAGACGCTGAGCACACCAACCGCTGTGGCCTCTGACCCCAGCACAGAGGATGAGGGCGCCCTGTTAGCACCCTCAGAGTCTGAGGTAATGCGGTTAAAGTGAAAAGGATCTCAGTCATTTGGAGGAATAGCTGATAAAGATAAAATGCTACCGAAGTCTTCACCAAATCACCACACTTTTTCCCTAAAGAACTCTTGCTTATCTCCTTTAAGCCCTGGCACGCCTCCATGCATCTCATGGGTTCTTGAAAATGTCCTTGCAGCATGAGGCGAGCCAGAAACACAGTGAGCTTAGTAAGGGGTCGACTTAAAGCAGTAACAGCACATCACAGCAGTAACTGTCCCAGTGCCCCTGCTGCCCACGGCCACGCCCAGGTTATCCGGAGGCTTACAGCTTGGAACTGCAGAGGGGCGCAGTAATGGCAAAATGCCAGGATGAAGGCAGATTCTCCCTAAGTTCCCACCGTCCATTTCTAGCCACTTCTACGGTGCAACTCAAGTTTGGCCACTTCTTCACACTGACATTTTGAGGGGTTTTTTTTTCTTCTTTTGTTTTAAGATTTTTTGATGTGGACCACTTTTTAAGTGTTACAATATTACTTCTATTTTATGTTTTGGGTGTTTTTTTGCCACAAGGCATGTGGGATATTAGCGCCCCCACCGGGGATTGAACCTGCGCCCTCTGCACTAGAAGGTGAAGTCTCAACCACTGGCCTGCCAGGGAAGCCCCTTGAGGTATTTTCTGCATTAACAGTGAAAACAAATACATCATGAGTTTAGTCGCTCAGTAACGTCTGATTTTGCGACCCTGTGGACTGTAGCCTGCCAGGTTCTTCTATCCATGGGGATTCTCCAGGCCAGAATACTGGAATGAGTTGCTATGCCCTCCTCCAGGGGATCACAATGCAGGGATCGAACCAAGGTCTCCCACACTGCAGGCAGATTCTTTACCGTCTGAACCACCAGGGAAGTGCACACCTGAATAATCTCACAATTTTATACAATTTTTTTCTTAAAGAGAATGTTCACATTGTACAGTCCATCTAGGAGCCTGACCTAAAAACTGAACTTTAACTTCAAGTATTCCTATTTTTGATAAGAACTTTAAGTCTACATACCATCCCTTCACTAAAAAGTATATCCAGAAATACCATTTCATTAACATCTAAGGGAAAGGATGATCTGAAAAGTCACTGCCTAATCACTAGTAGGGAAGATCCCCTGGAGAAGAGCATGACAACCCACTCCAGTACTCGTGCCTGGAGAATCCCATGGACAGAGGAGACTGGCAGGCCACAGTCCATGGGGCTGCAAAGTCAGACACGACTGAAGTGACTTAACACACACACACAAACACACAGAGTCAGTCACAAGGAGATCCACCCTGCGATGCTTGTAACACTCTACAATAAGCAAGAGGCAGGGGCTTCATAGCCTATCTCAGGGAGAGAGGATGGGATTCTTCTTTTCTTTTCCCTGGGGGTGGGATTCTTATGCTAATGCTGCCCAGCTGTCCAGCCAGACCATGACCAGGGAGGCAAGCATGAGTGAACAGCATTACAGGAACTCTTAACCAGGTTTTTCCACCAGTACCACTTGCACTGCCTTCAACATTCTCCAGCACTTGATACCCATGACCAAAGCAAACAAACGGAACAAAGCAGCTCTCAAGACTAATACCTCTCCCTTACAACTTAAAACAACTGATTTTGCTTCCACCCGGTTAGCGTTCAAGTCTAAGAATTCTCCTGCAATCTGTGATACGCAATTGTCTAGAGTTAAACACAGTAGGCGACAGAGGAGAGACCAAAAACACTGTAGAAGCAGATCACGAACACCATGCTCTTCACAAATGGGCATCGACATGACGTGTTTCCTTCAAGTGACTGCTGGGGTGCTGATTTTAATTCAATCACTGAAAGAAGAATTAAGGATAAGGGGTCGCACAGAGTCGGACACGACTGAAGCTGCTTAGCAGCAGCAGCAGCACCCAGTCTTACGAGATCATCATTCTCATCACTCAACCCAAACCAGAGCACAAGCTAGTAGAACCATAAGCGCCTCTGTGCTGACAACTTTTTCAAGTGCTGCTGATAGCTTAGCATTTTGCCAATTTCCTTTAAGTTTTCCACCAGGACCTGGACCCTGTGCCATGGCCCAGGCCCTAGAAGGTCCTCTGTTGTTTTGTTAACAGTAAGTGAAGAAAAAAAATGAAACCTCCCTCATGGTGATGCACCATCACCTACTAAGGTTTCGCAAGGCAAAAGCACAAGTTTGCTACTGACTTCCTTCGCTGATAAAGAGCTGCATGCAGCCAGTATCAGGGGCAGAATAAGGGTCAGCTCCCCGTGGTTTCCTAGAGATTATCTGCAGACTGACAGCTGTAACTGTGCAGGACAGAGACTGATATTGAGATGTCAAGATTAAGGTGAATTCTCCAAGTCAGGACCAGCAACGCTGTTCTCCTAATTGTCCCCCTGAGCCTTCTCCCAGCTCTCCTTCCCCAGACAACTACCTCTCTGCAGTGCCAGAGACTGCCTTTCTGAACAAATGATAAAACGAAGAAGAAAGACCAGCAGAGAAGAAAAGGTGAAAGGAGAAAAAAAGGGTGGGGGTGGAAGAGTGGCAGTGCCTGCCTGATAGTGAAAACGAAGGACCAATTTCACAAAGAAACAAGCATTAGACACAGAGGGGCAAAGACAAGCTAAAGGGGAAGGCAGGAGAGAATAACTATGAAAAGTATCCCCAAACCACTTGAAACTAAAATCTTAAAAACGGCTATAACTCATCTTTCTGAGAAAAAGGTTATTTTTACATTATTTTACAATAAAGTAGAAAGACAGCTTTCTCTGAAGTCCAAATAAAGGAAATTTCACTTTGATAATCTATCTTTTTAGGAACTGATACTAATACTGCACACAAACACATACACACACACACACCCCTGCAACAATACACGTACTGTTTATACCTTTAGAAAAGTTACTAATTTCCCAACTTTACCATGAGGGTGCTGACACCTGTACTGAGGCTGTCATTATTAGACTAAACAATTTTAAATTTATTTATATGTGCATTAGTTTCTTACAATCTTGTTTTCCAAGATAACCGGAAGCAGCTGCACTGGAAAGAGTATAGCACTGCAGTGTTCAATATGGCAGCTGCCATCCACATGGGCTACTGGTTTGCTTTACGCAGATACAAATGCAGATGGGCTCTGCCTGTAAATATATCCTCTATCTCAAACAGTGTGTAAAATACCCCATTAGTAATTATTTATCCTGAATGTGTGTTGGAATAATATCCTGGATATATCTGGTTAATTAAATACATAATACTAATACATCATTTCTTTTTTTTAATGTAGTGACTAGAAAATTTAAAATAACACATGTGGCTAGCATTCACTGCTCCTATTGTATGTCAGTTGGACAGCACTGACCTAGAACATAGTAAGTACACAAAGAAATGATGTCCAGGAGATTGCACCTCAATGACAAAACTCCCTATCCACCTCAGGGAAGGCCTTGGCCTTCTCCCTGCCTCCCGCCACACCACCAACCTGGTCCTTAACATAGTGTGCGGCACCTAACAATCACTCTCTAAATGCTTCTTTGATGGAGCTGAAGGAAGGCAACCGAGGTACGACGTAAAAAAGCAGCATCTAAAAGTGGCTTCTTAAAAGCTAGGAAAATTCACTAGCTGCTTGGGACAGTTAGCAGATGGACCATACGCAGGCTGATCCATAAAGTCAATTTAAAAACGAACTTCTCGCTATCTATGGTGGTTTTGAGAGTTGCAGAAAACAATACCCTTGTAGAAAATAAAAGCCACTCAGAGGCAAGGGTACCTACAATTTAGCATTCGGCTCATTTCATGCTTTCAGAGTGTGGGGTAAAAGGACAGATGGGGTAGAATGTTTTCTTTGCTCTAAGTCTACGCTTGGCATTTTCCATTTTAACCCCCTGAATCGCTGGCCTCCGGAATAAACCAGCTGTGCTCAGGGGAAATGCAGGCGGTGCTCACTGAGCAGTAAAATATACGGATAGGGGTGGTCAGAAGAGACACCTTCAGTCTTCATGAAAGACAGGGGGTTACTGGGAACGATCGGGGAGGGGGTGGCTGCCCTAACCCCAGGTGTCTGAAACCAGTGCCTGGGGAAGGGGGTGGGCTCAGCAGGACAGCTACTCCAGCAGGCCTGACCCTGTGTGCCTCTCAGTGTGGACATAGTGACCACAGCCCCCCGGGCGCCACTCAGGTCAAATACACGTTTTCTTCAGACCTGATCTGTTTGCCCACCTCCATCAGACATCATCAGGGGTGTCAAAGTGTAAGTCTGTCCAGAGTGGCATTCACAGAGACACATCCACTCTCAGTGAAAACGGTCCTTTTCTCTATTCCTGACCACAGTTTTCATAAATGAGGTAAAAGATGCAGGCCCACTTTTTCCATGAAATGTATTTAGTAGTTGCCAATTACTCTGCTTGTGTCTGCAATTCTGTTATTTACTGGGTGAACTGAGAGGATTTCTCTATTTGACATTTACCAGGAAAAGGGTTTCCCAGAAAGGCTTTTTTTTTTTTTTTAAGCTATTCATAACATATCACAGAAAGACAGAATGGGAAAAGCTGCACCACTGATTCTTTTGGATCCTTTTTAATCTCCCATGGGAAAATTTGGACACAGGAGTTATTATCCATCACCTCAATCTAAGTGGTCCTTTAAAGATGCATTCTGCTTCTGTGCTCCTTCACCATGACTGTATTTCAGGACCAATTTAATGAGAGAAGCACAAATGCATTCAAAACATACTTGTTCTAAGGGCACAGCGGGGCTTCCAAGGTGGCATAGTGGTAAAGAACTCGCCTGCCAATGCAGGAGATGCAAGAGATACAGGTTCAATCAGTGGGTCAGGAAGATCCCCTGGAGGAGGAAATGGCAACCCACTCTAGTACTCTCGCCTGGAGAATCTCATGGACAGAGGAGCCTGATGGGGTCACAGACTCAGACATGACTGAGTGTGCACACAAACACACAAGGATCCTAAAAATCTCACCAGGACTTGCCCACCTCAGAGTATAGCCAATGAATCTACACCTTTGCAGATTTGAGCGGGATGATTCAGAAACTCGGAAGTTCACCTGTGACCTGTAGGACAACCCACAAGCTCTTCAAGAGAAAAATGATATCCGGAGCTTTCCCTCTCGGTAGTTCTCACCAGCGTTCACCTGGCCCCATTCTCCGCTCTCTCCCTCTTCCCAAGGATGGTTCTGGGTCCCTCTGCACCTTCCCAGTGCACCCGTGGACACGGAGCCTGGTCTGAGGGTCATGCCGGGGAGAGGGGAGTCCCCCTGGCCCTGGTCCCACAGTCCAGCAACACTGAGGGACATGCAGGGCCCTGGGCTCACTCTCTCTCTCTCTGCCCCCATGTCTCCTAGCCTTCCAACTCTCTCCTTGCCTACCTTTTCCCACCCTCCACTCAACTCAGTTGATGCTTCACAGCTCAGCAGACACAGGCCCCCAGCTCGCCTCCTAAGACTGGGTGCTGAGCTGCCCTCCAGCACACAAGCTCACCACCACAGCGTGCCTTCCAGAGGCGGCCCGCACCCCCTCCGCCCAACAAGCCCTCCACTTCTCCCCCAGGAAGCAGCATGGGGAGCCTGGGCATCTGTGAACTGTTCCCAGGAAGCAAGGGCAGGGAGTCCAACAGCTCTGACCACACGCAACCCTAGGATGAGCACTTGGGGTCACTCCCCCAACTCCGCAGCAAGCAATTCTAGTGCCTGCCTGACGACAAAGGGTCACTTTTGAGTCCCCACTGTGCGTCTGACACCAGGTTAGATTCTAACGGACACTACCGCTCCTCTCTCTGTGCCTCTAACCAAGAGGGTGGGTCACCCCTCATTCTGGAGAGAAGGCAAGGGGCCCTGAGGTGGAGTCGTCAGGGTTGTGGGGTCAGGAACCAGTTGGTAGTTCTCCTACCAAGAAACTGTAGATTCCAAGGTCTACACTCCCGCCTCCACACGGCTGGTTCTCACATCAGGGCTCCAGGAGCTCAGGGCGTTTTTTGTAGGTGACACTGAGATGTCACCAAGCCTCTCACACTTGTTCTCTCTGAATGCACGTTGACTTGGTCAGAGGCTCATGACTTGCCTGCAGACTGCACGAGGAAGCAGCTGTTAGAACGCGAAATCTCAGAAAAGGTGAAACAATGCCACTGAGGGTTTTGTTCTCTTGGAACACAGCTGCTTTTTAGTTACAGATGTGATGAACATTAACACATAATGGTTTATTATTTTTACTCATTTTACAAGAAAGTAACAAATATTTCAAACTGTCCTTGCTTTAAATTTCTAAGACAACAAATACTAACACATAAAACTCACATAAAGAATCTTGAAAGTCAACTATATATGGCTGAGTCCCTTCACTGTTCACCTCAAACTATCACAACATTGTTAATTGGCTATTTCCCAGTATAAAATGTTCTTGGTGTTAAAAACAATAAAAATAGAAAGAAGCCTAGAGTCACCAACAATTTTAAAGCACGTAAAAGGGACTGAGATGCAGAGAAAGACAAATACTATATGATTTCACTTACATGTGGAATCTAAAAAAGCCAAACCAATGAACAAACGTCACAAAACAGGAACAGAGTCACAGACACAGAGAACGCACAGGTGTCTGTTGGAATGAAGTGGGTGGAGGGGAAGAGAAATACGTGAGGGTGACTGAGAGGGACAAACTCCCAGTTACAAAACAAATGGGCCACAGCTGTGAAACGTACAGTGTGGCGAATACAGCCCACGATTACCTAACATCTTTGCATGGTGACATATTGTAACTGGACTTACTGTGGTGACCAGTTTGAAATGCATAGATATTTCAAAGCACTGTGTCGTGTAACAGAAACTAACGCTACAGTGCTATAGGTCAATTACACCTGAAATACAAACAAAAAAATTCATAGAAAAAGAGATGACATTTGTGGTCACCAGAGGCAGGGGCTAGAGGAGAAGGAATTGGAGGAAGGTGGTAAAAGGTACAAACTTCCAGTTATAAGATAAATAAGTACCAGGGGTACAGTGTACGACATAATGAACATAATGAACACTGCTGTATATCATACGTAAAAGCTGATACGAGGGGAGAGCCTAAGAGGCCTCATCACAAGAAAAAAAATTTTTTTCTGTTTAATTTTGGACTTAGATGATGGGTGCTCACGAAACTTATCCTGACAATCACTTCATAACATATGTAAATCAAATTATTATACCATACTCCTTGTACACTGTATACAAGGCTGTAGGTCAACTATATCTCAACAAAACTGGAGGAAAAAAAATTAAAATATAAATAAACTATTTAATGATTGATAGGAAGGAAGGAAGGAGGGAGGGTGGTCTGAGATGAAGAGGGAAACTACTGTCCTAATCAGCTGTTGAAAAGAAATAGAAGCTAGGTTTTCTCTTTCCCTCTAAGTTGTATCATCAAATCATCAAGCTAGTCTGGAGCTAACATTAAAGACTGCGTCCACACAACGAACATATGGCCCGATGAACTCTGGCGTCTGTTCTAATATTCTCCTTTGCTGACTCTTCATTATAAAGTTAGACTTATCTTCAAAGATACTTAAACATGTGATAGAATTTTAAAAATATCTGTTCACTACCCATGAAACATCTAAAAAGCATAACTTCTATTAAAATGTAAAAAAAAAAAAACCCTCAAGATAAAAAAGTCAATAATCCTATCTGAATGTGCTAATTCAGCAAATTACATCAACATTTCAACTTAATTTGGTAATTTCCCTGCTACACAGCATGGTTTTGAATCACCATTGTGTCATATACGAAGTGTAAAATAATTTTAGTAGTTCTAAAGCAAAACATAATCAGATAGATAGATGATTTGCTTGAGTGGCATGTGAGTCAGTCCCAGGGAGAGAGAGGTGCTGAGGTTACTGAACTATCCACTCCATTAAACTCACCACACCCAGAAACACGGGCTAAAAGGGGGGTAATATTTGCACAAGTCAAATTTAATGTTTCATAACTAAGGCCGTATTTCATAACATGTAACCTGTTCCTTAAAAATAAAAGTGACTTTATACTGTATTTAGTACACGTGAAATGACACGAATTACAAAGTAAGGTTCTCACTGCAGCAGATCAGAAAGTAGAACCTAGAAGAGAACTGACATTTACGGGTTTCCCTGGTGGCTCAGACGGTAAAGAAGCCGCCTGCAATGCAGCAGACCTGGGTTCAATCCCTGGGTTGGTAAGACTCCCCGGAGGAGGGCATGGCCACTCAGTCCAGTGTTCTTGCCTGGAGAATCCCATGGACAGCGGAGCCTGGAGGGCTACAGTCCATGGAGTCACAAAGAGTCGGACACAACTAAGCAACTAAGCACAACAAGCATGCACCACAGGCTAGAGATCACACTCTCACAATACGAGTACATTACCCCACTTGACCTCAATGCCCTTTGAGATGGGCACTTTTTCCTCTCTTACTGATGATGAATCTGAGGTTCAGAGAGGGTAAGAAATTATCTCAGGTCACCAAGCAAATAAGGAGAGCTGTAATTCAAACACTCTTCTGATTTCAAAGTCTACGGTCATCTTGAGACTTTACGCCTCTCTAGTATGATTTTCAGAACTGAGTGCTTCAAAAGCTGAAGAGGTTCTGCAAAGTTGAGCAGAAAGAAAAAAGCAAATACCATGTAGAAATGTTTAAAAAGGCAACTAAACTTAGATAATAAAAATACCTCAAATCTACTTGTTTAATATACCTCATAAACAGTTCCAGGTTAGTCTATGATGGTGTGCTCGAGAGGATGGAGCTGGAGATAAAGGGAAATGCATTTGGTGGCCATCGGTATCTACCAGGGCACAGACCCCAGGCACTAGGGGACTCAGAGCCCACACACTCATCTATGTCCTCTGAACCTCTGCTAAAACATCTGAGCTCTTAAAATGAGGGAAAGCTAGAGGAGATCAGCAGTTTCCACCCAGGGATGGGATTACAGTCTCCCCTACACTGTGCTTGTCCTCCAGGGAGGAGAGAAGATGCTGGGACCAGGAGGTGTCTAAGGGCCACTGCTCTGAGATGATCCCATGTTCAGTAAGAAACTTTGGGGGAACAAGAAGGGACTACTCCCTGGAAACTAAGTCAAGCTCCTTTCTGCCCTAGGAGCCACCCAGGTGGGCCAAGGCCCCAGCAGCTGGTGGACAGCCCTCCTGCCCTCCCTCCATGCTGTCCACAGTCTTGGGAGCCCATTCCCATCACTGCAGGTGAGGCTCCAGGATGGGAAGCGGCTCTCTCTAGGGGAGCACAGGCCAGGTGGCTGAGGCCCTTGTGGCCCCCCGACCTCAAGACCCATCCTGAGAATCCCCAGTGTGTCGGGCCTGTAAGCACAGCTTCCCCAAACCCCCACTGTGTCCTACGGTCCCCCAGAGACTTCCTGACCTTCACTTCCCTAGTCTCACCAAGGCAGAAGCTTCTCTGATCTAATGCCTCTCCACCCGCAATGCCCCCTAAAAGGCTCTGCTTCCAGACCCCATCCTTTTACTTGCATGTAGCTTCATTCTCTCCCATTCCCATTCGCCAATCCTTGGTCACACGGTCCTCACAAGGCCTGGGCTCCAGACTCACAGCTCACCTCCAGGTCCCCCCACCAGCCCAGGCACTGTCTAGTCCATTATCACTGGTGAAGCCCAAATTCTTTACAGCAGAATATAGACCTCTATGCCCAGGCCCTGCCGGCAGAGAACTCAACAGCCCATGCCCCCTCCGATGTACTTGCAATGCATCCTCAGTTCACACCCCTGGCTAAGTCCTGACCAGGTTCCAAGCACCCTCACCAATAGGCACCGCCTCTCTCTGGACACCTGTCACATAACCATGCATGGTCTTTCCCTTTGATGTATACTTTCACATATCGGTCATGGTTCCCCAAACTGATTACAAGTTCGTTAGGAACGAGCACTGTGCCTTACAGCTCTAAAATCACACTGTGCCATCGATGCTCAGGGCTGCAATCACAGTGGAAGATCAATACATATTTCTGAACAGCACTCCAAATACTCTGTACGTACAGACATTAATTTATTTTTCCTAGACCCAGGGCACAAACACCAACACTTATAATGGAAAGATGGCTTTGGGAGTACTAGAGCTTAAAACCTAAATCTGTCTGCTTATAAATTCTGTAAGATGAAATCCCAGCTGATAAAAAGGAAGACCTCTGCTTTCAGTGCTAGGTATCCAAATCTGTTAAGAGACTGAACAGTTTCTGTGGATTGTCGTTTACTATGATTTTCTGCAGGGTGCCAGTTAAGTTCACACTAACATTCAACAGCTGGTTCAGGAGACCACATGTTGCAGGGAAAATAACAATAAAATAAAATTTAATATTTATTAAAATACGATTTTTAATTTTTAATTAAATCATCACCAACTCAATGGACATGAGTTTGGGTAAACTCTGAGAGTTGGTGATGACAGGGAGGCCTGGCGTGCTGCAATCCATGGGGTCACAAAGAGTCGGACACGACTGAGCAACTGAACTGAACTGAAAATACGATTGATAAAAATTATTTTAATAATTGATAAAAATGATTTCCTAAAAGAGGTGGGAGGCACTACCACAAACACATGAAACATTGCTGGAAACCAAGGCTCAGTGTATTTTTAAATCAGAGAGAGGGGTAGAGAGAACAGCATAGAAAAATAAAGAGAAGGGAAAACCACTTGGGTCCAATATCCACCTCCCCGCTGGCAATGAGAACAGAGCTCCTTGCAAGCAGGACCTGGGTTTGGCTTTTCTATGCACTCTTAGCTCCAGCACAAGCCCTAGGGCAGGGGGATTCAAGATTTATTTTTTATTTTTTTGAAAAAGTGGGTAAATGCACAAGCCACTAAGTGAGAGAGTAAGTTAGGAACTAACAGAAGGATGGTGACTGCTGCCATGAAATCAGAAAACTATTATTTCTTGGCAGGAAAGCGATAACAAACCTAGACAATATGTTGAAAAGCAGACCCAGTACTCTGCCGATAAAGGTCCGTATAGTCAAGGCTATGGTCTTCCCAGTGGTCACATACGCTTGTGGGAGCTGGACCAGTAAAGGCAGAATGCCAAAGAATTTATGCCTTCAAACTGGTGTTGGAGAAGACTCCTGAAAGTCCCTTGGACAGTAAGGAGATCAAACCAGCCAATCTTAAGGGAAATCAACCCTGAATATTCACTGTAAAGACTGATGCTGAAGCTGATGTTCCAATATTTTGGTCACCTGACGCAAACAGACAACTCACTGGGAAAGTCCCTAATGTTGGGCAAGATTGAGAGCAGGTGAAGAGAGTGTCAGAGAATGAGACGGCTGGATGGCATCACTGATGCAACGAACATGAACTTGGGCAAACTCCAGGAGATGGTGAAGGATAGGGAAGCCTGATGTGCAGCAATCCATGGGGTCACAGAGAGTCGGATACGTCTGGGCTACGTACGTTCAGTCACATACGACTGAACAACAACAAGTAGAGGGAAAAAAGAGAGATTCTGGAGCAGCTTACAAGAAAACAAAGGACCTGGAGTGAAGCAGCGTTCCCCAAAGATAATGGGAAACCTCGCGAGAGCAGCGCATCACCGCGAGACCGTCACCGCGAGGCGGCAGGCCCCGCCCCCTTACCTGAGGCACAGGCACTTTCTGCGGGGTGCTCTGGGGCGAGGGGTGGAGCTGCGCCCAAGGCTGGTGGTGCGGGTGCGGGGGTGAAGACTGGTGGTGCAGGCCCGGGTGGGGCTGCAGCGGAGGGCAGCTGGGCAGCTGCTGGAAGGCCGGCTGCGGCCCGGGGTGCTGCTGGCCGGGGAGCAGGCGGTCCTGGACGGCCTGCGGGTCGGCGAGGCTCACACCGGGGCAGCCGTTGGGCCTCAGGTGCGGGGCCGGGGACATGCCCAGGAACGGGCGCGCCGGCGGCAGGCTCCGCGGGCCCAAGCTCCTCGGTCCGAGCCCCAGGGCGCCGCCGGGCGGCTGGTGAGCGGGCTGCGGGTGCGGCATGCTAGGGTAGCCGCCCACGTCCATGGGGGCGCTGCCGGGCCGCACCTGCGGGGGCGGCGTGCCCGCCGCGCTGCTGCTCATCGCTTTCAGGGGTGACATGGGAGGCGGGGAGGCGTACGATCCCTGAGGCTGCGAAGGGTGCATAGTTTGCGCGTTCATTTGGTTCAGTGAGCCGCTGGGGTGGACGGGCTGCTGGTGCAGGAGTCCTGGGGCGCTGCCGGGCGGGAATCCCACCGCGCTGGGGTACCTCGGGACGGACTGGTTCAGGGGAGCACTATTGGTAAGGCCTAGGTTCTGGTTCATCCCTGTACTGTTAACTAATCCCTGATTTAGGTTGCTGTAAGGATAGCGGGAGTACTGCCCTGAGTTGTTTATAGTGGGTGAGGGGACTGTCTGGCTCCGAGAACTAAAGGTGAGGGTCTGCGGCCTCACGGCCCCTTGCGGAGCGGGGTTGGGGGAGAACCGGGGGCTGTGGGCCACCGAGTCCCCGTGGAGAGCGGTGGGAGGGTGGTGGTGGAAGGGCTGCACCGCGTGGCGCAGGCTCGGGGCCACCCCGGGGCTCTGTGGGGGGCCGTGCGACAGGTGGCCCGGCCCAGGGCCAGCGATGAAAGGGTTTCCCTGACTCAGGCCCTCCTGGCCTGGGGGAAACTGGCCCATCCTCGGCTGCGGCTGGCCATGTTGCGGCATGGAGAAGTCCCCCCGCGCCAGGTAACCGCCTAGCTGCTGCAGGTGCGGGGGGTGGCCCTGCCCAGGGGGCCCTGATGGGGCCGGCTGGGGCTGCGGAGGAGGAGGAGGCGGCGGCGGCGGCGGCGGCGGCTGGTAGGGGGCTCGGATCTGCTCGGGCACCTGCACGGCCCGGGGGCCCCACATGGAGCCGCCGTCCACAAAGGACTGGCCCCCGTGCCTCTCGTTCTGCAGGCCCGGGTAGACGCCCATCTGGCCGCCGCCGCCGCCGCCCCCACCACCTCCGTGGGGGACCTGGGGGACGGGAGGGGTGTGGTACTGCGAGTGAGGAGACGCCAGTCCGTTCCCGGGGGCATTGCTCAGCATTCTGTTGGGCTGGTCCATCAGGTGCATCTTCTGCGGCTCGTACTGGTTATAGTGATCGAAGTGGGTCAGCTTGCTTTGATTCTGGTTGGTGGAGGGATGGTGGAGGGAAGGCTGCAGGGAGGCGAAGCCTTGATCTATAGGCATCTGCTGACCCATGGGATTCACGGGGTTTTCAGGGTAACCACATTCACCCAGGCCTTCGAGGCCCTCATTGAAAATATTCCCGTCCTCGCCAAAAAGACTCATCATTCCTGGATCCGCCATCTTCTCCCAGCACACGGCTGGCTCCTCCAGACCAGAGCGCGGGAGCTCGTCTGTGCTTCACTTCACTGAGGGCTTGTCCTCAGAGCCTATAATCCTGACTAATCTTCTTCATGTCACTCCATATTTCTTTAATTCTCTTGGACCCTGCAGTGTCAGGCAAAGTCTGGATCGAGGTCCTGGAAGGGATCGGGAGGTAGTGGGGAGGAAGGAAGAAAACAAAGAATTAGGGACAAATGATTTAAAAAAAAAAAAAAACCTGCCAGCATTTTACGCGTTTGAATTTGGTCTCCACCAACAATACTAATCTAGCCCCCTCACTGAGCCATATTTTATAAATCTAGTTCACTTTAAGAGAAACTCATTAGCTTCTACCAGAAGCATTGTTATGATCAGTTACTTAGAAAGCAAGCAAAACACTAACCTTAACCTTAAATTAATCCATTCACTACACTTCCTCGCGTTCCATTCTTGGATGGAACAGAACAAAAGAACACAACATGAAGCAGCAGCAGCTGCCACAGCAGGCCAGCAGATGCATGACTATCGCCAAGCAGCCCATCTGCTGCACTAAAGCCCTGGAAATGCTCCGGTTACCAACAGCCCGCCCTTAACCTTATTCCCCTGAGCGGTGTAATCAGATGAGCAGCCGCTGCACCGAGGGCTGTGAAAAGCTCAACTTAGTTAAATTGACTAGAGGATTATACAAATACCAAAATCAGTCATTTTGTACAAATTGGATATTTACGGCCCACATACAACCAACAAGGAAATGGGAACAGGGGTGTCGAAGGAGACAGCGGCGGCAAAAATACTGGAAGGCCCACTTGCAAGTGGTGTGACCACTCATTACTTCCTTAAATCTGATGGCAGGAACAGACGAGGCCAGAGAGAGACGGGAAGGAAGACTTTCATTCTCCAGCATCCCCCACTCACCCCCACCAGAGGAAGTCCCCTCACAGGTTCATCGTTCACCCACCAGCCCTGGGCTCTAGGAATGGACCACTGTGTGACTGCTTGAATAAACTCTAGTTGGACGGACAGTTTCTAGACAATGACTGTTCTCTTTGGTAGAGACAGAAAACCTTTACCCAAACCGTTCAAAACTGAAACTTTTAACAGAATAAAGTTCAAAATGTCTCTGCAGCCCTCTCCCTCGCCCTGACCTCTTCTGGGACCAGGCAGGCCAGAGCAGGAGGGGGAAGCGGAGCAAGCCCACCCGTCTGCATCCCAGGTTTAAGCATGTGGTGGATACTAAGTAACACTCTGTGCTTTATGCAAACACTTCCTAAGGACTCTGTATCAGATGAAAATAACCGATTTAAACAATGTTTCCACAATCAAAACAGGAAAGTGTTTTTTTTTCAATGCTAATTAACTTGACAGGCCTAATAAAGAACTAATTCACATAGGAAAAATGTCCAAAATCTTAAACATCTTTGGAATTTAACTCATTTTTTTCCCTCTTTCATAAGCACACGAAGCATTGTGTGATACTGCCCAACTTGAAAAAACAGTATCTTGTTGAAGAATTTCAAAAGGGATGTTATAAACAGGCCCGGCCATAAATCCTACTGACACCCATCCATATAAGCATGGGAAAGGGGCCGGCTGGAGGGCTGGCCAGCACCTCCAGCACCAGCTGAGAACTCATCCCAAGACAGATCAAAATTCAGATTCCACTCGTCCTATTCTAACACACCCCCAACAAGGGAGGGATCTTTGCCTACAGAAAATGTAAACAGCATTCCTGCTTGCTGTCAGAGCTACAGACAGAACACCTGAGAGGGTCTCCGGGTCGGCAGTGCTCAGGCGACAGCTGTCAGCTGAAGCCAAAGGTCTCTTCACTTGGCCGCTAACTGCCGTGAATTTTCTGATCTACTTTCTCCAAAAACAGGAGTCAGACGGGTGGAAATAAGGTGAGCGTGAAAGCCATTTTATTTACAGACACGCTGCTTCACTACACAGCTGCTTTAAAATTCAAACTCAGGAGCAGTCGAAATCTTCAGTGCCAATGAAACAAATATTTATAAATTGAATTTACTCCTAAAAAGCCTACGCAGTCAGTCTTCATTTATTCAAGGTTCATTCCGGCTTTCAAGGAAATAAATACAGGAATGGACTTGATAATAGCTTAAACCAGCCGTGCAGACTAACCACTTACCAAAATAACCTTTCAAATTAGCTTAAGGAAGGTAGCATCTAAGTTGCATGTCCTAGATGGCCTTATTTTATAGGATAATGGCTTCATCCTCCCAGGCCCTCCACGTGTCACAGGAGGGCCATATGGGGTTCTCAGCCAGACTCTACGGAAAGAGTCCCGAGGAGTGGATGAGCTAGGACACCGCACTCCGACCACTGCCGGCCTGGAGAGGCAGCCGGGAGCTGGCATTCACTTTAGAAGGCTAAGGAGAAAGGGAAAGAGAACTTGCCTCCAGGCCAGGGAAAGGACAAAACAGAACTCACACTGCGAGTAATCCTACCCAACACTTGGGTCTCCAGTTCCCTGCTCCTCCCACCCAGGGGCCATCTCCCAGCAGTAGGGAAAACGGCAGTTACGGGGCACCCCAGGAAGGTGAAGTCCAGGCAGAGGAGCCCAAACACTACGGCTCCAGTCTGCCGCTGGTAACCACTTGCGCTTGCTGGGGCAGCCACCACCCAGCCTGCCCCTTTCCTGACCTCTAGACTCACTCCGCTGGTGACTATGTGAGGAATCCATCTGGTAGCTGGACTTCATATTTCTGATCTGAGCTAATCTAATTAATGTATTTTGGTCTTTTTTTTTTTAATTTGATCAAGACCATTTGAATGCCCACTTTTCCTAAGTCACAGCTGCAACACTTAATTTTGTTCCTATCAAAGATATTCATATAATCTTCCTTTCCAGAGGGCTGGCCCTTGTCTCCATTCACGGTCTAAGTTTTCTGTGTCTACACTGGCACTGTCCAACGAAGCCACATAGGTGATTTTGAATTTTCTAGTAGTCACATTTAAAAAGTAGCCCCCAAAAGAGTGAAATTAATTTTAATAACTTTTATTTATCCCAACATATGCAAAATATGATCACCTCAACATGTAACTGATATGAATGAGACGGTTTACATTTTCAGTACTGAGTCCTTGAAACCCAATATGTACTTCACACATAGAGTATATCTTAATTCCTACTAGAGCCACATTTCAAATCAGAAAGGTACACGTGGGGGCAATGGCTACCATACAAGATGGCACAGGTATAGATTATTAAAAACAAGAAAGAGAAATATTAAGTTATCAGTGTTATCAAATAATTCTCATCATTATCACTTCGGAAATAAATTATCGAATTGTATTTACATTTGATTTGGCTTTAAGTGAAAATCAAGTTAAATCTCAAATCACGTTTATGTATTTGAAACAGATTTATCGAGTCCCTACTGTGATCCAGGCACTGATCACAATTGCCAGAGATGTATCAGTGAATAAAAACAAAGTTCCAGGACTTCCTTGGTGGTCCAGTGGCTAAGACTCTGTGCTCCAATGCTGGGGGCTAGGGTTCGATCCCTGGTCAGGGGAACTAGACACCACTTGCCGCAACTAACAGTTTGCCCGCCACAACTAAAAGATCTTGCACGCTGCAACTAAGACCTGAAGCTGTCAAATAATAATAATTAAAAAAAAAAAAACAAGTTCCCTTTTGTCCTCCTGGAGGTTACATTCATCTCTAGTTTAAAAGTTTATTTAAAACTTTTTAAATAAAAATTAAGATTCATGGGTTATGGTATAAAATTTAGGATACCATTTTACAAAATATTTCTTGGTAATTCATGATGACAAGTGCTTTAACTGTCTGATATTATTTACAATTTCAGTACAGACACCTATAATGACACAATCACATCTTTCTGCTCAGCACCCTACTAGCAAATATCTTCTGATTTCAGAGGTATCTGGAGGTGTGTTTGGGGTGAAGAGAGGCACAAGGAGACAGCCCTGCTAAGGGAGTCGTGGACACCTGACCAGAGGCTTGCTGTGCAACCAGCAATGAAAATTTAGAGCTGGCCAGTGCTTTGCAGACCTCCTAATCCAAGCCCCTCTTCATTTTACACATGAAGAACACTTCTATGGACTAAGAAGAGTAAACCTCTGATACAAAATATTTTAACGACAAACAGTTCCCAAAGACCAAAGAGAAATGTACAGATGAAATGTCAACTCGCCAGTGAGGGCAAAAGATTAAAGGTCTTAGACGGGGTCCTATTTATTCAGAGATTGGTCACTAAAATAACTGCTGAAACCACTAAACAGAAGAGTTTCCTTTCAAGAAAATTTTCACTTATACTCTCTGTTACGTTTAGGAAGCAAGCCCATACTAGCACCATATTGAGGCTATTGGTTAATATTTGGGGGAGTAAGTAGGATGCAAACTAGCAACTCCAAAAAGCAAGTAAACCGCACCCAGAAAAGGGGGGTGGGCAAAAGCAGGAGTACGACACACCAGAATGAAAGAAACAAGCTGTCTGAAAATACGTATTAATATTTTGAAGGGAATCTCTGACTTTCCAAAGCTTACATAAACAACAATTCACTGCCATGCTCTGGTTCAAGTAGGATGGCACCTGTGTTGTCAGGTGTTAATTTGGTGTCTCAGTGACCTGGAAAGCCAGACAGGAGAAAGGTGAACACAGAACACCTTTCATTTCCCCGGGCAAAATACTCACTGCAGCTCAACCACTCTGTATCCGGCTGTGGCAGTCAAATGCCATCCAGGTGCCACCCATTTTTTCATAAGAATCCAACCCACGGGGCAAGTGTGAAGTCAGAGGCAGCTGCCCTGTAGAGGCCAGCGACCACCTTAGTGTAATGTGGCTTGTTGCGCTTCCTTCTCTCTGCATCTCTCTCCCCCACCTCCCAGGAGCCTGAGGTTTGCGACATAACTTGATTGCTGTTCTCAGGACTTGGGGGAGCAAGTGCCAGCATATCCAAGGGAGTGTGGAGTGTCAGGAAAAAGGGCACCTCCCCACCCTCAGCATAGCCAGGGAGATACCTCAGACCACCGAGGCCACAGATCACACCAAAGGGGGTAAGGACCCCCGGCCGACAGCAGGGATGCAGAGAAAAAAGGCCCCAAATGGCTGGGCTGCTCCTCACAGAGGGTCCTTCCAGCTCCATCACCAGGTCTGTGGACGATGATCCCTGCACCCCGCTATGGGCCCCCAGCAACCACCGGGGAAAGCAGGGGCCTGCCCAGGCTGCCGCTTGATGTGGGAGGAAGCATTGAGCCCACACACAGTGACCCAGATGGAGCGACAGGAAGACCTCCAAGTGACCAGCATCAGCTCCCCGCCCGTCAGCTCCAGGTTGGCCTCCTGGCTGGACCAAAGGATACCGTTCCTGGAGCCCCCTTCCCCATGGCGAGACCACATTTTCTCCCTCATTCCTGTGTCCAGGCCATGACTGTGCTGAACTACGTGGCAGCCACTGGCCATGTGTTGCTATTTAAATGAATAAAAACTAAAGAAAATTCTAAATTCAGCTCCTCGGTCGCACAAGCTGCCTTTCAAGTGCTCAACAGGCCGGCATGGCTGGTGGCTGTAGTGCACACATGGAACGTTTTTATCAGGGCAGAAAATTCTATGGACGGCAATGCTACAGTTTTCTTCCTAGAGGTAATGTTCTTAGACAAAGACCATATTAAATAGTAGCAAATCACTTTGATGAAAAAATATTTTCTACTGCTCAGAGATTAGTGTTCTTACAAAGGTCCATACCTATCCCTTGTGATGAAATGTATAGTGTTCTTTCCATACATCATATTCTATGCTAATTAACTTTTAACTATAAAATTTATCCTTTCTGTAATATATACCAACATATATTTCTATTTCTTAATAACTCGACTACACAAAATTCAGACACTTGGGAATAATTAATTTCAAAGCCCTTTTCATTTACAGTTGTGCTTACATAAACTATTTGCAAGATTAATTTTAAAAACCAAAAATCTAGGCCACTCCCTTTCCTAGTGGCTTTGTGTACTATTTTCATTAACTATTTTATTGGAAGAAAGAGATGCAGAAAGAATGAAAAAGGATGTGAAGTCTACGTTAGTCCAAGAACCACATGAAAAATAAAACCAAAAACAGGAAATAAGAGCTGTGTTTATATCCATTTACATCACTAGGTAGCCTCCAACGCTGCTGATAATAGCTGAAGAGACACATTTTTCGTTGTGTGGCTCAGCTCCCTCCACCCACCTCTTCCACCCAGCCAGATGATGGAAAACCACCCTCGATCCTTCCCAGCATTTATTCATTTAAAAACTATCTAATGAGGACCTACTTTGCATAAGCATTTAATAGACACTGGGTAACAGAGCTGAATGAGCAGACGTGGCCCCTGTTCCAGGCAGCCTGCTGTTCTAATAAAGCCCCGTGGACACCCTGCCCATCCATCCCCATCCAGCCTGGGGATGCTCCTCTCAAACACTGCAGTCTACTGCCTCCTCTGGTTCACGCTGTCTCTGATGTAATCAGGCATGGTGGTTTGGTGAAGGATAAAACTTTAAAGGCTGAGGGTTCTCTGGAGTCGGGTCTCAACACGCTCACGTGCCTGACTGAAGGATCTTCGAGGCCACGCCATGAGTCCTCTCTCGTCCTGGTTAAAATCCTTAAAGCAGTTCCCCAGCTCCCGGGATGGAACCCAAAGGCTCCAGCAGATTGCATGGCACTCTGTGATCAGACGCCACTGGCCTCCCCGTCCTCTGCTCCCCAGTTCCCTTTCCTCCGCCCCTGAAACCTTCACCAGCACCCAGGCTGGGTCCATCAAAGCACTGCCAGTACTGTGTTTTACTTTACTGGCCACTTCCTCACACCTGCCTCACCTCCACACCTGCCTCCTCACCCCCCGGCTGGGACCACCTACCTGGGAAGTGTCCTGCCCTTCAGCCCTCCCTCTGCAGGCTGAGTCCAAAGCCCTCCCTAGAACTCCCACCCGACTGGGGCAGGAGCTCCAAAAGCATGAAGCACACCTTGCTCTGGTTTCTCTCCCTGCAGACTGCAGCCTTGCCATTGTAGCAGGATGCTGGGACCACCGGCACCCTCTGGGAGCGGGTGAGACATGTGGAATCCTGAGCCCACTCTGACCTCCTGCACCAGTGTCTGCATGTTATTAACAAGGAACCCGGGTGATTCCTGCACTTGTGGAAATTTGGTAAGTCTGGTTCACAGACCCTGAGTGCCTCTTGAGCTACAGCTGTGATTCTCCTCGATTAACATAAGAAGGAACCACAAACAACAGGTTGTTGTTGTTTAGTCACTAAATCATGTCTGACTCTTTGGCTACCCCGTGGACTGTAGCCAGGCTCCTCTGTCCATGGGATTCTCCAGGCAAGAATACTGGAGTGGGTTGCTACTTCCTTCTCCAGAGGATCTTCCCAACCGTGCTGATGGAACCTGCATCTCCTGCATTGGCAGATGGATTCTTTACCACTGAGCCACCTGGGAAGCCCTCAACAACAGGTAACAGGTCTCAAAGAATTACCACGCAAGTAAAACAAAGACATGCCATCTTACATTTAAGGGAAGCATGTCCTGCCATTCATGACACACAAAGAAATAAGACTGACCTCACCCAAAGGACTAGGAACAACCCTTAGTGACAAGTCTTAATCTGTAGGGGTTTACAAACAGTGGACATCCAAAAGTGGTTTAATTTTCAAGATACATCCATCCACCTTCTTGACAGTCATTTTTGCAAGACAAAGAAAAAGTGCAGTTAACATTAATATCTAATTCTATGTTACATAACACCCTATTTCATAGGTTTCTTGCAGAAATACTTCAGTTATTTCTACATAACTTTGAGGAGTCTGGACATTCTGAGCTGCCTTTCAGATAAAGGTGGGTTTTTTTCTATATGAGAGTCCTGGGGCTAATAAATTTTCTTTCAAGGCAAGTAATTAAATAGCACTCATCTCACAGTTTATACTAAGTGCCCGGTCTCAGCACTTTTTTCTTTCCTAAATTGGTCAAAAGATGCATAGCATCCTATACGTAAGCTGCGCACTAAAGCACAAGAATCAATGTCCTTTAGAGAGCAACCTTTACTACCTGTGATTCAACACTGAAACATCATTCCCTGAAATTAATCCCTTCCAAGACCAAGGCCACTGAGAAGACAGCTGAATGGCTTGTCTCACTGCAGACACCAGAACACACTCAGTGTGATCGTCCCGCGTGCAGCGCAGAGTGTGCCACGACAGACGGTTCACGATCCAGTAACACTGCAAATAAGCAACATATACGCAGACAAGGGGTGAGGACAGTGCTCAAACACAGAGCTGCACGCCCCATGTCCACACAGGCAGACACGCAAAAGAAGTGTGCCGTCCATCCCTTATCTTTTTAACACTGCCTTAATTGTATTGTAGACAAAGGGGAAAACAAGAGAAACCAGGTCCAGAAATAAGAAAATGGAAATTCTGTGTGTGATTTATTTGGGATGGGGAAAAGGTCAACTTCAGAAATGTACTTCAACTCACTTTGCAAGGATGTGCGTGGGGCAGACTAAGGGAAGAGTAACACAAATTTTATGAAATGTGGCGACTGCTTAGTGTGTCTTGCTGAATACTGTAAAAGAACCTGAGATAGTTTAGACAAAATTTGACTGGTGTACAAAGATAATGATGCCATGTGCTTATTAACCCACTTTAAAAAAAAAAAGCATTTGAAAATGTATTTCCCCACTTACTCTAGACCTATTTCAAGCTACTGACTTGGCATGTACAGGTGTGCACACACAAACACAAACATCTGGGTGGGGCCAAGCCTACAAGGAGTGAGAATAGGAGAGAAGGAAGGAAGGAAGGAGCTCCCGGGACCACCTGATCCAGGGTTGCCCCTGTAGAGAGACCCTGAGTCACAAGAGGACGCCAAGGGCAACATGCTGAGAGGCTGAAAGGACAGTGCACGTCAACTGCTCTTGGAAGAACCTCGCTTCTTGTATACTTACTGCAGTTGCCACTGATTAACTAACTGACTAACTGCAATTCCCTGCATGCTTCTGCATTTTAAAAGGTTCTGGAAGCTGTAAGGGGGATCCTGTTTCAGAGAGTTTAAAACTGTACCCCAGTTCAGCCTGGTTGAAAGGCAGGCAGGCAGAGTGTGGTTAAACAACCTCCTCTGACACACACCTCCAGCGTTCTTTTCCTTCAAGGAAAAGGGAAAAAAAAAAGTCTTCAGCAATACCGCAGCTGAAAATAACTTCTCTATTTTCCTGTGAGAACAGAGCACATGTGATGAGAAGGGAGCCTTATCCATCAACCTGAGCTCAGAGCCAGGCCAGGCTTCCTGGTGGCTCAGAGGGTAAAGAATGTTCGATCCCTGGGTTGGGAAGATCTCCTGGAGAAGGAAGTGGCAACACACTCCAGTATTCTTGCCTGAGAAATCCCACAGACATGGAATCACAAAGAGTCGGATACAATTGAGCAACTAAACAACAACACAGCCAGGCCAACTGTCACAGGACACCAAGGGCAGAGGTCTCAGGGTAACCTGGAGGGTGTCCTAAGATGCCAAATTGAAACGGAGCAGCGCCATATAGTCCTTGCCCCCCAACCATGTCCTCTGCATGCCTTCTGCCTGTGAAAAACTTTAGTCAAAGAATAAGTTTAATCAGAAAAATGTGGAAACAACAACAACAAAACCTGTCTAAGGACTAAATAATAATAATATAGGCATTAAGTATAATCAAGGACCTTTAGTTCTTTCTCAAGGGCTATAGATAATATTCTGAGCCATATCCTGTGAGTTGTCTTGTAGAAACTAAAGTGTCAGGTGGAGAAGTTAACTACATGATGAGCAGACTGTACCCAGGACACGAGCTGCCACAATTCCGAGAACTGACGGCAAAAAAAAATGGAAACAAGTGCAATACTGGAACTGAAAATTACCTGAACCTAAAACAACCAAGATGATGCTAGTCAAACAACTCACGACCAATCAAAGATGGTTAGAGATGACGGTACTATTTCTGCATGGAGCCCCCCACCCCATTATGTCTATAAAAGCTCTCATGCCCTGCTTGTCAGGGCGGGAGTAGGCCTTCGGACAACGTCCACCACTCCCCCTCCCAGTGATGGCATCTGAAATAAAGCAATCTTTCCTTTCCACCAACGTAGCCTGTTTATTGGCTTTTGAACCAGAGGGCTCCCCCCATCCCGCCCTCCCCGCACTCAGCCTTCTTCACAGTCCAACTCTCACATCCATACATGACCACAGGGAAAACCATAGCCTTGACAAGACGGACCTTAGTCGGCAAAGTAATGTCTCTGCTTTTGAATATGCTATGTAGGTTGGTCATAACTTTTCTTCCAAGGAGTAAGCGTCTTTTAATTTCATGGCTGCAGTCACCATCTGCAGTGATTTTGGAGCCCACAATAAAATAACTATTGTTTATGTATGGATGTGAGAGTTGGACTGTGAAGAAGGCTGAGCGCCAAAGAATTGATGCTTTTGAACTGTGGTGTTGGAGAAGACTCTTGAGAGTCCCTTGAACTGCAAGGAGATCCAACCAGTCCATTCTGAAGGAGATCAGCCCTGGGATTTCTTTGGAAGGAATGATGCTAAAGCTGAAACTCCAGTACTTTGGCTACCTCATGTGAAGAGTTGACTCATTGGAAAAGACTCTGAGGCTGGGAGGGACTGGGGGCAGGAGGAGAAGGGGATGACAGAGGATGAGATGGCTGGATGGCATCACGGACTGGATGGACGTTGAGTCTGAGTGAACTCCGGGAGATGGTGATGGACAGGGAGGCCTGGCGTGCTGCGATTTATGGGCTTGCAAAGAGTTGGACACGACTGAGCAAGTGAACTGAACTGATGGAGAAGGAAATGGCAACCCACTCCATTATTCTTGCCTGGAGAATCACATGGATGGAGGAGACTGGCGGGGAACACCCCACGGGGTCACAAAGAGGCGGACACGACTGAGCGACTAACACACACAACTGCTGTTTAAACTATCCACTGCGTGCAGCTAAATAAAGCTAATACCTCTTCTAGCCAATTAAATGTCTTCACTCATATTTGCATTTATTAAAAAATTAAAGCTTTATCCATAAACTGTGTGTATTTCCCGCACTCAGAGCAAAGGCTCAGCCCTAACTTGACCCTTCTCCTCATTACCCTGAAATCTTCTGAGCCTTTTCCCCAATGAGCTGTGTACCATGGGGAAAACTCACTTTATGAAATACTTTTTATATTATTCTTAGTAAATTAATTCACACCTTATATGTGTTTACAAAAAGATTACAATATGCTCATAGCACATTCCTTTTGTCTGACTGTATCACCAAACTCCTCAGTGTCATTGAGAGCCACCTGTAAAGATCTTCCTCACTATTTCCCCCCCAAAAAAATCAATCAGCCAATTCTAGCTTTAAGTACTTCTTACCTGAGCTTCCCTGGTGGCTCAATGGTCAAGATTATTTGCCTGCAATGAAGGAGACCCAGGTTCAATCCTCGGGTTGAGAAGATCCCCTGGAGAAGGGAATGGCCACCCACATCCAGGATTCTTGCCTGGAGAATCGCATGGATAGAGGAGCCCTGCATGCCACAGTCCATAGGGTCGCAAAGAGACACGACTGAGTGACTACCTGAGTAGTCTTTCACTTTCACACTTTCACTACCTCAGTGTACAAGATCCTCACAAGAGAACCTCATTCTAACCTGCAGGTAAACTTAACATTTCAGTTTGAAAGGGGACCCCATTATGTAGTTACAAATTTCAACACTGTGTCCACTTCAATCACAGATCAATATTAAGTTCACTTCAAATCAGCAAGTAGACGGTAAGAAAAGGCAAAGAGGGAAGATGAGCTACAACCAAGTGTGACATTCGTTTCACATAATGAGGACAATCGAGATAATTTAAGGCTACCGATGACGCCTTATAATTGAATTTTGTACTTGGTTTAATCAAAGAATACAAAAACGACCAGACACCTACCCTGCTTTAAAAAGAGTCTACTGAGGCATCCACCTATCTGTATGGCTTTCATGAGCTTAATTCCTCGACATCAGTTGCTAATAAAATGATGATCCCAATGAGAAAATCTGAGTAATTACATTTCATGACACCCACCCTGCACTGTTCAGGTTTCTGCCCCATGTCTAGGAGGCCTCTAAACATACCAAATTCTCTACTTCATGCCCATTTCTCAGAGATGGTTTGAAAATCTTCACAATTTTTCCTATAAAATAATTCTGAAGAATAATAAAGAAACGTTTTAAACTATGCTACCACCGAGAATTCAGTGTCTTTAAAGATCAGCGGCTACGACAAAAAAAGACGGCAGATTTTCTGAAACAGCCTTCTAGATTCTGAATGTAAACCCAAGTGCCCCATTAAATTGAAAACCGCCTACCCTGTACTTTGCAGACTGTACCGCACACCTAGAAAGAGCAGAACACGTTCTGACAGACCACACACCTCATGCTTCTACGTCAGAACTACCCTCACAAGCCCTCGGGGCTCCGGTCTGGTCACTTGTCAAGCACGCTGCACATTCAGCTGCCAAGGATGTTTCGTCCTGAAATGGTGAAGACGAAGGGTTTCCCTGACCACGGTAAAGGAGAAAATCTTCACTAACGATAAACTGCTTAGATCATCAATATCCAATTAATTTTTATGCGTTGCCTATCAACTTGGTAGTTAAGTTTTTAACCTACCAGAATCATTTAGCTCTTTTTTTATATTTTACCTCTTTTTTTGTGAAATGAATTTAAATGCTGCCACTTTATCATTAGAAGAATTCTTTCTGCTTTTCCCTATTTTTCTCTGAATAAACAGTGTCCTGCTGAAAGGTTAACTCATGAATACAAACTGCATTTCAGTGTTTCTTTCATCATAAAACATCTAACTGTTGCCCTCTTGACTATAAATATGCCCAGCATGCCCACAGAAGTGAGTGCCTCAGAAAGGACTCTGCATTTTACATCTGTCATTTGACACCCCCAATGCCACACCAGGTGCCCCCAAAGTGTTTAAGGAATTAGCTGTTATGTGTAGCATCCCAGTATATTCCCAACACCTCCTCCTCCCCACAAACTTTACAGAGAGAGGTCACCGCGCAGTACTGCCTCCTAAGGTTCTGTTCACACAAGGGAGCCGAGACGCTTGGGCTGGGGCGGGGAATGAGAGCACCCCTTCCGTCTCTCCATGGATGCTGCGCCATTTAAAAGGAGAACCACAAGCTGCTGATGACTGTCTAGCTGTACAAATCCCTCTGTGAGGACCTGCTCCAGCCTTCAGGCTGGCACTCCCAGAGCAACGTAATCTGCTGTGTTTCCCATCAACAGAGTCCAGGGGACCCGGCAGCTTCTTCCCCCCGCTTTAGGTGCTACCTGCGCGCAGTGCGCCCAAGACAGCAGTGCATTAACTGCTGTTTAGTGCTTTTCGTAGGTGAAACTTCTCCAAAGGTCCAAAGTTCCTGACACACTGCCTTCTCACCCATTTTAAGTTCCATCGATAAATGCTAACAATCCAGTATCGAGTACCATTAAAAACTATAATGTTACCTGGCACCCCAAAACAAAATGTTTGAAAGAAATTATGATTATTTATTTCACCTGGCCTCTTTGGTCTGCAGCTTCTATTTAAGAATTTCAGATGTAAATCTAATATTTAAAAAGTAACCATGGGGACTTCCCTGATGGTCCAGTGGCTAAGACTCTGTGCTCCCAGGGCAGGGGGCCTCGGTTTGATCCCTGGTCAGGGAATTAGAGCCCACATGCCTCAACTAAGAGGTTGCATGCTTCAAGGAAGACCCAGCACAGCCAAATAAATAAGTATTTCTTTTTAAAGTAACCCTGTGAACATGCTAAAAATAACTGGTACTGGAAAAATCACTTTTCATAAAATTATTTTGCTGCATTATAATATTCTTGTGTGCTCATACAAATACTTTGGATTCTTGAGCCTGCTTTCTGTGAATTTCTTCCAACTCCTCCAAGACTATCAGCAATTGTGCTGTTGCTGGAGAGGTGTTTTGGTGGAGATGAGCAAGAAGATCAAGTACCATTCAGCTGCCCCTCGTAATGGTCCCTGTGTTTCCAGTACAGAAGCCAGAAGCCCCATGTACCTGTTTAAATTTAAACTAAAATTACATAAAATTTAAAATCCAGCTCCTCTGTCACCCCAGTCACATTCAACTGCTCAGCAACCACATGGGGAGCTACCTGAAACTGGGCACAGCAAACACAGAGCTCGGGGGACTTGTCATCATGCCAGAAAAGTGACAGGAACTGAGGCTGAGACCTAAAGGGCAAATGGGAGGATGACAAGTGAAGGGTCTGGCAAGAGGGAGGCAGAGAGGCCCGGAGGGTCCATGCCCGAGGCTCAGGGAAGAGAACACACACATGAAGGTGTCTGCAAGTACCTCGACGTGGCTCAAGTAGAGGCCAGATTATGAAGGGCATTCTGAATACAATGCATTCTGAACTTGTGGAGAAGTCAGTCTAACGTTTTAAGCAATGCTGTTTAGAAAGATGCACATTTTTAAAATTGAAGTATAATGTATAATACCGTGTTAGTTTGTTATGCAGCAGTGATTCAGTTATATAAATGTGTGTGTGTGTGTGTGTGTGTGTGTATGCACTGCTCAATCACGTCCTGCTCTTTGAGACCCCATGGACTATAGTCCACCAGGGTCCTCTGTTCATGGGATTCTCCAGGCAAGAATACTGGCATGGGTAGCCATTCCCTTCTCCAGGGATCTTCCTAATCCAGGGACTGAACCCAAGTCTCCTTCATTGCAGGCAGATTCTTTACCATCTGAGCCACCAGAGAAGCTCCATACAGGAGGTACAGTTTTTGCTTATTTTACATACAGCAGTGTGTGTCTATTAATTCCGAAATCCTAATTTATCGTTCCTCCACTTCCTTTCCCCTTTGGTAACTATAAGTCTGTTTCCTTCCTGTGCCTGTGAGTCTGTTTCTACTTTATAGATAGATTTGTGTGTATTATTTTTTAGATTCCACATGTACATGATAAAATATTTGTCTTTCTCTGACATACTTCACTTAGTATATGATAAACTCTAGGCCCATCCATGTTACTGCAAATGGCATTATTCCAATTCTTTTTTACAGCTGAACAACATTCTGCTCTGCATGTGTGTGCACGCGCGCATACATCACATCTTCTTTACCCATTCAGAAAAATGTACATTTTAAAGAAAGAAAAAAAAAACTTACTAAAATACAGATCACATATTGGGAAGGTGGGACTAGGGCCAAGAGGACCAGTTCGAAGGCTCTTACAGAACTGAGGTAAGAGTTGCTGCTACAGAAAAGAAGGAGATGGAGCTATCTGAGATAGGACTACCCATCAGCCAGCTGACCTGGCTTCTGACTGGATGCTGGAGGATGAACAAGAGTCTGGGAGGTCAGCTCTGACCTGGGTACCTGAGCAAATGGTAATACCGTGCACTGACATGTAGGGGACAGAAGAGAAAGAGAATTTTGTATAGGGTGGGGGCAGGTGGAGAAAGTCCATCAGGAGCTGCCCAGTTAGCAACTCAATAAATATGAGAGCGAAGAGCACCCCAGAGAGAAAGCAGAGCTGAGGATACAACAACTCAAGTCACTGACAGACAGAAGAAAGGCAAAGTCTAGGAGCAGATGAGATTCCCCAGCAAGAATGGCCAGAAATATTCTAAAAGAACCAGAGAAAAGACCCATGGCAAAACCCTGCAGGACAGCAACACCGAAGGGGCAGAGAGAAGAGCCAGCTAGTGAGATGGAAGCAGACATCCTGAAAAAGCTGCAAGGAGGAAGTGATGACAAAGTTCAAATGCTGCAGAGAAAGAAGTGGCCACCAGACTCTACCAGTAGGAGGTTAGTCACTGTTAAGAGTGTTCCTACGAAATAGTGGAGGCAGAAGCTCAAGCGCTCAGTCACAGCAATGACGGGAGGAGGGAACCAGTGCAGAGGCTCCCAGCTGTGGACTGAGAAGCAGGAAACCAAGCCAGGCAGTTGTGGAAGTGGACGGATCAAGGATGAGAATCTGTCTCCCTCGTGTGAGAAAAATGGTGCTGTGTTCCATCACAGGTCAGGGAACCCTTAGCGTCTCTGTGCCTCAGTATGAAAGAGGAATAATAAGGGTATTTATGTGATGGCGGGATCTTAGAATTAAGTACATGAATATTTGCAAAGCACGTAGAACAGTGCCTGCTGCTCAGTAAAACACAAATGCTAACAGGAGGCGGCATGGAGAGTAAAGGGTCTAAGGAGAAGCACACGGAAGGGGAGATGCTAGGGCGGGATCCAGAGCACCGGAGACAAGACCTGCCTCCTCCACCAGGACAGTAAGGGGAGGGTGTAGAGGCTGAGAAGTAAACGAGAGAACGTGGTCTCATCCCCGTGGCCTCAACTGGCTTGAGTTCAGAGGCAGGCAGTGGTTGTGAAAAAAGAAATTGAAGAAGACACAATAAATGGGAAGCCGATCTGTGCTCATGGATCAGATGTACAGCTGAGATCCTCTGCTGTTCACCTGAAACTATCACAACATTGTTGACTGGCTATCCCCCAGTACAAATAAACAGTTAAAAAATAAAGCAGATAACCAAAAGGACCTACTGTACAGCTCAGGGAACTCTGCTCAATGTCATATGGCAGCCTGGACAGGAGGAGAGTTTGGGGAAAATGGATACATGTATATGTATGGCTGAGTCCCTTCACTGTTCACCTGAGACATCACAACATTGTTAATCAGCTCTTCAGTTCAGTCCTCAGTCATCTCCGACTCTTTGAGACCCCATGGACTGCAGCACGCCAGGCTTCCCTGTCCATCACCAACTCCCAGAGCATGCTCAAACTCATGTCCTTGAGTCAGTGATGGCATCCAACCATCTCATCCTCTGTCACCCCTTCTCCTGTCCTCAATCTTTCCCAACGTCAGGGTCTTTTCCAGTGAGTCAGTTCTTCACATCAGATGGCCAAATTATTGGAGTATCAGCTTCAGCATCAGTCCTTCCAATGAATATTCAGGACTGATTTCCTTTAGGATTGATTGGTTTGATCTCCTTGGGAGCTGATCTCCAAGGGACTCTCAAGTGTCTTCTCCAACACCACAGTTCAAAAGCATCAATTCTTCTTCAATTCAGCTATAATTGAATAGCTGATTCTATTATCAGGTATACCCCAATACAAAATAGAAAGCTCAAAAGAAAAAAAAAAAATACTGTTAAACTGTCCAGTTTGCCCAAAGCAATCTATAAATACACAGTCCTTCTCAAAATTCCAATGGCATTTTTCAAAGAAACAAACAACCCTAAAATCTGTATGGAACCACAGAAAACCCCAAGAATTGACAGAACCAAGGGTCAGGGTCAGAGGGCACTGTGAACCCAAGGTCTGAAGCCAGCTGTGAAATGACATCCTGTTCTCGAGCTTCCTTTTCTCATCTGTAAAGCACAGATGAGACCACTGACTCTAATTCATCAAGACTGGAGTGTATATGTAAAGCGCCTGGCACTGCATCTGGCAGACGATACATTACGCACATGAGAAATTTTAGATACACAGAGTATGTTGACCAGGCTGAGTAACCTTGACCCAGTTACTCAGCCTCTCTGCTCCGGTTTCTCACCTGTGGGGGCAGGGTGGAAAGGGGGCCCTCCATTAGAAGACGCTAACCTAGGTAGCTTTGCCATGAGACTCATGTCTATGCTTAGACTTAGCTATACTTAAAAGTATAGCAGTCCTCTTCTGAAACTCACACTTTTAATGGGAGAAAAATAATCAAAATTCCAAGAAGCACAGATAATTGATAAAAAGTGATGACAAAGATAAATCAAACACATATATACTATGTAAATAATTCAGTGAAGCTTCAGTTCTCAATGTGAAATTGTCTGGACTCACTAGTAATCGGAGAAGGCAATGGCACCCCACTCCAGTACTCTTGCCTGGAAAATCCCATGGACAGAGGAGCCTGGTAGGCTGCAGTCCATGGGGTCACTGAGAGTTGGACACGATTCAGTGACTTCACTTTCACTTTTCACTTTCATGCATTGGAAAAGGAAATGGCAACCCACTCCAGTGTTCTTGCCTAGAGAATCCCAGGGACGGGGGAGCCTGGTGGGCTGCTGTCTATGGGGTCGCACAGAGTCGGACACAACTGAAGCGACTTAGCAGCAGCAACTAGTAATCCTAAAGCAACTGCTCCCCAAAGGTAAGCCAGCACCGATTTACACGGAACTGGATTAGGAAACCACCATTTCTCAGAACACGCTCGCTCGTCATGCCATGCAGGGGCATCACAGGCAATCCCTCGGCCTCAGCCCACCTGGAGAAAGGGAGCAGGGGCGCAGGGCACCAGCCGGCACCACCTCCAGGAGAACAACCCCGGACAACCCCTGGGATCTTTCCTAATGTGAGGAGCCCCCACAGCCACTGGAAGTGAATTTTCTAGAAGAAGGATACCTCACACTTCCTCTTCTCCACAGGACCGGAGGTGCACTCTGCCTGCTGAGCACCACCACCAGACACAACTACCCACACAACTGCAGCCTTCCCACTGAATTACTAACCTAAGAGCCCAGAACACAACTTCGAGGCCCCAGAGAGCTCTGACCTATGAACCAGGTGCTGGAATATTGTATTTCCCTTTCATCTGCTGAACAAACCAATATGACGTAACGTAACTTCTTGAACCGCTTTTTCCAGTAACAAGGCAGATTACTGTCAAATGTCTTCTTCAGGGATGCCATGAAGGTGACTTAGCCAATAACACATTTCGTTGTACAAAAACTGTATTAAAATGCTTATTCTCCACTTGGATTTATCTCAGAGGTCTAACCTGGGATTCTTTCCTCTGATACCCTGACCAAGCAGATGGGAAGCCTCCCTCATCAAGAAGCCACAGGAGATGAGATGTCAACTTCAAACTATCCTTGACCTCGGCTTCCACTCTTGTAACACAGAAGAGATCACAGAACATTTCTTTAGAGCATCTCCTTCCCTAATGACCCACGATGACCAGACATTTCCCCAAGTATAGAGTCTCTGCTTGATGGGTCCCTGCATGGATCAACCCCTCCCAAGGAGCTGGGAGACCCCGGGCACGGCCCTCAGAGCCCCACACAAGACTCGTCCCCAAGCTCATACTCGGTTTTCTGTGTCTAATCACCCTGGGTGGACCCCATTTCAACACAAGCTAGTCATGTACAGATGTGAGAGTTGGACCATAAAGAAAGCTAAGCACCGAACAATTGATGCTTTCGAACTGTGATGTTGGAGAAGACTCTTAAGAATCCCTTGGACTGCAAGGAAATCAAACCAGTCAATCCTAAAGGAAATCAACCCTGAATGTTCATTGGAAAGACTTCTGCTAAAGTTGAGGCACCAATACTTTGGCCACCTGATGTGAAGAGCTGCTTCACTGGAAAAGACCCTGATGGTGAGAAAGATCGAGGGCAGGAGAAGATGGTGCCAATAGAAGATGAGATGGCTAGATGGCATCAATGACTCAATGCACATGAGTCTGAGCAAACTCCTAGAGACAGTATAGGACAGGGAAGCCTGATGCACTGCAGTTTATGGGGTCACAAAGAGACACAACTTAGCAACTGAACAACAATGGGTTCACATAAACATTTACCATCTTTAACTTCTACTGACTATTCTCAAACTTAAAGGTCATTTATAAAATTACCACCTCTCATCAAAGATGAACGATGCCCAATCGTGAATCTCTCTACACATTAGAAAAGCCGAGAGAAATAGTCACAGAGGAATGAAGGAAGAAATGTCGGGGCCAAGGTGGGGAGCAGAAAAGCAGCATCAAGAAATTGGGGGGAAACCAGCTTCATCCGGCCCCCGACACTCTCTCTGCCCCGGTAACTTAAAGCAGCTCTCTGGACCTCAGCTTCCCCCTCCAGGAGAACATGACCGGCACCATGCCCTCACTGCCGTCAAAGGGCTGCTTAGACATGATCTCATTTACCTGCCGCAAGCGGCTCTTCACAGACTGCCTGGCATGTGGTGGATGGACACTGACACCGGCTGTCCCCCCCAGCACAGACACCCACCTTAACCTGCAACTTTTAGGGGGCAGACACGGGGCTGGCGGGAAGGGACAGGAGGGCTGCAGACGAGCCCCCCACAGGCCGCTTTCCCAGAGAGGGAAGGGGGCTGGAAATCTTGCTTTCACGTCTCCAGAACCTGGGAAACCCAAAATGGGAGCACTGAAAGACTGGAGCCCTAGTCCGCTTGCTTGACCCTACACAGCAGCGGTGAGGAGGCACCTGCTTTGTTCAAGGTCACCCAGCTAGCTGAGGTCAGAAGGAAGACTCGGCCTAGTGCTCAGACCCCTAGACTGAGTCTGGTGCTGTTGCAATGAATACCCCACAGGGCAGAAGAGCGAGCCCCCCATTCTCAGACTAGACAAGCAGTATTTATAACACCATTGGGCCAATGTTAACAAGCGGGGGAAGCAATCTGGTTTTAAAACAGGACATCCAGACACGACCTGTGGCATGAGCACTACTCATAACTTGCAGCAACTCCAAATAAGGCGGCTTCTCAACGTCCTGGCTGTCCTGTTATCACTGACCGCAGCGTTCTCTCTCCAAGGTCACTGTGCTGAAGGAAACAACATTCATTTGCATAATGTCTGGTGTATTGAGTCAACTGTGTTAGGAGGATTTTTTTCTTTTAACCAGCAGCGTATACTTGCTTCTCCAGAATGCTTCTGGGCAGCCCTTTATACACGCACAGACACCTGCTCTCCGCACCACCGCTCCTGAACCCCTGCGCCCCTCCAGAGGGTGGTGCATGCCCAGAACCACCCAAGCTTCCCGGATGGCCGAGAAAATAAAGAAAACATCCAATTCAGGGCAGATACGGAAAGAGGTCGTACAACCAAGTTGCAAGATTTTTTCCAAAGAGCAGCATTTTGACTTGGAGTGGAAAGGAAACTGACAAACTATAGCTATTCAGGCATTTGGCAGGCGTTCTTCTCAAAAGTGAACAAAATAAGTCTGTCACTTCAAGGAAAACAATTGACAGTTCTGTTGCCAGTGATAAAATCTGAGCTTCCAAAGCAAAAGCCAGAATTTTGGAAAATCTCTATCTACCATGATGAACTAGACAGCCTCCCAGAACTTAAAAGACTTCTCTGATTAAATAGGTGCTGATATTAACAAATGTGATTTTTTTTAAATACTGTCTAATAAAATGCATTGACATATGAAAGATTTGTGTAATTCACTGAACCAATATTTTCCAAATTACCGACACATGATGTTACAAAACCATGCATAGATAAAAGGCCCATTCAAAGCACAAAACACACCAACGAATTTTAATGAAACCAGAAACAAAAATTTCACTCATACGATTTCAGAGTCCACACTGCAACTAACCTTTAAGAAACTACTCCTTTTGGTTTTAGTGTAGTATCAAATTATCTGAAAAGGCTATTCAAATATTCCTCCCTTTTCAATTACAAATCTGCATACCAGATTTTCTTCATGTTCTTCAACCAAAACAGTGTATTACAACAGATGGAATGTACAGCAGCTATCAGACTCTGTCTTGTCTTGAACCAGACATTAAAAGAGACTTACAAAAATATAAAGTAATCGGGGTAGGGGCAACATACAGGCAGGGGACTAAGAGGTGTAAACCATTAGGTATAAAATAAGCTACAAGGATATATTGTACACTGAGCCATAAAAAAGGAAATAATGCCATTTGCAGAAACGTGGATGAACCTAGAAATGATCATTCTAAGTGCAGTAAGCCAGACAGAGAAAGATAAATATCATATGATATCAGTTATATGTGGAATCAAAAAAAAAAAAACAAAACAGAAAACAGAGAAACAAACTTACAGCTTGGGGGAAGGGATAAATTAGGAAGTTGTGATTAACATATCACACTACTGTATACAAAACAGATAATCAACAAGGACTTACTGCCTAGCACAGGGAACTACACGCAACATTTTCTAATAACCTATAAAGAAAGAAAACCTGAAGAAATATATATGTGTGTTGGTGTTGTCTTGTCGCCAAGTCATGTCCGACTCTTTTCTGATCCCATGAACTGTAGCCCACCAGGCTTCTGTGTCCATGGGATTTCCCAGGCAAGAAGACCAGAGTGGGTTGCCATTTCCTTCTCTCTATATATGTATAAACAATTCCTGCGCTATACACTTGAAGCTAACACACTAATAAGATGTAAAGCAAAACTATATACTTCAATTTAAAATAAAGGATTTTTTATAGAGAATATAATATGCAACATAGGGAATATAGCCAACATTTTATAATAACTATAAATGGAGAATAATCTAAAAATTGTGAATCACTATATTGTACACCTGTGACTTATATAATACTGTACAGCAACTATACTTCAATTTAAAATATTTTTAAGTAAATATAAAGTAAAGCCCTTCATTCTCACTAAACTTCTGTTTGGGGAAATAATTATTTTTCATAAAAATTATGTTGTTTATATTAACATGCCATGGATTTAATGTTATTTTAAATTAACTAAATAAAATGTTTAAGCAGTTTTCATTTCAAATACAGTAACTATCAATAGATATAACCTATGTAAACAGCAGCTCTTTGGGGTTCTCAATAAGAGTATAAAGTGGGCGTGAAACCACAAAATTTGAGAACCACAGCTCTAACTTGATGATGAAGACCCTCGTCACTAGTCACTGCTCAAAATGCAACATACCAGTAACCATATACACACCTGAAACTTTTATACCATGAAACATTTTAAACATGGCAAAACAAAAACACCTTTCAAATACAATACCTGGCCATGGAAAGCAAGACTTCCCTGTGGAGAACTAGAAACTCAGTAGTTTCCGATGCTACAATTGCCAAAAGAACCAGACGTCCTTGACAAAAGAGAATCAGACTGTCCGACCCAAGCTGCTTGCTTGGCTGGGCTGCCTGGCTGTCAAGGGAAGTTGGGTGAGAGATGCACAGAAGAGAAGTGGGAGAAGAGAAAGTCCCCACAGCCAGCAAATCAAATGCCCAGGCGGTGTCCAGGGTGCAAAAGGAGAGCTTACTATTACAGTCCTCAGGCCTCCATCCTGCTCTTCTCTTTTTACAGGAATGTGACACTTCCTGCTCCCACCTTGTTGTCTGAAAATCGGGAGGACGCGAAGCTCTGATTCATGTGTCTTAGCTTCTGCAGGCCTATGAGATGAGTGATGTAAACATTATCCCAACTTCACAAACAGCAGAACTGAACTTAAAAGGGCTTCCGTAACTGGGAGGGAGCACCCACACCCCGACCTCAAGTCTCTTGGGGTCTTGTCTGAAAGCCTTCCACACACTGCTTAGTGGTTCTCAAGTGTGGTTCTACTCCAGAAGCCCTAACACCACTGGGAACTTGTAGAAACTTGACCTCCCAGACCAACCAAACCTATTCAGTTCTAAGTTCTTGGCAGAGCCCAGGAGTCCGGGTTTCGCCAAGCCTTCCAGGTGGTTCCAATGTCTGGACTAAAGGCCAAGAAACCACGATGCCACAGGCAGACACCCACTGGCCAGGACAATGATCTCAGGTGCTAGAACTGCTACCATCAAGTATCAATGCCACAGGCTGCGGGCCGGCACTCCAGGACGGATGGCTCACAGCTCTGAGGGCCAGAAGTCCAAGACTGAGGCACTGGCAAGGCAGGCTGCATCCTCAGGCTTCTTCCCTGGGCCTCTAAGCAGGTGTCATCCCATTGAGTGCTCACATGACCTCTCTGTGCAAAAGAAGGGAGAGGGAGAAACAGTTCTTCTTATGAGGCCATTGATTCTACTGGATGAAGGCTCCACCCTTGTGACCTCATTTAACTCTAACTATCTTCATGAAGGCCCACCTCCAGTCACACTGGGGTTGGGGGGTGGCCCTCAGCACACAGATGTGGAGGGACACAATGCAGTCTGGGGCCGACTTCAGAAGGAAGAATGCTCAGGCCCCAGGTGAGGCTGGTGCTCCTGATCCAGGCCCTTGGCCTCAGAGCCTGCAACACACCAGGACAAGGAGAAAGGGGTCACTTGGAGCTGCAGCACCTGCCGAGGGAACCCCAGCCCCACCAGGGACCCAGAGTGGCTGAGCAGGACACTGAGCTCCCACAGGAGGGGACGAGGGAAGGAAAGGCACCCCACACTGGTGCCTGGTGCTGACGGTGGGCAACCACTCAGGTGCCAGGCCCTGTGGGAAGGCCAAGATGCCCTCGCTTGTTTCATCCTCGTCACCCCGTTACAGGAAGGAAATGGGTGGCTTAGAGATCAAACAGCCTGCCAACAATCGTGAGGCTGCTCTCAGAGCCGCGGCCTTAACCTCTGTCTCCCCTAGAAGGGAGAAAAGAGTACCGGCTCACCGGTGATCTTCAATCAGAGATGGACTCCAGGCACCAGGGGCCACACAGCACATGGTGCCAGGGACAGGCGCTAAGGCAACACAGAACATTGAGGCACACAAGGAAAATACCTGACTTCACTGACGATGGAAGAAGTGCACCAAACTGGCAAAGGACAAGAAGTCCCACATTGGCAAGGGCGGAAACAATGGGCAACCCCACACCATGGAAAGGACTGTGAACTTGGAGGACAGGCACCCTGCAGAAAACTGGCAGCCTGGGACCCCTTCCTAAGAATATGCCCTAAAGGGACATGGAGGTAGACGAGAAGGGCACATCCTCATAGTCACACTGATTTAAACGGGGAACGTGAGAAATGACCTAGATGCCCATTAAAGGAGGATGGGCAGATGAAGTGGCCATGGCACAGGATGTTGCTGTCTGAGCTCTTTGAAAAGATGAAACAGAGCTGTATGTGTTGATATGAAAAGATCAGCCACCATACTGTGAGAAAAGGGAGTTACAATGTGTCTGCACTGTGATAACCTTCCTCCCACTAAAAACCTAGAGGAATAATTCGTGGACCAGAGTTTACTGGGGTGGGGGCTTTCACTTTCTACCTTATACATGTATTATGGTGTGAATTATTTTGGAACAAGCATACTTACAATTAGGCAGATGGTAGAAAAAAATAGGTTATTAAAATTCTTTTCCCTATGTCAAATTGATCTAGCTTCCCTCCGAGTTCTTCAAACCAGTGATGATGTTGCTAAACCTCACAAAGCCCTGTTGTCCTCCCGGGTCAGCAGGGGCACCTGTGCTCTGCACTCAACGCCCCCTGCTTCCCCTCACTGCACTTACACCCTGTGCAGGGTAACGACGGTCTGTGGGCAGGGAGTTCCCTGAGCGCAGACCTGAGTATACAGTGGGTGTTAGTCGCTCAGTCGTGTCCGACTCTATGCAACCCCATGGACTGTAGTCTGCCAGGCTCCTCTGTCCATGGAATTCTCCAGACAAAAATACTGGAGTGGGTTGTCATTTCCTTCTCCAGGGGATCTTCCCGACCCTGGGATCAAACCTGGGCCTCTCGCATCACAGGTAGGTTCTTTACCATCTGAGCCACCAGGGAAGCCCAGTGCCCCTCTGTTATCCCAGGGCTCCCTGAGGGCCTAGCATGAAAAGTTGATCATGTGAACAAGGTAATCTAGAGCCAGCATATCAAATCAATACTGGTGATATAAGAACGTGTCAGTCCAAGGCAGAAACACATTTCACTTTCAAGGGAATTTTGGAGAAAAAGGTTTATGAATCTTTGAAATGACCACACACACTCCAAACATTCTAAAGATACAAAACTGTTCCATCTGTCTAAATTTCGTAACAACAGTGGACAGTCAAAATGAAAGATGGCCGAATTTTCCACATTCCTGCTTTGGAAGCTTAAAAAATATTTTCAGTCTACTCATCTGAAATCATACATCAGACTTAACTGAATCAAAAAGGAAGTCTATCAATTCCAAAGCTTCCTACCATGACTAATTCTTTCCCAAATACAAAGTGTTACACATTTCTCGAGGGATGGTCCAGAATGCGAGACACTGTCCATGAACCTATAATCAGACTTCCAACTCATACAGTTAGTCAGTTCTCACTTTGCAAGTCCTCCCGCCCACCCAGCCCTGAACAGCTAAGGTCTAATTGCAGAAGCGGTCACATTACCGTGAGAACAGAGACAAGTGCCAGGGAAGACACTGCAGCCACTTTCTGAACCATCACTAAGGCCTCACCCACATGGAGACCCCAGCCACTCTCTCTCCAGATGAACCAAACATACAGTGAAATAACAAAGGCAAAATTATTTTGAGTTTTTAGAGGAGAGGTTCTCCACAAAGGCGTCAATCACCAAGTCCAGGAACTAACCCAAGTGTTTACATTATAACCAACAGCAAGTAACTAAATGAAAACACTACAAGGACACACTTGCCTTCACTTTCAAGCAGGCAAATCACTATAATTCTAATTTGACCATAAACTAAGCTTGTGCATGGAATTCTAATAACCTCCTTTTCAAGACAGAGTGATCAAATGATCAAATCAAACATCAGCAGTAAATGGGACGAGAGATATCATGTTCCCTGACACAATGCCCTGAAGACAGACACACCAGGTTACTCTGACCAAGAAAAAAGCCTTAGCCTAAGTCTAACCGGGGTGGGTGTGTGTTCCCAAAGTGTGTTAGTTGCTCAGTTGTGTCCAACTCTTTGCAACCCCATGGACTGTAGCCTGCCAGGCTCCTCAGTCCATGGAATTCTCCAGGCAAGAATACTGGAGTGGGTAGACATTCCCTTCCCCAAGGGATCTTCCCAACCCAGGGACTGAACCTGGGCCTCCTGCATTGCAGGTGGACTCTTTACATCTGAGCCACCATGGAGGTTCCAATGTCAGGTGCGGGGGAGTATAATTTGCTAATCAGGTTGCTATTAATAAGCTGACATCACAAACAGAAGAAATTCCTGATTTCTGAAAGTCACCACATTGTAACTTCCATGAAGTTTCACCTGCTGCACATGCCAAAAGCATGACCCACAGAGCAGCCCACTGATGACCTTGTTCCCTCCAGTGATGAACTCCCATGAACTTTCATGCAGAGCCGTGCCCAGAGTGCCTGCCACAGGTGTAGCACTGTCCCTAGTGCTGGGAGACAGCAACTCCTTCCTTCATGGAGTTCAGCTGCAGTTTAGCAGGGAGTCAGAGTCAACTAGTAAAATACAAGTAAAATAAGTGCAAGAAAAAACAAGAGAAGAGCTACAGCACCAGAAGGGAGAGAGGCAATTTGGAGAAAAGGGCACGATCTTAAAGTGGGGATGGGGAAGCCCCCAGAAGAGGACTTTGAAGGTCTGTAAGTAGAATGGGGGGGATGGTCACTGGACAGAGGGTGCAGGGACCGAAAGCTAGGTTCTCTGCAGTTTCGAAACAGTCCGGAGGAGGCAGGCGGATGCGGAGTCCAGGCAGGGAGCTGCTGCAGGAATTCCTGCAGGAAGAACGGCCACGTGGGCGGGTGGCAGAAGAGGAGGCAGGCGGTGTCGGACTCTGCACACAGTTCTGACGGCAGAACCAAAAGGCTCTGAGGACACATCTGACGCAGCGAGAGAAGGGGGAGCAGGGGAGGAGTCAAAGAGCATCCCCAGGCCTCCATCTCAGACAGCTACCGCCTCCGAGAGCAGCCTAGCTCTGGCCGCACACAGGACACACAGTCTCGGGAAGCAGGCTGTGAGGGTGGTGTTCCCTCCCTTTATCACCGCAGGGAAGAAGCCTGAACTGGCAAGTGTTTTGTCTGTATAAGGTAGTGCTGGAAACAAAACAGGAGCCTGGATTTCCTTCCCAAGTGTAGGGTTTTTTCCACTATGTCATGTGGCTTTTTTTGGTCTTCCGTTTGTTTCTTTAAGGTAGAGTGTTACCATATATGGAAGATGGAGAAGCCTTGTTCCGAGGCGTCTCCGAAGCTGGCCTGGACCCACGAGCCGCCTCACCTGAGCTCACCTGCAGCTGGTGCTCAGGCAGTTCCCTGCACTGGGCACAGGTGGGCCCTCTGTATGCCCGCCTCGCGCAGGGGAGGACCGGCGACTCTGAAAGGGAGCCACACGGCTAGGAGGACAAGGACGGCCCTTCCAGCCCTGGGAACCGGAACACGCTCCAGGGCCGGGCCTCGGGCATCAGCTCCCAGCTCTGCGCTCCCTGGGGAGGCCGGTCTTTCTCACCATCACCTGTGAAACCCTCACATCCTTCCCCAGACACGTTTCTCACCCCAGGAGACATGCACTCAGCTAATCCGTAAACTCGAAAAGCAAATGTTTCAGACAGAATGCTTCTCTTTCTCAGTTGTTGCTGCCAGAAGGGTGTCCTTCCTTTTCCCTCCCTTCTGTGTCACCTGCACCCTCGACGCTCCACCACCACCCTGCTGGGCTGTTCAATCCCTCAGTCCATCTGCTCACCTAGCCACAAAGGATGGTTCTGACTAGCGCTAAGCCACTCCAGTTGCTGGTATGTCCATCTCCATGTGGGTAATTAGAGCACAATGGTGGCTAGGAAAGCAGATTAGGCTACTGAGAAGGGTGCCTAAGCAGGATAACAGACAGCCAGGGTAGGTCTCCTGGAGCGAAGACTGTGGCTGGAGGCAAAGGAGGGGCAGAACCAGCAGAGGAGGCAAGGCGGGTGGGCGGGGCTCCGGTAGAGGGCGTGGCCTGCACAGCAGCTGGAGCCGAAAGCAGGCAGAGGGTTCAAGGCCAAGGCAGAGAAACCAGGGTCCTGGAGGAGCTGAAGGATGAGAAAGACTTAAGAATCAGGCCAGAATCCCTGGCCTGTGTGAAGACAATGAGAAGCCAACAGAGGATATTCAGCAAAGTGAGAAGATGGGGCTTTGCAGGGAAAGGTCACTTTGAGTGCAGTGCAAGGCTTACTCTTGATTCCTTCTCTGGGAACCTCTGCTGTGGTCCACCCCAGAGAGCGACCGCTGCAGAAAAGGTCTCATTAGCTGTGCCCAGCTCCCCCACAGCTTCTGGGCTCCAAACGGTCTTGACACCCTTGTAAACAAAACAGTGTTCTGATCCTATTGTTCTCATTTCAGACAGAATTGCGGTGGCTCTCGAAATCAAACGAAACCTACTGCTCCTAACGGTGTCACAACTGCCAGTCACCCACTCTGCTCCAGCACAAGGAGGAAAAAAAAAGGTGTTTGTACACTGTTCCTGAAGTGCAGGATGGTCTTTGAATTAAAATGAGAAAAACTTTCTTAAAATGTCCATACGAGCTTCTACAGCAATTTAATTTGGAAAGAAGTCTTTCCTTTCGGTGATGCATACTGAAATATTTTAAAATAAAATACTGTGCTCTCTGGGATCTGTTTCTAAATAATACAGAGCACAGGGCAAGCTGGTGAGTGTGAATGAAATAAGACCAGCTTTGAGTTAATAGCGAAGCTGGCGGAGGGTCTGTGACGGCTCACAGGAGCCTTCTATCTACTTTCGTGTGTTAGAAAGGCTCCCAAAGTATTCAGGCTTCATACAAATCCCTCTTCATTTGTCTGTTACTTTTCCCTATAAAAGATGATGACACCAAACATTACCCTCAGAGGTTAAGCTACAGCGATACACCAACACATGCTTCAAAAAGGAAAACCAACTTTAGAGCAAGTTGCTCACTGGTGTGTTTGTATTTTCCTGCCACCGAAAAGAAACTATTTTAGTCAAACAGTTCTACTCAGCACTGACAGGTGTGCAAAGCTAGAGGTGATTGTATTAACAAGTATTACTGCGTCTCCAAACCACCTCCTTACATTCAGAATACATCTTCTGCTTCATTTGTTAACTCCCAACTCTACATAGGAAACATGTCCAGTAAACGTGACGCTATGACTTTCAGAGTCATTACTTTCAAGGTTGCAAAGGACACTGGAGGTTCAAGTCATCCAGCCATTTGAGGTTTTTGTCTCTAGATCAATGTGCATGTGTAATCTGCCAGGATTTAGATGGTAATCTGGTGGCTCAGAAGGTAAAGAATCCACCTGCAATGCAAGAGGCCAGGGTTCAATCCCTGGTGGGGAAGATCCTTATTCTTACCTGGAGAATCCCATGGACTGAGGAGCCTGGCAGGCTACAGTCCATGGGGTTGCAAACAGTTAGACATAACTGAGCGACTTTCACTTTTCATTGCTGCCTATACCACACACGGTAGAAAAATGGGGAAACCCTTCCTAGGATCACCCTAAAGAAGCATCACTTTAGAAAATAAAACGTTAGTATCACCATGTTGTCTTAGAGCTTCTATCATAGACAATCACAGGATGCAACAAAATTCTGTGCGCAACACTTCTCGAAAAGCAAACTTCCCCATTTTGCACTTCCCCACGATGTGTGTGCAGTGTTACTCCTCGCTCAATGTTTAAAGTCAAAGTCATCAAATAACGAGAGATTTCATTACCACCCTGCACTGACAGAGACCAATATTAATTATTGTTTGAATTAACCTCTGAGCCGTGGTTTTCATCAGCACTCAGAAAAGACAGGGACGATTTCTAATTACACGCCACCCTCATTATAAGTCACCAGGCCGCAAAGCTGTCTCTGATGAGGCTGCCACACTTTTGCCTTGAGACTGCTTTGCACTCCATTATAACCTTCTCCCTAAAATGGAATTTGAAATGGGATTTGGTGAGCCTCAGAGATGCTCTCCCCAAGGGTGACCACGTTTGTCCCTTAGGACTGGGATGTGGGACTGCATGGGAGTCTATGAGTAAAAGTCCTGTGCTGTGCTAAGTCGCTTCAGTCGTGTCTGACTCTTTGCGACCCCATGGACTGTAGCCCACCAGGCTGCTCTGTCCATGGGATCCTCAAGGCAAGAATATTGGAGTGGGTTGCCATGCCCTCCTCCAACTCACGTTTATACTTTGCTGTAAAGATGGGCAGCAGCGTCTTCTCACAGCACCACGTGGACAAGACTTTGGGGGTCCAATAAGTGGAACAGAACTGAAGGGACCTGAAGGGAACTGAATAAGGAGTAGGTAGCCCCTTCTCCAGGGGATCTTCCCCACCCAGGGATTGCTGTATCACACTGATTGTTTCTCAAAATGTTAACTGGCTCTGGTTGATTTTGTGTGAAAATAATCTGACATGACAAGGGGAAAAAAATCCAATAAGATATGTGGTGTGTGCACGCACATCTAGTGCGTGCACATACATACATCAAAAGAGTATGACCTAATTTATTTTTTGGCTACACCGAGTGGCATATAGGATCTCAGTTCCCAGATCAGGGATCGAACCTCCGGCTCCTGCAATGGAAGTGCGGAATCTTAACTGCCAGACTACCAAGGAAGTTCCAAGAGGAATAAAAATTGAAAAATGAGTTTGGAGTTCTCTCTCCCACTGCCGACCCTGATCTCATTCCCCAAAGACAATTAAGTTTCTTTTGTACCCTTTCCTGCCTATGTGAGCACACAGACGTGAGTGCACACACCACACATCCTTCCAGCCTTTTCTCAGGCAGGAATCTGGGAGCAGACATCCAAGCTGCCGGTCAACACGCCAGCTACAGCCACGCCACAGGGCAGATTCAGTGCTGCCTCTTGCAACCATGCTGCTCTCTGAGGTACACATTTCATCCTAGTCTCAGAAAAACACACCGTCTTTAAATCCTACAAGGGTCAGGCTCGTCATCCCTGACATAGATATGCACACCTAGAACACCTGGAGATTAAGGATTCTGGTATGGCATTGTGCGATTGCTAAGACAAGATCAAGAGCAGTAAAGGGGAGATAAAACAGACCTGTGAGCTCAACCAAAGAAGACGTCGAGTTTCCGAATCTTGATTAGAACTGGATTTTAAATTAGATGAAGTCAACCAGCACGGCAGTTTACCAGCGTTAGCACAGGTGGTCCATTAGAGACAGACAGAATGTTATCTCCCACCAGGCAGGCAAAGAGAGCTGAATGGCGTGCACACCACTCGGCCCTCCACATGGTGGTCGCAGCATCTGTCCCCCATCAGGCATGCATTCGGGGTTTTGTTACTGAAAAGAACACTGCTGCTGGGACTGCCATCGTCAGGGAGACAGTGACAAGGTTTTTAAAACTGAAAAGCCTACACGAGAATCATAATGAATTAAGAACATGTATTTTGATATCTCAAATGTATTCAGATTGTGAAACACCGTAAGAGAACTTTTCAGGGACTTCCCTGGAGAAACAGCAGGTAAGAGTCTGAGCTTCCAATGCAAGGGGTTCGGGTTCGATCCCTGGTTGGGGAACTAAGATCCCACATGCTGCACAGCCAAAAATAATAACAACAACAAGAGAGCCTTTCATCTACACAAAATATAAAGAAGAAACTGGTATCTGGAGACTTCTTTCCCCAAAACTAAGAGTGAATTTTTTAAAGCCATCAAGAACAACAAGCATGAACAATATTACTGAGGGAATTCAGACTGCAAATTTAAAAAGAATCTCTAAAACTACTCCTACCAACCTGGATGCATGAATCTCCAGTCTTAAATACCCCAAGGCTAATAACAAATTTAAAATATTTGAGTTGATGCAAACTATTACTAAAAGACACTTTTAAACTCCTCTATAAGAAAATTCTTATCTTTAGATGTCAGTCTCTATATTGTTGCTATTAGAACTAAAGTTTCCTTTCACCCTTAAACACAGTTTCAATTTCTATTTAGAAACTTAATAGTGTACAGGATGTGAGAGACACCATGCTTGGTCCTGGGAATAAAAAGTAAACAAGAAATTCCTGATGAACCCTAACAGGACACAAGAAGATCTGGCACTCTAATAACTCAGTCACAAAATAACAGTATTTACCTGAGTTGGTTTGTTTTTTTTTTTTCAATTAAATCAAAACCTGTAAACCTACTCCTATAGGTTGTCTGCTATGGGGATACAAAAATAAGATGAATGAGTTTCTGTGATTTTTATACTATACTTATCTTCATGCTGAATTCTATCAATTCTAGACACAGGATTGCCCCCTCTAAAGGAACCCACCATTTCACAAAGTTAATCAAAATATTGCAAGCTATATAAAAACACCTTGGTTACATCTTAGGGAATGTACAATTCAACTACCTATTTTAGAAATCAAACCTAACCCTTAATAGGCACAATCAGGAAAGTATTAAAAAAAAAATACTAAAATAGATGAAGACTGTCTTCAAAGAACCGAGAAAACAGGACTCTAGATATGTCAGAGCAATGTCATCTTAAACATTCTGTGAAAGCAGCATGCCACAGGCAGAGCCCAGCACCAGGGAGAGAGAGGTGGTCTTCCAGGGGAAGGATCGGGCAGCGAGGACCCCACAGGGGCCTTGCAAGCAACTGGAAGGCAAGATGATGCTATGTCTCACCTGTGTGTTTACTGACGGAGTCATCTACAAGGGGCCGTGAGCACCACCAACTAGACAGAAGACGGTATAAGGTAAGGACACTGGATTCTTCTGCTAAGAATCAGAAATGGCTTTACAGAAGCAGCAGCACTTGAAACAGAACCTGAAGACAAATAGGATTTCGACAGGTGAAGGGGGAGGGGCGGTGGAATGGACGCGCGGCAAAAGAGAACAAAGGCACCGAGGCCAGAAGCTGCTGGGTGTTCATGGACCAGGCAAGCCTGGTCACAGGATGTGTTTAAGAAGAGCAAATGCCATGGCCACAAAGCCAGGCTGGCATTAAGAATGAAAGACCTGAGTCTCCTGAGTGGAGTCTCCCCGAGTCTCCCGGGTGGCCTCCTGAGACTTCACATCTCCTCTAAATTCATGCACACCACACTCTTCCTACTTCCTAAATTCACAGCTTTGTTTTACTCCCTCCCCTCTCCAGGACCACTCTACTCCTTCAATCCTGCGTGAAAACTACTGCCTCCAGGAACTCTCCAGATCTTAACAGTAAACAATGTTTAAAAGAACTTCCCTCTTCTTCACATATGAAAATTAACCTTCAGCATGTTCACTTTTTCTCGTGACAAAATATCTTAACTGACAGATTTAAGACATCTTAAATCAGCAAAGCATAATGAAATTACTATACTTTTATCCTCCTAATATGAAGATAAATGTGTTACTCTCTAATTCATCTTTTTGTGTGTTACAACTCTAATTCTTACTTTTTATGATGACTCTTCAAAACTTAGAGCAAGATCCTCCATGAACAAGGCCCGTAACGTGCGACCACATCACACGTGGCCCAGGATAACCCATGCGGTCCTTTCAGCACCCGGGCTGCTCAGACCCGGTTTTGGCGTATGGTTTACATTGTTCCTACTTCACCAGATGCGGAATTGTAGTCAAGCATAAAAATACTCCCTGGTCTCATAAAATTCACTATTTTATCAAATGTTTAAAAATATTATGCACGCTAAATAAGCGCCATACTAAATTATTCCTGTCTACTTCATGAATGTCAGACCAACTTAAGCAATTCAAAATGACTCAATTACCTAATCCACACTCAAATTTGAACCATTTTAAATAATTCTGCACAGATGTAATTAGAAAACAAATAAAAGATTAATCAGAAAACTTGCTACATCACCCAACAACAATAAGATGGCATGAACATAATCACCATGTAAAAGTCTGTGGGTTTGTATTAAATACTCCGCGCTGTTTGGAACTGCAGAGCAGGAGTCTGCTGACCAAATGGGATTCATCTTTTCGGGATGCCCACAGTGAGGAGGCACCCGAATGTTTTGGAGTCAATGTCTCATCAGGACTTCCCTCCTGGTCCAGTGGCTAAGACTCTGCGCTCCCAATGCAGGGTTTGATCCCTGGTCAGAGAACGAGATCCCACACGCCGCAGCTAAAACAAAGGGGTGAGGAGGAGATTTCACGTGCCTCAAGGAAGACGGAAAGTCCGCGTGCCGAACAAAACTAAGACCTGGTACTGCCAAAAGAATAAAAATAAATATTAAAAAAAAGTCTCGTCTACCCACTATGTGTGTGGCTCTGGGTAAATTCTAAATTTCTTCATCTATAAAATGTCATATGGATTACAATGCCAGTGTTAAGGCGCCTGATAAGCAATAAAACACAGTACACTGTGACTCGCTCTATTACGCAACACTGACCAACACACATGCGTTGATGTAAAGGACCATGTGGTTTTCCTCCCTGTTTTCTGTGTGTGTCATCTCCATCCTTGTACTTTAGCTCATCTCAGTGAGGGGTGGTGTGCATTTCTCTGAAGCCCGTGGATCAAACCATTAGGAAGAATCCTGCCATTTTCACTGCATGAGGTTTATTTGCAGATACCTCACCATAAATTAAGTCAGTAACACTCAGGAAGTAGTTAGAAATAACGGAGTGTGGCTTATGTTAACAGCATTTAATATTTTTGCAAACTTGGTAAAACAGCAAGTTATCCTGCCCATGTAAATTTCGTGCATAAGCCCAAGTAACAAGTCTAAATTTTCAATGAGCCCAATTTTTCACTGAAGCCCAACCATTCAGTAACCATCAACCTAGAGCTACGAAAGAAACAAATAAGCATGTTTACACCTATACACCTCTTCGTCCCCAGTGAATTTATGCTCTGGTTGAATGGGCAAGGCCTAAATAGGTAACCTCACTTCCTACGCTGTGGGGCAAACAGGCGCCCCCACCCCCAGCCCCCATCTGCCCCCATCCACTGCTCCTGCCTGCCTATCACCACAGGATGGCTGGGCCAGGCCCAGGGCCCAGGTCGGGCAGGTCCCCCACTCCTGGCCTGTGTCCCCTCCCCCGCTCTCAGGAATCTTGCCCTTTGCTCTCCCATACTGTCCTATATAATCTCTCAAGTGGATTTTCCCCAACTGTTAAGTCTCTGCCATCTGATTCTAGAAAAAGGAAGAGAGAGAGAAACGTCGCCTGGTTTGGAAAGAAAGGGAGAACACACTGGTGAGCCTGCCCCGTGGTGACTGCTACAGCCAGTGTGTGACTGAGTGGACCCTTCACAACCCAGGCAGCTGCAGGAACAAGTGGGCCTGGAGATCAAGCCGGTACTCCACCAGCCCGGGCACACACCCTAGAGAAAGGGCCTCTCGTTAGCATCACAGGCACCCCAGGTGCCCGGGTGGGCCCACGGCCGTCAGTTCCCCCAGTGAGCTGGCCAGGCCCAGAAGCTGGACCAGCTGGACCAGAAGCCCGGGAGCCACCCAAGACACCTTCCTCTGACGGCTCCCACCCACCTACCAAGGTAACCTGTGAAATCCACCTCAGCCCACCCACCTCTGTCCACATCCACACCCACCACTCGAGGCGGGATCACCACTTCCTCTCATGACTAGGCAGTGGTCTCCCCACCTCCTCGAACCCCACCGACCTTTGTGCAGCAGAGTGACTGTGGGCTCAGGCCAAGCAGGAGGACCCCAGCTCACGCTCAGCTTCCTCAGGTGAGCCAGTCGTGCGTCTCACTCAAGCACCCACTACCCGCCCCACAGTACCACGCGCTCCTCTTTCTTTTTTTTGAACAATTGTTCCAGTTGCACTGTTACATGTGTGTGTGGCTATCTGCTTAATATCCATCCGTTCCACTGGCTGTGGGCACCTGGAATACTTCTGCATGCCCAGCATTCGGCACGGAGCCCTGACAACAAATAGCGAACCTGCTCTTCTGGATCAGTCAATAAAACAGCTAAAAGAAACAACTAATTCTATGGCCACTACTTCAGGGAGGGGGAGATGAAATATATGATCAAGCATATGAGCACTGTGGAAACTCAAACAAGGGAAAAACTTCACAATGAGTGGTGTAATAAGTTTCAAAAAGCGGAGGGGACGTACACTATTGGTGGGAATGTAAGCTGCTGCAGCCACTGTGGAAAACAGTATGGGGAGGTTCCTCAGAAAACTAAACACAGAACTACACGATCCAGCAATCCCACCCCGAAGCATATATCCAGACAAAACCATAATTCAAAAGATATCTGCACTCCCATGTTCTTAAGAGCACTAGTCACAACAGCCAAGACAAGGAAGCAATCTAAATGTCCATCAGGTGAATGAATAAAGATGTGGTACACATATACGGTGGAATACTACTCAGCCACAGGAGGAAAAAGAATGCCATTTGCAGCAACATGGACACAACTAGAGACTGTCGTACTAAGTGAAGTCAATCAGAAAGAGAAAGACAAATACCATATGATATCATTTATATGTGGAATCTAAAATATGACACAAACAAATCTATTTATGAAACAGAAATAGAACTGGGGACACCGAGAACAGACTGATAGTTGCTAAGGGGGAGGAGCGGGGGAGAGGACTGGATTGGGATTTGGGGATTAGGAGATGCAAACCGGTATATACAGAATGGAAAAAAAACAAGGTCCTGATGTATAGCACAGCAGACTATATTCAATATCCTGTAACAAACCACTATGGAAAAGAATATAAAAAAGAATGTATATATTTATGTATAACTGGGGCTTCCCTGATGGCTCAGATGGTAAAGAATCTGCCTGCAATGCGGGAGACCTGGGTTCGATCCCCAAGTTGGGAAGGGCCCCTGGAAGAGGGCATGGCAGCCCACTCCAGTATTCTTGCCTGGAGAATCCCCATGGACACAGGAGCCTAGCAGGCTGCAGTCCATGGGGTCTCAGAGTTGGACACGACTGAGCATAGCACATATGTATAACTGAGTCACTTTGCTGTACAGTAATCATTAACACAACATTGTAATTCAACTATACTTCAATTTTTAAAAAAAGCAGAGGGGAGAACCAGGAGGAAAGGGGGCCCAAGACTGTACCAATCAGAGAGCAGCAGGAGATCAGTGGTGGTGATGAGCTCATGGGAGCGGAGGAGGGTCAGGTAAGGGGAGGGTGGGTGGCGAGAGTCTTCAAAGGTAAGTGGAAATTTCACACTGTCGACCCAGGAGCTGAGACAGACTGAGATCAAGATGAATCTGGCAGAATGAAGTCAGATGCAGGAAGAGGCAGGGGTCATGGGTGTTTCAGAGAGGAGACAGAGCAGGAGCTGGAGAACTGACTCAATGCGGGGAAGGAGGGGGGTCTGGGAGACTGGAACCAAGGTGGCACCAGGTGGCAGGAACACAGGCGGGACGGCCCTTCCAGGAGGGCTGAGCAAGGCCGGCATCAGCACGCGGAAGACAAAACACAGAGTGAGCTTGACGATGCAGCTAAACTAACAACACAAGGGCCAAGGCCCTGCTTCCAGTCACTGGGGCGTCCTGAGTTTGCCTCCGACCTGGGGTGATGCCAATGGGGTAGAGACTGTCATTTCAACGGTCAGAGTTTTAACCAGATAGGATTTCAAGAACTTATCCTGAAACGGTGTCCAAGATTCAAGGACTATAATGGCGAAACTGAAAGCACATACTTTTGTTTTTATTTCCTTGTCTTCTTTTGTTTCTTACCTGTAACCCCACCTTGACCAATGGGAGAGGAAGGAAGCATCCTGGAGTTTCAGCACCATCACCAGTCCATTGGCCAAAGGCATTTCACAGCAGAATTCGGGGATGGCACATCCTCTGCGGAAACTGCAGGATACCCCCGTCTCTCTGCGCCTGAGCACCCCTCTCCATCACCGGCCAGGTGAGCAGGTAACTGGACTCACCATGAAGCTCCAGGTTCTAAGAGAATGAACTGATCTCCGGCAACTGCAAAGCTGTGACGGGGAGGGGCAGGGGTGAGAGACTTTGTTTTTAAGTTTACAACTGAAACCACAGTCTCCTCCTCCCCATGTGCTTGTCACTGGGAGGTCTTAATATAAAAAGCTTTATTTAGTTAGTGGATTCAATAGATTCCAGTTGGTCTAGGAAGTTGGAAGGGACAGCTAAGTTGAAGAGGAAACCACAATTAGAGCTAAAAGAGGCGAGGTGTGATGTGAATGCAGCAACCTATGGTGGATACCACAGGGGAGACCCAGTCTAAAGTATAATATTTGGAAAAAGAAAATCCCGTATCTTCAAGATTATATACCCAGCACATAAGGAAAATTAGCATTAAAACAGGGGAAGAGTAACTAACATTTTACAAAGTGCTCACTGAGCACTGGGCTTTTCACACACACACACACAATCCCCATCACAATCCCTGAGGCAGCACCTGCCCACATTTTGTAGATGCAGAAGAGGAGATTAAAGTCATCGAGCAACTCTCTGAATCACCAAAGTGGTAAGTGGAGGAGCTGGGTTTTTCTTTTTCTTTTGGCTTGGTCTCCAAAACCCAACACTGCAAGGGAGAAAACACAGGCCTCCTCCCAACGACCTTGCACAGAGCCCCACCAGGGGCGGAAGGATTTGCTCAAGAGGTAGAAACAGCCTCTGCCTACAGCAGGTAGCCATCCTCTGCAGAGAAATCAAACAACCCTTGGTGGTGATGCTGCCTGCCCCGAAAAAGAGTGGGGGAGATGCTTGTAAAAATCCCCAGGAAGGTTAAAAATATCTTTTATATTCACATACAGCTGTTACCTAACCAGATACTTTTCAAACGAGAAGAGGTGTTTTTTGTTTTTTCCCTTACCAAATCCACCTCTCCTAATAAAGTTCTTTTTAAAAATTGCAATTACTTGATAAAAAGCTATTCCCAATGTGTCATATTAAGATATACTCCCATTATACAGTATAGACATCTATGCCAGGAAGAACCCTGGTACAATCAGACAGTGCTTTGTGAAGAAGCCACAGTGTCACCTTTTGAGTAAGAAACACCCTCTCCATTACAACGAGTAAGCCCCATCCACTCCCAAATACAGGGCCAAGTTTATGTAGAAAAGAGGGAGGAGGAACAAGGACCTGCTTCGCCTGAAGGGACTCTCATTTCTTCGGAGAAATGAAGATGCTGAGGATGGAACGTCAGACTTTCTGCAGGTGACACCCACGACTGAAGGCCTACTCTATGTCCATGATCTTGTCCATCACGACAGCCCTTCACTGGCACTTCCTCGCACTCAGGGCTGTCTCATGAGACGGAGACTAACCCTGTACCGCTGCTGCTGCGCATAAAGACGTGTGCACCATGACTCTGCATCTGACCCTTGGTCTGCAGACCCAGCTGAGATGCAGCCACCTGCCTGTCCCACCACACAGGACGCCCTGAACCACCTTGGGGTGATGACTGCATGCGGCTTCACTTTCCATCAGATTATTTTCCAGCCCAAAAAGACATCATCCACCAACCTCACTCAGCTCACAAGTCACATGAACACACTGTTCCAAACTGAGGCCAGCCCCCTGCTTTTGGAAGGTCCTCGCCACCCTCCCCGCCCCCAGGCCCCAGATTCTGTCGGTGTGCCCAGGCACTAGCTCCCTCAGGAACCAAGCCTGCAGAGTTCAAGGCACTGTCCCAGGGCCACGTGAGAACCAGGTTCTGAGTTCAGAACCCACACCCCCACCTGTAAGGTAACACTGCCTCCAACGGTCACCGGCAGCAGAGCTGGTGGCGGCTGCACCTCCCGTGTGTAGACCCCTTCCATTGGGTTAAGCAGGACCTCATCACTAACCCCGGAGCCGACCACGTGTTTAAGTCTCCATAACTATTTCACCATTCAACATGGTGTAATCTCATTGTGTGACGTCATGCACTGCGGTCCCCTCATTCCGTGGTCCTTATTCCTTTGGGTTTCCGCTGGTCTTCATCCAGGTTGGGTTGAGACACACATGATCTGTGGTTTCCATCAGGTCAATGTGCTGTGTCAGCCAAGCATCAAAGGACAAGGCCCAGGTACCTCCTACAGCACAGGCAGCGGTGCTGTCATTGCTGTGACATGGTAAGTTTCTAGAAACGTCCTAGACACAGTCTGTGAAGGCGAAAGCTGCCAGTATGGTTGGAAAGAGCCTAAGGCCAGCAATCACCAAATATCGATTCAGTCTTTAGTTTTACTCCTAATGACACAGTTACAGCATGTGGGATCTAGTTCCCTGACCAGGGATCAAAACCCGGCCCGCAGCACTGGGAGCACAGAGCCGTAGCCACTGGACCACCAGGGAAGTCCCCCGAATGATATTTTGTAACTTGGATGTTTGGAATCTAAAATAATTCCAGGGCTTCCCTGGTGTCTCAATGGTAAAGAATACGCCGGCCATCACGGGAGACACAGGTTCGGCCCTCATCTGCGAAGACCCCACATGCCTTGGAACAACTGAGCCCCTGCACCGCGACTGCTGAGCCTGTGCTCTAGAGCCCAGGAGGCGCAAATACTGTGCCCATGCGCTGCAACGAGAAGCCGCACGCCCGAGGGCCTGTGCTCCACAACGAGAGAAACCACTGCAATGAGAAGCCCATGCACTGCCACTAGAGAGGAGCCCCCGCTCACCACAACTAGAGAAAAGCCTGCAGCAGCGAACACCCAGCACAGAAGATAAATGAACAAAATTACAATAAAATAATTCCACAAAAACAAGCTCTGACTGTGAAACAATAACAACAATAAACGATGGGGGGTGGGGGAGAAGAACCCAGGTCAACTAACACATGATGCCCTAAGAGCAGAAAGCGAAGGACGGCCGTAGAAGATGGTGGTGCCTTACAGCCCTGCCCTAGCTCCTGCTCTGGTTTTCTGTGCCCCCACCCCTACCCCAGGGCTCTCAGGAAGGAAGCAGGGAAGCTGGGACATACTTCACAGCCATGAGGGAGACGCAAGGCCGGCTGCAGCTGAACAGGTTATCCTAGTTTTTTGTTTTTTTTAAAAAAAAGGTAACATGAAATAAAACAGATCTCTCACACACCCCTGACTCTCCCTCTGGGTGACCAGCAACAACCCAGTTAAAATATCAACATTTGGCAAGTCTGAAATCACCTCAGTCCTTCTTGGTCATCAGTCTTTGGTGACATTAAAGTAATTGTTCATATCACCCAAGAGAGAAGAATCTATGGTGTAAGACAGAGAGAGCCCTGTCCTGCTGCCCCCTTCGTTATAACCCAAGTCCACACTGCCTTGTTAAAACCACTCCTTATTCAACCACAAGACACGGGGGAAATCCATAAAACCCCGACCGAGGTATCAGAAGAAAATGCTCTACAGGTAGTTGCCACAATCGTACTCTCAGCGTTTCCTTCATAACTAGATGCTCTCAAGACTTCTACTGCTGGCTGCAGCGCCCAGAAGGGCGTTATCTCTCACCTTCATCTGAAACCTCTACAGTCATACTAATAGACACCGAGGCTCTTAAATCTTTACACCTCTCACTTTCACATTCTCTTTCCTAAGAAGCAAAGCAAGCCGTGACAGTGTAAATAACTGCTGGTCTTAATCAGTGGCTGGTACTGAAGCAGGGGCTATTCTAACCCATCTCATCAATGAGGAAACTGAGGCTGGGGGTTAAGCAACTTTCCCAAGGTTCCAAAGGTAGTTAAACCCAGGCTGTCTGACTCCAGAGCTTTGACCTTTCCACCATGCTGCTTATCTGACCTCCAATTAGGCATTTAAAGAACCTGTACAGTGTGATAATTCCATTGGAGATTTTTGTTTCTTATGACTGGTGGAGAGCAAATCTCTGACTTTGTCATACTGGGTCCCCTTTGGGGTCTACATTCATTCTCTTCATTCTACCTTCACACCACCTGATGCAAAATCCTCTCAAATTATCCTAGATACAAAAAAAGAAGAAAGACAGAGGGCCTCTCCTTGCTTTGTATCGCTGAATAATTAGATTTTTAAACTCGTAAGCAAAATCCATTCATTCTGCATTTACAGCACGTGGGCACTAACCCAGCACTAAACTCGGAATCTATACCCAAATACTTGATTGTTTGTCAAGTCAGGCTTTTAGTGGTTAAGCAGCACGTTTCTTGTTTTACTGGGAGTTTTAATAGATTTTGGCATCACCCTTGTGGAATAGCCTTGGTGACTCTGTTTTATGGTACCCAATGTGTTGACAGCAGTCTGGCAGATTAACACTATAAAAAGTGGCCCACTGTCTGCTTACATTAGGTCCGGTAGCCAAGCAGGTTCATGTTGAAATGCCTGATTCATGAGCCCATCTAGGCTGCGCCGTACATGCCATTCACAACGAGCACAGCAAGGTGTGCAGAGGATGGCTCCAGGTGTGATTAAAGTGACAGGCGGCTATGAATTCTTTCTGCTAAAGATTAGAGGCTTTACTTCCCACTCCTGATGCATTCAGGTGACTTTCCTTTTTGTTCAGTAAACAAAATTGAAAGGTATGAGTGACTGCAAAGTGGAGGTGTCCTCATTTTTCACTCAATACTATATTTCACTGATTCTAACTCCTACTTCTATTTCACTTTCCCATAGGTCAGAAATAGGACCTGTCTTACAACTGGTACCATCTTAGTGTGATGAAACACAATAATACAATGTGGTTGTATGTATTTCGGATTCTATCGTTTAAGTTTTACCATCAACCCGTTTATTCATAATTAAGTTAGGAGACGGTGTTAAAAATCTGTTTTTCCTTTTCTTATTCTCTTCTGTTTGCCATAGAAGATATAATAAAGAATGTTTGAGATAAATGAAAGGTAACATAACTTCAAGGAGACGAAAGCTTTGAAGCTATTTTATTATAAGTGCAAACCTGTGGCCCTCCTTCGAAGAAAATAGAGCCTGAAGGCTTCTCCTGGTTGCATGCAACCTCAATGTGCTTCTTTTGTGAGAAAGACACAGTTCCAAGGTAGAAGGGTTCCAGATGCTTAAGACTTCCCACCTGCACACATCGACTCACTCCAAGACACAGCAAGTCTTTTAACTCAAGCTCAAACACTTTCAGGAGGTTGGTTTCTCCTCCACCTCCCCAATATCAAAATCATGCTCACATATTTAAACAATTAGGTGAGGTGTACAGAAGCTAGCACTGTAATCCAAATGCTGAAGGCACAGTAAACACTAACCAAATTCAGATCTCATCTACAGGAGTTTTTTCAAAGATGATTCTTGTTTTCCCGGATTTCAGAAAACTTAAAAAAAAAAAAAAAAGAGGCAGGGGTCTCTTAAATTCAACTTACTACAGAACAAAATTTCTTTGAGATAGAAAAAAATAATCCAAATACTACTCAGTGACCTAGAAAACAAGGGGAAAGAGGCAAATTGGGGAGTAATCATTTCAGAAAAATAAGTAGTTGAAATTACTTTATAAAGATTTTCTTGTCTATATCAGAAAACACTAAAAACTGTCGGGCTTCCTTGTTCCCCCTCAGAAGCAAGAGATGCTCCTCGGGATGGTGACGGTTGTTTTTCTTGATTATGCAAAGTGCCTTTCAGTATAAAATTAAGAAAATATTTAAGACTGTAAATCTGAATGTAAAGATGAATCAAAATACATTTAAAATAAAATTTTAAATACAAATTAAAATAAACACAACCTCAGTTGACGTTTGTGGAGAGCAAATGATGCAATAAGCACCATGTGAGGTAGTTCAGATATCACTGCATGAATAAAAGCAGGCCTAGGAGCTGAGCACTGCCGCCACCCCTCCCAGCCTCAGCTGAAGGAACTGAGGTTCAGGTAAGTTTAAACCTCGCCTGTGGTCACTGAGCTACGAAGTCACCTATTCAAGTTCATACAGCCAGCAAATGGCCAGGCAAGGATTCAAACCTGACCTGTGTAACTCTGCAATCGGAGCTTTTAACTAAGTGAAACTGTCCATCCCTGAAACTACTCATTTTTTAAAACTGATGTATTTTCTCTAGTTTTTTTTTTCCCCCCCTAGGCTTGTGGTAATAATCTGCATCAAGTTAGAGCCAGATTTAATATATTATTTTGTGCTCTACTCTTTGAGGCTTTACGGTTTTCAAAAACACAATCTGTAACACCTGCATCACACTTGAGCTTATGAACACAGCGCAAATCTAACCATTCCTGACTTCTCACTGTCAGAACAACATGCTGTGACCTCTTACTTATCATAGCTGATTGGACTGCAGACCTTTCCTTCGGATGGATGACTGATAAGACTGGCATGGCTGTTCAGGAAGGTCTAGAAACATGGGATCTCCAGCTACTTTCCAAAATGTTTGCACTCACCGAACCCCAGACAGCAGTGAGCCTGCAAGCCTCACCACATTCCGTCAATACCAAGAATACTTTTTAAATCCTTGCTAATTTGATAAGGAGGGAAAGTTATCTCATTTTAATTTGCATTCTTATTACTCCATAACTGGGAAAATTTTCATGTTTTTGGCAGTTACATTTTCTATGAATTACCTGCTACATCCTTTACTGCTTTTCTATGGGCTAGAGCTGTTTCTCTACTGTATTTGCTGATGTGTCTTTTCAATACATCCACACGCACCCATCAGAGCAGGTGAAGCACACATGGTGAGGCAGGTCTTCCAAATGTCGGAACACACACTCAGAAGAAAGCATGACCCCAGTGAACAGATCACCATCTGTGTGTAATAACTGGGTAGACGTTTACAAACTCCCTAACTACCAATGTGCCATTTTGATTCTGAAAGAGCAATATGAACAATCCTACAGAACTCTTTCACATTATGCTGTGCCCAAGTAGTAAGGACATTTAAAGAAATAAAGTCAAACTACATGTGAAAACAGTTCCAAAATCATTTTCATAAGACACTAACTTTAATTAAAATATCCGGGGAGGGGGGTTACTATTTTGATATTTTTTTGGCTTGCTGGTTGCACAACTTCATGAGCGATGTAGCTTTATTTTTGGAAGCTTTCTAAAGTGATCTTTTTATCTTTTCATACATCTCACCCTCCTCAAATGTTTCCTATTTTTGGATCTAATCTAAGTTCGAAACATCAAACCTTGATTCTCCTGAAAAGAGGCTTCCAAGCCATTCTCAGGTGGGCGCTGGCCCCTGGCAGGACCGGTCCTCTCCTCATCACCCACCGATTTCACCGCCCCCGCACCTCTTCAATCCCCCTGCCCTGGTGGAGCTCCACTGCTGACTTTTCCCCTCCAGTCCCTCTTCAACCACCAACCCTTACACATTACCAAACTAACCATGCCATTTCCATCACTTAGTGCAAATGCATGTCACCAATTTCACCACAGCCCACCCTCAACCCTATCTGGCCATCCCCTGCCCGGCCATCCCCTGCCCTCTCCTTCCAGCCACCTCTGACCCTCCCTGAGCTTGGGAGGAGGGCAGGTGTGAGGCAGGGTGCCCCTCTCCCTGGGGGTGCAATCCCAGCCCGGCCCTGCAGCCTGCTCTGGGGGGCTGGCCTCGCTGTGTCTCTGTGGTTCTGCTCCTGTCATTTCTCAATCCTCCCAGCCTATCACAAGGCAGCACGGGTCTCATCTGCTGATGTCCTCCTCCACTACCAGACCTCCACTGAGAGCATCACACGTCCTCAGCGCCTGACCACACACGGTGCTGACCTGCTATATGTCCCAGGTGTGTGACCCGGCATCTCGGAGCCACGGTCGGCATTTTTAGATCTCCTGCAGAACTCGGCACAGCTACAATTTTCCATGAGCACCACTTCTCAAACATTAGTGTCATCCCCAAAAGTCAGCAAGAATATTAAGATTTGTGCGCTTGTAATTCTTACCGATCTTTTGAAAGGTGTTAATAAAAGAACAGCTTTTACCAGACACATCCAGGTTTCCAAAACCCAAGAAGACTTCACAGTCAACCTCACACAGAAATCACCGTTTACCCTATAGAGGTGGAAACTGGAAACACCGCTGAATATTCCCTGCCCTTACTGGCCATGTCTCTGCATTCACTGAAGTCCTTCCTACAGCCAGCTTGGGGAAGGCCTGTATGGAAAGTTCACTCTGTCGTGAACTTGGAGGCCCATTTCTGAAAGCCCCCAGTCCCTAAGGCCATGATCAAGCACAACTGACTCCCCACAAAAGGATTTCAGTTGCCAGTTTAATAATTTTCCCTGAACACAAGATTATATCTTATGGATATTCCTGGGCTAACCTAAAGATCATGAGACAGACCAAAGGGCATCTTAAGTACCTAATCAGAACACAGCAACCAGGGAAAAGGCCCTCCAACTAGACAGCAGGGACATGGGAATGGGGTCTGAGGAGGAATTCTCACCTCCTCTTCCCACTCACGTTCTGAACCTGCTGGGGGACAACCAGGTACAGCTGGAACCACTTGTCACTGGGGAGGGGGCAGGGGGGACAGGCACAGGGAAACCTCACCCCCCCCCCCCACACCAATAGTCTTGACTTTAAACCCATCAGCCCCACTGCACTCGAAGGTGATGAGCAGGACCCCTCTGCGGGAGCCTGGGAGCTTCCAGGCCCGCAGTCAGGGCGCCAGCTGCCCCAGGAATGAATGAAGGAGAACGCTGGGAGCAGAGAGGGCAAGCAGCAGTCTCTTCCAGTGCAGACGATGAGGACAAGGACGGCCAGGGCTCAGCAGGCCTGGCGCTGTGTGCTAACGGGCAGGTGAGTGTCGTGAGGATGTAATGCGGTCAAAGAAACCAGGACCCAAGGGATGTGGAGCCCTCTGAACTCGGAGGAGCCCGGAGAGGTTGAGAGGTGGCTGGGATGCGAGGTGGCACGGAGCACAATGTGGGGCTGAGAGGCCAGGGCTTCATGCAGGAAGGAGGAGGTGCTGGGAAGACTTCGGGTTCAGACAGGTTGGGAAGATGAAGAACAGAAGCTTGGGGGAAGATACTGGGAATAAAAATAAAGTTTTAGGAGCTAATCACCTGGAAACAGGATCTGGAGCTGTGGGTCTGAGCTGGAGCCGAGATGGGCGCTTTCAGAAGGACACTGGCTGCATTCAGGGAGCAGCAGGAGGGGTGAGGAGCCGAGGGAAGCCCAGGACCCTGACGGAGCCTCCCAGCCCAGGTCCAGGGAGATGGTGGGGCAAGAGGATGGGGCAGGCGCTGAGGAAGAAATCGGAAAGGAAGGGAGGAGGAGGGCTGAGAAAAGAGCCAGGAGCCGCTTCCCATCACCTCCCATAGGAGTACCGGGGTCCCACGGAGATGGACGCTGCCAAGTCCAGCTGCCGGACGACATGCCACCAGACTCACCATTCACGACTGAGCTGCCCTTGGAAATAACACCGCCTTGGAACGGGCTGCCCCCAAACAGTAATAATCCACTCACTTTTTTTTATATACTTTTTTAATTTAATTTTTTTTTGGCCACACCACATGCAGGATCTTAGTTTCCCAGCCAGGGATCAAACTCAACCCTCTCTGCATTGGAAGGGCAGAGTCATAACCACTGGACTGCTGGTGAAGTCCCCTAAATCCACCCGCTAATCATGTAAGCTGCAACTACACATAAAATAAGTTTTTAATTATTCTGTGGCAGAATGAAAATACAATTTAATGAGTAAACACATGTTGTTCTCCATCCCTTTTACTGCCTTTAAGGTAGACTATGCTCCCAAGCTCAACCATGTGTCCATCTTTGCCCTTTATATAGCTGGAATCCCGAATAGCAGCTACATTTCATTCACTCACATGTAAACGAATAACATTACCTGCAAAGCTCCAAAAAATACTGTAAAAACATATGCTACCATTTTTCTGAACTGTTCTGTATTTCCATGGTACATTCACTGTATAACTAACATACTGGTCTAAACGTGAGGCCTTTTAGAGTATATCAAAAGCACCGAGATAAAAATTCAGATTCTAGATGGCCCACAGAGATTTTAATCCAGGAATAAAACCAATGTAGGGTTGAAGAATCTGCATTTTGCTGTTGTTAATTGTTGTTGCTGTAACACGCCACAAGGCTTGTGGAATCTTAGTTCCCTGACCAGGGATCAAACCTGAGACCTGGCAGTGAAAGTGACGAGTGCTCATCACTGGACTCCCAGAATCTGCATCTTTAACAAGCAGCACAGGTGACTGTGGGGCTTTCCAGGTGGCTCAGTGGTAAAGGGTCCACCTGCCAATGCAGGAAATGTGGGTTTGATCCCTGGGTGGGGAAGTAAATGGCAGCCCACTCCAGTATTCTTGCCTGGAAAATCCCATGGACAGAGGAGCCTGGTGGGCTACAGTCCACGGAGTCACAAAGAGTCGGACACGACTGAGTGAGTAATTAAGCACATACCACCAGGTGACTGTGTTCATTCTAAGGCCCAATAAATATCTACTGTGCCCGTCACTTTCTACCAGATGAACTTTTGAAATAATTATATAAGAGCCTCAAGATCACGTGAACAGACCCATTCTACAGGTCACTTGGAGAAAACAGATGAAAAAGTAACCTCAGTCCCACTCATCATCTCCTCTTCCTTAAAGACCAATGGATATATTATTTCTGCAAAACCACCTTGTCCCTGTGAATCCTGGCAGGTAGAAGGGAGGGGAGGACGTTGCTGAGGAGGTGCGAGACAGAGCGCTCCCTCCTCCCCAAAATCCACCACATACTTCGTTAGCTTTTCTGCCTGGGAACGAGGGACCTGAGTCTTCTATGCACCTGTCTCAAAAAGGTAAGGAGAGGAAAAGTGGGGGTTCCTTTCACACAACAGAATATTGGAAGAGTTAAGAGACACACAAGAAAACCTCATAATGATATGAGTGAATGCTGTAATGCTTTGAATAAACAGACCCATTTTCTCACCCCTAGCCTGGAGCTGGTAGGTGACACAAATCAGATTACGTTCCAAATTCAACAGCTGGCTCAAGCCGTCTTGTTTAGAGAAGGCACAGGTAGTCGAGTCACTTTCAGGTTTGCCCAGTGAGGATATTCTTCTTCTTAATGTTATTATTACGGTGGTAGTGATCCGTAAAGGATAACACCAGTGATGTGGGCATTTCTCCAAGTTCTGAAAAGCCTGAGCTACATACAGTCAGAGACGGACCATCGGTCCCCGATGTCACCACACCATCAGCAAAAGCCAGGCTTCTGTGCGGACCTTCAGGCAGTACATCTCCTTCCGTTCATACGGAGACAAACACCAGATTTCTCAGCTAGTCTATGGTGACAATGACTGCCTGCTAGCAACCCAGGCACAGCTGTGTCACCACCCACAGGGTAAACCATGTGGGAAATTACCTGACTGCGTCACAGCAGTGCATCCCTACTAAGCCTCTGGCGGACATGAGACAGTTCTCCTTTCCTGCCAGACCTCGGCAGCTAAACAGAATGGCTCTCACGGGCCCACAGTAGCCACGAAGTTCCTTATGAGCTTGAAATTTTGCTTCCAATACCAACCTGGATTTTGTTTGTCTTCTAATGAGAGGGGGAAATGGAAACCTTAAAATGCTAATTCTGGTGATAAACCTAGCTCTATGAAACAAAACACACACACACACACACACACACAAACAAAAACGGAATTTTTAAGTGCACCAAAAATAGCAAAACTTCCAAGTTTTAACGGGAGGTTCGTGGTAAAGAACCCGCCTGCCAGTGCAGGAGACATAAGAGATGAGGGTGCAATCCCTGGGTCAGAAAGATTCCCTAGACGAGGGCATGGTAACCCACTTCACTATCCTTGCCTGAAGAATCCCATGGTCAGAGGAGCCTGGTGGGCTACAGTCTACAGGGTGGCAAAGAATCAGAAATGACTGAAGCAACCTGGCATGTGTGCACACATGTGTGTCTCTTTGTGACCAGATGGACCATGTGGACCACCAGGCTCCTCTGTCCATGAAGTTTCCCAGGCACGAATAGTGGAGTGAGTTGCCATTTCTTCTTCCAGCAGATCTTCCCAACACAGAGATGGAACCTGTGTTTCTAAAACCTCCCGCATTGGCAAGTGGGTTCTCTACCACTGCGCCACCTGGGAAGTCCATGTGAATGAATATATCTTGGATAAACACTGGAAAGAAACAGCCAGTTCTGTAGCAAGCTGAATACTCTGTGGTTGGTCACGTTTTGGACTGATAAACAAAAACAGGGTGGAATACTAGTGAGTCTCACAATGAGTGTCTTTTAGGTGGAAAGTGTTCGCAATTGATAAGATATGACGTGTAAGGAGGAAAAGATGCGCCCCTGACTATAAGCCATTCATGCGCAGCTCTGGGCCTCTTAGTGTGGCTCGGGGAGCCAGGCCTTGAAAGCACAGGTGTGCACGTCTTGATAGACGCTGGTCCAGCCCTTCTCAGGCCGAGGTCATTCCAATGTGACCAGCCATCCCAAGCACTTTCTGCAGAGAGGTTCACACTACAGGCTCTTAAACGAACCTGTCCTGATTTGAGTCCCAACTGCACCATGTATTAAACAATCTTGATTAATCCTGCTTGCATCATTGGGAACAACAGTTCAGGTAAGTACACAGGTTATTAGCAAAATGCAAACTCACATGAACCCCACGCTCCATATATGGTAGCTATGGAGGTCAAGCTCTTAAAAGTCCATGAACCAAGAAGCTTCTACAAGTTTCCAACCCTGTAGTAGAGCCAAAGACTACGGGAAACTCCTACGGGCCCCTGTCTGCCAGCTCCTTCCACTCCACCCCACCTCACCTTCCCTTAAGAGGCACTTCTAAGTGACAATAAAATGGAATACAGTAAAACGGAAGCTATCAATGCACCACCTCGCCCACCGTCGTGCCAGTCCTGACAGAGTGGGATACCAGGGAAGCCGCCCCCAGAGCCTCATGTTTCCAGAGGCATGGAACCTTCTCATTTTCTGTTAACAGCGGCTACTCTTGTCCTAGACCCCACCCCGAATCTACTCTCAGTTTAGATCCTTTCTTGTCTCCTTCTTAAGCAACAGACGGAATCTGGGGCAGGGGAGGGTTAACTCCAACGTTCAACTCAAGGATCTAGAGTTACAGATTCTGAGAACAGCCTGTGCCTCTCTGGTCTACGCTGGGAGGCTCGTCCACGCCAGAGCTGATAGAATATGCCCACCGCTGGTGACATCCCCACTGTCTCTGGAGAACTGCAGGTTTGGGGAAAAGAAGAAATGACTGGTTCTCTGGCGAGACAGCCAAGGCTCAGCCAGCAGAAGGAATCCCCAGGGCCAGGAAGAGATTGCTCCCTCAAAGGTAGCATCGTTAGCATCTGGGATATCCAAGTTCCCTCTGTGTAGGGGAACAACAACTAGTTCTGTACCTGGACACAGACACACACCTGTGAAGTCTGATGTCGACTCCTGAGGCAAACCATGCAGCTGGACTCCACAGTGGGCTTCTCATGACTCAGGATTATGGGGACTTTTTAAGTAAAAATAAAACCAAGGCACATGGTTTGATAAATTCAATGACCAAGAGTCAGCTAATGCTACTAGTAACTCCTCAATAAATATGCCATAAGCTATACTTAGTGCCTGAAGCTGAAGCATCTCATGCCACCTTCCGCCCTAACCCTAGCTGGTGGAGAGTATTATTATTCCCAGTTTCATGACTCACTGAGCTGATCCGTCGGATGCCACAACTCAAGTTCTCAGCCACCACAGAATAAAACTTGCTGGAGAACAACTCCTCTCAGTGTCTTCACGGGACAGGAAGGGTACGATGCTGAAAGGCATGGGACCCGGTCATCTTGGGAGTCAAGACATCCCAAGATATTAATATACGGTGTCGCCCCTGCCCCCTCTCCCCCCGCCCCAAGTACAGCAGGCACAAAAAGAGCACGTGTGACCGGAAAAGCCTGGGCCGACAGGAGACACAGGATTACAGGGCATTGCCGGCATTTCTAATGCACTTCTCCCTATTAAGGCAGCAGTGGTACGAGACTGGTGATGGACCACGAAGACAGACTCTGGAGACTGGTGAACTTCAAAATCCTCCTCCAGGGACTTCCCTGGAGGTCCAGTGGCTACGTCTCCAGGCTCCCAAAACAGGGATCCTGGGTTCGACCCCTGGACAGGGAACTAGATCCCACATGCCGCAACTGAGAGTTTGCAAGCTGTAACTAAAGGTCCCGCGTGCGGCAATGAGGTTCAAAGATCCATGCACCGCAACGAAGACCCAGCAAGGCCAAATAAATAAAAATAAATATTATTTTTAAAAAAAAAATCCTCCTCCAGCATGCACTGCAGTTATGTGTGGTCCTGGGCAATTTAACCCCTCAGTCCAAGCCTCTGAATCTGTAAAATGGGGGTAAACATTCTATTTCCTCGAGCAGTGATCCCCAGCCTTTTTGGCACCAAGGACTGGTTCCACAGAGAATAGTTTTTCCACGGACCTTGGGCGGAGAGTGGGGGTGATGGCTCAGCAGTAATGCGGGTGATGGGAAGTAACATATGAAGCTTTGCTGGCTGGCCCACTATTCATTTCCCGCTATGTGGCCCGGATCCTAACAAGCCAAGGACCAGAGGCGTTGGGGACCCCTGTCCTAGAGTTGTTCTAACAAGTGACCAAAACACTTAGCAAATGCCTATCTGACTGTATGTGTGTGCACACACACACATACATGTTCAGTCGGGTCCAACTCTGTGACCCCATGGACTATAGCCCACCAGGCTTCTCCGTCTATGGGATTTCCCAGGCAAAAATACTGAGTGGGTTGCCACTTGCTCCTCCAGGGGATCTTCTTGATCCAGGAATCGAATTCATGTCTCCTGCATTGGCAGGAGGATTCTTTACCACTGCACCACCGGGGAAGCCCTACATGATTGGAAATGCTCAAAAATCAACTGCTAGTTAGTTGTTATGGTGATTAATGATATCTTTAATGCTGTTGGGTTATTTCTGCACTATTTCAGTTGATCACACAGCTAACAGAGAAAATAGACAGTTTCCTAATTTAATCAAAATTTTTACATTCTCCAGATGAGTCTGCATGATTTTTCTGACAAGATCAATACACCAGCAATTGGCCAAAGCAAAATCCCAAGCACAAACAAGGTCAAGTATACAAGAACATAAAACACAGTGAGAGAGATGTTTAAAAAGGAAAAGTTCACCTTGAAGATCCAGGCTTAACAGTTACAATCCATTATTAGTCCTATCCATAAATAAAGTAATTTCTAGACCCACACACTTTAAAATACATCACAACTAAGGCATATGCTGATTGCACACCTGTGTTCCAATTGATTTTATTCTTCACCTAGTGCCAGGACAGGCCTGGCTTGGAAAATAAGGCAGGCTTGTAATTCTATAAGAAGCTTCTTGCTACTTGCTGGCTTAGAATCATGGTAGAGAGGATCATTCTTTTTACGTGTGTTAAAATAATATGTACTTTTGCTAATTATGTTTTAAATATCAAGAGGACCAACTCTGAAGTGTTTATGGCTTCTTTCAGAAGGACAAAAAGAGAACAAAGTGGACTCTTTAATCATTTAAAGCAGTCACTAACTTGCCAAAGAACGAGGGGAAAATTAATTACTGAGGAACCATGTACCCTTTTATCAGATGAACCACAAATACGGTGTAGAGATCTCTGATGTGTGAGTGGAGGATCCTGGGGAGAGTCCCTGACATGTCAGAACTGCACACGTTATCTGCCTGTCTTTCCCTGCACAAAGGCTTGGTGTGGCAGCCCAGGCCCCGTGCACAGTGGCTGCGGCTCTCTGCCCGCCCCATGCTGAGGACAGACAGGCTAAAGCTGGGGTGGGGGTTGGGAGTGGGGATAACATCCCCTTTATTCTTCAACTGAAGGCCACATGGCACAACCCTACATTCAATGTCATGTATGCACCTCTAGAAAGGCCAACGGTTTCTTAAACCAATATACTGTTGATGGGAACAAGCCAGGCAATGTATTTTTAAAGGTTTTTTGAAATGTCTGAAACTAACCAGGGAAAGAACTAGGGTCAGAAATGAAAACTACTGTAGGGTCGCCAGCCAAGTCCACCTGAAGTCAGCACACCCAGCATTTCTATATTATTTCACCACATGGGAACATTACTGCCCCTCAAGTTTAAACGTATCCAAACAATCCCTAAAGACTGCTAGAGGAGAGAGCAAAACCTGCAGATGGAGCAGCCCCTACAGCCTAGGCAAGCCCCTGAAAATCCTGCAAAGGACAATCATGCCAACCCCGGAGGAGGCGGGGTGGGCCCTAGTGAAGCTGGGATGGAGTCACAATGGTACCAAACGGCTTGTGAGGACCGGCGTCAGGCAGAGCATCTTTGAAATGAACCCCAACCAAAGGCAACAAGGCCCAGGAAGGACCCCTCTCTACACCAAGAACAAAGCTGGACCTGTAACAAAAATAAACGGGTGACACTGGACTTGCAGGAGACCTGGGTTCGATCCCTGGGTCAGGAAGATCCCCTGGAGAAGGGAATGGCAATCCACTCCAGTATTCTTGCCTGGAGAATCCCAGAGACAGAGAAGCCTGGTGGGCTACAGTCCATGGGGTCACAAAAGAGTCAGACACAACTTAAGAGACTAAACAATAATATCACTACTCTATAAACTGCTGCGCACACACACATAAAATACAAACACTTCCCTCAAACAAACAAAAAAAACTGTTTCAAGATAAATGTTCAGGCTTTTCATACTTTTTCTCAGAAACTTCAAAACATGTCTGGATTTATTCATTAGTACCTCTTTCCTGGTGGCTCAGACGGTGAAGAATCTGCCTGTAATGCAGGAGGCCCAGTTTCAATCCCTGGGTGGGAAGGAAGATTCCCCTGGAGAAGAAAATGGCCTTCTCATTTGCTACCAATCATGCTAGTTTGAGCAAACTCCAGGAGACGGTGAAGAACAGAGAAGCCCGACAAGCTGCAGTCCATAGGATCGCAAAGACTTAGACACGACTGAGTGACTGAACAACAACTTTTTATAATAATTGATCAAAGTGACTTTTAAGATACATTAAACTAGTTCATACATACTCCTTCCTTCCCCACCCAGAGCAGGTTAAGTGTTCAGACCAAGGATGGTACTTCCCTCCACAATTATCTGAGCAATGAATGTATTCATTTCTACCACACCCATGTGTGGCTGCAACCAGCTCTAAAATTCAACCAGAGCCAACTATGAGACCCACCAGCTACTGCTGGGAGACCAAGGACCTCATGCTTAGCAACACAAAGCAGCCACTGGAATGTGGAGACAGAAGAACAAAATGTAAGAAAGTCTGCTTACTGGAGGCTTCTCGTCTCTGAACGAGCAAGCAAAGTTCTTTTCAACAAGTAACAAGCAGAGTGCCATATAGGAGGCAAGTAACAAAGTTCCCCTTCTCTGTCAGGTCTCCTGGTGGGCTCACCGTATACCTCCATCTTTGGGGGGAAGCTAGCAGGCTGTTTTGGAAAGTTTTAGAATGCCGCTAGCAATGGAAAGAAGGCTGAGACAGTGGTTTCATGGTCCATTATCGGCCACCTCAGTCACACGCTATAAGAACCCATGAACTTCCTCCTCAGACCTGGCTCCCACCAGGTGCCCCCCACCTCAGTGAGCAGCATCACCAGCCAGCCAGCCACGCCTGGAACACACCAGAAAACCTACATTCCCTGACCCCTTCCTCTCCCTGAGAACAAATCTATCTTCAAATCCAATCCAGCGAGCCTCCTGAATATTTCTGCAGCCTCTCCACTTCTCCCTCCCTACGGTCACCAGTCCAGTCCAAACCACTGCTCCTTCACCACCAGGGGGAACATCCTGAGTCTCCCTCCAGTGCCCCACCCGCCAATTCAGCCTTCAAAACACAAGCCTGCTCACGGCAAGCACTGCTCTGCATCCATCAGTGGCTCTGCTGCTCTTTTTCCCTAATCCCAAATTCCAGATCCCGTAAGCCACGCCCGAGCTGGCCTCTGCCTACCTCTTAGGCGTCATCTGGCCGCTCTCCGTAGACCTCGGACCTGCTGCCACCCTCCAGGTGAGCCCCCTTCTTCTACCACCAATTGGACGGCAGTGCTGAGGCCACTCCTAAGAGCTAACAAGTGATCTTCCCTCCTCCTGGTATCCAGCACATAGCACCTACGACACTGTGGCAGTTCTGTTTCTTTTTCACGTGGGTCTCCTCTGTCTTCTTATGTATTATATTCCTAACTCAGGTACAGCCCAGCACCTTGTGGGTAACAGGTACCCAATAAATACTTGAATCGATGAACAAGAAAACAGATGAAAAAGAAAACCGATCACAGTTCCAGCCGCCAGCCACTCGAGCCAAGCCTGGCACCTACAGCAGTACTGAGGCCGAAAGGACCACGGAAGACAGCAAGCATCTCTGATGCCACGTGGTCACAAGCAAACGGGCCAAGGGACCAGTCAGCCTCCTCCTACCCAGTAATCCTTCTTCATTACTGTTCTATGCTATTTTCATTTTTAACAAGATAGTTTTTACTTTTCGAAGTAAAAACAAGACAAAACCCTCCAAAAATACTAAGAATAACATAATCATGTTTGCAGTCACCTAACATGAGTTAAAAGGTATAGCAATCTAATTATGATAAAGAATACATGCCTCTTAAGGGAAAACAGTAATCAAATCTTAGGATAATTTTTCCGTACCTTCCTCTAGATGCGTAACCATACCTCCCCCCACCCAACACCCCAAAAAACATCCAAACCACTACACAGTAGAGACAAACACAATATTGATGATGATTTAGGAACACCTTTATTGGAGAAGGAAATGGCAACCCACTCCAGTATTCTTGCCTAGAGAATCCCAGGGATGGGGGAGCCTGGTTGGCTGCCGTCTATGGGGTCGCACAGAGTCGGACACGACTGAAGCAACTTAGCAGCAGCAGCAATAGCAGGAACACCTTTAAGAGCTATTGTAGCGTGGGTTAAAGGGTTCTTAAGCCAAAAGGTGCTTCTGAGTCAGATGTAAGTAGGAAGAGAGCTAGACCCTTCAAGAACCAGCTCTGTCATCCAGCAAGGACCAACCCAGCATCCCCTTGCAGCAGCACCCAGCTAGGCGCCAGCAAGACAACCGTGACCGAGACTGCCCAGCAGTAACCGGGTGGCCAGCCAGAGGCGGCTCCTTTAATTAATCTCTCTGGGCTTCAGTTTCTTAATCTGTAAAATGAGTAAGTTCGACTAGCTCTCCAAGGTCCTCATGCTCTAAATACCCAAAGATTCACTAATGATCACAAGATGAATTTCTACTTGACAATATCATTGTGCTTTCCTGTTTATTATTTTTATCACAGAGGTGTGGTTTAAGAATTTTTATATACTGATAGAATTTAAATGTAAAAGAATGGCAGTAGTGTTTTTAATTACTTTCCCCACTCTTAACTACCATCAAGATCAGCTATGGGCTTCTGCCATAATTGCAACCCAATCTGAGTAATACCCAAATTAAATCACTACATCTTCATTTTTTTTTTTTTGGTAGAAAAATTAAGGGGTCATTTATTCCCAATTTCTTTTATATTTTAACATCATCCATCATCTTTGAATGTCAGAGTTTAAAAAAAAAAACCTAAGAATAATAAAGTTTTCCAGAGAAAAAGGAAAATTTTATTTTCCAGACTGATAAAATCATAATGGTTTGAGAAACCTGGTAAGATACAACGCAAAATTCTCAATTTCTAGAAGGCATAAAAAGAATATCCTTTTAAAGATATACAAATGTGTCCTTGTGAATGAAAAAGGCAATTAAAGAATCACATAGGGCCAGTATGTTCCTAACATCACCCCAAATGTCCCTTCCTACCTCCAGTGAATTTAGCTATGTGATGTATCCAAGTACTAGTTTGTTTACATCTAGAAACCATCTGAATACTGGAATTAAATCATTTTATTTCAAAGCTGAAATCTTAAGGGTCATTTTTTGAAGTCAGTCATTTTTGAAATGCTCAGCCCTGACTAAGCATTTTTATTCTTGTGATGCCTTATTTATAGTAGATATGTATAAGATGGCTATGTATGGATAATAAAAGATGAATAACTATTACCTCCAAAGTTGACCTTAAAAGTTAAATGTGAGTATCCGTGTACCTTTAAAAGGCTCTCTCCTACTAGATGGTGAACTCTCTGAGGGAAAGCATTGCCTTCTATTTGTCTTTTTACACACTGAAAACTCGCTAGTGATTGCTGAATCCAAAGTAACCAAATGAATGGTGACTGTATGACAAGCCAACTTGCTTAAGCACAGGGAATAACATGCTTTCCATCAAGGTCTGAAATGCCTACTCTAACCTTGGCACTGAGATTGCTCTCACGGGTTACATGGCATGTATACCTACGCACTCTGACTATATCTCCTCATAGATGAAAATGCATTTTTTTCTTTTGACCTAACAGCTTAAAAATATACTACAGGTAATACATTATTGACTGCATCTGTATGAAGAAAAACTTGTAACATTTCTTTGATACAGTTTTATACACATACTCCCCATGGTATTCATTTTAACTCAATACTCTGGTGGAAAAGTTTTGGAAATAGTCCTGTAAGCCAAAGTGATTAACAACTAGACCAAGTACAGGAGAATCTATGAAAGTACTGTTTTAAAACCATGTTACAAGATCTGTTATTTAAAACTCAACTTATATATTCTCAACTTGGAGGAAAAGTGTTATTTTTTCCTCGAAAGAGGAAAATAATGTTTGAGTTTTTAACTATCACCATCACTTATAAATGACTTCTCTATCCTTACTTCCATCTTAAGACATAGAAATGGAAGCAATTATTTTAACTGACTCAAAAATAATTTCACTGATTAAACCAATAAAATTAGAGTTTAAAATTCATATACCAGTCCCTTTATTATTATTATTCTTTTCTTACCAAGAAACTCATTTGAATCCTGAGAAACCTAGAATTCATCAAGCTTCAATTTACTGACTTGCGCAGAGGGAGGAAAAAAAATAGAAAATATCAGCAGACTATAAATAATGAAGTCTAAAGTGCTAAAAAACAATTCTTGGGTGTTATAGTGATGAAATTCACCTGTTACAAGCCTCACAAAAATTCATTACCTCCCTTGATCTGGTTAGGAAGGGGTAAGGGAGGATGTCATAATTTCACCATTTAGTGAAACAAGAAAACTTAAGTTTCTAAAATTTGCTACAAGTCCCTTTCCACTTCCAAATTCTGTTTACTTTGTAACTTTTTTCCACAGTCCAGATTTTTCAGGAAAAAGAAACTTTTCCTGAGCAAATCTGGAAGACATAAAATGTCTCCCACTTACTAGCACCTAGAAAGGCAAACCCAGTCCTGCTCCGTGCCCCAAGCATCTAGCTTTCAGCCTCTTTATTATCATTGTCAATGAATGGGCCCCAGTCAAATGAAAGCTGCCATTTTAGGGTAAAGACTGGAGGGCTTCTGTTGTGCAACAGCAAGACAAAAACACTCCGCGACAGATGTCGCACTCCGGGGGCTGGGAGGAGGGTTCAACTTCGGAGAATCACTGCTCTGCTCCAGTTATCTCTGAAATAAGAATTACATACGATCATACATTGCTACTACCTAAATGGAATTTTAACTGGAATAAATCGAGTTCCCATGCTGCTAAGACCACAGTCACTACGATTTTTTTTATTTATTTCTTTTTTGCCATCGTCAGAATAGATCTGTGAGGAAATAAAGAGAAGTTTGTTTGGTTTTGCTTTTTTTTTTTTTTTTAACTATTTGATTATTACGTTTAGGGAGTACTCCCCCCTCCCCTTATAGGGAGAGAACTGGGGGGATGGGGGGGGAGCATACACTCCACCTCTTTGAAAGGTGCTGCCCACTGCAAAGACAGCGTGAATTACAATTCTCTGAAAATAAAAATCAGGGCCTTCACATAATCCTTTAGAAATAAATGAAAATATTTAATACAGCTGAGAAATCAAGCCCAGAGGATGGACACATTTCAAGATGAGTTCTTTAAATCGACGGCGAGGTAATACACAATGGGAAACTAGAAAGTATACTTAGCAAGTGGCGAGCTGGATAGTGTATCTAATTCTAGCAATTCAAAAGGAAACTCTCCATGTGGGTTGCCACTTTTCTTTTGTCCATTGTCTGTTCAGAAGAGGGGGGAAAAAAAAAAAACTAGTTTAAAATCGAGGCGTGAACAGTCTCTAAAAGTGACCTCCGGGAAAACCGGCCGCCCGGTAGCAGAGGCACTCCCCGCCCGGCCGCTCCCCGGGGGCGCTCACAAAGCGGGCGGCCGGTCGGGAGTTCGGGGTGCGCTCCCACGGCGCGGGGCTCCTCGAGGCGCAGCCATCCGGAGAAAGGCGGCTCGGTAATGATGGCTGCTCGGGGCCGGCGGCTCCTTCCCCGGAGCCTCCCGACCCCCCCCTCCACCCCCGCGCCCGGGATCGCCGCCCTCCCCCCTCCCCCGGGCGGCGCTCGCCCCGCGCCGACGCGGCCGCCCCGCACGGCAGCCCACCGGGTGCCCGCGCCCCTGCACCCCTGGCGAGCCCCGTCCCCGGTGCCGACCAAACAAACAACGCGTCCCCCGCCGCCCTCCTTCCTCTCCCCGCTGACCGCTTGGCCTCCAGCCACCTCGACGATTCACGCTCCGAGCCGCGGATCTCTGCGGGGGCAGAGAGCACCCGAGCCACCTCGGGGGCCACCTAGTGACTCCCCCCCCCGCGGGCGCTGACCCCAGGGAGGCTCAGGGGTGGGGGAGCCGAGTTGCCTCCGGGGGCTTAAAGTCGCTATTATGCAGCCGCCGCGCCGCCGCGGCCGCCGCCGCCGTTGGCCCGGCCAGCTCGGCAAGGTGGGGTCCCCTCCTCGCCGCGCCGCCCCGCGCCCGCCCCAGCCCCGCTCCCTTTCTTCTCTTCCTCGCGAACTTGGGGAGCCCCGGGAGCCCCCCGGCTCCGGGCTCGCAACTCCGCGCCCGCGGCCGGCACGGGCCGGGCTCGGGACGCCCCCCGCACCGCGTGTTCGCGCCGCCCCCGCCCCACGCGGCGCCCCGCGCACTTTCCCCGCCGCCGACCCACCTCGCCCGGTGGCCGTCCCCGCGCGGGCCGGCGCCGCCGCCGCCGGGAGGGACGCACTTTGTTCGCGCCGGTGCGGCCGCCGCTCCCGGCGAGCGCGGCGTGGTCGGTCCCGGGCGGGGGGCGGGGGTCGCCGCAGTCCCCGAGCCGCCGCCGCTCAGCCGCCCCGCGCCCGCGCGCCCATCGCCCACTCGCACTGGAGTTGCAGCCCAACTTTTCCTCCTTCCTTTTTCTTCCGAATGGAGCCGGCAACTCGTGCTCGGCGCCGGCGGGAGGAAACGCGCTCGCGCTCCCCCGCGCGCAGACACGCTCCCTCCTGTCCCCCGTCCCCCCCCCACGGCCGGCAGCACAACAAAAAGCCATTTACATGCGAGGAAGTGACCCTCGGCCGGACCGCGCGCCCCCGCCGCCGCCAGCCCCGAGGACGCAGGCAAAAGTTGGGGCGCCGGGCGGCGCTCGGGGCGCGGGTTCGGGCCCCGCGGCGGCGGCGCTGCGCTCCTGCGCCCGGCCCCGGCCCCCGCCCGCCCTCGCCCCTCGCCCCGCACACGCCCAACTCCTCGCTCCCAACTCCTCGCGCGGCCCCGGCCCCCGCCCGGAGCGATTTCCTGCCGCTGCCGCCCCTCCCGGAGGCGCCCGGCGAACTCTCGCGCTTACCGGAGCGGGCGGGCGGGCTCCTCCGCCGCCCGGTGCCGAGGGGGGGACAAAACGCAGAGCGGGCTCCGGAGTTGGCTCGGCGGCCGCGGCCAGGGGGCTGGATCCTCGGGCGCGGAGTTGGCCGGGGGCGAACGGGGCTCTGGCGAGTTTCAGGGTCTCCGGGTCCCCGGGCCGCCTCCTCCGCGGCGCTCCTTTGTGTAATTTCACTCGATTCAAGTTTAATCCGATAGTTCCCGAGCACGAGCGCGTCCGCACTACCGCGGCTCAACCCCCGCGCCGCCGCCGCCGCCACCGCCGCCGCCGCCGCCGCCGCCGCCGCCGCCGCCGCCGCCGCCGCCGCCGCCGCCGCCGCCGCCGCCGCGGCCCCAGCACGCCAGCGCCTGCGCGCGCCCGGCACGCCGCGCGCGCCCGAGGCCGCGGGGCCGCGCGCGCCCGCCGCCGGCTCCCTCCGCGGCGCGCCGGGTCCGCGCGCCGCCACCTGACGTCAGGCGCGCCTGGCATAATTTATGCAAGAATTCGGCCGGGGTGGCGGAGGCCGAGGGAGAGGCCGAGAGAAAGGGGGCGGCGCGGGGCTGCGGGGCCGCGGGCCGCGAGGGCGGGCCGGGCGCCACTTCCCGTCCCCGGGCGGGCGCCGGCGCTGCGGGCGGCTTTCCCCGCGGGCCCGTGCGCGGCCGCCGCTCAGCCCTCCCGGCCCGGCTCCTCGAGCGGTCGCTCCGCGCCGCGCGGCAGCGCCCGGGGCGCGGGCTGGAGACGGTGCCACGTTTCCCCGCGCGGCACCTTCCCGGAGTCCGGGTGCGCCGCCGGCGGCAGGAAGGCGGCCCGGCGGTGGCGGGGCCTCGGGGAAGCCTTGCAACGCTGCGCGGACGGACCGCAGCAACTCAGAGGGTTGGGACGTCTCTCCTGTAATTATCCTTCAACTTGGAACGATTTTCCCACAGGAAATTATTTAGAATGGGCACGTTTCTTGCCATTTCAGATAAATTTTTCTTGCCTGTGCACACTGCTGATCTTACCTCCTCGTTGACAGGACAGCCGGATCCACCGCTAAATCAAAAAGTTTAACTAGATGGCGTTGATTTTGTTGAATTTGTTGCTTTGCCAAAAAAAAAAGGGGGGGGGAGAGAGAGCGCAATGGTTATGAAACAAAGAAATAGGTTGTGTGCCCATTATTAAACGTGTCAGGACTAGAGTGTTTTAATCATTCTTTGGCCAAAATGGCACTTTTGTATGATCGCCTAGCCTTACTCAATTCTCTTATTCTGTTTCCCTTCCCGGTACAAAATGAATATTAAACCAGGAGAAATTTATCTTTTACTAATTTTCCTTTCAGGAAATAGAGCTACCAACCTTTATCAAGTACCTTTAATCTGCAAAATACCAAGCAATTATACATTTTTTAAACCGTCAACACTTGTACACATTAAGATGACTTTATTAGGTTAAAATTACATTTATTTTCACATCAAGAAAGGAACTTATATCAACCAAATAGGGACCTATAACAGATACAGAGGAAAGCCAATTAATGACTCCAAAACAAACTCAGAAAATATCATTTCTCTTCATTCAGATCCTGTAGTGCTAAGGCTATCACAATATATTTCTTTGAAGCAAGGATTAATCAAAACTCTTTTGTTACATTACTACTACAACTCTTCAATAACTTAAGTTTGATTATCCTAGATCTAATCACTCAAACATTTCCTAACATTAGTAATGATTTTCTAAATATGTGTTATACTGTCATTTATTGAAATGCACTGGTTTGGGCTTCTGCTCTTTTCTGTCACACGTTTAAATGGTCTTTTGAACGAGGTAAATGTTTCATTCAAGAAATGTACAAATAAACAGAAAGAAGGCTGATCTTACAGAAAATTCTTATGTTAAAAAATTAGGAAACACTAAAGTCAACTTCTGTCTTTTTTATAGTTCATTTCATAAACCAAGAATCAGAATTCTGAGGTCAGGTTTACATTTCCATTATGTTTACATCTCTCAGTGAAAGCATGGGGGATGCTTGGGATGTGGTGGGTGGGTAGGGGTAGGGGTGGTGTTAAAGACAGGACACATGTCTGCAGATAAATCACTAGTAACGGATCATGTTAGAGGACTCAAAAGTGGCATAAAAGGGTTTATCTCTATCCTTTACAGTATACCCAGCTCTCTGTCAGATGTGGGTTTATTTCAAGTCAATTTACCAACTTAAAAAAAGATATTTACATAAAGTAAAAGTATACTGTGCTGTGCTCAGTCCTTTCCAACTCTGCAGCTCCATGGACTGTAGCCCACCAGGCTCTCCTGTCCATGGAATTCTCCAGGCAAGAAAATTGGAACGGGTTGCCATTTTGTACTCCAGCCGGTCTTCAGACCCAGGGTCTGAACCTGTGTCTCCTGTGTCTCCAGAATTGGCTGATGGGTTCTTTACCACTAGCGCCACCTGGGAAGCCCAAAAATATATTAGTTAACCTTTAATTAACAAATAGGTTTGACTGTGAGGAGGTCCCCCGTGCCCTTGTATATTTAACCAGAAAGTGAGGACACTTCCCTTTGAAACAAATGAGAGACTGTACAACCAAAGCTCAAGGTGGAGACCAGCAGCCCTACAGCCCCTCCCTGGTTAATCTCCCTCCTGGTTCCCACAGGACGGAGGAGTCTCTAAGTTCTCCAAAGTGATTAACAGTGCAGAGCTGTGGGGCCTTGGAAAGCGAAAGGCCTCAGGGTCAGACTCCTAGGCAGCCCTAGCTAGGAGTCATAATCTCTCCACCCCCTCCCCAGCCCTACCCTTTACCCTCCAATGTTTTCTCTCCATTTGCTTCACTATTGAAGTTTTCCCATTGAGAATAATTTGAATTCACAAGCTTTCCCTTTGAGTATGCAAATACCTTAGGGACAGATAAGGGACTCCTGGTCATTCACAGATGAGTGCAAATTAGTTCAATGGGTTGTTCTCCCAACACCTAGCTGGGACTAACAAATTTAGAGATTTTTTTCCTTCATTTAACGATGAGTGTCTGAGAAGTTCCAGGCCTTGTGCTAGGCGCTGGAGATACAGTAAGAGCAGAACGGACCAAGGTTCCTGCAGTCTTGGAGTGTAGGATCTAATGGGCTGGTGGTTTTGATTTAGTGCTAAGAGATAATAGTAACTTCAGAGTCTCAGCCCCTAGGGAATAGGACAGGCTTTCGTTCACTGTAGCCACAGGGCAGAGGAAAGGTGCAAGAGGCCTGGAGGTGGGCCTAGAGGTGGGATGGAGTGGGTGCCCCCAGAAAACTGTTGAGAAAAATTCCAGGGACAACTTGACCTGTTACAAAAAGGTTTTCTAGGACCCCTGAAATTAATTAAAACAGTCTCTTCCAGGAACTCAAACTAATGCAACCTGACCTACAGTTTGTCTGCCTTACTGCTTAGACAAATAAATATTTGTCTCTGGGAACAATCTCTAGTACCCAAATTTTATCTAGAACACACTCAATTGAAAGCTGTCTGCTTTTCCCTATCTGTTCTTCTGAATTGTTAATTACACTAATCTATTACACCAGTTCCAGTGTTGAGGACTTACTCTGATGTACTTTTGGAACTCATCTTTTGAAACCGTGTTCAGAGCCAATTTGTGGATCATAGAAAATAACTCTTTTTAGCACCCAATTTCTTTTTTCCACTAAAACCTATATTATTCTACTTTATCATTGATCAAATTTGGTTCCAAATGATTTTGGCAAGCTCCAGAAGGATATTTTGTCATTAAATAATGATGTACTGTCATTGGAATCATACAGAATTTAAATAGTATATATGATAGCTATTCACAAAGTTTTAAAAACTTGACTATAATAAATTCTGACTGAATATGTTTAATCCATAAAATGTTTTTAACAGAAAAGAGAGAAAAATAAAGCTATAGGTATCTAGAGGGCTATAAATGCTGAAGAAAGCCCCCAAAAGAGAAGTCTGAAAAGCATTTCCTACATCACTGGAAGGACAGCGTAACCTTCCCAGCTGATGCTTTTTATGGGGGAAAGAATCTGGTTGTATGTGTAAGTTCAGCCTCCATATTCCATTGGTCACGGGCCTGGCTGCTACTGCCTTTGCTAGCAACTGTCAAGATTGGAATGGTGAAGAGACCAGGAGAAAAGAAGCCACTAGGGCTGCAATCAGGCCACTACTGGCTCCCTAAGGGAATCATTAGTAGTTTTAGCAAACGCTGATCCAATGCCTACTATGTGGCAGCACTGGAGGTCACAGTGAGCTCCCTGTTGACATGGAGTTCATGCTCGGTGGCAGCAGAAAGAAGGGAGTGGTTCTGGCTGCTGGGACAGCACAACAGGCTTCCTAGAAGGAAGGGGGCTTGACGATTTTCTTGGAACAAAGAGAGCAGGATGGAGGACCACAAGGTCCAGAGGTTTCAAAGCCTGGTGAGCACAGGTCACTGCAAGTGGTTCCATACTAACTGGCACATGGAGGGCGGGTCCTGCTTGGTCTTCACTGAGCCCCCAGGATGGCTGGCTGTCCTCTCATCCATTCAGTACTTGTCCCCATTAATACTGGTTTACATTAAATTACAATTCATTCTTGTCTTAGTTTCTCACTGGATTGTGAGCTACTTGGGGGCAACGGCTATGCTTTGTCCTTTGGCATCCCCAAGTGGCACAGAGCCTTCACACAAAGGTACCCAGTGAATGCTTACCTGCTTACAGAAATGGTAGAGTCTGGGGACAGCAGATTAGACTGGAGAAGTAGGCAGAACCAAGGAAAGCCCTTGATTGAACCCCAAAAGCATTGGGGGGGGCTCACTGAAACATTCAGTCACAAGTCAGATCTTTCCTTTGAAAGACCTCTGTGATGGGGTGCAGACGGTGGGAAATGGTACCTGAAGCAGGGAGAAAAAGAGAAGAAACCCTCATAAGGCAAGAAAAGGGAAGAAATAAAATCAATTCCACACTTCCTGTGTTATTGTTCAGACTCAAGGTGTTCCTAAATGCTTGTCAGGTGGGCCGTCATCCCACAGAAAAACAGAAGGGCATGATGGACCACTCCCCCTGTGATGGAAGAAGGTGGTCTCAGTCTGAAAGGAGCACTGCTTGGGGCGTGGAGGCAGTGGTACCAACACAGCCCCACTGCCCACCTGCAACAAGGCATTTGCCTCTTCTCCCCTCAGTTACCAGCTCCAACTTCTGTGACTTACCACCAAACTTACCTAAGTCATGTTCAGCAACACTTAAAATCTCCAGTCTCTATTTTGAGACTAATAAATGGAAATCCAAGGTGCTAACTTAGCCAATTATAAGGCACATTAACAAAACGTTACAAGTGGGAAAATACAGTGTCTTATTTATTCAGTAATTATTGAACGCTTGCCGTGTATCAGACACTGTGCTGGGCACTATGAAAACAAAAGTAAAGCCACCCCTACCCCGGAGGAGCTCTCTGACTCTATCAGGGGTGACAGATATTCAAGCACATCACCACAATTTAAAAAACGTGTACAGTCATGGTACTACTGGGTACATGATTACTCAGAAGAGATGCCTCATTTTGCTTCTGCCCAGAGAGGCAGGGAGGCTTCACAGAGGATGTGACATTTAATCTGAGTCTTCAAGGACTCTGCAGATGGCAGGGGAGGGGAGGTACCAGGCAGGAAAACTGTCTGAGACATCCATGGGGCAGATGGCTAGTGTCGGCCCTGTGAGTAATTTGGCTCAGATCACAGTATACACAGGGAAAGAGCAGAAAATGACAGTGGAAATGTGAGGAAGGCCAGGTCAGAAAGGGTTTAGTAGCATATTAAGAAATATTTACCTTATTCCATAGGTGAGGAGCCACAAAAGGATTGTCAGCTGGAAAATGATCAGAACAAACCTCAGAGCAGGGAGACAGTAGAGGTTTTTGATAAAGTACAACACGTTGAGGTCCTTGACCAGGGGGCATTAGAGGTGTTGGAGATAAAGGGATAAATGTGAGAGAGAGTTAGGTGACATACTTGATAAGATTTGGTGAACAACTGATTGTTGATAAGTGAATGAAAGGGAGGGGTTAAAGATTCACTTCTAAGTTCTCTGCTTGAGTGACTGGTAAGTAGATGCATCACTAACCAAGATAAGTAATAAGCGGGAAGAAGTCTGTGGAAGAATCTGATGCTTTGGTGTGGGAATTCAGAGCGGTCTGTGGAATATTCAAGTAGGGATGTCCAGGAAGTAAGAGATAGGAGTTTAGAAGACTGATCTGGTCTAGAAACGTAAGTTTAATAATTATGACATATGAACGGTACCATTGGAATGGATGTCCGGAAAAATATGCAACATTAGAGGAATGCAGGACAACAATAGGAATCGTTAAAACACCAGCTCTTCTCAGTTGTTTATTACTGTATGTCAAGCCATCCCAGACCTTAGTGGCTTGAACCAAAAAAAAGGTATGATTCATCTGGTGGGTGAGCTGGCTTCGGACTCAGTTGAAAAAATCTGGTATTTTTGACATTCCCTCTCTCCTTTCTCTCTTCTTGGCCTTTCATCTTAGTCATCCAGAAGACACAGAAGTTTCTGAGGAGCGTTTCAAGAAGGCAAGTGCCAAGACACAAGTCCTTGTCAAGACTCTGCTGACTTCATGTTCACTGAGGTTTCACTGGCCAAAGCAGGTCACGTGGTCCCGGATTCAACACCAGGCAAGCCCAGAGGAGGGAGTGATTCATTGGGAACATTACTTATCCATGCAAAACACATGCTAAGAGACAGGCAGAAAAAGAGAAGCCACTGGAGAAAGACTCATGAATCACTCACTGTCCAAAAGAAACAGTAAGACATCAAGGAAGCAGAGTTTCCAGAAGGGAAGGGGCAACAGTGCCAAGTGTCACAGAGAGAACAAGAATGCAAGGAATAACAAGTGTTCATGGACTTAGTCTTTGTTAACCTTCGCAGTTTCGAGAGTTGAGAGTAAAAACTGAATCACAGAGGGGAGAGAAAGTGAATGGGTATTGAGGAAGTGTAGGCAGATGGTGCAGACTTCTTTTCTTAGAAGGTCAGAAATGAAATGAAGAGATGGAGTAGCATCTACAGGAGAACTCCCATTAAAGGGAGAGTAATAGTTGTTGTTGTTTTTATAAATGACAGTGATGTGCATTACTTTAGAGTAAGAGACAAGAGCCAGGAGGCAGAGGGGAAATGACCTAGGAGAGTCAGGCCTATTGAGAGGAAGAAGGATCCAGCAGAGGGTTGATGGGAAGAGCAACACCGGGCTTTTTGAAACCAAAGGAAGGCTGACAGCAATGGCAATACGTTTACAGGCTGGGGTAGAGAGAGCTGTCAGAAAGTTAAGCAAATGCATTTATAAAAGCTTCTTTTTTTTCCACCCTCAATTCAGTGGTTAATCATCTCCTGAGATTCAAATGTTCATGGAGGGTCAGGAAATTTGAGACAAGGATTCCAGTCTTGGAACAGTCTCTACGAGGAAGAAAGAAGCTGTGAAAATGAAGTGAATGGACCCTCCTGGAGTCCTAGGACTCCCTGAGTCCTGAGCTGGGACTGCAGAGGCATCAGACTGTTGGAGTTTCCTTCAGAGATATTCAACCCCAGGGAAAAGGAGTCGGACTGGAGAACTGCCCGGTTCACACGGGGGAGTCATTGCCATCTGCAGGAACCAAAGAGGATAGTTGATCACATCACCAGAACAGGTTCCCAGGGACCAGGCAAGATTACCTTGTATGGTTCATGAAGTAGCCACAATCAAGTGTGCTTTCTTTAAATCACATACATATCATCACACACAACTCGTGACTGTATGTGATTATATTATGCAGAGATTACTGGCCATCTCAAATCCTCTTTGGGGAAAGAAAGATGTTAACAACAACAGAGAAATAACTGAATATGTCTCCTCTTTCTTCTATTCCCTTAAGTTCCAGGGTGGCTGGTTGGCTCATCTGGTTGGATTCCAGTGATAATCAGGTCAAGGCCATGGGTGCTGTTTCTGTTCCGGTGATCTCAGCAGTGTCAGTATCGTACAGGGGACATAAAAGGACATAATACTATCATTGCAAGTTCTTGGACAGTTCTAGGCTGAACTGTGTCAAACTTAAAGTTGTACTCTGATACGTAAAATGAGAACAGGTCATAATTTAAGGTTGCCTAATTCCATACCGCATGTGTCAGACCTCATGATGCGCCTGCATTTAACTCTGGTTTAGGTATTTGCCAATAACTCTTGCTAGCACATGGTGCTCCAGCCCTCTTCCTCCTTGGTCAAAATATTCCCAGTAGAAAAAAATATTAGATTTGGCTTTTGCAGATCCTACTCATGCAACAGATGAGGCATCTGCATCGTGAGAGATTGCCCTGCTATGAATGAATAAGCGGGATCCAAACCCAGGTCTTCTCAACGCCAAACAGAAATCCAGTAATGGTGGAAAGACGCCATGCCTTCCTCACGATCCGCTGTGAACTGAACTCCTTTACATCCAATTGCGTACACTCACCTCTGCTCTAAAGGGGAAAAAGACATTTGACAGATGAGTCCGCACCCTGATTTTCACAGGATCTTCTTTAGGTTGCAGCTCTGGGTAAGACGGACTTGAGAATGATGCTACAAATCATGCCTTCTCCTGGGTGGAGACACAGACACCTCTCTGCTCACTGCTGCATGGTGAAATATGGTTGTGGGAATGCACCCATCCAGTACCACACTCAGATTTGTGAAAGCTTAGTTCAAGACCAGCACCTAGTAGGGTGCCTTACAGAGAGGAGGCACGTGACAAATGTTTATGGAATAAGCGTTGCATTTAAGGCGCGAGGATGTGTGGATTCAGAAAGGAATCATTTTAAAACTATACATATCCTGTGCACTTGAATCTGAAAAGAGAAATATTCCTAGTTTTATCTTAATTTGTAATTTAACAGAGTTAACTTCCTCCAAAGTAATTACTTGTTAATATGTTTCTAATGTGTTTCTAATGTGGTGGAGCTACTATGCTGGGGCTTTTCATTTAGAAAGCTAGCAAGACTCCATATTAACCTGTCTCCTAAGCCTTCCTCTTGGCAGTTTCCCTGGATGTCATTCCGCAGGCTGACTCCGGTTCCTGGGCAAGCACAACTTCCTGAGATCTCAGCAGCGGGAGTTGAGTGGACCCAGGGCTCTGTCCCACCCACTGGGTCCCCCACCCCCGCCCCCGTCCTATCCTCCCAGAGTTGCGGTGGGGCCACTGCCCTCAGGTCACGTCTAAGTTACCTAGGCTGAAAGTCGCAGAAGCACAGCTACACATACTTCCCCCCAAACCTGTTTCTTGATTACCTCTCTCAAGAAGAGAAAATGTAATATTAGCACACGTCTCCCACCACGAGTCAAATAGTACATGTGGGCTCAGAGAGGGTACAGACCAAGGCAGTGGAATGAGAATGAATTGGGGGAAATGATACCATGTTCTGTAATCACATGCACTTCCTTTGCCTCAAACCTTGATTTGTCTATTGGTGGCTGTGCTGGGTCTTCACTGCTGCACGGGCTTTTCTCTAGTTGCAGAGAGCAGGGGCTACTCTCGGCTTGCAGTGCTCAGGCTTCTCATTGCAGGGCCTTCTCTCATGCAGCACAGGTTCTAGGGCACTTGGGCTTCAGTGGCTGCAGCTCCTGGTCTCGAGAACACGAGCTCAGTAGTTGTGGCACGCAGTCTTAGTTGCTCCGAGGCATGAGGGATCTTCCCAGATCAGGGATGGAACCCTTGTCTCCTGCATTGGCTGGAGGATTCTTGACCAGTGAGCCACCAGGGAAGCTCAGACAGCTTCTCTCAGTCCTACAGATTCCCTGCTCTGGACGCTGAAGGCGGAAACTTGGCTGGACCCAGTGCATCCCCTGGGAGCCCTGCCTCAGGCTCAGGTCCCCTCAGCACTCTCTTCATGAACTGAGATACAGTATACCCCAAGGTCAAGCCCAGACCACAGACAATGTCACTGAAAGATGGCCATAGTTGAAAGGCTGATGCGGTAAGACTTTCTCAAGTTACTCCTAAAACATTTGTATAAAGTAGAATTACTTTCTGTTTGACTATTTACTGATAAAAGTTGACCATCAGTTATTTATTAAGCTTTTCCTATGTGGAAGATACCATACCCTGGATTTGTGGAGGGCAATACTAAGAGTGGTTTTATTGTCTGCATTGCCCTCAGAAAGAGTACGTTAAGCCAGAAAGATACCAACCATGATGTATAACTAATCAAATAAATTAAGGTGTACCTTTTCAACAGAAGCTGCGCAGGTATTATAGAGAATGAGGTAGATATTTGCATACTAATGTGCTGTCATCTCCAAGTCATACTGTTGTATTGAAAACAAATGTCTAGGGACCTCCTTGGTGGTCCAGCAGTTGGGACTCTGTGCTTCCACTTCAAGGGGTGCAGGTTCCATCTCTGGTGGGGGAACTAAAATCCCACAAACTGCACGGTGCAGCCAAAAAAAAGTCGAGGTGCAGAAGAATGTATGTGTTATGTTCATAGCTGTGGGAAAAAGGACAGAAGAATTTGTAAGAAAACATGTACACACATATATACATATATGTATATATATGCCTATATCCATATGTTTGTAAATGCATAGATGTGTCTGGAATGATACAAAAAGGACTAGCAATAGTGATTGCCTCTAAGGCAATTGTGGATGGCAGATACTTTTTCCCGTGCAACCTGTCTCATACAGTTTCAATTTTCTACTATATGTACAAATTACTTTTACTTTAAAAAATAGCTTATAAAACTAACAATAAAAGACAGTGCATGGGAAGTGGTGGATGAATAGTGTACAAACAACGTGAAAGGCCCTCAGAGGAGGACAAGCTTGCTCTAGGCTGGGGAGTCAGGATGGTTCATGGGGGGGATGAGGACATCTGAACTGAGGTATCTGGGGTGGGTGGGCTTTGGGGTGCTGCTGGGACCATAGAAAGGGCAGTGTCCCCATCAGAAGGTACAGAATAAGTAAACTTGGAGTCAGATGAGGTAAATCAATGAACCTTTGCCTGGATGGAGGAATGCAGTAGCATTTTATTCACTTAACGCACACACAGGATCATTCCAAAATGCATTTTAAGGTGCTTATGAGATAACAACACAAAATTATTAAAGGAGAACTGCAAATGGAAGTCAGGACCTTGGAAAAAATATAAAATTTCTAACGAAAAGCATTAAGCCATTACTGAACTTTGCAATTTTACCTGAGCCTCTTGATAACCAGCATAAAAAGGGAAACTATAAACTCATAGCTTTTTCTATGGAAAGGATGGTATACCAGCTCTGTGAATACCAGGTCTTTCTGTTGAATTTTACAAGAAAGCATCACATGGGAATTCTCACAGATGGTGAGTTGTGGGCAGGAGCAGTATCAGCAGGATAATGTTCAAAGTCTCTTGGTTGAAGGGCATCCAGGATGCAGAGGGTCACTGGTTAACTCAATGAAGTTCTTGGAAGAGTGGACAGATAGCATGTCTCCGAGGGAATTTTCTCTGAACATCCCTCCCTCTCTGTGCTGGGAGTTCTTTGTGTTGTTGGGTGTTTGTGTGCTTTGCTTGTAATTAGAGCCAGCCAGCGGGTGACGTGAGAGCAGGGCCGAGGTGGCTGCCAATCTGTATTACTGGTCGACAGCCAGGCACATGTTTTAGGACCAGACAAACACAAGTGTTTGAAACTCTTGAGAGTCCCTGGACAGCAAGGAGATCAAACCAGTCAATCCTAAAGGAAATCAACCCTGAATATTCATTGGAAGGACTGATGCTGAATCTGCAATACTTTTGTCACCTGATGTGAAGAGCCAACTCAATGGAAAAGACCCTGATGTTTAGAAAGATTGAAGGCAGGAGGAGAAGGGGGTGACAGAGGATGAGACCGTTGGATGGCATCACTGACTCAATGGACATAAGTTTGAGCAAACTCCGGGAGATAGTGGACAGGGAAGCCTGGCGTGCTGCAGTCCAAGGGGTTGCAAAGAGTCAGACACAACTTAGCAACTGAAGAACACAAACAGAAGTGTGAATGTCCTACCGGGAAAGCAGAGAAAGCTGCTAGCAAGCAGAGTTTCACCAGGATGATAGGCAACTCTGCCTTCCCCCTAGTGTGGGGCCACGGGTGTCCCTTGAGACAAATCCAGGATTATCCTCAGAGAGAAGCTTTGCCTATTCCAGAGCTTGAGTAATTGTTTATCTGATGCTCCAATATTCCACACTGAAGGAAGACGTCAGGTTTGACCTTGGTCCAATGGCAGTTTATGGAGTGGAACTGAGGAAAGAGAGACCAGTGGGGTGGGGGGCAGGTATTGTAATACTTTTAAAGCCTGGACAAGGGCAATGGGTGTGAGGTGCAAGGGGAAAGGGTTCTATCACCCTATAGAGAGAGAACTGGCAGGTCTTTGTGACTGAACATGGGAGTCAAGGGAGAGTGAAGTTTGGCCCTGAGAGCCCAAGACATTTAAAAGGACAGCAGGAATGACAGAAACAGAGAAGGTGTCAAGAGGGAAAGCTTGTGTGGGGGAAGATAAATTTGTTTTTAGACGTGCCGATTTTGAGATGATGGCCAATATCAGTTAGCCTAAGATAAAGGAATGAAGCTGGATACAGGCTTGGAAGTCACCTAAATAAACAAGATTCCTGATGGAAGTACATCATTTCACCTACAGAATCATCTTGCTGAAAAATGAACTTGAATCAGCTCACACATCTCTATCTGACTATCAGTTCATTTCAGTCGCTCAGTCGTGTCCGACTCTGCGACCCCATGGACTGCAGCACGCCAGGCCTCCCTGTCCATCACCAACTCCCAGAGTTCACTCAGACTCACGTCCATCGAGTCGGTGATGCCATCCAGCCATCTCATCCTCTGTTGTCCCCTTCTCCTCCTGCCCCCAATCCCTCCCAGCATCAGAGTCTTTTCCAGTGAGTCAACTCTTCACCTGAGGTGGCCAAAGCACTGGAGTTTCAGCTTCAGCATCATTCCTTCCAAAGAACACCCAGGACTGACCTCCTTTAGAATGGACTGGTTGGATCTCCTTGCAGTCCAAGGGATTCTCAAGAGTCTTCTCTAACACAACAGTTCAAAAGCATCAATTCTTCCACACTCAGCTTTCTTCACAGTCCAACTCTGACATCCATACATGACCACTGGAAAAACCACAACCTTGACTAGACGGACTTTTGTTGTGGCAATGTATAGTTTACTGGAAATTTGAATGGATGGAGGGATCAATGTGTTAAACAACCCTAGGGGGATGTGATCAGCAAAATTCACAGGGTGGATTTTGGGTACCAAGGAATGGGTGCTTTCTACAAATAAATTGTGGGGGCTGGGGGTGTAGGAAAAGAGAAAAGAGGAATCAAATGATTAAGAGAGATTTAAAGAGTGACGTGTGTGGACCTTATTTGGATCCCGATCTGAACAAAGAACAAACCAACTCTTTAAAAACTTCATGAGACAGCTGAGGAAATGTGATCTGATTGGATATTTGCTGATATCATGGGATTCTTTTTCATTTTTAGACATATTAATGTTTTCATGGTTAAGGCTTTTTAAAGGGTCCTTACATTTTACAAGGGCTTTTCTGGTGGCTCAGTGGTAAAGAAGCTGCCTGCTAGTGCAGGAGACGTGGGTTCAATCCCTGGGATGGGAAGATTCTCTGGAGAAGGGAATGGCAACCCACTCCAGTAATCTTGCCTGGAAAATCTCACAGACAGAAGGAGCACGGTGGGCTACAGTCCATGGGGTCACAAAAGAGTCAAACATGACTTGGAGACCAAACAACAATATTTTTAAAATATACTGGAATATTTACAGATGAACTGATATGATTTCTGAGATTTGCTGCAAAATAATCTGGTAGGGGGTATGGGGAATGGTGGGGTGCACACAAAACAAGAGTGGCCACCAGTGGATGACTGTTGGAATTGGGTGGCGTTGCCTGGGGACAGGGTAAGGGGTCATTACACAATTCTGTCTCTCCCTGTGTTTAAATATTCCATAATAATGGGATAAAAACAAATGGAGTGCTCACTCTGTGGAAGCACATTTCCTTTTAAAAGTAAGTGTCTATATCCAGGGGAGCAGGTAACCCAGAACAGAAAAGCCTGGGAAAGTCTCATATTTAAGGTGAAATCAGGAAATGAGGGACAACAGGTGGCACAGAACAAGAGGGTCCTCCTGGTTTGGAATTCAGCAAACTAGGGTTTGAGTTTAGCTCTAACTCTTACTAGCTTTGTCATTGTGAGTACATCATTGACCTTTGTAGGCCTACGAGCCTGTTTCCTTATCTGTAAAGTGGGGGTAATAACTGCATCTCCTCCATAGAGTCACTACAAGCATTAAAGGAAATGATGTGTGTAAACCATTTGACCTGCCTGACACAAAGTAAGTGCTCATTAAACATTAGTTGTTAGCACTGATGTTTTATCACTGATCAGTGTGGTCAGAAAACTGGAAGTGTTACTCAGTCATGTCCGACTCTTTGCCACCCCATGGACTGTAGCCCACCAGGCTCCTCTGTCCATGCGGATTCTCCAGGCAAGAATACTGGAGTGGGTTGTCATGCCCTCCTCCAGGGGATCATCCTGACCCAGGGATCAAACCCAGGTCTCCCACATTGCATGCAGATTCTTTACCTTCCAAGCCACCGAGGAAGCAGTGATGGTTTACCGCTGATCAGAGTGGTCATGAAAAGTGAGAAAACAACCAGAGCATGTAGTGTGATGGAAGGCAAGAGAAAATTGTAATGAAAGGGCAGTGATGTTAGTGTCATGTTACAATCAAGGAATCTATTGCTTTCATTGGATGATGTAATTTGGAGCTCACCGGGGACCACAAAGAGGTGGCGTGTGCCACCTGATGACAGGGAACGGGGTTAGGAGTGGTGATGAATCACTGGGAGCAATGGCTAAGCAAAGTGTTTTTCCTTATTTGGCGATGAAAGAAAGAAAACGGATGGAGCAGCAAAAAAAGGGAGGGCTTTTCTCACAGTAAAAAGGGCTCTGGGGGAGAGGAAGAAGCCTGCGGAGAAGGAGGGAGGAGGATGCTGAGCCTGGAGCAGAGTCCTCAGCTACAGAGAAGAGATGGAGGTTAGAGATTCAGGGGAGGAGGTTGCCAGTGAGTTAGGTGGAGAGTGAAAGCTGGATAAAGCCATGAGAGCAATCAGGGTTTCTGAGGACCCCGGAAGGCACTGGGAAGGAGGAAAAATAATGGAAGGGAAAAGCTCAGGAGACGCTTGGAGAGCAACAGTGAGAACAGGGAATGAGGGCATGCCATCATGGCTGGTGGCTAAGGCTATGAGGCTGGTGACAAGTGAGAGCAGGTTTGTGGTACAGACTGGGGTCCTCTGCAGGCAACATCTGCACCTGGCCTGGTGGCAGAGACCGTGGCCTCCGATGACTCCTCTAGGGTGACTGGAGCATCCACAGTGGCCTGTGGAGGAGCAGAGACCTCCAGCTTCCCGGGGTGGAACTGCAGGTGCTAGAGGTTGGGAATTGCTGGGAACACGCCCCAGAGATCCGAGCCAGGGAAAAACAGGACAAAGCCAAGCCGGCCCGGGAGACGCAGGGGCCCGATCAGACGTGTTGAAACGTGACATCCTGCCTTTGTTACTACTGCGCCCTTTCTTCATTGACAGTCCTCAGCTCCACTGCCCTCTGCCCCCTCTCTGAGCCCCATACGAAGGACAAGGGGACAGCACTTACTTCTTTGATTACCTGGTAAAAGGAGAAAACCTGGAAATTTAGGGCTTTGCTTAGTGTGAAAACTCCCGAGTCTAAATGTCATGACCTTCCAACAAAGGAGATTAGGAGCTGGGAAGAATACATCTGAAATCTAGATTCAACTGGATTATGGTATTGACATGTTTGTATCTTTTTTATACTCATCTGGCCTCCCCTTCTTTCTGTCCCCCAATATTCATTGCTCCTCTTCCACACCAGTGGGATTTTAGCTGGAGACATGTCTGCTCAGAATACAGACTGTATCTCAGCCTCCCTTGCAGCTACGTGTGATTAAGCTGCCCAACAGTATGTGAGCAAGAATGCTGTATGTGAGCATCTGAGGAGCTTCCAGAAAGACAGCTGCTATATACCCTACAGCCTTTCTTGATCCTTCCTGGAATTCCAGCCCGGCCTCCATCTTGGAGCACAAAGACAGCCTCAGGACGGCCAAGTGAAGCTGAAAGAGAATTAATCCCTGAAGATTTGGAGGGAAATGGGTATCAGCCCAACACTGTCTGTACTTAAAAACTTCTGCAGAATTGGGATCAAACTTCTACTTTGTTTATGCTAATGTTATCTGAGAATTTTTTGTTATGTGCTGCCAAACCTGATTCTATTGACATGTCAAGTATTAAAATTAACTAGTAGGTAAAAAAAAAGATAACCTAAAAGATAAAGACATGATACTTATAAGAATAAAATTACAGAAATAAAATGTATAAGCCAAATTATCATTGATTAGACCAACCTATAACAATGTGTACTTTTTTTTTTTTTTTTAAACAATGTGTTCTTAAGAATATTCAGGGGGAGACTTCCCTTCTGGTCCAGTGGCTAAGACTCCGCTCTCTCCATGCAGGGGGCCCAAGTTCGATCCCTGATCAGGGAACTCGAAGCCACATGCCACAGCTAAGGATCCTGCATGCCGAAACAAAGACCTGGCGCAGCCAAATAAAGGAATAAATCAAAAATAAGGATGAGATGGTTGGATGGCATCACCGACGCAACGGACATGAGTCTGAGTAAGCTCTGGGAGTTGGTGATGGACAGGCAAGCCTGGTGTGCTACAATCCATGGGGTCGCAAAGAATTGGACATGACTAAGCAACTGAACTGAAGCATTTTTTAAAAGTATATTCAGTGACTTATTCAACAGGTTTATTGTGTCAGGCCTGTATCAGATTGGGAGCATGCCATAAAGACGCCAAAATCCCTGCCCTTTCGTGGGAAAGTCGTAACACACAAATGATGGGAGGAATAAGCAGGGGGTGCCGTGGGCCCATAGGCTCCTCCTACAGCCTGAGGGAGGGGCTAGCACCGGCTTTCTCAGAGATGAGCCCTTAGGAACATGTAGGATCTGTTAGATAAAGAAGAGGGAAGAAGTAGGGTGCCAGGCAGCAAGATCTGCTTGTGCAAACATTTGGACTCAAGAGAGTACAGCACTTTTGGAGGGCTGCAAAAAGAGCAGTTAAAAATGAGGTTTGTTCAGAACAAGGCTGAGACATGACAAAACAGAGCTCCAAAACATGCATTAGCAGAGGCCTCCAGTGAAATGGAATGAGACATTACTCAGCATAATGTCTTCAGGTTTTATCTATGCTGTAGCACGGGTCAGAATTTCCTTCTTCTTTAAGGCTGAGTAATATTCCATTGTATGTATAGACCACATTTGTTCATCCACACATCCACAGACACTTGGGTTGTTTCCACCTTTTAGGAGCTACCACAAGGTGGAGGCTTAATTACAGTAAAAAGATTTGGGAGAGAAGTCTTCAGGGAGAGGATGAAACGCAGAGCAGAATAGGAACAGAAGCCATTCCTTCTTTTTTGCAAATGTGGCAACTGAAGTCTGAATAGCACAAAGTCCCAAAGAACTGGGGTCTTCTGACCTTCAGAGTGTTTTTTCTTCTAGCTCCGTCTTTACCACAAAGCTAGTCTGAATCCAGCTGAACCTCACGACAGTCGAGAGCTATGGGTACTGCCAGATGCAGAGATCTGAAAGCCTGAGGGCAGAGGTCGGAACCCCACGGCAGGATGTCACACCTGCACAGAAACAGAGCTGGAGGGACTGTTCCAGCAAAACTGTCAGCGTGCTTCCGTCTCCGCTCTGTGGGACCTTCCTCTCCACCTTGGCTGTTCACATGCTCTTATGTGTCCATCTTCTTCCCTTCCTTGTTCTCAGCAGGATAAGAACCATCTCTGCTGAGCTGGTAAAAGATTATGTAGGTGTTAGCTCCCCGTTCCAGTGACACCCCTCTCAGGGAGATTTATATTTTAATAGGCAACTTCAGAAAATGGATAGTGTTAGGACCCAAGAGAAAGAGACTCCGAGGGTGGAAGAGTACAGGGCGAGTGTATGGTATTCATGTAGGAGATGCCTCCTCTGCTTGGTGGGGGGAGGTCCGTTAGAAACAGTGGAAAGTTGCCCATCCTGCCTCCTTCCCAGGCAGAGTGCAGGCTCATTCACAGATATCTTAGGGCTCTGTTTCTTTTCTTTCTCAGAATTCTTCCTTAAGAGAAAATACATTTTGTGTTTATTTAACCATCCATATCATGTGCACTATAGCTTTCTGCATGAAAGTTTTCAGTCAAACCTAGGATAATTAACCACTGGCCAGATATTTCAAACTTGGGTGAAGGAATCAAGGATATAGAAGTGTTTTGGTTGCCATTTTGCTACTTTATTCTCCAGGTTTATCATGGGTAAATAATAATAAATAAATACTGTCATTGAAGAATATCTTCCTTATTTAGCCTTCGACAGTGAACACCAGACAAGATATACTTCCTGGGGCTTCTCTGGTTGTCCAGCGGTTAAGACTTCATGCTTCCAGTGCAGCGACCCTGGGTTCAATCCCTGGTCAGGGAACTAGGACTCACATGAGACAACTAAGACCCAGTGCAGCCAAATAAATACTTTTTTTTCAAAAGAAAAAAAAAGAGAGAGAGATGAAATCAGTCCTGAATATTCATTAGAAGGACTGATGCTGAAGCTGAAGCTCTGATATTTTGGCCACCTGATGTGAAGAACTGATTCATTAGAAAAGACCCTGATGCTGGGAAAGAGTGAAGGCAGGAGGAGAAGGGGACGACAGAGAATGAGATGGCTGGATGGCATCACTAATTCGATGAACATGAGTTTGAGCAAGCTCTGGGAGCTGGTGAAGGACAGGGAAGCCTGGCATGCTGCAGTCCATGGGGTCACAGAGAGTCGGACAAGACTGAGGAACTGAACTGAACTGAACTTTATTAACTATCTGCCTTATCTTCATTTATCCATTTTTATTAGTTTCACACACACACATATCACCTTGCTCCTGCATTCTACATAGAGTACCACAAATTCTAGACATACCAGCATCCTCTGTACCCTTACTACAAGGATTGTGTTTTATACAGGGTGCCCCAATTGTCTCTAATATCAGCTATTACCCACCGATAAATGCAAGCATATATAAATCCTCCTTGAGGAGTCATAGTTTATGAAAAAGTAACTTCTTTCCTTTGTATGTATATACATACATATATATGTATATATGTATGCATATACATGCATTTTATATATATAGAGAGAGAGAGACAGAGAGAGAGGGGCTTCCCAGGTAGCGCTAGCAGTAAAGAACCTGCCTGCCAATGCAAGAGCCATAAGAGATATGGGTTCAATCCCTGGGTCGGGAAAATCCCCTGGAGGAGGGCATGGCAACCCACATGTGTCCACTGTCACAAAGAGTCAGACACGACTGGAGTAACTTAACATGCAACATATATATATATATATATATATATATATATATATATATATATATGGGCTTCCCTGCTGGTTCAGACAGTAAAAAATCTGCCTGCAACGTGGGAGACCTGGGTTCAGTCCCTGGGTTGGAAAGATCCCCTGGAGGAGGAAATGGCAACCCACTCCAGCATTCTTGCCTGGAGAATCCAATGGACAGAGGAGCCTGGTGGGCTACAATCCATGAGGTCATTCCATGGACTAACATTTTCTCTTTCATATGCACACATATATAATTCATATATAATTTTATTATTTCTGTGAAAATCAAATGTCTCCAATGACAAAGCAGAATGTGTAGGACAGTAGCAGGAACTATGAGTTATCTAGTATTTCAAGGCTGGCAGGATACATTATCCTCACATGATCCTCACAGACACAGTGGTCAAGATAACAAATAGTTGCTTAATTTATAAATGTGGACCCTTGGTTTCAGACGTAACTTGCAGAAGGTACAAGGCTATCTGATTTAGACCTGAGTCTTTTAATTCCAAAACCCACCCTCTCTCCACTTTGCTACCTGTTGGTCATCACTGTCTGCATATCTCTGCTGAGCTGACCGCCCAATCAGCTTGAAATCTCTGCTAAAACCAACAAATGTAGCAAATGGCAATCTTAGATCTCAGCCTCAATGTGTGATTCTCTCAAGGTGTCACTTAATCAGGTTTGACATTTTTAAATAAGGCTGAAATGTATGTTGTTGTAGAGATGCTCTTTATATTTATTTACTTTTGTTAGGTCATGCTGTGCAGGTTTCAGGATCTTAGTTCCCCAACTAGGGATTGAACCCTCACCCTCAGCAGTGAAAATGCAGAACCTTTAACCACTGGACCACTGCAGGGAATCCCCTCTTAAAAGTAGCTATTTGTAAAAAATGTTTCACTATAAACAGTTTTTTTTTAAATAATCTTTTACCACTCTATAGTTTGGAAATAAGATGTTTTTTAAGGTTTAAAAACTGAAAAACAGAACTAGCTAAAATGTAAGTAAAATATAGGATTTTTACTAAATCACAGTACATAAAATGTTTTCTAAACTCAAAATTACCCGAGCTGACATATGCAAAAGAAGCCATTTCTCTCACATTTTTTAAACCCTTACCATTTGTTTATAATAATTATTTGGTGAGTCCCATAAGCAGATATGATACATGCTGAGAGAATACTTTTGTATAGAAATAGTAAATCATTATAATGCGTGTTTTTTCTCCTTTAAATACTTTAAATACATTATTTGCTTTTACTTTTATATAATTTCATTTTTTGTTATTTTACTAAAGAAATAAGCTTACCCTCCCTTCTTTTTAAAAATGTTCATTTCTTACTGAACTCCCCTCCCTTCCACCAAGGTGTAACAGAATCAACAGAGTAGCTGTACAGTAATGAGAAAGCCAACAAGGATCTCCTTCAGAGTAAGGCTGCAGGGAAACAATTTGCAGTAGTTGAGATTTATTCCCCTATCCTCCCCTCCAAATATTACATCTCTCAACAAAGAATTCTTGTTGAACTTTATTGGAAAGTGTGTGGCAGGGCGGTGTTTAGAAATACTACATATCTAAATATGTTAGTATTGTGAGCTTCAAGCACAAGGAAATGAGAATTTCAGTTTGTTATGCGGACATTTCTTGTAAGCAAAAGAAAAATATTAGGTGTATCAGGAGTTGTTTTTTCAAAGTCATTATCAGTAATTTCTTAACATATGGCTAATGGTAATCTAAAAAATGATAATAATAAACAAGGAACCAAAACTCTCAGCTTAATACTCTTTCTTTCCATGCCTTCCCTCAGTCATCACTGGGGCATTACTTTCAGCTTAGATTCAGAGTCTGAGTGTAAAATGAGTCCATTTAACCCATTTCTGCCTATTTGCATTGAACGGCAGCCACTGGCCATGAATTTCATTTCATAAACCACACACACTATTTCTGCTGAAAGAGATTTATTGTTGTGACAAAAAAAACACAGTTGGTTTAAGTAAAATCTATTGTTTTTTTTAAAAAAATGTTACTCTTATAAAGAAACCTGTAACAAAGAGAAGAGGAATTCAAAACTGAAAAACTCAGCAATATAAAATGAACCAGCCAGTAGACACCTAAGGCTATCGGTTTCCTGTGCCCCTCACTGTGTATTCTAAAAGGGTCACCCGGCTCCGACGACTACTGCCAGGATCTTCCTAGGAACTGGGAACAATGTTGAGCAGCACACAGCCCCTGCTCTGAAGGGCAGGACGACAAGCCACCACAGGAAAGGGCTATGGTTTGTTGCAGAGGTAGGGGTGCAGTGGGTGCCCCTAATTCTTTCACACTTTGGGGAAGGAGGTGAGGGAAAGGTAGGAAGCCAGCTCTCAGAAAAGAAGGAGACTAAGGAAGGCTGCAGAAGCCAGAGCAGACTGGGCACATTTAGAGAATTTGAAAGCAGTTCAGGTAGGCTGGGACTGGGGACGGGTGGGAAGAGTGACCGGTGGTGAGAGATCTAGCAGGAGACAGGATTAGGAGGGCCTTATAAAGAGAAGTTAAGGGGATAGGGCTTTATCCCGAGGGTGACAAACATCCCCTAAGAGATTACACGGGGCACTTCACAATAAAACATCTACGTGGCTGCAATATCGAGATGTAGGTGGGGCAAAAACCCCCGACAGGAAGACGAGTGAGCAGGTAACTACGGTAACCCAGGTGGGAGACGCCGGTGGCCTGCGCGGAGGAAGCCAGAGCAGGGCAGCAGCGACAAACAGGCGTCAAGAAGTACGGAAGTAAAGCGGACCCAGGGGTTTAATGACTCGACGATGGGGTGAGGCGCTGATGACCGAGCTACAGCGATTCACCTGCTGAGATGGGAGACGCGGCAGGTTTGGAGGGGAGGTGCCGAGCTCTGTGTAGGACACCCAGATGACGTTTCTGAGGCTCCCAGATTACCCACACCTGGACCTCAGGACGAGGTGGGCTGGAGTAGGACGACGCTGTGCGAGGGGACGAGACCATCGGGGCGGGGGGAGAAGGTGGCCTGGGACAGCTGCCCAGGGGGGTCCCTCCAGTGCGACCGGACAAAACTTATATTCCACTTTTTCTTGATCGCATCGAACGACAAAACATCTACGAGATTAGGTAGAGGTCATGGCTTTCATTTTGCAGGCGAGGAAAATGAGACTTCGAGGTGCGGGTTTGTTCATGTCGGCATACACCCCCTATTCTACCCTAAAAACTAACTCAGTGTGTCTTGACTGCAGAAACATACAGTCTTTCTCAAATTTTCGGTAGAAGAGATTGCAGAAATTAGTTTTTAAATGCCTTTTGTTTCTTTTCCCCGCCCCCAACTCCCATGATAAAATATTGTGATCAACTTTCAATTTCAATAAACTTTGCCAGATATCAAAAATCTGTACCCACTCTAGAAAAACGCGGACAGAGGAAAATCTTTGGACGCATCTCACCAGTGAGTGCACAACTTCTTCAAGTTCTCCGTGCTGCATAAATAAGCCCTGACAGATTCTGGCTTCACGCTCATTAACTCGGTACTTCCATCCTTAGTTCTCTATCTCCGGGACTTGCCTGCTCTCCCCCGCCCCCGCCCCCGCCCTCTCCTCCCCCGCCTCCGGCTGCACCACCTGCTCCCGGCGCCGCCTCCCTCCCCCCTCCCGCGCCGGTTCTCACGCGCCGCCCGCGCCCCTCCCCGCCGCTCCCTCCCTTTCACTTCCGCGGAGCTGCCGAGTCGGAGCCGGTAGGCTCGGTGTCCGGCTCCCTCGCCGGTTCGCACTCCCTGGTAGCCCGCCAGCCGCCCCGCGCCGCGCCCCCCACGAAGTTCTGCCTCCCGCGCCGCCCCCCGCGAGGACTCCAGGGGCGGTCCCGGGTCGGCCGCCGCTGATTGGCTGACTTCTCGGCGCCCCGCCCCCCGTGCACGCGCAGGAGGTGGGACGGGCCCGACGTGGGCGCGCGAAGCGCGGCCCCGAGGGCGAAGCGTCCGTGACCCGCGTGCCGAGCCTCGGCGTCCAAGCTCCGGCGACCGCGAGGTGGGGGCGGGCGGCGGCGAGGCTCACCGGGGCCGGGGGCTTACGTGGCGACGAAGCCCGCCCCTCCCTCCCCGGCAGCGGTTCCCCGCCAACCGCGGCAAGCCGGGCGTCCCACAGAGGCTGGGAGCTGCCCGAGGGGCCGTCGTCGTCGCCAGCCCGGTAGCCCGGATGTCGCTGCCCCCCGCGGCGGGGCCGCCGACGCGCTCCTCGGCCCGGGAGGAGGCTCGTCTTAAAGGGACAGCGCCGCGTTCGAGCCGGAGGGGGCGGCGCGTCCGGCGCTCCGAGTGCGACCCCTGCCCCGGGGTCCGCCGCTCCGGGTCCGCTGCTCCGGGCCGGGGCGCAGGCGGGGCACGGCGTCCGGCCCTAGGATGGCCGTAGATGGCCGCCTGGAGGCCAGGTTCTCCTCCGGCCCGAGCGTGGCCGGTGGCGCCGCGCGGGGCCGGGAGGCGGCGGCCTGTGATTGGCCGAGGCCTCCGTGAATGCAGGACATTGTCTGGTCGCGGCCGTCGCTGTCCCCGCCGCCGCCCGGGCACTGGGCAAGATGGGTGCGAGCCGGGCCTGGGCGGCCCTCAGTCCCTGCCCGGGGGCGAACCCGGGTGGGAAACCGAACTTATACAAGGTCACGGCATCTGAACCTGGAATAAAGGCGCTGTTTCAAAACACAAAATCATATCCACTAGGAAATAAAATCATTTGTGTTGCCATAAAGATTTCCTTTAAGATTAAAAATATTAATTGAAAAGGGCCAATTGTATAAAAACCGCCTAGTTTTGTCTTCAAGATCCCCTTAATTAGTATCTATGACGATTCATGTGATATTCTCTATAAAAATGTAAGCAGTATAGATGATATATACATATATATTTGTGAAATAATTATTTTCTATACAGTACAACTTCTCTGGGTCTTAGTTTCCTTACACGTTAAAAAAGGATACGGGGCTGGTAGATTTCCAAATTTGCTTCCATTGTTAACTGAATCCAGGCGTAAAATCCTGATACATCCTATGTACTGGATCATATCTCAAGGCCTGGGAATAGATGAGACCTTTTGAAGAATCCTTGAGAAGATTATAGTTCTCCTCGGACTGTCTATGAAAATAAGTGGGAGTTATTTAAGTGGAGCTGTAATCTTTTAGTGTGTAATTTTGGCATCAAGGAAAATGAGCAGTAGAGAAATGTATGGAGATGAATCAGTTATTAGCCAACTTGAAGAGCAGGGTTTACTTTCGTTCTCCGTAAGTTTTCTGGGTAATAGAATATTATAGTAGGGAACAACCGTCTTTCCTATTTTGTTTTCAGTATGGAAGCAGTCAGAAGATGGCAAAAGAGAAGACACACATGAAAAAATCGATCAGAAGAGAAGATGTTTGGAGAGTTTTGAATAAAATTAAATCAGTATTTGCTTTAAAAAAAACTGGATAGGAAAAATTATTGCAGAGTTAAAAGCAGATATGTTGATACAAATAATATTTTGTAGCTTGAGTTTCATGCCCTTTTCAAAACTAAAAAAAAAAAAAAATCAGTGCTTCCATTTAATTGAGCAATCAACAAGAATTAGAGACTTGGAAATGACAAAATGAAGGAAGGAAAGTATCCAGAAAAGAAGATAAATTTAATGGGCATGATTCATTGCAAGAGACATGACCTCATTCCTTAATAGAGGGATTTCCACTAAACCAGATTTGATGTTAAATAAATTTAGTTTACAGACTTTCCTCAAAATTATATTAATTTGATAGTGCCCCCCCTTTTGGTATGGAAAAGGGAAGAAATATTGAGAAAAGAAGAAATAAAAGCAAGATATTTAAACGTTGTAGCTTCCTCAAATGACAATTATTGCAGGCTCCTTACCCTCACCCATGGTAATTAAGAAATGAAAAAGCAAAAACCATCAGTATAAAGACTCTAGCTGTCTCCAGAAGTGAAACATGAATAACTGTGTGGATGTCTGTCAGTGAAGCAAATGTACATTTGATAATTTAAACTTCTAGCATTTAAATTGTTGATTTTTCTAATTAAATGAATTTTACTTAAAAGTTACTAAATTTTATTAGAGATTGTCAAACATTGTAGTAAGTTAGAAAAGAGGAAAACAAATACATATTAATGCGTACATGTGGAATCTAGAAAAATGGTATAGATGATCTTACTTGCAAAGCAGACTCAGAGACACAGGCATGGAGAGAACAAATGTATGGATACCAAGGGGGAAGAGGCGGCTGGAAGAACTGGGGGGCTGGGATTGACATACACTATTGATACTAGGAATAAAACATAACCAATGAGAACATATGGTATAGCACAGGGACCTCTGCTCTTTGGTGGATTAAATGGGAAGGAAATCTCAAAAAGAGGGGAGATATATATATATATATATATATATATATGCATAGTTGATTTATTTTGGTGCACCACAGAAACTAACAGATTATAAAGAAACTATACTCCAATAATAATTAATTTTAAAACGTTATTAAAATTTAAAGGTTAACATGAGTGCAATAGGTTGTTTACAATCAACACAAGCAGCAAATAATATGATACAGTCTATAAGGCATGAAATGTCTTACCAAAGAAGTTTTAGACTCTTCCAGCAAGTTTCTTCCTTCGGAGTTTTGCTTTGGTATTTGATGTGTAACTATAGGCTTGTCTGTATAGAGCAGTAAGGTTTATGGAACACTTGGTCTATGCCAAACCCTGTCCTAAGTATCTTCTTTCATCCTCACAAAAACCTTGGGAGCAGGTATAATTATCCCCATTTTAAAGATTTGGAAACTGAAGCTCTAGAGGTAGGGTAGCTTGTCCAAAGTCAGGTAGTTGGTGGGTGTAGAGCTGGGACTCAGGCCTAAAATCCTGAGTCTGCTCAAAGCTGCTGGCTCTGTCACTCACTAGATAGACTTAATTATTTCTATGAATATGATTATTCATTTTTTATGAGTTCTTTTTGACAGTTATACATTTAAATACTTTTTTATTAGCCCTTTCATTCATCTTTTGGGTGACTATGTAGATACAAAATTGCCACCTGTATTTACTTTGCTACTGAAAGTCAAGCATCCCTGTCATTTTTAAAGAGAAAACTCCACTCAGATTTCCGTCTCCTGTTCTCTAACAGACAGACATGGACATGGACAGTAGCACATGAGCAAGCCCCCTCACCCTCTGCTTTTCTGTCTTTTGTCTTTTTCTTCTCTCTTTTTCTTCTTTCGGACATACTGCTTCTCATGCTGTGTGCTAAACCTCTTCAGTCATGTCTGACTCTCTGCAATCCCATGGACTATAGCCCACCAGGTTCCTCTGTCCATTGGATTCTCCAGGCAAGAATACTGGAGTGGGTTGCCATTTTCTCCTCCAGTGGATCCTCCCAACCCAGCATCTCCTGTATCTCCTGCACTGGCAGGCGAATTCTTTGAGGATCCCCTTAATACCTATTGGCTGTGTTAGCTACATCTAACTGGTGTCAGTCTGAGGATAGATCTAGGGTGTTCAGTTATTCAGTTAGTGTCCGAATGCTTACAAATCAGCCAGTCCTTCAGAAGACAGAGAAGGGAGGAGGAATCAAGAATGCAACACAGGGACCTCCCTGGTGGTCCAGCGGTGAAGAGTCCACCTTCTGATGCAGGGGATGCAGGTTCGATTCCTGGTCGGGGAACTGAGAGCCACATGCCACAGGACAACTAAGCCCCTGTGCTGTGATAAAGAGCTTGAGTGCTGCAACTTAGACTTGATGCCGCCAAACATAAGGAGTGGAAGCATATTTTAAATAAATAAAACGAATGTAAGACAGGAATGTGGAACATTCAGTAGCATAAAGCTGAGGCAAAGGGCTGTACCTTTAAGACTTTTTCCCCCTGCCTTTTTTCTTCAGTCTGTACCTTTAGCTGAGAAGTGGCACATCCTTAAAGACAGTCAAGGATGCAGAAGACAATCAAATGTCCTCACATTTACCTTGCTCTGTGGAGGCGCTGGTTCCATGCTTAGTGGCCATTGCTATCTTCAGCTGTAGCTCTGCCCAGGACGGGGAGAGTGGGCAGCCTGCCTCAGTTCTGGCCATCACTCATTCCAAGGGCTTGTACCAGGAGGGTTAAGAAATTAGAAATAAAATTATTCTGAAGGGGATCATTTGTGGTTCATTAATCCATGTGATTTCTGATGCTCATTATCACAGGAAATTGAGTTGACTAAGTCTGTTTAACTTTTGTGATGAAGGATCAGTGTTAGGATTTGATGTACCTGGGGGCTGAGCAGCATAAAAAGATTGCGTTCAGCTGTCCTCCACTCCCCCAAGCACCCGTGGCAGCACTCCCCACACTTCGTCCTTGGTCACCAGGCCTCCTTCGTCTCCAGCGAAATGCTGGCAGGGAAGCCCCTCAAGTGAGCAGCATGCAGGGCGGCACAGTGCCAGGCAAGCCCAACCCACTGAGTCCCCCTGCCACCAGCGGGTGACAAGCACGGCCACCATCAGCGTCTCACCAGCTCAGGTGCCCAGACAGGCAGGGGAGACCCTCTGCAGGCCCCACAGAGAATCATCTGGCTTCTAATTAACCAGTGGTCGTCTTTTTATTTACGTGGTTTTTTTTTTTTTTTTTTTAACAAACGTCCATAATTAAGCTATTATCGTCTGATATTTCTCAAATCCAAGTATTAAGAAAAATATTTTACACATTACAATTGTTGTTAGGTGACTAACAAGTCCCTGTGCTGTGCTTAGTCGTGTCCAACTCTTTGCAACCCCCCTGACCGCAGACTGCCAGGCTCCTTTGTCCATGGGGATTCCCCAGGCAAGAATACTGGAGTGGGTTGCCATGCCCTCCTCCAGGGGATCTTCCCAACTCAGGGATCCAACCCAGGTCTCCTGCATTGCAGGCAGATTCTTTACCGTCTGAGCTGCCAAGGAAGCCCAAGAATACTGGAGTAGGTAGCCTATCCCTTCTATAGGGATAGAAGGAAGTTCCCTACGGGGGAACTTCCCGACCCAGGAATCGAACTGGGCTTTCCTTTATTGCAGCAGGATTCTTTACCAGCTGAGCTACCAGGGAAGCCCTACCTGCTCTCTCATTTCTTCCTGTCCTAGTACTTCTTAGCATTCCACATATGGCCACCGTCTCTTCCTGGGCTCCAGCGCACAGCCAGATTCTGGAAATGGGGCCTTCTTTCTGTGATCCGCAGCCTACACGGGGATGCTGGTCCCCGGGTGCCTTTCCTTGTCAGTGAGTCCTTTCAGTCTGCCCACACTTCTTTCTATTTGTTTATTTATTTATTTTTGGCTGTGCTGGGTCTTCATTCCTGCATTCAGGCTTTCTCTAGTTGGAGTGAGGGGAGGCTACTCTCCAGTTGTGGTGCATGGGCTTCTCATTGCGGTGACTTCTCTTGTTGCAGAGTGTGGGGTCTAGACAGTGTGGGTGTAACAGTTGCGGTGCACAGGCTTAGTTGCTCTGCAGCATGAAGGGTCTTCCTGGACCAGGGATCAAACCCGTGTCCCTTGTGTTGCAAGGTGGCTTCTTAACTGTTGGACCACCAGGAAAGCCCCCTGCCCAGACTTCTTAAAAGTCTTTCCAAAAAGCCCAAATGAGTGTGCCTCTTCTTTGCTCCATTCTCTCCCGCCTCCCACATCCATCAGAACCTGGCCCCAACCCACTCCTCCAGTGTAGCCTGTACCTGGCCCTTTCTGTATCCTTTCTCTCCCACAGTAAACTCCTCCTCCTCTTCCCCACATACTTGGACCCTCGAGTCCACTGCTCTTTCTGTCCCAAAGACACTATGAACACAACCTGGGTGCCTTCCACATGGGCTGTCTCTCCTGTTCACTGACCACATCACGTTTGAATTAATGTCCTACCATTCCAAGATGGAGGTTCCCTGAAATCAAGAGACCACGTTTTATTCACCTGTGTACCTTGGAGCTTAGCACAGTGTGGAACGCATCAAGAACATCAAGAAACTGCTGCTAGACCCCAGCTGAAAAGGTTTTGTCTCCTTGATTGATCCATTCGGGATATCAGCTTTCTAGCTCTGCAAATTTTAATCAATTCAAAATTGAAGAGTCATTTATTTCAAGTATAAGTATGTGTGCATGCGTAATAAGTCGCTTCAGTAGTGTCTGACTCTGTGTGACCCCACGGGCTGCCAGATTCCTCTGTCCATGAGATTCTCCAGGCAAGAATACTGGAGTGGGTTGCCATGCCCTCCTCCAGGGTATCTTCCCAACCCAGGGACTGATCCCGCATCTCTTTTGTCTCCTACACTAGCAGGTGGGTTCTTTACCACTAGCGCCACCTGGGAAGCCCAATTATATCTTACAATTAATATTCACATGATAGCAAGCTCACACTGTACACAACAGACATGCTCTCAAAGCTGAAGTAGATTAATATTTCTAATTCAAATGTTTAAAATTTAAGATAATTTGATTTATTAGCAGTGAGGCTTTTTATTTTTCTTTTGTAGAGCAAATAGTCATACTCTAGGTTATTTATTTTGGAAATACTACTTCTCTTACATCAGATTTACCTTAAGAAAAGTAACTCTATGTTGTACTCTACAACACTACAAGTAGATTGAACTGAGAAGCGTCATTTTACTGTAAATATGAAAGTAAAGGTAACGACGTAACAGTTGTATTTTCTCTCAAGACAGCGCATCATCTGTGTGTGTTGAGCAGTTGGAGAAGGGCGGGGGCACGTGTTCCTCTGTCCCTCCCTGTGCTTCTCCATCTCCAGCAGAGACGTTTTCTGTAATTGGTTTTCCACATTTGCCAAGAGTCTGTTTCCTCTTAACATTTAACATGTTTAACAGAAGTCTTGTAATAGTTCCAAAGACAATAAAACCAGTCCCAGCCATACAAATGATACACATACACAACACGTTGGGTTGTTTTTTTGTTTTTTGTTTTTATCATGGCTTTGGTTTTGTTCTTTTCAATAATTTTCAGTGTCAAATCATGCGACAGAAGTAAAAAGACTTCCTTCACAGTAACAAAAGCCCCTAAAGAAATGCCATCCGAGGGCTGTCTGTACAGAGGCCGTCCGGGACAGAGGCCTCTCACTGTTCCACCCTTCTTCGTAATGATGAAGTGGGGTTATGGTTCAGTTTAATGCTGTGTCATCAGAAGGAACTAAAACTTGTTTGAGATGCATGCTTCTGATGCATTGGTAATGCAGTCCTTAATTTGACAAAGTCCATTTCTCACACTGTCAAATGTTAACATAAAAAAGCAATGCTGTCTTCTATTTGATCCCACCCACCATCACTCCTGAGAAGGGGGTTCAAACGTCCCTAAAACAAGTAGATGTTGGACAGGTGAAAACAGTGTAGATTTCTTTTTCAATTATGATTTGATTGAAATATTACAAGTTGTATTATTATTAAAGCATCTTTATTTTAAGTGCTCCAAGGAACTGGATTTAGGAAGGGCTTTGAAACCCCAGAGAGGAATCAGAGGTACTGACAAGCTGGAAACGGTGGCGCTGATAACAAAATCTCCTCGATCTCATGCAAGGCATTCTAACCCTGTCTTCATTAGTAAACTGGAATCTAAAAGATAAGACTTTGGCAATAAAAATAAATAACCCTGGAGAAGGGATGTTGTCCCCTGTCACTGCAGCAGGGAGCGTCCCAGAGCTGGCAGGGTTCTGTACGCCCTGACTCAATGCATGTCAGGGAAGCCCGTTCTTACATTCCCCCATCCAGCCTGGCTGTTCTCTCAAAGAGCCCAAAGTTCTCTATCTGACCCCAGTGGGCCGTGAAATAAAAGCCCTCTGGTACTCCAAGCCTGTTGGGAGTGATCAACAGTACAGCATCGGGTGATCACTGGAAATGCAGAGGCTCGGGTGAACCCCGACCTGCGGAATCTGAGCCTGCATCTGAACCTGGTCCGCGGGGTACCCCCCACCCCGACCTCCCAGTTGAAGACCAAGCAAGAGCTGGAGAATTGGGAACCACCCCCTCTCCGCTCCCCGCCTTGGATCCTGTGGGTGTCATATGAGCAGCCGTGGCCCAGGAGTGGGAGATTTGAGGGGGAATAATAAAGGGGTACTTACCTCACAGCGCCCCATCAATACATGGAGTTCAAATTATATCATCACTCGCAAGGTCAAAAACAAGACAAAACAAAGAATTGGCAGGCGCGCTTGTCAGCTAGTGGAGAAATCTAACATTTCAAACCTGCACCCATTTCTTAAGGTTGCTGTTTTAGCAAAGAACTGGTTGACTCTGCAAGCCCAGCTTCTTTTTTGAAGCCAAGGAGCTGGTGGGCGGGGCCGCTCCGCCCTGGGCCCTGGGCGCATGCGCGCGGCCTGGTCCAGCACAGTGGTTGGTACCTGCGGTCCTTGGCTCGCTGCCCCAGCACTCACCTCTTTGTCCTGGGTGGCACGTAGCCTCTCCTGGGGGTGTGCTTCTTCACAGGCTGTTTTCATCCTCTGGAAAAATACAGTCGTGTTGGATTAAGCTCCCCTCCCGATCCCCCAACTCTAGTGTGACCTCACATGAAAATATGTCATTTTTAAATAAGGTCACGCTCTGCCAGCCTCGGGGATGCGTAGGTGAGAATACAGGGGAGAGGGATGTGGGGGAGAGGGCAGAGCAGCCTGAAAGTCTTGCAGGATGTCTTTCCAGCAGGACTCTATGACCGCCCCCATTTCAATCCTGTGGCCCTGGAACAAGCCCCAAGCGACGCTGACGCAGACAAAGCCTCACTTGCCACCCAGCACCATGGGCTCCAGGATCCTGGTGGGGGGCCCACCTTGCCAGCCCGCACTGCCCCCCAGCTGGGGAGGCCCCAAGGGTGCAGGCCTCGTGGGGAATCATTAGAGTATAGCGACAGCGACAAGGTCGCTTAACCGCATCCCGACGCACACTTTTATTGTTCTGAGGTCCCTACACCAACCTCAGTAGTTTCAGGCTAGAGGCTGTTCACTGACTCATCAAATATTTTTTTTCTTTTTCTTGGCCTTGCCATGTCACAAGTGGGATGTATTTCCCTGAGGAGAGATGGAACCTGTGACCCTGCATTGAGATTGCACTGGACTGCCGGGGAATTCCCACACTCATCAAATATTTGATGCAGAGTTGGTGCAAAGCCTTGTATTCAGTGCTGCAGGATTTGAGGGTTTTGCTATTAAAAACAAACATCAAATTAAATAAATTTGAGAAATTAATCCAAGGTTGCAAATAATTTTTTTAATTTTGCCAATTATATTTAAAAATTGCCATCATAAAAGCAAGGACTTCAATTACTTTATTTTTATTTAAAATTTGCATTTCTTTGAACAGGTGATAGGGAAAAATACTAAGGATGATCATGTAAAATAAATGTACCTCCCACAGGGGCAAACACTATTTCTTGAAAAGAGCCATTTCAACAGCAAAGAGATAGGAAGAAAATATTCTTAGAGAAAAAGAGATTTTTCAAAAAAGGAAACAGTTGGAAAAAATATATGGATGAATAAAAATATAAGTGGGTGAATAAAAAAGGGAAAATATATTTTTCAACATATATTTATTTTTACAATATACTTGTATATATACAAAATATATATTTCAATACATATTTTTACAATATGTATATGTATACATATATTTTTTTCCTTTTTTCTTCATCCATTTTTTTTTTTACAAATATTTTTTACACTCCTCTTATGAATGAGGCATTGTTTTAGATGCAGGAGCTACATCAGAGATCAAAACAGTTAAAATAGCATTCTCTGACCCCTTGGACTTTATGTTTTGGTGAAAACTGAATCTGAAATTGAGACACAGGAGTTCAGGTAGATGAGGCTATAGGAAGAGCATGTCTCTGGCCAAGAGCCACCTGGTGGCCTGCGGGCCCACGTGACATGACGATGGTGTGAGTTTAGAAGTAGCCCCCCTGCCTTCCCTAGGACTCGTCAGAGCCGGGCCAGGCGGGCCAGCTGAGAGTCTTCATGTGTGGTGCTGAACAGACTCAAGAAACAGCGTCTGACAATTGGTCGAGGTGTGAGTGAAGATGCAGGAAATGGGTGTCGAGGCGGGGGTTGGAGTGATATTATGGGGCCGGGAAGAAAGTGATATTTAATGTTTTGATGGGGTTTCTGCTCATGCAAAGAAACCAGCTAAATCTGTCTGCCATTTGCATGCTTCCTTCTTCCTTCTTCAAGCATCTGGGTGGGGCTTTAACCTAGGGAGCAGTTAAATTGTGATGATTACTAGGCTCTGCCTGGGATTCTCCCATCAGGAGATCTGGTGAGAAGCATGCACCTCACCCTTCACATTTTAAAAAAATTAATAGACTTAAAAAATATATGTTTTAATTGGAGGCTAGTTATTTTACAATATTACAGTGGTTTTTGCCATACATTGACATGAATCAGCCATGGGTGTACATGTGTTCCCCATCCTGAACCTCCCTCCCACCTCCCTCCCCATCCCATCCCTCAGGGTCATCCCAGTGCACCAGCCCTGAGCACCCTGTCTCATGCATCAAACCTGGACTGGCGATCTGTTTCACATATGATAGTATAGATGTTTCAGTGCTATTCTCTCAAATCATCCCATCCTTGCCTTCTCCCACAGAGTCCAAAAGTCTGTTCTTTACATCTGTGTCTCTTTTGCTGTCTCGCATATAGGGTCATTGTTACCATCTTTCTAAATTCCATATATGTGTGTTAATATACTATACTGGTGTTTTTCTTTTTGACTTACTTCGCTCTGTATAATAGACTCCAGTTTCATCCACCTCATTAGAACTGATTCAAACGCATTCTTTTTAATAGCTGATTAATATTCCATTGTGTATACGTACCACAGCTTTCCTATCCATTTGTCTGCCAATGGACATCTAGGTTGCTTCCATGTCCTGGCTATTGTAAACAGTGCTGCAGTGAACATTGGGGTACACGTGTCTCTTTCAATTCTGGTTTCCTCGGTGTGTATGCCCAGCACTGGGATTGCTGGGTACTATGGCAGTTCTATTTCCAGTTTTTTAAGGAAATAGACTTTTTTTTTTAAGTAGAAAGTTTAGGTTTATAGAGAAGTTTCCATGTATTTCCTCAGCCATCCCCATGTCCCCTATTAGCATCTTGAGTTAGTGTGATAAGTTGTTACAACGGATAAATGCATACTGATATATTTATCATTAACTAAAGTCAGTATATTGGGGGCTTCCCTGGTGGCTCAGATAGTAGAGTCTGCTTGCAATGCGAGAGACCTGGGTTCAATCCCTGGGTTGGGGAGATCCCCTGGATAAGGGAATGGCAACCCATTTCAGTATTCTTGCCTGGAGAATTCCACAGACAGAGGAGTCTGGCAGGCTAGGTCCATGGGGTCAAAAAGAACTGGACATGACAGAGCAACCACTGCTACTTCAAAGTCAATGGATTACATCAGGGTTCACTCTTTGTACTGTACATTCTATGGGTTCTGATGAATGTGTAACAACATGTATTCAACATAGTAGTGTTATACAGAATAATTTCCCTGCCCTAAAAGTCCCCTGTGCTCCATCCTTCCCTCCCCAAACCTCTGGCAATCAATAATCTGGCTCTGTAGTTTTTGCTTTTTCCATAATGTCTTATCATTGGGACCATTCAGATATGTGGCTTTTCAGATTGTCTTCTTTCACTTAGCAATACACATTGAAAATTCTTCCAATGTTTTTCCATGCTTAATAGCTCATTTCTTTTTAGCATTGAATACTCTTTCATTGTCTGGATGTCTCACAGTTTGCATTTCCATTAATCTATTAAAGGACATGTTGGTTGCTTCTGTGTGTGTGTGTGTGTGTAGGTCACTCAGCTGTATCCAACCCTTTGCGACCCCATGGACTGTGGTTCACCAGGCTCCTCTGTCCAGGGGATTTCCCAGGCAAGAATACTGGAGTGGGTTGCTATTTCCTTCTCCAGGGGATCTTCCCAAACCCAGGGATCGAACCCAGGTTTCCTGCTTCGCAGGCAGATTCTTTATTGTCTGAGCCACCAGGGAAGCCTGGTTGCTTCTAAGTTCATAAAAGTGAATGAAGTGAAATCGCTCAGTCGTGTCCGACTTTTTGCAACCCCATAGACTGTAGCCTATCAGGCTCCTCCGTCCATGGGATTTTCCAGGCAAGAGTGCTGGAGTGTCTTGCCATTTCCTTCTCCAGGGGATTTTCCCGACCCAGGAATCGAACCCGGGTCTCCCGCATCGCAGGCAGACGCTTTACCGTCTGAGCCACCAGGGAAGCCCTCTAAGTTCATACATTAATGAATAAAGCTGCTATGAATATTTGTGTGTAGCGTATCCGTATGAATGTAAGTTTTCAACTTATATGGGTGAGTTATTGCAGGATCATATGATCAGGTTATGTCTCACCATTATGTTTTTCTTTCAAGAAATTCTTTCCTTTATATAAAATTTCAAATGCCCCAAAAAAGCAGCATCACATTTTTATCTTAAAATATTATGTTGCATGCGATCTCTTCCTTGATATGAGTGTGTCAGTATTTGATATCAAACATAGAGCTAGAAATAAAATGTCCCCCTTCATCCTTTTATGAACAAGTAAACCTTTAATCTGAGATGTTACTAAGTATTTGTATTTAATTTCTGCAGCACCGTGCATCATTCAGGATCTTAGTTCCCTGACTAGGGATCGAACCTATGCCAGCGGGAGCGTGGAGTCTTGACGACGGGACTGCCAGGGAAGTCCCCAGAGAACCCATCTTTACATTGTCTCTAAAGTGGAAGGATGGGCCGGGGAGCCAATCAGCGCAATTTGTCCTGGTGAAAGAACTAAAAGAGCCCACCTGCTGGGCAGGACACCATGTGGAAAACTCAATTAGGCCATAAGCGAGGGCTCCCATAGTCATTGCTTTTCAATGATTTGGAGGCTAAATATGAAACAATATCTCATTATATTATCTAGTAGCATATTCATATGATTCACTCTATTTACTTGGCAAAAATGCAGTATTTGCTGCATGTTCATTTACATTGAACTGAATCAGGTGCACACTGAGTGAGTATCTGCTGTTTATTCCTGGATGACATTTCATAGCAAAAAAAATGAAAGGCTGTATTTTAGGATCATGAACCAAAAGAAGTATAGAAGAGAAAACAAATAGTCGAAAAATAAACATAAATGAGAAATGATTAAAATAAGTGGAAATCATAAAATGCCTAAGATTTGATCAAATAAAAAGCAAAATGAGCAGAAATTTCCTCCCTAAAATGCACTGAATTTAAAAATGCAGAAGTCAGATTAATTTTAGATTTTTGAAAACAAACTGAGCTCCTTAAACTTCTGTTTCTGGAATGAATGTCGTTATCATAAAAGTCCTTGCTGCACAGATAGACATATCTTATTCCTGGATGACAGCATTTAATCTCATAAAAATGTGGATTTCTGTACCAAATTAAACGGTACATTTAAAACACTCTAAAAAATTTTAAAAATTCCCCATAGAATTTTGGGAGGTTTTGAGAGATGGTGCTAACACAGAAATGTAGTCATCTATGACATGATAAAAATGTCAGAAACAAGTCAAATACGCACAT